>NC_140582.1:928241347-928967597 GCF_964204655.1 Triturus cristatus
TAGCCTTTGACATCCTGAGCTAGGATTATTGGTTTGTGTCACTAGAAGCAATGCAGGTGTGCCCGGGCTACCTGAACTCGCTCAAGGCCACGAGGAGTGAGAGTCAAGATGGGCTAGTTTATCACTGGGAGATTTGATAGCTACAGGGTTACTAGGCAGGGTTGCCCCTATCCCTGCTGATCTTTAGTCTTGCCATGGAACCCTACTAGGTATTCGGGCAGCAGAATGAGGGATTGAGGCACCTGGTACCCACCATAGGTAGGCGCAGAGGGGCCCTCAACACATTTTACAACCCTCCACAGGACAGAGGCCTGGGTGCGCCCAACTTCGAGTTGTACTATGCTGCGGCCCAATTACAGTGGCCACTCTAATGGCTAGGGATGGCTACATGTGCTGAGAGGGCAGTTCGTGGGGCACCTGCTGACTGGGGCTCACAGTAACACTTGGCTGTCGACCCTTGGGCCCAGTGCCCCGGGCGAGTTGCACAAATGAGGATCGCCAGAAGCAGCTGGCAGAAATATGTCCTAGGTCAGGAAGCCCACCCCCCATACTCCCCCTTTTTATCAATATGGCGGACGGCAAATCTCCAAGAGATTGTCAGACACCACGACGTGACGTTGCTGGAAGGAAGCGGGAGTGACTCGTGTAGGAGATTTTTATGCAGAGGGCGTGCTTTGACCTTTCTAAGAGCTCGCTGACACATTTCATATACCAGAAGATCAAATTTTGACCTATGGTGCTGCACGACATGCGCTTGCCTCGCACTGGGGACAGGAGCAAAGGAACCTACGGTGGTGCACCCAATACATATGATGCTGTCTTATGGAGTCACATGCAGAGTCATTATTGCCCTATAGGCAGCCCTCTGAATCCTACACAGAAGCCGGTAGGCAAGTCCAGAGAACGGTGGGCGATGGTCCTCTGATCTCCACTAGATGATAAACAGTGGACCCACGCCCTTCAGCAGGTATCGCAAAACTCCTGCTCTCGGTTCACCCTGTTCAACTACTTACACCAGACATACCTTACACCCCAATGCATCTCACGCATTTTCCTAATGCCAACCCAGGGTGCCCTAGTTGTGGAGTATCAGATGTTGGTTTCTTTCACATGATGTGGGATTGCCTGGGGTGGGGGGGTGTGGGAGGAGGTGACAAGAATTACATTGACCGTGGTTGATAGTATAGTTCTACCCACTCCTGAATCCTGTCTGCTAGGTATTTGTCCCATGGCTAAAGGGACAAGTACTTGCACAGGTTCCTGGACCTGGAGTTCACACTGTACAAACGTCAAATTGCAATGGCATGGAAATCACAAATGGCTCCGGGCACGAAGGTCTGACTTCGCACTTTGTTACAATGGGCAAAAGCCAAAGCAGCAGTAATGACGGAGGCCCATGGGAAGGAGGGTGCTGGACAAGGACTCACAACATTGGACATTTACATATAGAAATTGGAGGTGAAGACTTTGGAGGCGAAGGATGATGCTAGGCCCCATAGATATATGAACGCATAATCATATAGGTGCTGAATTCGATGATGATGATGATGAGGCCCTCGGCAATGGGACGGGGGCAGCTGGTGTTAATGGGCAAAATGGGCGTTGCCCTGCCACCTTTAGGGGAGAGGCAAGAAAAGAATTAGACAAAGCCAAGCAGCTTAAACGAATTTACTACTTGGTTGCTGCTCTCATATGTATAAAAGGGCAGCTGTGAGTGAGGAACTTTGCAGAGGTACGGTCCTGCTGCGCATGCCTGCTGGGCGAGGTATTCTTCGACCAGCAGGCACAATCTACAGCAGTGACATCACTGCAGAGGGCGTGCCAGCTTTCAATGCCGGGAATAAGGGTTCTTTTTGGGCGCTTATACAGCCAATTAAAACTCATCACAAGAGGGGGCGGGCTTAGGAGGGGCTAAGCAGGCTGCGATAGGGAGTGGGAGAGATGATGAGTCACACCTTTCCTTCCTGCTCCGTCGTCCGTCCTGACCTTACAGGAAGACAGCAGTAGCATTGACATCCAAAGTAAGTTCCACTTGAACTCCATAAAATCCTAAATGGTGAAAATTAAAACATGGTGCAGAGCTTGTTCTCCGCTTCCAAAGGAAATCCGATAACTCGGAATAAAAATCAGTGGAGATTCGTACAAATTCCGGCAGTAGGCCTTTGTCTGCTCTCTACGGATAGTCACTCACAGTTGACATACTGTCTTTGATTTATCCATAGCTAAGAAAATAAGTTATTTTGAGACTAGTTCACAAACGACTTATCATTCAAAACAATAGGAGAATGCCAACTGCCGCTGACGTGTCTCTGGTTAGATATTTAGCTTCATTTCCTTTAAGCTAAGGCATGCTGTCTGATACGTGTGTTTGCAATTACTGATTAACAGAGACGTTGTTGTAAGGCTTGGGAAAAGTGTGTGGTTAGCCAGGCACCACTTTCTAAGAGGCCCCCTTTTCAAAAGTATTGTGCTCAGCGCTGCACGTTGGAGGGTCGTTGTGTGACATCACGCTATCAAATAGGTGATTGCTTTCTCAGATCACTTTCTTTTGTAGCCTCCTAGTGGTTGAATACATTTAATAATACAATGGACGCATGCTCAAAGCTCCAGTCTGGGGGCACGGTATACCTCTCATTTTGAATGTATGATGTCTCGTTTGTTGCCTCCACGGCTCCAGTAAGGGTTGAAACCCATTCCTGGCATGTGACTCCGCCAGCACTACAACCTGCACAGCCACATTCTTGTTTATTGTTCGTCCTCTCCCATGTCTTTCCTCTCTCCATGACTCAGTCTCTATCCCTCTCTGGCTTCCCTTCCTCCCTCCTTCCTTGCATCTCTCCTTTACTTTCTTTCCTTCCTCCATGCCTCTACCATTCTCTTCCTTCCTTCTCTCTAATGCCTCTACCTCACACTTTCCTTTTCTCCCTCCATTCCTCTCTCTCTCCATTCCTTTCTTCCCCCACATGCATCTTCCCCTTGCTTCAATACTCTCTTCTTTCGTCCCTCATCTCTTGCTTTCTCAGTTTCCTTTATTACCCCTCCTTTCTCTCTTATCCTCTTCCTACCAGCTCCACCCCCTCCTTTCATCGCTTGTTCCTGTACTCCCGTGTACAAGACAAGGCTGCTAGTCCCTTTCTCCGAGTTCAGATAGTTCACCCGGTCTCTGATTGGAACGAAGCATATGTCTAGAAGATCATATTTCTAATTCTTCTGAACAAGGCGTGAAACATCTTGGAGTCTGCATTTTAAGGATAATCTCGCTGTTACCCTGTGACACATGGTATTTACTACTAGTCAGCATTAGTCAGGACTTCCAGTGGGTTTGCAGCAGAGCACTGTTATCTCAAGTCCATTATAAAGTTCTCTAATTACAGAATGGAGCAGCTATGTCGCTATCATGAAATACCTTTATTAACACCATAACAAGACTGTAAAAAGAAAATGCCAGACAGGTGCACTGCAGACAGTAGACTGACAAGACAACCGTGTGGGCAGGTAACATAATTACAAACCTTGCTGTTGCAGAGTAAAAAAATGTACACTACAGTAACTAAACAATTATTATTATGTAAAATATGGAATATTTTTCCTGTGTTTAAATATTTCAAGTCTATGCAATCACTATTGCTTCATAAACCGTCTTGCTTCATCAAATTTGCTGTAAAATGCATGATTTTCACAGTCTTTTTAAACAGAAATCTTGGGGGGACCCCTCCTCCCCAGAAGATCACTTATGATAGTTGCGCTCACTCACTTCGCTCGCGCCAACTTTTTCGCCACACCACTTTCAAATGTCACCAGCCGCCACTGAATGGGAGGAATGCTGGACTGCACTAATCACTAATGTGCTCATCCTGAGTTTGCTGTTGGGGGACAGTGGTGGTCATTTGCCTCCACGGTGGTACCTCTTACTGTGACACTGTGGAAACAGAAGAAAGGACACCATGGGGTTATGATGAGAGATAATGTACTAAGTCTATATTGACATGATTGGGTGTGCAGACATGTGGGGAAAGGTACAATGGGGCTCCAAACTTGTTGTTTCTTGGTATTGGTCAATATGCTAATAGAAAATGGGGAAAATAATTGTACATTTGGAGAGTTACAACACAACTTGAACATACTGCTACACTTTTTTGCAATTCACAGAACAGTTGCAGTAGTTGTCTATAAAACTGCACCAGACACAGGTTTCCAGGTATACTAGTGGGAATGGCAAGGGACACATTTCTTGGCCACCCTGTTCCCCAGTGGGCAGTTGTACATAGTGTTCAAATATGGACTGAAGAAATGCAGCCAGGTGTGTAACTGCTCATTTTTTTCTAGTCTTTTTTTATCTCTAAAGGGAAAACGTTTATCCGTGTGATGCAAGCTCCTCCTCAATATCGACTCCAAGTTTGGAGGTGATCCGTTTCCCTTCTCTTCCTGGAAGGAGCAGACTCTAGCTCTTTGCTGGAGTAAAACCCATGACAATTTCCAGGGCAAAAAAGAGTAGCATCAGACTTTGGCAATAGCCACAAACGTGTAACTTTGTAGGCGTTCAAAAACTCACAAGGCATGCAAATCCTTGTTCGGCTACTCCCCACCCTTTGTAGGTAAATCCATTTACGCCTGTCAGTAATCCTCCTGTGAAATCCTGACAAGTGTAAATTGAGATATTTTCAGGTGTAAACGTATGTTTATGACCGAAAAGACATTTATTAACCAATTGGGTCCACTGACTTTTTCAGTTAAAATGCAGAACAGTTCACTTTCAGGAGGAGGGAAGTAGCAATTATAATACATTTCAAACTATTACATTCTTTTGAAACCCATAAGTTAAAATGTCTATTTTATAACAACAACAGGCATATGAGGATTCAAGCGAGTAATTGTCTCTGTGATCTGATCATTCTTTATCCTAATTCTATTTTCCAATCCTATTACAATTTTAGTTTTGAAACTTTGAGAACTGAGGTTCAAACTGATTGACCACCACTGATGTGTAAGCATTTATAAAGTGTATAGTTATGTATATGTTCACTGACTGATAAAACCTAAGCATTCTACATACCTCTTAATGCTTTCTCAAAGGGGTTCTGACGTTTTCCAACAAAGATGAGTGATTAACAACTTACCATAGCGCGCCTTATTTGGAAAGAGATGTAAATTCAATCATAAGCGGCATATGGACATGACTGATTTACAAAATTAAGTAATTAAGCAGACTAACAAAGTTTATATACATAAAAAGAAAAAATAGAAAAAATAAAGAACTTTAAACCTTGTGTATATGCAAAGAAATTTTAAATTGAAGACTAAAAATGAAGGGCCAGATGTGACACAGCGCAGTGCACCAAGACAACTTGCTGCCCTGCGTCCCATGGAGAAGACAGGAATGCGCCAAAGATATGGTGCATTCCTCCTCTTTCCCTGCGCTGGTGCACACAGTGCAGCCTCGTGCCAAAGCAGGCACCCTTGACCCATGGTGCAATGGTGCCTGTGTTGCAGGCAGGATAGTTTTTGTGCAGAAAGATACAGCTCCCTGCACTAAAGCAATACTTAGAGCCTTTTTCCTCTTTCTACGTGTGCTGCAAAATACAGCACGTTTAGAAAGAGGAAATAAAAGAGGAGAAATATAGTTATTTCTCCTTGTCGCGCCTCCCCTGGGAAAGATAGCATTTTGACACATTCCGATGTTTACTACTGGTAGTAAATCTGGGAACGTACCAAAATCCATGGGTGGAAGCGTGGGAACACCCAAGCTCCACCCATGGAATGCTTTCCCAGGGCAGAGTAATGCAAGGCAGGGACTTGCGTTGCATTACTCCAGATTTACTATGTCACGCAAAGCCACACAAAGTGGCTCTCCGTGGCATAGTAGATCTCACTTAAGGCTTGTGCTGCCTTTGCGTTGCCCTTGCGGGATGTGTGAGAGGTTTTGTGCACGACATACAATTAAAGGAAGGGGCGATACCAGTGAAACATAAGGTTAGGACAGTGCCCCTCTCAGTCAGATTTGATTTGAAAGTTGTGCTAGACAAACTTAAAATGGAAGGAGTGATAGAAGAAGCGGGTGCTTAAGAATGGATGTCAGCAATTGTCGTAACCAAAAAAGAAGACAGGAGACATCCGACTATGTGTGGACCTACGGTCCCTCAATAAGAATATACTGGTAAACTGTCATCCGCTACCTAATATCCAAGAAATCCTATCGTCCACATCTGGGTCTAGATACTTTACTCTGGTCGATTTGAAATCAGCATACCATCAGGTGTGTCTGACCGAAAATTCTAAAAAACTGACCACCTTCATCACCCCGTTTGGAGCATATAGGTACGTCCGATAGCCTTTTGGTCTTGCATCGGCTTCAGGGGTTTTTCAGTAACTGATGGACCTGCTGTTCTGCAATATGGACGGCGTCGAGGCGTTCCAAGATGATATCTTGATCCACACGCGTGACGAAATGGAGCACCTGGAACTGCTGAGCAAGGTGTTGGAAGTACTGGGGGAAAAGGGTATGACCGTTTCCAAAGACAAGTGCAAGTTCATGGAGAGCAAGATAGAATACCTGGGTCATGTCTTGACTCCGGATGGCATAGCGCCCAAAGATGATCTGGTGAAAGCGATCCGAGAAGCTCCATGCCCAGGCGATAAGGATGCCCTGCGGTCGTTCCTGGGGCTTAGCGAGTACTACTCAAAGTTCTTGCATGGATACGCGACCACAGTTGAACCATTGCGTAAACTGCTGCGGAAAAATGAAAAGTACCTCTGGTCGGCAGAACAGGATTTAGCATTCGAGTCCGTCAAGCAAGCCATCGCTGTGGCGCCAGTATTGCAACCTTACAATAAAGATCTACGGAATGGGGTCACCGTCGACGCCAGCGCCAAGGGCATTGGAGCCGTTTTCTGCCAATTCCAAGGGCGGAAGAAGAATACCATCGCTTTTATATCGCGAACCTTGAGCGAAGCGGAGAGACACTACAGCAGCATTGAGCGCGAGACGCTTGCATGCGTATGGGCTGTGGAGAAACTTAAAAATTATCTGTGGGGCAAGGTGTTCGAGATCGTTACGGACCACAAACCGTTGATCTACATGATGGATGGAGAAGGCCGCGGTAACGGGAAGGCCAGTTCGAGGCTGCTGCGCTTATTGTCCAAGTTGCAGGAGTATCACTTTACGATTCGACACATCAAGGGCGGCCTCAACAGCAGGGCGGATTGCCTGTCGCGCTTACCGGTGAACGGGAAAGAGGACGCCTCTCTAGACGACATGGAGTGCGTGGTGGCGTTGGTGGACGCAACGGTCATATGCGATGGATCCATCACAGAAGAAGAGTGGCTAGCTCATCAAAAAAGAGACACGACTATTCGAAAGGTGATGGACCACATGACATCCCAATGGCCTCCCGTTCGGAACTTGCAAGGTGAGCTCAAATGTTTCGTGAGCGCTGAGCTGACCATAGAAAACGGATTCTTGAAGCGGCATGACTTATTTGTACCTCTGGAGGGACTACGTGGGAAACTGGTCAAGATTGCCCACAAAGGCCATCCGGGCAGCACCGCGACCAAGAACCTTCTGAAGATGTACTATTGGTGGCCAGGAATGAGCAGCGATGTCTGCAACTTCATAGACCGGTGCGAGCAGTGTCTGAGAGCCGACAAGCACTGGAAGACCAGCAAAGGAGAACTGCAGATGGTGGACATACCGATAGGTCCCTGGAGCAAGATTGCTATTGACTTTGCGGGCCCATTCACCCTGTTGCCGGAAGACTGTAGATTTCTTATTGTGCTCACTGACTACTACTCCAAATGGGTGCACTATAAGTTTGTTTGGGATGTTACCACTGAACGGGTGATTAAAATGCTAAGGAAGGTCTTTGCATTGGAGGGACAACCGAAGGTCATGGTCTCTGACAATGGCACTCAGTTAGTGTCCAGGCAGATGACGGATTTCCTGGCCAAGCTGGGGATCAAGCAGGAGAAAACTCCATTGTATAGCCCGAAAAGTAACGGCCAAGTGGAAAGAATGAACAGATTTAACAAAGAGGGAGTCCAGCTGGCCATTGCGTCTAATATGGATGTGAAAGAGTTAATTGCTGAAAAAATGCGCACTTTTCATAACACCCCGAATGAAGTCACAGGGCACACACCATTCTATCTGATGAGAGGGAGGAGGTGTACAAGTGAACTGACACCCAAGTATAATGAGTGGTACGATGTGAGAAAGAAAACGGAGGTCATACAAGAGGAGACGTTACGAGTCAGGGAGCGAATTGTGTCCAAACAAGAGAGCGCCAAGCGGTACGCTGATACTGCAAATAAAGCCAAGGTGAAAGAAATAGAGCAGGGAGATTGGGTGTTGGTAAAGAAGCCGCACAAGGTAGCGAAAGGGGAGTCTGTGTTTAGTCTTCCTGTACGTGTGCAAGAAGCGACCAAAGGGGCGGTTTGTTTGGAAGGTGGAGGATGGCGAAGCAAGGACGATGTAGTCAAGCTCAAAGCAGGCCAAGAAGAAATTATTCTGAAAGGGAGTCATGCAAGTGATACTAGGGGTGACGACAGTGTTCTAGAGTGGCAAGAGAATGAGGATGCTTACAGGAGTATGTATGATGCGGAGGGTGATGCAAACACCTCCATCACAGAAAGGAGAGGAAATGACAATGGTGCTGGAAGTGAGGATGTGGGGAAGGAGACCGGTGATATCTGTGGGCGGAATGGGATTAGCCCCAAAAAGGAGCAGGCTAGTAAGCAGGAGGCTCATGACTCGAGTCAAGGTAAAACCAGCACAGGCCTTGTAGGATGTCCACGATCTTACGGGTCAGGTAGACCGGGAAGACAAATAAGAGCACCTAGGCGCTACGAAGAGTTTGTGATGGAATGAAACTATGTATTATTTTTTGTTGTTAAGGAAGGGAGATGTTGTACATGAATATAATGTATTGTATGGGCCATAGAGTAGGAGAACACAGTCTGTTCTTTCTTTCCTATTATCACCTGACTTCATCATCCAATTAGGGGGGAGAGCGGAGCTGTGATGTCATGAGGGGGAGTGTACGCCCACAGTTCGTGTTGAGCTGTCGGCGCTATTGCTGGCTGCTCGTGGGCCCTTGGGATTTGAGTACAATAAAGTTATCCCAGATAAATCCGACTACGATACCTTTCTTCCTGCCACAACAGTTCGCTTCCTTCACGATCCCAGTTAAATGAACATTATTGGTGCACATATCAGCACTTTATTCCCACTCACCCCTGAATCATGGTAAAAACAATTTTAATAATAATAGATTCTAATTTATAATGAGCGCTTTATACCGCGCTTCTAAAATCAGTTTCTGGTACTAATTTTCCGCCCTGCGGAAGGATGGACCGTTCAACCTGTCTCTGCTGGGATTCGAACTCATGACAGCCAAACCCCTCCCTCCTGGAGCCGTCCATTGAGCTTTGCTGAACAAAAACATCCATCTTTCACATTTTTTTAAGCATGTTTTAATACATTGTTGGTTTTAATTGTTACATTCTTAATGTTTTAATTAAAATACTGCTGTCACTTTTTCTCACTCCTGTGCGTCCTGTGTTTGTCCGATATGTTGTGATACGGCCACTTTGTGCATAATACCGTGTGATTTTGGGAAATTGACACAAGGCACTCTTCAGCGACAGTGGGGCTGGCATTAAGCAATATTGGATGATTTTTTGAGTTTGTCTTCGTGACAGTGAAGTCGATCATCCTTCAGAAGAAGAACAGATATTTGCTTTATTTTTGGAGCGTTCTATTTACTCATATCATTGTGTTTTTCTTATGCTCAAGTGAAAGTGGCATATGCCTTGAGGATGGGCACGGCGCCATTTCGGCAGATGGGCAGAGTGTAGACAGCTGAGAGATAATACACAATCATCAAATTCATTTGTCTGAGGGCAGGAACCCTGCAAAGAACGCCAGAAGGGACGTCTCTCGACAGTTATATGTGTCTATATTTAGAGAGTTCTTGCATTAGTATTCAGGCCTGAAGCTGGCTACGCTATCAAACCGAAAGAAAAGATGCTTTTTAAGCACATATTCAACAATTTCTATTCTATGCAAATGTTTTGGGAAAACAAATGCTAGTCACGAGTCTGGGTGCAAAATAACTCAAATAAACATGACTTTTTAATAACGCAATTTTATTGACATGTTTTTGAACATACCATTACGCAGCCACCTTCCACACCCATAACTCTTCGCCCTTCTGGGAGTGTAGGTGGCCTTGGGGAGTTCCATTTACATGTGATGCCACGCTTGGCTAGCACCGTTGCCACTCCCACTGCACGCGTTCTGCTGTTTACCCCATATCTTCCGGGATCCCCAGTAAAGCTACTCTAGGTGTGATGACTATGTGTCTACTCAGCACCCTCATACGTTGTTCCAGTATGGTGCAATCTCGGGGCGTTGCCAGACCATAGGAAAGAAATCCACGTATGGATGGGTGCAGGGTAGCACTTGGGTGTAAGGAGCCTCCCCGCACACCAAAGGCGGTGGGGTGTTGGGTATGTCGTATGCAGATAATTCAGTTGACTGAGTCAAAGTCTGGAGGATATATCAATCTCCTGGAGTGCAATACGCGCATCTCTCCAGTCCGAGTCATCAAATTCCCCCTCCCAAGCCTCCCATTTGCGTTTCAAAGGCCCACATGTTTCCTGCACATTACTTCTAAGGAACACTTCATCTCAGCCCAAGCGACCCATCAGCAGTTGTGCCTCCAGCGAGCTGTTTTCATAAGAGTGCCCCGAACAGTGTTTAGCCAATGGATGTCTAATCGGTAAGTACTTGTGAAATTGGGTGTGTCATAACTGAAAGGGTATCTGTAGTTCACCGAAGGATTTTATGTAAGCGCCGCTGCACACATCACCCAATGTCTTATTCCCCATCTTGCCCCAATTCCTGAATCACCTCCAGCTGGGATTTGTGGTGCAGCCAGCGGTCCGTCCTCAATGGGGTCTGTTGTGACAACTTTTGGTCCCATTGTGTAAAGCGGAGCGCCGCATGCCAGTTTGGTAACACCACGTTTCTAAACTTAAACATGTGGGTGGGGATGGGACATACGTACAGGAATCCAGGACCCAGATCCATTAAGGCCAGCTCTGCGCAATAGGCAGGGCCACTGCCCTGCTCTATTCATCAAGTTGTTAATGACTAAGAGCTGGGGCTCCCAATAGTAAAGCCCCACATCAGCTATTCCCATCCCACTGTCGAAGGTTGACTGGCGTCACTTATCTCAGGCAATGCGTGGAGTTTGCCCTCGCCAGCGAGAGAGTATTCCAGTTCTGTAAACCTTGTTCGTGTCTGCGAGCAGGGGGGGGGTAAGACTGAGATGATGTATAAGTTCTGGAACTAACGATATGTGAACTGCAAGGTATTTGAAGCTCAGTCGCTATCTCGGGTTGATACTTAGCCAGCTCACTATTGCTCCTCAGCTGACCCAAAAGGGATTCATGCCAATTTACCTGAAGGCCAGAGGCCTCCTCAAAGACCCTCAGAATATGTATGACCTGAGGGCTGATGACTATGGTTTGGCCAGGAACTGGAGCATGTCATCAACATACAAGACTATCCTATCCTCCGTACCCTCTTGCCACCCCCAGCCCTGCACCTGAACATCGCAACAGATATTTAAGACAAAGGGTTCTATTGCCAATGCAAAGAGAAGGGGAGAGCGGACAGCCCTGCCTTGTTTCCCTGTAATTCGGAAGGGGCTGAGAATGCACCATTAACTAAGACCTGAGTGGAGGATTTCTTATAGTGGAGTTGAACGTATCTGCGATATTTGGGGCTAAAGCTCATGTAGTAGAGGATGTAATCCAGGTACAACCAGTCCACAGTATCAAACGCTTTCTCAAAGTTGACTAAGAGAAGCGCACAGGGATCAGTCACCTTGTGGCTGAGAGCAAACAGCATGTTGTCCTGTCTAATACAGTGGCGAGTGCCCCGTTCTGTATGAATCAGAATTGATCGGGAGGAATAAGATGTAACTCACTGGAGCCTGTTTGGCAGGATTTTGGCAAAAATATTTGGTTTAGTGTTAATCAGCGAGATTGGCCATTAGGAGCCGCATTTATCAGCAGCGTGACCTTGTTTGGGAAGGACCACAATGGTGGTCATATCCAGGAAAGGAGCCCAAGTGCACCCCTTCAGTGTAAAGGTTCATCAGGTGAAGCATGAGCGTATTTTGGAAACTAAAGCAGTATTCCAGTGGGAAGCTGTCAGAACTCAGGTCTTCCCAGGTTGCAGGTCTCATATGGCCGTCCTTATTTCTTCAAATGTGCTAGCATCATCAAATTCGGCTCTGTGAAGCTCCGAGACTCTGGACAAGCGTATATACATAAGTAGTGAGCTGCATCATTCAAGGACAGACTGGGGGGAGGAGTGTAGAGCTCCTGGTAATATGCAGCAAATGCCTCCGATATCTCCCCTACAGTGGTAACATAACACCCTGTTGAATCCATGATGCCTGGGACTATCCTGGACTGCAGCTCCCTATTGGCTAGCCAGTAGAGGAGCTTCCCATACTTGTCTCCATATTCATACACCTGTTTAGTGGAGGCTCTCCAGCACTAGAGGGCCTTGTCGAGCAGAAGCTGTCACAGCGAGGCTCTATCAATGTCAAGTTGCCCATGTATCTGTAGTGGGTTCATCCATAAGGAAAGAATACACCAGAACAAGATGAAGTGGATGAAATTCCTTCTTTAATGTACACAGCACAACTAGCAGCATACAGCACATCTAACCGCTCCCGAGGTCCCAGCGTAACTGCCAGACCCCGAACCCTCCACATCGAGCCCCCCACCAGCATTCCACCATAGCATTCTAATGACCATAGTGATAAAGACACAACAGTATCCTATCAGTGGTGCGTGTAAGGCCCTGTTTCTTGAGTTTAATATTTGGACTTCCAAAAGAGTGCTTTCTATACCTTTGAGCCTCCCTGTCCGACAAAGGTATGACTTGGCGACCCGCCCTGATCATGGCATTGCCAGCCACCCAGAGCACCCCCAAGGAGGTGACAGAGCCTGAGTTTGTATCGAAGTATAATGTGAGTGCTGTGTGAATGTTTTCCCCAAATTATCTATCTACAAGACACTAAGAATTGAGCTGTAAGATTGGGCACCTTGACTGATCTGGCATCCCAAGCTGAAGGGTCACTGGAGAATGATCGGATATACCTCTCGATGTATGTGTGCTGCTGTTGTGTACAGCACGTCAGTAGCTGGGAGGCGGAGCAAGTCTATATGCGAGAGGGCCTAGGTCGATGTTGATGTGCGTGTATTCCTTACTCCTCACATGGCAGGTCCTCCATGCATCACACAATCTCATGGAGTCCAGCCAGGACCCAAGGTGTTGCAGCTCTCATAGTCGATGCTCTGATGGGGGACCAGAGGAATCCAGCTCAGGGTGAGGAGTTGCCTTGAGGTCCCAGCCTATAATATGTGGTGCCTGGAGGAAACCCCTTAGTAACCTCTATAAATGCCCCAAGGGTATCTGATAGTAGGCAGGGTGGGGCATAAATGCTTAGCAGAGTGAGTGGTTCCCCTCTGACATACCTTCCACCACCATAGAGTGGCTCAGTGGGTTCAAGCATGTCTTCGTCACCATCATGGGGAAGATGTTATGCAAAAGTATAGCTTCTCCTCTGGATCCCCTGGCGTATCCTGTGTGGAAGGCTCAGTCATAAATGAATCTGCACAGAAATGAGTATTTACTACCAAGAAAGTTTGTCTCTTACAGAAGGAGGACTGCCAGGCTGGTTCTCTTAGCATAGCAAAGAACCGCATCATGCTTTATCTGGTTGAGCAGGCTCTTTACATTCCTAGTCATTACTTGGATGCTAGATATCAATGTGAGGGTTGGGTGTAAATTGAGTGCCCTGGTGGGAGGCCTGGAAGTCTGCCTTGTGCAGGGGCAATGAGGCTGGCCAGCCAGAAGTGGATCTGATTAGGGTCATGCGTGTTGATAATCAGTGGTGGGTGGGTCTATGTGTTGTGCCATGGGTGCTAGTGGAGTGCAGATTACAGCACAAATATAAGAGACACTAAAACTAAATAAAACAACCCGTCACCTCCAACTCCTCCACCCCACACTTCTCCTCTTGAAGCATCTGTTACCCATAACCCCCCAAACCATAAACCATTACAACCAGTGCGGGCAGCATATAGCATTGTTACTCATGTTGTTCAGTAAGCTGTGGATTGAGCAAATACTTTTGTGATGCCATTGTAAGGCAGCATAACATTGGCCTCTGTTGAAAAGAGGTCCCCCTCACCGACATCTACCGCAGACTGGATCATCTCTGATTGGTCCATGCCACGGAGTCATGTCTGGAACGTCAGTCGGGGTTCAGAGCATGTGTTTCTTGGTTTGTAGAGGAGTGTTCAATGCTGTGGGTCCGCTCCCTCCTCTGAGCATGTTTCCTGTCACTCCTCGATTGTATCCATCTCCAGGGCCCAGCAGGCGATTGTCGGCCACAGCGATCAGAGGAAAAGTTTGAAGGCGGCTTATTGCAGAGGTCTGGTTACTCAGTTGTCCCCAGTCAAGCTTCCTCCAGGGTTTCAAAGAAGTAGGTTTTGAAGTTATTGATCATTTCCAGATTGGTGGGAAATATGAGTATGTACTGTATTTTCATAGTCCGATGCTTCCCTTTAACCCCTTTAACTTCTTTAAAGGGCTTTCTTCGTTGATGGATCACTTTGGTGCACTTGGGGAATATCTGAATTTTGGTGGATTGGAATGACAGGGCATCAGCTTGATGGGCTGCATTAAGGTTTGCACCTCTGTCTCAATAATTCAGGACCCAAGCAATCATCGGACGAGGGGGAGTGCCAGAGGTGTGTGTGGATTGAGCAAGGGAACAATGTGCCCTCTCGATGGTGAACCTCATTGACAGCTGCTCCTTCAGTAGCCAGGATTCCAGCAGCTTTTCCACGAATAGTTCCCGATAATGGGTTTCAGCGTTCTCTGGGAATCCAATGAAATTATGCTGGATCTATTCTTCACATCTTCTGCATGATTTTCCAGAACAGCAGTGGTGGAGAGAAGTTTGGACACTGGACACTGTACATTTTCATGTGGCCACCTCATTTTCATGGGTGGACACTCTACCTTCAGCTAATGACACCTGATAAACCACATTACGCAAGTCCTGATGCAGGAGCAAAACATCAATCTGTACCGCTCCTATATTGGTCTCAACCTCTTCTTTTGAAGATTGGATGGCTTATGGTATGTTAGGTTGTGGCAATGGTGAATCCTCTGCTTGCGTATCCATCCCATTGGATGACTGTACAGGGAAGCGGTCCATCTTAGCCTGGGCGTGAGTGCTAGGACCTTTGTCTTTAACCATTTTTAATCAGTGGCACCCGACTTTATCTCTGATTGGAAGAGGATGCATTGTTGAGGAGCAGACTCCTAGGGGGCCCCAGATATCCCCTTGATCGTGCAGAGAAATGTCACTCCCAGGGGATCGATGCTATGATGCACTTCGCCCACAACTGTCCAACCATCCCAGGGGGGTGACCCAGAAATGCTACCAGGCATAGGGAAGGAAATCCCAGCCTGCTTGCCTCATTGCTGTTCCAGGGACAGGAAAGAGGGGCAGGGAGGGAGCAGCACAAGAAGCTGGGGTTGTAGCCTGGGTAGTTACTGCTCCCCTCTACGGGCCAATGAAAAGAAGGCAGGCTGTAGCAAAGCTGACATCTCAGGCGTGCCACGCTGCCCAGCTCACAATGCTGTGAGTATAGGGAGGATCCCCACCAGCAATTCAGTATTGATCTGTGGCCATGTCCAGATGTAGTAATACTGGCCTCCTTACCTTGTCGTTGCCCCAAAGAGAGGGTGGAGGGCGGGTATAGAGGCAGCATGAGTAGCAAGGACTATGGCCTTGGTAGTTGAGCTGATCCACAGTGGAGAGTTCCGCTCACCTCTGAGATACCGAACACAGATATGAACAAAACACATTAGATATGATTTATTTATTGATCAGGAGCATTGCTATCAGTAGAGCAGCAGGTTAAGTGACGCTGGAGCCCACATGAATGAGGTACCCTCTGCACCCCAGTTACAGCTGTTATGTACTACCCAAGTGGATGTGAAGGGCCAGATTTAGTTTCTTGCATGAGGGCAAAGGACATCCTTGGTGCACCAGGGTGCTAAAATGGCACATTGCTGTCACTACGGAGCACCGGTCCACAGCAGGAATCATGGCTGGACAGGAGTAGTTAAGAATATATAGGAAGAGTGGAAGGGTTCCTTAGCCAGGACTCTTCAGTTGCTGCCCTCTTTGTGGCAGATCTCAGTTAAAAAAACAGCCTAAACAACTGTTTATTTGAGGAGTTTCCGAATCAAAGGAGGTTGGCTCTGTCAAGGATTTGGGTCATTCCAAAGTCTAAGTATCTGTGGACCTAGTGACTTGCCTCCATGCTGTAGCTTTTTGAACCACCTTGACATCAAATCTTGTTGGTCGAATGCCTCTTGTCGGTTTGTAGTGAAGTACCAGTTTTTGGCATGAGCCAAGCCTCTGGACATACATGATGCACAGAACGTACTTTTTTAATACAGTAGGAGATAGCGGAAGGATATCAACACAGGTTTCACATTGTCTCCGGTCCAAAGATGAAGGTATTATGTGCCTGATTGACTCTGCACGCCATGCAATCTGCCATTACGTTTGTGGGTAGAATGTTGAGGACGAAGTTGCAGCAATCAATAAACATCATTACCAGAGATGAAGGTTTGTTCCACTATATATGTGACTTGGAAGGGCTAAAGAATGTTAATGGTATGTAAATCTGAACATTGATATACTTTATCACTGCATTGCTCTGGGGAATAATAGAGAGATCTGCATCAAAACAACTCTGATATTTTTTTTAGGTCTGGACAAATAGGCTTTTTACATTATCTTGCTAGACTACAACTTTCCCCATAAAATCATACACATATACATACTTACAGGTGCTTGTGGTCAGATGGCTTCATCAATTGGTCTGTTAAATTGTCATTTGCATTCTGCTTCCGCCCACTATGGTATACAGCATGGGGCCATGGGTCAGCCCACTTTAGCCCTTTGGCTCTCTTCACACAGCTTGTACAGATTGTTCATATTCGCCTAAAACAGTTCATTTATCTTTAGTGACAAAGATGCTTTAAAATGTGCTTTTTATTTTATTTATTATGCATATTAACTTTAAATACTAACTTTTTATCTCTTCTATACTTTGGGTGCTATTGGGATGGAAAAGTCAACTGTATTGTGATGGAGATGCACCCCTATCTTGAGTGCCCCAGCTGCAGGGATTACTTAACTCTTGATTTCTGGAGTTTGCATGTGTGCCATAACTTAGGCCTGTCTCATGGTATTGCGGTCTTGTTAGACTGGAAAGGGTGCACAAGCGCTACCCTCATAGTGGTAGAGGGCTACTGCCCTTGCCAGGAGTTAAGTGACATGAGCACAGTGGTGGCAGCATACCCATTTTGTGTTTTGTATCAATCAGTAGTCTAAACAGGCCTTTTTACCTGTGGCACTGGAGTGGTGCCTCCTGGTCCACTCATGTAAATTTCTGCTGCTGTTCACTTAACTCATCCTTGACCTTTATGATGACTGTATGTGGTGCTGTGCAGTGTATGATGCTTGCACATGTGCGTTGTTTTGTATGTGTGCCTGTGCCTGGATAACAGAGGCCTGTGGGTCACATTATGGAAGCCCAGGCCATGGAAAGGCTAGATGGATTTGAGGACTGCATCCCAGGCACACAGTTTGAATTGCTGATATTCTTGAGTGCTGAGGTGCGAACACACACTCTGGAAGAGAAGATCACAGCATTCTATGTGCAATTCAAAGGTCTCATTGATTCAGAAGGAATTACTGGTCACTGGGGCATTGGTCTCCATCAAGAGAGATGGTGGGCTTGATAAGGTTAGCGCTGTAGGACCAGTGAATCATAATAGGGAGGTGGGGGGCTTAGGCCTTTGAACCATTGGGAGGCATATTTCAGTGGAGGCTGACAGCCAGATGTGAACCCTTAGTAACTCCCTTGGCCTGTGTTGAGAGTCAATCAGAACTGCAGATGCTCCTGCTGTGGCAGACTTGCCCTCTGACAAACGACATTACAGAGGCTCGAGCACTTCAAAGGAGTCATGCAGGGCATATGGTATTTCAGAAATATGACATATGTGCTCAAGTTCAAAAAAATAATGTATTGCTTTTTCTTAGATAACAAACAAGACTAAGAAATACAAAAGGGACAAATGTCCCAGAGCAACTATACACGAGGAAGCATGGTCATAGAACAGATCCATGACATCAATAATGCCTACTAAGGCTTTACATGTCCTGGCAGTGAACACTCCAAAGTCTATTTTCCCTTTGACAAAGCTAGCTTGTCCCATTGAAAATCACTGGGTTACATTGAACTCCTTCCAATGCATAACTTCAGTTTGGGACTAGATAGAAAAATGATTCAAGGTCTTAATTAATTCTGTTAATGGCAGATGCAACACACACCCTGGCCTGCCTGCCCTCAATTGCATTAGCCAGGCTGAAACCAAAACCAGTGAAAAGGGAAGAACTGATAAGAACTAGTTTTAGAATTAGACAAAAGGATGTCTTAACCCACAGACAAGCACTGGTCATAAAAGTAGCATCCCCAGAGCCTAAAATTAGAATACTTCTGGACCTGTGAATATCAGAAGAAGGACTTCCCTGCAGTTTGACAATCCTGAAGGAAGACCGGACCTGTCTGCCTTTAACCCAAGACCCCTGAAGTGACTGCAAGTGTCAGTTTGCTCCAGTGTGAGCTACAGGGACACAACAAGTTTCCAGAGGCCTTTCCTGCTATCTGACTGAGTAGACCCAACTGGACCTGACGTGGTCCCTGCCGCTGGCCTCTGCAGGAGTGAGTCCTGACCCCTAAGTGTTGTCCTCAAGTTCCTGGATCCTTGCCTAGAGTCAGAGTGCACTCCTCTCTGCTTAACTTAAGGGTTCACTGGACCCGATGAAGCAATGTTGTTTGTAGATTTGGATTCCGTATATAGATTTCCTGATTTATACCCTTATATAGGTACAATTCATATTGCCCTTATTTAGGCATAGAAAATCCAGTCCTTATTTGAGCATTATCCATGCTAACCAAATACAGGCATGGTCTCCTACATCCGTCCATCCACGTCACAACGCGTTCTTGGAAAACCGGACTCTTCAGCCTTTAGGAATTTCCCTTGCTTGGCTATTGATTTCTCCAAGAACTCATTTAGTATGCATGAACATCTATTCCTTAGGGGTTAATTCATGACGTTCCAATGCCCGAATTTTACGTCAATACAGGCATTCCTAGACACCTTCAAGGTATAAATATACCTGCACTTGCCCTGGCAAACCACGGTTCCGGCACGATCCAGCTCGACTGCCTACTTGCAGTTCACCACGGCAAGTTCGGAAGGAAATCGAGTTCCAGCCTGACGCACTGACCAGACGCTGTCATCCTCTTTGCAGAGTATCCAGCTCCAGTGTTTCTGTCTCCCCTTGCGGGGTGTTAGATATCGAGTCCCGGAAAGAGATTCCAACCTCACACATTCTAAGGTATGGAGCAGACTAGAGCTTAGAGAAACTTTTGGCAACTCTTGGCAAAACTAAAACTGTAGCTATAGCTAGCTATACTTTAGAAAACAGCACCTTCTTCTTACCTCATACTACACTTAGGTTAGGTACACTGGGGTAAAACTATTTAGTAGCATCAGATGAGTATCCACATTTTAGCCTGTGTTATTTATGTATGTATTTTAATTAATATATGTCATAGCTACAAACCATGCTATTGCAGTATTATTTTATCTTACTGCTAACTCTGTACATATTATACTTCGCAGCCTATCTTACGATTGTAGCAGTTCATATCTCTTGCATGAGAAATAAGACTGTTCAATAAACCCTTTTTATTGAAACACCCATCTCTCTAATTCTGTGCAACTCTGTAGAAACGAAGCATGCACGATTGACTGAGTGAAACTGTTATCTATTGTTTCCACGGTTCTGAGATTGTTCCTACTCTAAGGGAAACAAAATGTCCTGTTTATGCGGTTGTCAGAAACTAATCCCTTCTTGTATATTCAAGAAGTTTCTACTGACCTCTGAGTTAGCTGGCACACACAAGTAATTAAGTTTAATGTACTCGATAGAGACATACTGACCTCAGTCCTATGTCAAATCTATAGTGTATATTATTCCAATGCGCAGAGCCTATCAGGGATATATGAACTACACTACAAGGCGCCCAACATTTGGCAAGGCACTAATTTAACGCTAGATACTGAAGTAACTCAGTCGTGCTTTTCTCAGAGACCCCTACTCACAATACTCCATAAGACGTCTGGAGTGGGTAAGGGATAATATCCGCCATAGCTGAGTAGGACAAAAGTCCTATTTATTAGCTGTTTGGTTTGTTCAACGTCGAAGGATACAATGTTCCAAAATATTGTGCACCTGATCTTTGTTCCCTTAAATCTTGCTCTGAAATTTTCATTAAACAATGACCGAAAACGGCACAAACGCCGATACTGGTGGAGCTGTGGCTGACCAAGTCACAGCAGCTTTTAATTGTACAGGTTTTCAAGAAACCGACGAGGATGCTATAATCATCCATCCAAATTTAACAAGAGCCATCACTCTAAAACTTATAAAACATGGCCTAACACCAAGAGTTGGTAGAATCTCACCAGACAGAGGTATTCTATTCATGGATAGTATTCCCAGAATCAAATCCAGTAACACACTTGTTTCACTTCTACAAAGAAGATGATCCACCTGAGGAATATATTCCTTTTGAGGATATTGAAATTCCACTCACATACCAGGAGCATGAGCTCTGGTTTAAAGGCGCCCTAAAACATTACAATCACATTACCAGGCTCGGTCCACTAGGTAGATTAGGAGCATCATGGCCAATTTTAGCTGGCTACATACCTGACCCTGACATTGAATCAATGTCAGACGAGGAATTACTTAATAACATACAAAAGCTAATAGAAGTATACAGTTAAACCACAACTGTCTGAAAGTCCTAATAAGGTTTTTCCTAAAAACACTCCTACCTCTTCTAAAAAGAAGTGGGAAAATAGCAAACAACATTCCAAAGAGAAGCATTCTCAATCCCGAGGAAGGTCTCCTCAAAAAGAGCCCTCTGAAAGGAGGTACAACCTCAGGAATAGGGATAATTTGAGAAAACCTGACAGATATCAAGATACTGATACACGTTCCTCTCGTACCTTTCAGATATCATCACAGACATCTGAAAGACGAGGACGGTCAGAGAACAAAGAAGAACGCGTGAAGTCCAAAGACGATCAACGCGTTCAGAAAAACAAACAAAACCTCAATGCTCCAAGAAGAAGGTAGCAGGTCTTAAGATAAAACATGCAGAGGATTCTGAGAACGCAACTCAAGAATGGAGAATGGGCTCAGACAATGTTGGACAGTGCAGCAGAAGTTACAGTAGCTCGCCAGAACCTGAAGGGGCTTCTGGAGACAGTGGACTTGAATGAGGACATTCAAGTTGAAACTGCAGACACCAGGGTTAGTTCTCCGCATAGGTTATATGAAATAACACTACGGATGGAGGGAGACATACCAAGAAAAGTGAAAGCACTCTTTTGGGAGCATCTTTCAAGGGGTTATGATATACTTGTAGTAGAATGAGACTGGCCACCAGAATTTGTCAGAGAGTGCCCATATGGCGAAGACATCATTATGCCAGCCTTCTCTAACCATGTTCCAGTACATTTAAAATATACTTATGCCAGGAAATAGGCAGTGGCCCAACCCCCAGCATTATACAAAAATCATGTAAGATGGGATGAGGACTCACCTCACCACAAAATCCAGTTAAAAAGTCAACCAGCTGCACAAAGGCAGTACCCAGTTAAGCAAGAAGCTAAAAAACAAGTCAGGGAGATCTTAGATCAACTTGAATACCAGGGGGTGATTGAAACATGCACCTCGTCAATGAACAATCCTTTGTTTCCTGTCTCTAAACCAGACAATACCTATCGTCTAGTTTTGGATTACAGACTGTTAGTTGAGTCAGTTAAATTAGATATTTTGTTCCTGACAGAGACCTGGACCACACCAGATAGTGGAGCGGAGTTGGCTTGGGCATGTCCCCCAGGATATTTTATTAGACACATTCCCCGAACTACGGGAAGAGGTGGCGGAGTGGGGTTTATTTGTAAAGATACACTCGCCCTTTCACAGTTTACAGTTAAACAGGTGGTAGGCTTTGAACTTATGGGATTCTCTTTAATGGCTCAGGGTGGTACAGTTTTGACAGGTCTTTTGTGTTACAGACCTCCCTCTGGAATAGCCCCCTCTTTTCAGCAATTTATTGACCTTGTTTACAATTTATCCAACTCACATTCTAACTTTATAGTACTGGGCGATTTTAATCTACAACCATCAGGCCCACAAGATCTAGCCTATAGAGAAATATGCCAAGCATGCAACAACATACAGCTGGAACAGCTTGTGCAATGTTCCACACATGTGAAGGGGAACATTTTGGACTTGGTCTTTGCTGATAAAAAGTTGGTTGCCATTAACGAGGTCCTGGATCAATGCTGGACTGATCATGCTCTGGTTCTCATGTCTATTTATGTGGCAGGAGAGCAGCGTAGTGACAGCTCAGCTGGGCATAAATTTAGCAGACCGTGGTCCCGTCTACTAAGGGGGCCATGCTTACCTTCTCTGTTGCCAACAACTTTTGAGGTGCAGGAAACTGTGGATAAAAGCTACGCTACCCTTAGTGAACAGATTGTAACATCACTGGATGAACTGATCCCTCTAAAAAGGGTGAAGAACAAGCCTACGAGAACTAATGCTTGGTTCACTGGTGATCTTAGTCAACAGAAACTCCGCTGTAAACAGGCGGAGCGTGCTTGGAGGAGAGGGTATGCGGATTCAAATCGCGCACAATACAGACAGGCTCTGCGGGAGTATAAAGACCTCCTAAAGATGGCTAAGGCAAAGTTTCTGGAAGACT
The DNA here is from genome assembly GCF_964204655.1 of Triturus cristatus. NCBI lineage: Eukaryota > Metazoa > Chordata > Amphibia > Caudata > Salamandridae > Triturus > Triturus cristatus. Next base: position 928,264,382 of record NC_140582.1, read on the forward strand.
CACTGGCCAAAGCCACCAACAAATCACAGACCCTTTTTAAGTTGGTCAATAACCTGGCAAATCCGGCCTGTGCAGTTCCAGTCACCACAGCATCTCAGGAGCTGTGTAATTCCTTGGCCTCTGCATTTGAGGAAAAAATTAGGCTTATCTTGAGTGGCCTCTCGACTCCGAGCCATTTGGTCCCGATAGAGCTCTCTCCACGGAAACCTCCTCACCCTCTGGGTGTGGAGGAGGTTAAGGGGGAACAACAGCAATTATCTTGCTTTCCTATCCCTTCCTTGGAGGAATTCTGTATAGTGGCTAATGGTGTGTCTTCGGGCTCTCCACTTGATCCTTTGCCACATAGGATATGGAAGGTCTTTCAGACAGAACTGCTACCTCCGTTGCATACCATCTGCTGCCAGTCTTTGACTTCAGCTTCAGTTCCTGATAGCTGGAAGCTTGCAATCGTGACACCATTGTTAAAAAAGGCCTCTCTGGACCCGCTTTGTCCTGCCAGTCATAGGCCTATCTCGTTGCTTCCATTCCCTATAAAAATTCTAGAGAAGTTGGTAACAAGAACTTTATCAAACTTTCTGGAATCGAATGCTTGTCTGGACGCCGCCCAGTTTGGATTCAGGCCAGCACATGGGACTGAGTCCGCCCTGATCACCGTGTTGGACGATCTGCGAACGCGTGTCGACACGGGTAAGGCAGCATTTTTAGTGCTGCTGGACATGTCGGCCGCGTTCGACACGGTGGATCACACTGTCCTGCTGGATCGTCTCCAGAGTGCGGGCGTGGGTGGTCTGGCGCTGGGCTGGCTTGAATCTTACCTGGAAAATAGGCAACAAGCAGTTGCATTACCACCTTTCCGGTCAGACATACGTCAGGTGAAGCAGGGTGTGCCACAGGGGTCGGCGATTAGCCCGATCCTCTTTAACCTATACCTCCGACCCCTAATCAGTTTGATAAAATCTTTCGGCATCTCGGTCATCAATTATGCCGACGATACACAACTGATTTTCTCTTTTGAGGGTAAGGAGGCGGTTTCGAGGGATACTTTCCATCAGTGTATGTCTGAAACAGCAGAGTGGCTTCGCCTTAACTCACTCCAATTTAATGGGGCAAAGACCGAAGTGCTTCATTGCTCACTGGATCAGCTCTCTCGCACGTTGCCAGAAGGCTTTTGGCCGGCATCCATCTTGGGTACGGTGACAGCGGCGGAGTCGGCCCGTAACCTGGGGATTCTGTTTGAGCCCGGTCTGCAACTGGATGCCTCGGTGAATAAGACTATAGCTACGTTCATGGGCCTGCTTCGAGCCCTACGTAAAATCTTGCCGTTGCTCCCCCTAGAGGCTCGAGTAGAGGTGGTGCATAGTACTATACTCAGTAGGTTAGACTACTGTAACGCACTACTTCTGGGGGCACCTAAGTCTTTAGTAGGCAGGCTACAGAGGGTTCAAAACATGGCAGCCAAACTGGCTTTAGCCCGACCTCGTTCCGCGTCATCTTCAGAAGCATTATCTGATCTCCATTGGCTGCCTGTCCAGCAGCGTATTTTCTTCAAAGCTGCCTGTATTGTGTTTAGAGCGCTGCATGGGCTGGGACCGCTGCCACTCCAACATCTTTTCTCGTGGTACCAGGCTGCTAGACCCTTAAGATCCTCCTCGGCTTTTTTGATCACTGTCCCTAAATTTGTTAGAGTGAGGATGGGTGGTCGTGCTTTTGGTTTTACAGCAGCTAAGCTGTGGAATACCCTCCCTCTGTTGCTAAGGAATAAGCAAGAAATCTCCTCCTTTAAAAAAGAGTTGAAGACCTATCTCTTTCCAAAGTAATGTAGTGTATTAGATCTGATGACTCATTGAAGGTCAAGCGCCAGGATACCCTTGGGGTGGCAGAAGCGCTTAATAAGAACTCAATACATACATACATACATACATACATACACCTTAACTCATGTTGTAAAACATTTTCAGTGCAAAATGCACACAGTACAGCATTAATGAATAACATTGTGCGTAAAAAGTACAAAACCACATTAGACATTTCAAATGGTTTCTTTTGTCAAAATATTGCACCTGAAAGTAGATATTTGACCGCTTTCTCAATAATGGGGACTCAGAATCAATTTTGTCGACTGCCACAGGGGTTCAAAAACAGCCCGGGGTTATTCTCAGCAAGAGTAACAGAGTTACTACAAATTTATGATGACGAGGCATTGTCATATGTCGATGATATATATCTGACAGACAATGACCTGGACAGACACTTGAACAGGGTGAACACCATTATATTGGGCTTCGCCTCTGAGGGTTACAAATTCAACTTTAAAAAGTCCAGAATTGCCCATCTCAACGTCCTTTTCCTAGGATATGAACTTTCAAGTGAAGGCAAAAGCCTGGCAGTCAACTTTTTAGAAAAATGTGCGCTGCTTCAACCTCCAAAAACGCTGAAGAGCTTACAGTCGATTCGAGGTTTCCTGAATTTTGGAAGAACATACATTCTAAACTACGCAGAGAAGGTTAAACCTCTCTACGAATTAATCAAACCTGATTTCAAAGCCACAACTTGGACACAAGGACACACAGAAATTCTGCATTCACTTCAAACAGACATGTTAGCAACTAAACACACGTAAACGTACGCAACTTAGTGATCCGAATCATTCCGGGTCAATGCGCATTCACCTACTTAACTTTTAATGAAGGTGAAAAAGTACCAATTGCATACAAATCACACTTGTATACACAAGCAGAAATGAAATTCACTTCTACAGAAAAGATTCTGACAGCAGTTCAAACCGCTGAAGCAAAAGAAAGAGCCCTAGCACAGGAGAAACGCATAATGGTCGTGACTCCTGTACCAGCCTTAGAGGCCGTTACTAAAGCTAGCATTCAGAATACAAAAGCTTTACATACGAGATGGATACAATGGGTCAATTCTCTTGCTGCAACTGATGTTAAATATGTTTTTGATCCTTATTTGAAAACACAAGCATTCCTGCAATACGAACACGAATGTCCTCTGCCTACTGAAATTCTCCCTCTTGATCAGTACGAATTTATAATTTATACTGACGGATCTGCACAACCCGCTACGGAGAGTAAACAAGCTTACAGTGCAGCTTGCGCGATCGTTAAAGGTTGTATGCGCGAATTCAGACCAATGGTCACAAAAACACAATCTCTAGGAGATTGTACAGCTCAGCGAGCTGAACTACAAGCATTCAAGATGGCACTTGAAAACCCGGATGGCGAATTACCCACACTCATAGTGTGCGATTCTTTTTACTGTGTTCAATCGTACAACGAATATTTACAGAATTGGCTTCAAAATGGTTTCAAGGATGCAAAAGGTAGCACAATCAAGCATAAAATGCTTTGGGAGCAAGTAGTTCAGTTGCGAAACGGACTACAAAACACTCACGTGATACACACGCTGAGTCATCAACGTGATGGCGTTCACGTTGAAGGGAATTCATTGGCTGATGAAGCCGCGAAAAGGGCTGTGCAAACGGCTTCTGTAGTTGCAATCACTCGTTCAAAAATGAAAATAGACAGTAAAATAATGCTGGCTGTCAATGCTTCTAGCAAAGACAGCGGTGCAGCGGTACCTAAAAAATGTCCACTCATATATAATTGATGCGAACAATGTTCAGTTTGCTCGAATCCCTGGAGTGGGGGATAGGGTAATACCAAACATGGAACGAAGAGCAGCTTTGATTTACAAAGCACATCTGGGAGAGGGTCTGAAACATCAGGGGATCTCTAAAACAATTTTAGAACTAAAAGAGATGTACTGGTGGCCAGGAATGAATACGCTGATTCATATCTTCATCAATAACTGCATAGACTGCAATAGAGATCGCAGTACAGAACGCCACCAGATACCTGACTACAAAATAGCCAGCCCAGTTCAGACACCACTATTAGACAGCACTAGAGTATCTACGTGCAGGCGTCCTCTTGGACAAATGCAGTCTCACAAACACTAAATCTAGGTTCCTTTGGATGTGGCCCTCAGCGCTCCGCTGATGCTCGAACTGTTATAAAAGATTTGCGAGTCTTTATCGTCACATACGCAATCGGCACACTACATTCTGACCAGGGTCCTGCGTTTAGCTCTCGAGCTTACAAAGAAGCCATGGCCAGTTTAGGCGTAGCATTGCGGTATTCTTCTCCATTCCATCCTGAGGGAAATTCTGTTGTGGAAAGAAAAAACCGGGACATAAAGCAGTCTATAACAGCTAGGGTATTAGGTTCGGGCGATGGGTGGGTCAGACACCTTTATGGGGTCCAGCGCGCACTTAATAACTTGTCAAGAAGTTCTCTAGAGGGAGTCACTCCATATGAAGTTCTATTCGGAACTAGAATGTTGGTACCGAACCTTGATATGCAAGGCACAGTGATGGAAAATAAGAAATTTGATATCAAAGATCGTTTGGCTGTTTTACAGGACTTAAATGAACTAAGAACGAAACAAAGTAACGTGCTCCTGAAGCCAACCATCACTGAGGAAAAACCGGCCATCCAAGCAAGGCCTGTCTGGATCCCAAAGCTTGGTGATCTAGTCAGAGAAAAAATCGCGGACAAGAAGGAATTTGGGCCTTCTTACAGACAACCAGTACCTGTCCTAGCAATCCACGGATCAAGAACAGTACTTTTGCCACCCCTTGCTGGTAAGAAGGAGAAAAGATTTGTGTCCATCGACCTGATCAAAGCACACTATGTGGCCGATACTAAGCAGTAGGCCAAGTGGACTCCGCCAATGTAGCAGACGCACTCCGCTGGCTACAATCCAAGAGGTTCAAACTGAGAGACTCATCACCTTTGAAGATTCTACAGTGAGAAATAAAGGACTAAGCAGCAAAGCTATGGAACTTGTCCCTCTTGGAACCCAAATAACAGTTCGTCCTGATACACATGTCTACAACGAAGTGACTAGTGATCAACTGGTTCCAGCTATTTCAACGAATCCTGATGCAATTCAAACCATTGACAGAACTGCCTCTGGCTATTTCATGAACTTTGATGCGTTTTCTGAGGATTCCAGAGAACCTGAATCACACCAGCAAACAGAACTTTCAAAGAACAAGCAACAGACTTTTTTCATCTCCTGAAAAAGACTTATCTGATTTCACCATGGATTGAACTATGGATTGTTTTGGGAATATTCTTCTTTCTACTTTGGTTAGCTCTGGTAATAACTCTGGGTATGCTGATAAATGGAAGATATATTCAACTGGACACAGCAAGTAAAAGAGTTAACTTACTTCTCCAGCCACACAAATCATCCCATCATGAGACTTGTCAGCAGTGAACATCACAGCCGTTCCTATACATGATGGTATAGTTTGGGACCAAACTGAATATGACATTTTTGACCCGTCGGAGCTTTTGAAGATTCCCCATTTATTTGAGATTTCATTAAATTACTCTCTAGTACCTTTGCTGATGATTGGGACTTCGAGACTGTTAATAACATGATGTCTGATCTAGAGATGTCTACTGTATTCACAAATCGTGTATATTTAGAGGGTTCTAGTTAAACATAAGAGGGGGGACGAGGAGCTGTTTGGAAAAGGTCCTGTACCAGAGCTCCCAAGTTGAATGCGGTAGCAATGTAGGATGGTAACAGTTCCTATGGGGAAAGAGAGAAGAATAAACAGCCAGGTGGGCTGTGGGGAAGTGTGAAGTGTCTCCAGGTGGGTTCGAGTGTGCCGAGAAAGAGTAAGGTACTCCTACATTGCTACCGTATTTAGAGGGTTCATCAGACTATGAACAAATGTATTGTTATAACCACTATGGTCATCATTTCTTGCATAAATCTGCAACACCTAGAAATGTATTTAAGTATAACCAATGGGAACATTGTCCTACGCCTCCAAAGGGTAGTTCGAAAAATTTTGCAATGAAATTTCAATATTTTTCAGGCTACAATTTGTCCAATCCGGAAATGTTTTACTTTAAAAATGTGAACAAGACAGGAACAAAAAATATGTTAACAAATAAGAAACAGATTTATTCTGCAGCCTTTATTGCCCAACTGTCTAGACAAGGTTTCGACTTTTGGAAAGACAACATTGAGACAAAAACTGTCTGGGGTACAAAAGATTGGAAATACAGGGGGTAGAAGCTTTATTTAGAGCCTGTATCATCCCTGAGCAAGTTATGTTTTTGAATGACACTGTCCAGCAAACGTCTTGTCTTGGATTAGCCAGGATCAAAGACATGAACACACCGACCATACCTATACTTGCAAGTAATAGCACTACACGGGGCGAGGTCGACATACATAATATTTTGTATCACAACAGATCAGATCCAGTATGGAAAAAATGGTTGCTCTGGCCCACAGACACAAACAACTGTCAAGATCGATTCCTGAATAAAACACAGGGTTTCACTATCAATAGGCCAGACCCACGCTATGTTCAAAGACAGCATCCAGGGGCAGTAACAACATACAGTGTACGGAAACTCTGCCTTTATTGGCTACAAAAAGCTACACTGAAGGATGTTAAACAACACTTAAAGAAGGCGCAGACCTTAGGGAATTCTTGCTAGGACCAAGAAAACCGCGTCAAAAACCTTTCATATATGCCGGTATCTACGCTGCTTATAATGAAGCATGGAAGGTTACCCAAGCAGAGACTGCAGAACAAATACGAGAAATTGATCGTATTAATTTAGAGAAAACTCTCTCTGTAGTAGACAATGGGTTAACGACTCTGTCGTCCAGAATTTATTCATTGGACAGCCTTATGTCCTCTGTCATAGACATTATTGAACAAGACTTGGTCATGTTGCAACATGGTCAGTCTCAGCTACGTTCTATCATGCTATTGGGCTGGACGCTACAAAATGTGTGTGCAGGCTATGTGCCTTGGTGTTTAATCAATATTTCGTCACTGTTTTCAGAATTCAATCTCACTGATAAACAGATCAGACTGGCACAAAAGGGAGCAGACTACACTATGATGAGCATTGAAAAACTGGAAAAATTACCATTCACGGTGGCAGAAAAACCGGCTACTGAGTGGATCATACATGGTAAAATGACTCGGCCTGTTACAACTTTCCATTTTCAATATTGCCTAAAACATATACCAGTTGGCAAATATGAAAGGCTGGGTAAAGGATACATCAAGACATCCTGGGATTTACCTTACACACATAGATGTTGGAGTGGGGAACGTGAAGTGTTTCTTAGCGGTGAAAACTGTGAACACACACTAAGCGGTTCTCTCTTTTGTCAGGGTATTAACTTACACGGGGCCTGTGATGGGTCCACTACAAACTTATCCAGTCACCTGCAAGGTTCACCTGCTGCAGTGATTAATCCAATTTTTGGCCAACTTTCTAACGGGAGTTACATTATGTTGAATGATCACAGCTGCTATGGCATGTTGCCAGGTATTCCATATCTAGTTACGGTTACATCCAGGGTCACTTGCTGTATGCAACTCTTGTTTCCACAAATACACAGTCAGGGAGTCACCTTTGTGGCCTTCACTGAACATCTCTTCTATGTGAATTGATACTCTAAGCAGAATAAAAGCCATTCTTTTACAAAAAACAGTGCCACTGACCTCGGCCACAGAAACCTATGACCTCCAAGTCGCAAGGACTTCTGCGGAGATACATACCCTTTTGTATACAAACTGCCCTGTACATTTCTCAGAAATGTTAGGTCGTATCTTAAACATGTCTGATACGAGCGGTATTATACATGTATTTAAGACCGTGTGTGCAGGACTGTTAGCACCTTTTCAAGCAGTCCTCGGAATTTTTCCAAACTTCTTGCACTCTGTGTTTGGCGGACTGCCGCTCCTTTTAGCACTCGCTGCAGGGATCCTATTTTTGCTCCTACTGCTACGATATGGCAAGCCTCATCACCAGCGTCACTTCAGGCACCATAGAGAGAGCTCTATTGGAGACGAAGTGTCGTGAGCGCATCGTCCAAATTTTGGGTTTACCTCATCTATGAGAATTAAGCACCACATGGTTTCTGTCATTCAGACCAATCTGGCAAGATTGCATCTTACCTGTTCTACGCTACCTGCTCTGTGGTGAATAATGCGTGCTAGACATCTGTCTAACACTCCCATCAGTCATGCCTACGGATATCGATACTCTGCTGGACCCAATAACGGCCCATGCTCTGTGTTGTCCCCAGCGGCTACCAATCCTGATGACGGTATTCATTGAGATCTCACAGACGCAAATTGCTACTGCTGAGGTACGTGAGGAAACAACAGGCACGCAGGTAACATCCGATTCGAACATTGCCGATGCAACCAATGCTGAAGGCGATAGTTAACATCTATGTGCAGTTAATCTTCTAAACGAGGTATTCCAACTTTCACCTACAACGGTAGATGACTTTTGGTCTACAGGATTAGAAGATTTCATGTTTTCTCCAGATCCACACACTGACTTTTGATTCAGGCACACAGTGTTCCTATGAGACTCTGAATTTGGCCTTCATTCTTTTCAGACAATGGTCTAACTTTGGAATTTTTTTCCTATGATTAATTTTTTTTCTCCAGATTTGTATTTTTTTCATTTTTGGCACAGTAATCTGCTTATAGTAGAACTATTCATAGAGAACAGAATTCTTTGAAAAACTTCCAGGGACATTATGCCACCTTGTCACATCAACAATTGATTTGTGTTAACCTGATATGAAATGGTTTCGGCCCCTTTTTTCTTCTGTATTAAGAGCCCTTTCATCATATGTATATATTTATGATTCATTCGTGTTGGCATTTTCAATGCACACATATGCTTAGAATGAAACATTGCTTTTAATATGTAAGCACCTTATGCATAGCAAAGGGTTTGTAATGCATTGTTAGGACCTATGTTTTTAGATATGTTTTAGCATGTTTTCGATTATCATGCGATATTCCCTTTTAGACATATTTAGTATGTTTAGGATTTAGTAATGTCGTTCATACGAAACTGGAGTGGGTGTTGTGTGTAGATTTAGATTCCATATATAGGTTTCCTGATTTATGCCCTTATATAGGTACAATTCATATTGCCCTTATTTAGGCATAGAAAATCCAGCCCTTATTTAGGCATTATCCATGCTAACCAAATACAGGCATGGTCTCCTACATCCGTCCATCCACGTCACAACGAGTTCTTGGAAAACCAGACTCTTAAGCCTTTAGGAATTTCCCTTGCTTGGATATTGATTTCTCCAAGAACTCATTTAGTATGCATGAACATCTATTCCTTAGGGGTTCATTCATGACGTTCCGATGCCCGACTTTTACGTCAATACAGGCATTCCTAGACACCTTCAAGGTATAAATATACCTGCACTTGCCCTGGCAAACCACGGTTCCAGCACGATCCAGCTTGACTGCCTACTTGCGGTTCGCCACAGCAAGTTCAGAAGGAAATCGAGTTCCAGCCTGACGCACTGATCAGACGCTGTCATACTCTTCGCAGAGAATCCAGCTCCAGTGTTTCTGACTCCCCTTGCGGGGTGTTAGATATCGAGTCCCGGAAAGAGATTCCAACCTCGCACATTCTAAGGTATGGACCAGACTAGAACTTAGAGAAACTTTTGGCAACTCTTGGCAAAATGAAAACTATAGCTATAGCTAGCTATACTTTAGAAAACAGCACCTACTTCTTACCTCGTACTACACTTAGGTTAGGTACACTGGGGAACAACTATTTAGTAGCATCAGATGAGTATCCACATTGTAGCCTGTGTTATTTATGTATGTATTTTAATTAATATATGTCATAGCTACAAACCATGCTATTGCAGTATTATTTTATCCTACTGCTAACTCTGTACATATTGTACTTCGCAGCCTGTATTACGATTGTAGCAGTTCATATCTCTTGCATGAGAAATAAGACTGTTCAATAAACCCTTTTTATTGAAACGCCCGTCTCTCTATTTCTGTGCAACTCTGTAGAAACGAAGCATGCACGATTGACTGAGTAAAACTGTTGTCTATTGTTTCCACGGTTCTGAGATTGTTCCGACTCTAAGGGAAACAAAGTTGTCATGTTTATGCGGTTGTCAGAAACTAATCCTTTCTTGTATATTCGAGAAGTTTCTAGTGATCTCTGAGTTAGCTGGCACACACAAGTAATTAAGTTTAATGTACTCGATAGAGACATACTGACCTCAGTCCTATGTCAAATCTATAGTGTACATTATTCCAATGCGCAGAGCCTATCAGGGATATAGGAACGACACCAGTGGCGGCTGGTTATAACGGGCGAAAGGGGCGTTGCCCTGCCTAGTAGCATCCGAGAGAAAAGAGAGAATTAATGTACAACACAAAGCAACTTTAAATAAAGTGCTCTCTGCTTCGTGTTAACTGTAACACAGATTCTGTTGCTTACTTGCTTTAATGATGAAAGTACTGAGGAGCGAGCCGAGACATGTCTCCTCGTGCGCATGCGCTGGCTGGGGCGACGGCTATCGCTCGCCCTTGAGGCACACATGAGGAGAGAGTGATATCATCATGGTAGGAGTGGCCGGAAGAAGCGGTAATGATTAACCTGTAAATGGTTACAACAAACAAATGATGGACGGAATGCTGACAATGCAGACATTCTCCCCCAGTCAAGAGATCTGGGTTAAATCCATCGTTCTTTTGCCCACTACGCCACCCCAGTTCAGACATGGCCATATGCAAATCAGTCTTGACCCTGTGCCTCATGGGAACAGTCCAGCCCGAACTGCCAAGCCATGTCTTCCCTGGACCGGAATCAAGCATCCTAGGACCGGTTTCTGGCTATCAGCCTTCATCAACCAGGATAGCTTGACTCCAGTGGCGTAGTGAGCACGGGACCCACGTCTGGGCATACCCATCCCACTCCGTCCATCATTTCCTTTGGTTTTTGCTTTGTTCGCCATAAGTTGGCAGGGTATGCGCAGACGTGAGTCCCTTGCTCACTTTGCCACTGGATTCAAGCAAGCCTGGCTGAAGACGGCTGAAATGCCAGAAACCGGTCCTAGGAAGCTTGTTTCCGGTCCAGGGAAGACATGGCTTGGCAGTTCAGGCTGGACTGTTCCCATGAGGCACAGGGTCAGACTGATTTGCATATGGCCATGTCTGAACTGGGGTGGCAGAGTGGGCTAAAGAACGGTGATGGATTAAACCCAGATCAGTTGACTGGGGGTGAGTGCTTGCAATGTTCAACACTCCGTCCATCATTTCCTTTGGTTTTAACCTGTAAATGGGGCGCTTATGCTGTGGCCCAGGCGTTTTCAGCAGAGTGCCATTGAAATAAATTGTTAGGGGCAGGGCTGGCCTACATCGAGGTAGTGAAGTGGGTGGCAACAACTGAAGGACTCCCTTCATGTTTGTACTGCTGTTTAAGCATCCTGATTGGATGTTGGAAGCTGGGGGAGTGGGCTGTGAGAGAGTTCATCTAGGCAGCTCCGATTTCATTTCGGGTCGGGATAATCAGAATGCAGCAGGTGTGCGTCGTGTATCGTGTTGGCGGTTTATTATCCAGGAGGGACACTGACCGGACGAGATGGAACCTAACCAGGCACAAGCTTTCGAGGTAAGTGAACGACTATAATATGGAACATAATATACACTTCCGGTCGAGTGTTCTTGGGCTTTTGTTGCGTCAGCTTTATTCGGAACAGCTTAAATAAAATGGTCTGTTTTTTTCCTCGCTATCAGTTCAAGCACGGTTAATTGAAAACAAACAGATATTTATATGTGGGCACCTATGGCGTGCTAAACAGAATAATCGCTCTTGGGGACATTTTGAGAATCGGCGTCGAGATGGATCCCCTCCGCATGGTGCTCTTAACATACTAGCTGTTAGTTTAAGGAGGTACTCTGGCTTTTGTGTCCTGTGGAGACTAATATTAAACTGCTCTTTTTATTTCCGAATGACAGACCAGGGACTCTTCTTGAAGCGCACTCCGGAGTAGCTCTGCCTCCACACAGGTCCTCTGGGGTTCAGGCGTTCATTTCTGCCGAGATGTCAGGCGCGCGGGAAGGTTCTGCATTAGGCCTTAATTTAGTGTTTGACCACGGGCTGCTGTGCTGACCACATGACACCTGTCAAATGTGAGCAAGGGCACAGTCAGTAGAAGTCGAGGCCTGGGCATACACCAGCACCAAATGTATTAGTTTTTCATGCACGCACTCTAGTCTACACACCTCGTCAGAGCGGAGGCCGCAGGGGCCTGCTTTACACCCCTGAAGACCCTAACTATCACACAACACAGAAAAGGAAATTCGTCGTCATTATCAGTTTAAATGATGCTTGACATCATAGCAAAGATGCCCTCTATCTTTCACATGAATGCCAATTTTGAGAACGAAGGACTGTGTAATGTGTGTATGATAAATTTAACTGCGGCACATTAACAATTTATGGGCACAGTTTGCGGCTAGAAATGCTTACGGTATATTACATCAGTCAAAGGCTGCTTTCGAATTTCACGCACAGAGCCTGTCTCAAAGCCTCTGGAATTGGTTCGAAACTGCAGTATTGAAGTCCGTGCTTGGATAAATACACAATGCTGCGCGGTGTTAGTTGGAAGGTTAGCAGATTAACTCTACATGCATAATCCGAGTGGGAGGTATTCACAAGTAATCTTGCTACGTGGCTAACTGCTGGATGAGGTAATCAAAACGATTCCAAAGGGAAGATAGATTATGAAGTGTGCCATTCTTGCCAGTCGTGCTTTACTCAGAGTGTGTGCATGAAAAACAAAGTCATTTGGTGAAGTATTTCTCCATAATACAGCACCAAATGTTGTAGTTTTCATGGAAGGTGTCTAGTCTGAACACCTCGTAGTGTCAACATTAGATGGTGTATTGCAGCAATTGCTTCGATTCAAACCACCGGAGAGTGTAATTCAAAAACGAATGACTGTTTTTTTTTCAAAACCAAACAGACTGAGTTTAATTTCTTCCTCCCCATTTTATACATCATCTTTTTTGTAAAAGTGGGCAAATTTCTCGTCATTTTGTATTTACCTCCACCCATAGTTCATTTTATTTTCCTTTGTTATGTAGTTAGCGCCTTTTTGTTTAACGTCAGTTCTTCGTCCTCAAGAGTGAGTAGGTTTTTCACGGAGATTCCGCTCGGTGGCCACAATCCTGTTTAAACCATGTGGGTGTGCAGTGTGTACACCTCCGAGGATACAGTCGCTGGCGCCTCTTACAATGAGCTGACACACAGCAGCAGGCATTGCATTGCTATCTCAAAGTCTGTTAAGAAGTTTTGGTTATACTGAGTAAGCAGCTACCTACATCATCATATGAAATCTCTTTATTGATGTCGGAACTCCCCCCCACCCCCTCCAATATACCCCCATTATGAGAGACGGGGACGCTCGCTGCGTTCAATCGCAACATGCTGCTCATTCCAAACATTTACGCCCCAACGCTTTCAAATGTCACCAGACGCCCCTGAACTACACTACAGCAAGACGCTGAGCTACATAGAGCTGCACCATGAATCTCTTCCCTGAAGGATTCACCGGATCTGAGCTGCACAGATACCATCTGAAAGTCTCATCAGATCCAATAAAGCATACATAGAGGGATGCAGAGCCCCGCAGAGCTGCGCAGCTTCTCACTGAAGGCTTTACTGGATCCAACATCACAGTCCTTGCATAGAAGTCAGAAGGTAAAACTTCCAGCAGGATGAACCTGGTCCTGTATGTGGCCCACGCTCTATCGTGGTCAACCTAAACTTGTGACTTTGTCCCAGTCTGGCATGATCAGATAGCTACAGTTAGGGCTTCATGCCTTATGGTGCTGTTATTCTGAATTAGCTTGCAATGTCTCTTTTTTGTGTCTTCACCTTATTACTGTTTGAGTACTGCATAAATGCTTTAAACACTGCCTCAAATTTAAGTCTAAGCTAAGCTTTTGTGCCGAGCTACCAGAGGGTTAATCACAAGTTTAGTTAGTGACTTTTGTGGTTTACCCTGACAAGGCCTGAGGTGGGTTTTCACCCCCTTTAACCAATAATCCAATTCTTTACATAGGCCACCAGGCCTCCCTTGAACTTTAACAAACTTGGTGCTTGGAAATCGCTAATTGACTCTTAAAGCCAGAACAACACTTTTTGGCGTGTTCACTAGCATGGGCCACATTTGAATGTCACCTCCATTATCGAACGGGGAATGATTCACTCCATTAGAAGGGAGGAGGGTATGCACAGACACTGCCCAGTATGACACCCGCACATTGACCTTAAGAGACTGTAGATATCTATGAGTGTGATGTGTATATACTTTGTGTACATGTATTAAATACTATAGTATCTGACTGGATAATCTGTTTTGTGGAGTTGTTTATGCTTTGAGTCTTGTGCTTGTGTATTCCTGGCTTCAACATCCCCCAGAGAAACCATGGACTGCTCAACTCGTGTTACCACTGATAGCCAAGTGCTGCAGGGGTAGAACTGCATCCGTTGGTCAGGACCCTTGGACAGCAGGAGTAAAAGAGCCACAACCCTCACAGTTGAGCACAAAAACCCCTGCCTGCCCTGTGTCTTTCTGAAAAGGGTTCCGACAGGTGCCCAATTAGATGGAGATTTATTTTCCATCTCCTTTTTAAAATATTTAAGTGTTTAAGTGACATTGCAGCTGCCTAAAATTTGAGTACTTGGTTTTGTAGTGACTTACTCTTCCCTCCTTCAAAAATAATACCATTAAAATGTGTGGCAGGTGTGTTATCTAAAAGCATCACTAGGGAAACAGCCACATCAGTGAATGTTTTTTTAAAGTAAACATTTCAATGCAATCATGGGGCGGTTATGTTTAGATTTTATTTTTATTTTTCTTGTCATATGTTACCAATACAAAAGAAAAAAAGATGTAACCGCTGCGCAGCTTACCAAGTCGAGTGCTGTTGGCCTTAGTCAATGATTTTTTATTTCATGAGATGTGGTCGGAAGTGAAACCAGTTACAGGTTATTGTAAGTGGCAGGATTTGGGTGTGGCCTTTCCCTGCAACATGATACCTGTTTTGTGTGTGCTTTAAACCAAGGAGGTTTTGTTTCATCCCCTGGACCGAGGAGCTTGTAATGTTTCGATATAGGAAAGTCTCTGTGTCATCTTCCCATATTTGCCACACACCTAATATTTCCCCAGTATTTATGTCAGAGGCAGCATGTAGATGTTGAACACTGAGGAGGAGAGGGAGGCCCTTAAGAACTCACCGCGACACCCTACGAGTGGAGGTTACTAAGCATCCAATCTGGGTCTGTTGATTTTGAATGGTCTTATGTTCTCACGCAGTGTGGGTCACTCCGGCCTACTTTTTCATTTAATTGATAAAATATTGCGAAGCACAATAGTGTATGCCACAGAAAGATCAGCTAATTTGATGGCAGCTTGCTTGGCTTCATACATAGTCGTAAGTAAGGGTCGCTTCTCTGATGTTTCTCAGAGTCGATTAAGTACCTTCCCTCATTCTGAAACCCAGGTGTTGGTGAAGAAGAAAGAGATGTACTTCTAAATGTTCTTGCAAATACTATTCACTTCTTCTTCAAACATGTTCTTTGGCTATGATAGATATAAGGCTGGCCTAGTGTTTGACACCATTTTCTTAACAATGAGATGATGGCATGTTTCAGGGGGCTCAGGTCAGGACCCCTGGTGAGGGAGGCATTGACCCACTTTGTGATGTGGACTGCCGGAGCTGCTGGAGCTACAAGTGGTAGCTTCACACAGAAGGCTGTATCAGCTGCAACCAGTGGATCAAATGCTTTTATTTGTTCTTAAGCCAGCCTTATAATTTCAACTTCCAAGGGTTTGAATGCCATCATTTCTGCTACTATGTAGGGAGGAGGAACATGTGGAGGACGATAACTAAAGAGGGCCCTATCTATGTCACAATAGATGTACTTTATTCAGGGGTGGTAACAAATCCTGCAGGGTTATTTTAGAAATTATTTTAACGAAGTTTGGAAATGCTAAAGGTCTTCTTTATTGCATATGATGCCTGACTCATACATATCACGACCAAGGTATTCATTTTAGAGGTAGGGTAAAGCAGCTGCAACTGCAAAGAAGCAGTCAAGACTGGTAAATCAGTTGATTTAGAGTCAGTGAAACCAGCGGAAATGCTGTTGCGGAAAGCCCACCAGGTCTGACATTGTGTCTGCCCTGAAGCAGAGATAAACCTGACAAAAACGTTCGGAGATAATTGCATGCCTGCTACTTTGATCCTGCTGTGAAGGACACAGGAAACGTGTTCGTCTTCAGCACTGACACCATCAAAATTACAAGTGACCTATTGAATGTCAATCCACCAGTGGACTTTCCACAATGTCTAGTACTGCCTGCAGAACTTATGGGCAGGCATTATAAATGTACCTCACTGAAAACACACATTGTAAGCACTCAATTTACACATATGGGGCCTCATGTAGGTAGCCAAATACCGGTCGGTAACGGCCGATTTTCGGTAAATATGCCGTTACCGACCGGTATTCAGACAAGTGAGATGTAGGAGTCCAAAAACCACTTTTCGGTAAATATGAGGCGGTAAATACCGATTCATAGTTACCGAATTCTAAAATACCGATTCATATTTACCGAATACATTATTAACGAATCGGTAAATATGAAGTGGTAAATATGAAGTGGTAAAAATTTAAAATGACATGTAGGAGCAGTCGGTAATTAAGAAATCCAGGAAAATCGGTAAATAAGAGTCGGTAATTAACACGGATGGAAAGCAGGTGGTAACCATCAACAATGCACATAAGCAATCCCAAAATGCAACAGCGTGGACAACATGGCCGCCATGTACGTCATTGCAAGGCGCCTACGTCTACAGGCAGCAGGACTGAGGGTGTGGCGACGGGAGGAACAAATCTACAGACAGCGCATCACACTATTACAGCTGACTGATGCAGAGATACATGAGAGGTACAGGCTACACCCCGAAACCATCATGGACTTAATCAGGGACCTTCACCCACTCCTGGACCAGCCAATAAGAAGGGCGCACACCATACCCCCACATGTGCAGGTGCTCTGCAGCCTACATCTGTTGGCATCCGGCAGTTATCAGGTGGTGATAGCTGCGGTGGGTGGGGTATCCCAGAGTTGCCTGTCACGTTTCTTCAGGAAGTTCCTGGATGCCATGATGCAGAGAATGCACCACTACATAAGCTTCCCAAACACACAGGCTGCACTGCAGAAAACAAAAACAGACTTTTATCACATGGCACAGTTCCCCCATGTCATCGGCTGTATTGATGGTACACACATCCCAATCTGTCCACCAGCTGAGACAGAGCACATCTACAGGAACAGGAAGTCCACCCACTCCATCAATGTGCAGGTGATCTGTGATGCAGGGAACATCATCACAGATATTGTTGCAAAGTTTCCTGGGAGCACCCACGACTCTTACATCTTCCAGAATAGTGGGATCTACACACGACTGAGAGCCGGAGAATTCGGAGAGGGATACCTGCTGGGTAAGTAACAGTGACGCCCCTTGAAACCTGCAAATCAGAGTGTATAGAGGCATGTAACTGATGGTTCCCTTTTACTCATCCAGGCGACAGTGCATATGCATGCCGTTCATTCATCCTCACTCCCTACCTACACCCAGCAACCCAGAGTGAGAGACGATACAACGTGGCCCACAAATCTACACGCAATGTGGTGGAGCGCACGTTTGGACTGCTGAAGAGCAGGTTCCGCTGCCTCCACAAGAGCGGAGGCGCACGCCAGTACAAACCCATCACCTGCTGCAAGATAATTTCCACTTGTGCAATGCTGCACAACCTTGCCACGAAAAAAGGTACAGATGTGGAACTAACATATTTTGAGGACAACGAGGATGAGTCAGGCCAGCCAGAGGGCAGCGCAGCTAGAGTGCCAACTGCAATCGATGGGAGAGAGAGACGGGCAGAGATCACATGCAACTATTTCTGAGTAAGTGAGGGGACACAGCGAGTTGTGAGAAGTCATGACGTAGTTTAATGTGGCACCACGCCATGAACACATGAACAGGCCAATCTGGCAATATGCCATCTATACAATGAGTATGTCCAGGGTTACGTCACCCAATGGCAAGTGGATAAGCAGGGCCACATCAATGTTTGCGCATACGCGCTGCAGTGGTGGATTGCACGGCCTGTGCATCCTCACTAGAGCCAACCCCAAGCCGCCTGCTGCTCCTGCGTGCTTCTGGGACGGGGGGTGTGATGCTGCTGCTGGTGTCGATGCTCTCCGCAGCATCCCCTGCAGCAGTTGTCGACGCCTGACTAGTCAATAGCACCCCTAGTGCACTTGTCACCTGCACCATCCCCCGAGACAGGTCGCTGCAGCACTGTGTTAGGCCCTCCTGCATCGTCACAGAGCGCCGGCAAAGTAGGGAAGTCGCAGTTGCCAGACGGTTGAGTGCCCTGCTGGTAGTGTCCCTTCTCTGGCGTTCCCGGCGCCGTGCTTCGATGTCAGCATCTAATTTGCTGCACAACTGCTGGATTGACTGGGACATGTCCCGAATGCCCGCAGCCATGCCGCCAATGTTTGTGTCCATGTTGACTAAGCTTGTCCTCATCACCCGCATGTGCCTCTGGACTGACATTACTGCCTTTGATTGCAGGCGCTGTTGCTTCAACATTTGGCCCTCGAGCCCCAAGAAGACACCATGGCCGTCAGTGGGTGCTGGTGGACTCTGGACACGCGACCTGCGGCGCCCTCTTGCTCCCGTCTGTGCTGCCTGTGAGGTGTGGGGCACAGTGGGATGGCTCCCTTCCTGGGGCCCGGTGCGGTCTTCTGGGCCCATGCTGTCGTCTGACGAGGTGTCTAAGGCTCGTAGCCTGGCTGCTGGACGCCTCCTCATTCTCACACCTGCAAGCGGAGATGTGGCCGGTGAATCGAACATGAGTGGCGATGCTGGCTCTGGTGGTGGTGATGCTGGCTCTCGGTGAGGTGATGCTGGCTCTGTGTGCGGCGAGGCTGGCTGCGTAGGTGGTGCGGCTGCAAGTGGGCCTGCTCCCTGGTCTGAACTCGTGCTGGCTAGAGGTGATTTTTGTGGCCGGTGTGCCGTCTCCCCTGCAGCATGCCCTGTACTGCATGATGTCACATCTGTGGACAGAAAAACAACATTGGCTCAGTGTCCCCGAAGGGCTGCATTGCAAGCGTCACAATAAATCATTTCACATTCCAATCTGTCCTCTGTCTCCTTGTGCCTCGAGTGCGTGACATGCCTTGTTGCCCTGTGACATTTACGTCATGGTTAGTGTTGCCCTGACTACATCTCCCGGAATGCATTGCCTGTCTGCACTGACACGTGTGGACTGCAGTGTGATTCTCGTTTCACAATGGGGGATGTGGGATAGGGGTAGGGGCGGCTACATTGCTGTGCTTTCGTCTTACCTTGGTGTGTTGCGGCTCTGGCAGAGCTGTCGACGTCCCCAAGACCCACGACGCTCTCTTGCTCGAGTGTGGCCGCCACCAGCTCCTCCAGTTCGGTGAGGGCAGGTGCCCTGTTGGTTCCACCTCCGGTCTGGCTGGCCTCCTTCTGGATGTCGCCCATCTTCCTCTTGGTCACAATCCTCAGGTCATACCAGCGCTTTTTGAGGACCTCAATGTCCCTGTGGGTCACTCCCACAGCATTGACCTGCGCCTGGATGGCCAGCCATATGTTGCGCTTTTCGGCCTCAGGCACTTGCAGGGATTGCCTCCCAAACAGCTTCTGGTGCTGCTTCACCACCTCCTCCACCAGCACCTGGAGTTCCTTGGGGCTGAATTTGAGCTTCCTCCTCCTTTCCCCTCCGTCTTTCTGTGTTCTCTGGCTGGACATGCTGTTCGTTTCCCGCTCGCACATGCAACTGCTCCCTGCCTCTCCTCTGCACTCCGAGCCTCTCCAGGGTCGGCTAATTATGTACACCTGCCTGGGTGTGGCCACTTCGGCTAATTGTGTACACCTGCCTGGGTGTGGGCAGTTCCTGGTTGGGTGGGCTGTCGTTACACAGGATTAGCTGTTTCGTCAAGTCATGTGATGTTATTTACCGAATCCGTATGTACCGATTCGGTATTTTCCGATTCGGTAGATACCACCTCGGTATTTTCCGAATCGGTAGATTCCACCTCGGTATTTTCCGAATCGGTAATTATCACCTCGGTATTTACCGAATCGGTGAATTCCGATTCGTATTTACCGAATGTTACCGAATCGGTAACTGTTACCGAATTTTTACCTACATATAACTTACCGATTCTAATTTACCGATTCGGTACGGCTCGGTATTTAAGAACCGGTAAAAATTTTTTACCTACATGAGGCCCCAAATGCGGAGGGTTTTAATTAGTGTTTTTGCAACCTGATATGAATCTACTTTCCAGCTGTCCTTCGACAGAAACGTTTTTCAGAGGTAAATCGACTGCTATTATGGAGGCGATTCAGCTCTAGCTGTGCTGGAATTGTCACTGATATCGCAGATGACCCACCAGCCCAGTTAACGCCCACCCAAAACATCTTGCATGGTTTATATGCAGAATTAGCCTACAGACTCTCTCTTGAAATTGATAAGCAAGACCAGTTATGACTCACTGACATCAAAGCAAAATTCTGAGTCACACAACCACAATCCCTGGTTAAATCCTACCAATGCATTGTGAGTCATCTACATAAATAGAGAACAAAGCAGAGGCTGAAATCTGTTAGTGATTCAACCTCCCTTGGAGAATAGCCTGGAATAATTGACTACACATCAACATCAGCAGAACCCATGGCGTGGTAGCTCCTCTTTGCCTCAAACAGCCAACCTAAACTGCTGAGGCATCCAACAAGTGGGTCTGTCAATACTAGCGTGAAGCAACAGACCCAGACACAGCCAAGAAAATTCCATGTGCTTCACTATCACGCTTTGATGCTCCTCTACATCTTCAAGCCAGAGATCAAGACACAACCCAGAACAAACGGAAGAATCGCTGTAAGAACACTCTTGGGAACCTCCGCCTACAACATAATGATTCTGGGGAAATCAAAGGGTCCAACATCACAAGCACACAATGCCCAGCAGCAATGATGAGGAACCACACTGACGCCTTAGCTCCAGACAAGTACTCAACTAATTAATACATCTATCTGGGAAGGCTCAGTGCCGATTGATTCTAAATACCGTGAGGAGAGCAGCACCACTCATGCCTAGCAGCACCCTCCATCCAACCCAGAGTTCATTAGCGACACATCAACGATGCTGCCTTGGACACAGGACTTCTGTGTTGATGCCACTGAGACTATTTTTAGGGGCAGGACTCTGAGTCTGAGAAGAGGTGATGCCAGAAACTCTTTTGCAACACCCCTGAAGCCACTGAAGGTCAAGCCATGGTCTTACGGGATCTCATTAGGCCGCTGAAAATTATGTGCGGGCCCAGCTAGAACAGTTCGCATCGCTCATGCCACAGTTTGAATTGCTGGGTGGAAGCAGCGGCGCACACCTATAGGTTTTAGGTTCCCGGTTTTGAACAGCTAGGGCAGGCTGGTTCCTGTTGAGAAGGAGATCTTGAATTCAGCAAAAGTTACTACGTCCAAAATTGTTTAACATGCCAAAAGTAAAGGTCATCACAATCTTAGTAGATATCAAAGGCAACAGAGATAAACACATTAACTTCAACCTGTACTCCAGGCATGGCCAACATGGCAGCAACAGCGGCAGCAGCCACTTAGTGAAGAGCTCCGTGCTGGGCCCAAGAATTACCGTGGAATGTACGTGGTGCTGACCCTCCGACGAGACCACCAAATGCTGGCGGCATCCCCGTGACATCTGGAGCATGAAAACCCCACCAGCGGGGTGACCGAGCAGACCGGGGTGGTGTGCCTCTCCGCAGTGGCCTACGCTGAGCCACAGACTTGGGCCTGTGCAGAGACGTTGGGCCCTGCGGCAATACGGGCTGCTGCTAGCGATTGCCCACTGCCGGTATTTGTGGAGACCAGTGGGGCAGTCTGGTGCCGGGTGGCATGGTGCTGCGGCATCGGCTTTGTGGCGGCGCTTCATCAAGGGCACTCGGTGGGAGACGCTCCACCACATTAAGGGGGCTGCCGGCGGGACTCAGAGGCTGGCACGGGGATCCTGCGGAGTGGTGTGCCTGACCTGATGGGTGGGCGCAGCGGGTGCTCTCGCCCAACTTCGCACCAGGCCCCAGCATCTGGAGTTGATTGTGGGGTGGCTGAGCCCTTATCCTGGATAGTCACCTTCATTGGCCCGGGATCTGCCTGCAGGACACGCGTGGAGGAGCCCGCTGAACTGCGTCGCATCGTGGCTCTACCCTTGGGGCTGACCTACCGCCTGGAATTTCTGGTGTGTCCCTGCAGTCCTACCTAGCTGGGGTGCCTCGATTGACGGAAGATTACGTCGGCCCTGGTGATTATTGCTACATCAGGAATGGACTGTGTCTCTCGTGGCTGGGACTGAGCTGGGCCACTTCACGCTTAGCACCTGCTGCACCATTCAACTGGACCGCCCCCCAAGGGTATGTTGGAGCTTGCAACAATGACCATGCATCCCTGACTGTGGAGGACCGACCCACCTTGACTGGTGATCACTAGTGGGGGGTGCAGTGCGTGGCACCTTGCACTATATAAAGCCTTACCACCCGGGCCTCGTGTTGCAGTGGGGGCTCCCAATCCCACCTTCCCCTTCTCCCTGGCAGCTCTGAGAGGCCTGTAAATCATTGTGAGATGTCTGCAGGGACTACTGCGGATCCCGCATGGGGCCCTCACTTCTACCCTGCATGGCCTTCGACGTACAGCACAAACTGATCCACGTGCGAACCCTCCCTGACAGATTGAGAACTTCATCCGGTTGTCGCGCCTGGCCGCGTGTGGGGCCACTCCTATGCCTCACGTCCAGATGGGGCACAACATATCCAAAAAGATGGCACCCGGAGAGGCAGGCACAGACACACCCTCTTTGACCTCTATACCTGGGCCCGCGAATGCGCTACAACACTTCGAAGAAACGCTCCACAAAAACTCAGAGCAGTTTGAGAAAATGTTACACCCTTTTTTAGACACTAAGACCTTACTGGAAGCGAAGATCCATGCAGTGCCACTGGATGTGAGCCTCCTGCTCGAGGACCACCGCAAGCTATCTGAGAGGGTGGACGAATCAGAATCAGCAATAGGGCGGCTGTCCTCTTCGGTGTGTGAACTGCAGTCCAAACTAGTAACAATGCTGGACAAGGTTGACAGCTCTGCACCGCAGAGCGGAGGATGTGGAGGGGCGCTTGCGGTGCGACAATGTTTGTTTCCTCTGATTTCCGGAGAGGGCAGAGCTTCCCAGTGCTGAGCTCTTTCTGGAGGAATGGCTGATGGACACGATATCGAAAGTCAGGTGTTAGAAATGGGGGTCTCTAGTTGGCAGAGGCAGGTACCTTTGACCAAATAGGGACCCTTGCTTCTAGTCAGGGTAAGGGTGATACACACTTTAGATAACCCCTGCTCACCCCCTTGGTAGCTTGGAATGAGCAGAAAGGCTTAGCCCAAAGGCAATCGAGAGGGTACACTGCATTCCGGGACACCCACCTCGTGCTCGGGCACCATCCTGCCCTCTCATTGACCGATTTCTCAACTTCTGGGACCGTGATCTTATCCTCCAGCTCCTCTGCACCAAGGGCCCATAGCACTTTGAGAATGCAACAATTACAGCCTACCTTTGACTACACTTTGGAGGTTTAACGTCAGTGCGGCTCCTACGTGAAGTTCAACCAACGCCTGCCCGACCTGCAAACTCATTATGTGCTTTTATTCCAGGCGAAACTTAAGGTAATCAATGGTGACTCCTCCCATATCTTCGCCACCCAGGAGGATGTCTGGACCTGGCCCCATGCGAAAGGCCTAGTCCGCACGTCAGTCACTGAATGCGAGGATGATACCTGGGTGACACTTAAATCACGGCGCAGACGGTGCAAGATGTCACGCATCCATCCGGATCAAGAACAAATTGCAGTGGAACAGGCATGCGCAGTGGAGGTGGCAGCACATCATCATCAGGCTAATCCCTTTGCCATCCTGAGAGACAGGCCATCTGTGGACTCCAGCTCCGAGCCCTGTGTTTCTGAGTCTTCCTTAACCTCCAGCACCAATGCCCCCAAAATCAGGCCGAGATCCGCTGAGGGTCTCCTTTGACTATCACCCACAGGGCGTTGACCGCATCCTCTACTTAACCACCCGCCCCACGGGGAACTCTGGTGACACTCTTCTACACTATATTGGTCATACTATGGGGTCTCCGACTACTTCCATGGACCATTGGCCTGGCCCCCGGACACTGTTGATTTGATCCTATGCCACGTCCTACCATCGTTCCTATTTGACTGTGGATTGCATTCTCTTATTTTTTCTTAATTCTTTCGATTTTGGAACACATGGGCGGGCCCTTCTGTGTGCACTACCCAGGGGGAGTGTTGCCAAATTGACTGAATGTTGTTTATTTTTCTAAGTGATGCTCCGAGACTATTCATGAAGATTTGAGGTACTCTCGATCCCTTGTCATTTGCATTGGGGAGGAGGTGCGTACATGGATAGGACACAGCTGCACACGGAGGAGAGTACTTTCATCCTACATGTCTTGCATCTCTTTGCAATGCTTACAGCCATGCCTACATCAAAACCTGACCATTCTGCGCTGCAGTATCACATACTTACCTGGAATGTGCAGGGCATGGCCACTCAGTCCAGGCACTACCGTATTTATGCATATCTCAAATGGCGCAATACTCATGTCGCGATGCTACAAGAGACCAACCATACAACATTAGATCTACGCAAAGTACGCTCTAAATGGAGAGGGCAGACTTACGGGACCACAATGTCAGCATATGCAAGGGGTGTTCTTATAGGGATAACCCCAGGGGTCCCCTTCACTCTCGGTACACAACGGGTGGATATGGATGGGAAGTAAGTAATTTTAGAGGGAAATCTTAATGGGGGCCCCCTCACTTTAGTTGCCCTGTATGCGCGCAATTCCAACCAGGTGAAGTTTTTAGATAGTTTCACCACAGCACTCCTTCATGACCCACTCAGCCCTGGGATCTGGGGAGGTCATTTCAATTGTGTGTCCGATTTGCCTTTTGATCGCTCTACCCCACCACTACATGCGGCTGCCAGCGTCAATAAAACACACGTCAATGCAGGCTGCATGTTTTGGTGCAGACAAAAGTGAAAATACGAAATTACACTCATTCCTGTGTGCCATGTCCCCCAACACTGCATGTAATATTTGTAAGTCACCTCTACAGCAGACTTTACATTCCTAAGGCATGATGCCTTATATTATATGTGAGGGCATATCTGCATGAGCAAACATGTCCCAGTGCTTGTCAGTTTCATTATTGCCAGTACAAGTGAACAGGGAAGCCATTTTAATACATGTGCTGGACACTGGTGAAAACGAGTTCCCCAGCTACATGATGGCTTCACTGAAAAGAGGGTTGTTTGGTATAAAACCTCTTGTATTAATAAATCCACACCGATGCCAGTGTCAGAGTTAGTAATACATGCACCCATAGGGCACCTTAGAGGTGCTCCTTGAAAACCTACCAGCCCCTTATGCTGACTGGCTTTCACCAGCCCACCACCAGAGACGAGTGTATGGCCACCCCATGGATGAGGGCCTTTGTTCTTAGTAGGCCAGAAACCAGGCCTGCTTGGGAAGGGGGCACATTCACCTCCTCACACAAGATGACCCCAGATTAACATTCCAGGGCAGGGTAGGGTAGGGTAGCATCGAGTTTCTCTCAAAGGAGAAGAAGCCAACCCCTTTTTGTCCAGAGCCATTTGGCCACTGGACAGGCAGAAAAATTCTCTAGTCAGATAGGTGTGGCCTGAAGTGGACATGACTTTTCAAAGGTAGCCATATTGGTGATGGCAAAATAATTCTGGGACAGGGTTATGACCTCCTCCCCCAGAAAGTGGTCATACTGGGGTTGTAGTAGCCCCACAGGTAGGTAGCCAACTGCATACTACCCTATGCAAACCCTAAACGCCTCTAAATTCAGAATTTAGGGGAACCCTGGCACTAGGAAATCAGATACTGCCAGCCAAAAGAATAGAAAGGATCGAAGAGCACCAAAAAGCAATAATTGTGGAAGAAGCACCTGACTTGGCGCCAACCCTGCCGGCATGTCTTCTGTTCCAGATGATTGCACCAAAGTTGACTCATCCTGAAAGCTGCTGTGCATCCAAAAGCCTGGGAGTACTGCCAGTCCTCTGCCAAGACTCAGGAAATTCCGTAGAGCAGCGGAGGTGTTCCCTGCATCCTGCATGCACCAAAAGAGACCCGAGAGGCCTCTGGACTGCCAAAACCCAACAACAGAAAGCACCGCCTAAACCGAGCTGAAGTGGACTAATGGTGCCAGCATGGTCCCATGGGCCTCCAGAGACAAAGCCCACCCTGGACTTGCCCACTGTGGTCTTCCCAACGCCGCCTGCAGCCTCTGTTTGCCGGCCCCCTCTACCGTGAGTGCTCCGGTAATGAAAATCCAATGCCTGAAGACACCTATGCACCCGTCGCGAAGAGGACCAAGGACATCCTCATGTGCTACCTTGGACATTGCCCCATACTCACCTTAAATTCAGGACATTGGTCCCGTAAGTCGCTGCGAAGTGTCCGAATGCAGTACATGTTTTTTCCTCATAGGATAACATTGGGTACCCAACGCTGCAATGCACCTCTGCACCCGGCTGCCCCGAGGTGAACTGTGGGTGCTGCCTTACACCTTGCCCCATACTCACCTTTAGTACAGGAGATTGGTCTTGTAAGTCGCTGTACTGTACCTGAATGCTGTACTTGTTTTTCCTCCAATAGGATTACATCACACCGTGTTAACTTTTTAAATGCAAAAGTATTCCTCTTGAAAAACATTCTAACCGTATCGTATTGATTCTGGTGCCTAAACATATATAAAGATATGTGTTATTTCTATAAATTGCTGTGGATCTGCTTATTGAGTTGTGTGAATTATTTATTGACTATTGTGTGAATTTGCAGCAGTCTAACACTCCTCTCCGATAAGCATAAGACTGCTCGACCACACTACCAGAGCACCTTGGGATTGCTAGAGCAAGCTCCTACCCACTGGTAAGGGAATACCTGGACTCTTTTCACAGTATACCTCATTTTGGTATGCTATATAAAGAGCCAGCTTCCTAAAATATATTTAATTCCAGCATTGGTGTTTTATTGGCCCACATAAATGCAGAAAACAGTCCCTCAGTTTTTCTAAAAGAAATGATGTGCAAAAGAGTGCTGCATATAACAAATTTAATAATGGTGAACCGACATTCGAATCAGTGCTATTCTGCATATAATTTAATCAGTGCTATTCTGCATATAATTTAAACAGGGGGGGGGTCTACATTTTATAAATAGAGACTTCATTTTATCTAGTAGAAGTATATAGTTTAATTTAAAGAGATCAGCTATATTTGTGGTTGACTATATTCCAAAATACCTCTTTGGCCTCAAATTAAACAGTGGCTGCATCTCTGGAAGAACACTGTCTATATGCAATTGCATTTTAGAACTTCAGCTTTCAAATTATTTATTCTATATCATCCCATCTCCTGAAATTGATAACAGGTATTAAAAACTCAATGCTGAATATCCAGATCAGGTGATATCAGCGTCCAATTTGATTTTAGTCATATTATCGACGGGGGCTTCAACTGATCTGTCATTTCATTTGGCAATGACAAGTGGCTCAAAAAATGCTAATAAAATAGGGGACAATGGGCATCACTGTCTTGTCCCCCGCTTTGCTTTTCATGTACCAATATCCATAAGAGTTCACGATCAATCAGGCCCTCGCACCTTCATAGAGGTTAGATACTACTCTAATACGCTAGGAGGGAACCCAAATGCTTTTAGAATACAGAAAATGCTCCCCCAATGTACAGGATTGAAAGTCTTTCTCCCCATGGATTCTTTCTCCAGTCCCTTCTCAAATCAAGTCAGCTGTCCCTCCTTCTCTAAATCCAGCTCTCTCAGTCAGGAGGTTGAGAGGCTGGCCTGGTTGAGTAAGGGTCTTCCTCCTCAGTTGGTTCAGATGGTCCAAAATTCTAGGAGACCCTCTACTTTGTAGGTCTCTTCTAGCCATTGGGACACATTTGACAAGTAGTGTTCTGTGCATAACTTTTCAGCACCCTCCTGTCCTTTTTTGTTTATAGTTCCTGGAGAAAGGGTTTCTGCTTAATCTGTATCTTTTTACACTTAAATCAAAGTGGTTCTCAGTCAAAGGTTTGAGAGATTTCTCTGACCCTCTCAGGGAAATTGACTCCCCAGTTAACAGAGTCTTTAGAAGCTTCTAAATCTCAGGACCTGTATTAAAGTCTTCTTATCCTTCTTGGGGTATTCCTTCTGTTCTTAGAACCCTTAGAGGAAGCAGATTTGAAGTTGTTTTTAATCAAAGGTGTTTTTTCTGGTTGCCATCGCTTTGGCACATAGGATTGATGTGCTTACTGTCTTATTCTGGCGAACACCTTTTGCTAAGGTTTTTCGATGATGAGGTGATATTCAGACCAGACCCTTCTTTCTTACCTTAAGTTAATTCTACTTTGCACAAGTCAGAGGAGGTGATCCTTCCTTCCTTTTTTCCTTCTCCTTCCTCTCAGGAACAATTTTGCCTAAATTTGCTGGATGTCGAAGGCTTTTCATGAGTCAGATGATAAATCAGGAAAATTGCTCTACTGGCTTGCCACAAAAGGGACTGCTGCCAGAGCGATCCCAGAAATCCTTGATCAGGCTGCCTGGGGTCTGGCGTACTGATATGGAGAGCATAGTGGAGGTGCCTGCCAACAACTATAGGGTGCAATATGCTGCCCGCCCCCACTGTGAACAACGTCAGCCCCCTCCTGGCGGATATACTGCACCCTCAACTCTCCTCTTGGGACTGGGAGGATCTTGATGTGCCCATCACTGTGGAGGAAATACATGAGGCCATAGCTGGGCTTCATTCCAGGAAAACTCCAGGGCCACACGGGTGCCCTCTGGAATACTATAGTAAGTTCGAACCTCCTCTCCTTGCATCTCCTCAATATTTAAATGGAGGCAGACCGAGCACGCTGCTTCCTACACCGAAGATGGACGTGGCTACGATCGTGGTGCTCCCCAAATCTAACCAGCCCTCGTCATGTTGCAGCTCATATAGGCCTATATCACTTATAAATCCAGAAGTGAAGATCTTTGAGAAGAGTATTGTGATCACGCTCAGCCATGTGATCTCTAGTTAATCCACCCTAATCAGCGTGGCTTCATGCCCAACTGCAGCACTCAGCACTGTATATGTCGGATGCAAGTGGCTTGTCCCAGGCCATGATATCTCAGGGCCTTGCTTGCTCTTGCTCCTTGATTTTGAGAAGGCCTTCGATTTGGTGGACTGAGGCTTTATGCAAAGCAATCCTACTCAAGATGGGCTTTGGCCCAAGGATTCAAGCATACATTGATCTTCTTTATTTCCAGCCTACGGCCTAGTTTTTGATAAACAAAGTTCTCTCTGACCCTTTTCCTATCGGTCAGGGGACTAGACATGGGTGTCTATTGTCACCCCTTCTGTTTGCCCTAGCTATCGAACCGTTTGCACGACTGAATATGCTGCAATGCCCAAATGCGGGGATGGAGCTGGGAGGGATTCATGGAGGACAGAATTGCACCTTATGCTGATGACGTCTTCGTGCATCTGGATGTACCCCAGTTGACAGGGCCTCGATGCCATCATCTCTACGCACTCTATGATAAGTCCTCTGGCCTCAGAATAAATTGTTCCAAATCCTTACTGGTACCAATCCATGGGGACAATGGGGCTATGAACTGGCAATCTTCTATACCCATAAAATGGCCGGTTCAAGTATTTGGACCTTCACATAGCTCTTCTTCCTGAATTGACTTGGAGCCTTAACATGGTACCCCTCCTGGCCCGAACAAAAATAGATCTCCAACGTTGGGCCACTCTTCTTTTTAATCTACTGGGCCAGGCGGCCCTCTTTAAAATGATGGTCCTCCCACGCTATCTTTGCATACTTCAAAACTTCCCATTGTTGATCCACGACCGGTGGTTCAGAGGCCTTACCTCTATGACCCGTGACTTTTTATGGGGAGGTAAGCCATCTCCTGGTCTAAGTGTGGGTTTTTGGTATTTGACAGGAGTATGGCAATGGCGGACTTCCAACTATACCGTTGGGCTGTGGGTTGTGATTAAGGACCGGCTGACTGGGGGTTGGGACGACCCTGCATATCGAGCAGAATTCACTTTGTTGAATGTGTACAAAGTCATGGGCTTACTATATGGGGACCTGATCCCCAAACACCTCCCAGTGGCAACCCAGGTAGTTTTTCAAGATTGGAGGCCGGCTTGACGGTTCATCTGATGGCTTGACAAAGTTAAGCAACAGACCCCACTATGGCTGGGTTGATGCCTCACTCACACCTCTGGCCTGCTTGGTTTCTGGGGACGGGATTACATTGGTGTCACACCCCTGGGGGATGTGTGGAAAGGGAGACACATTAAGTCCTTCCAGGAGCTCTAGACACAATTTGACCTTACATGCCTAGAGACCGTCTGATCTAGCTCCCAGAACATAGCCTGTTGGAAGCTCAACTACTAATGGGCAAGCTGGGAAGGGGAAGGTTTTCACACATCTATTGCACACTGATTAACAATGCCTCTGATGTCCTCATGCCCCTGAGATGTAAGTGGGAGGCCTGGACTGGAGGATGTGGACTGACAACTGACTACTTGCTCACATGGCTCCCCGCGGGACAGCAATATCTTCCTGTCACAGGTTGATCCCCATGCATTACCTTCACTTTACATACATAACCCCCCGGAGGTTATGGCAAGTGAGGAAGCGGCAGACTCCATCTTGTTTTTGCTGCCCTTCCCCAGATGCATACTTTTTTCACATGGCATGGTCCTGCCCTCCAATCATCCTTTATTGGAAACATATAGCCTCTACCCATTCACATGTTTTAGGATACACCCAACACTGTCACGTAGGGAGGCTTTGCTATGTATATGGGACGTCCTGATCAAAACTAGGGGGAGAACGATACTTAATTGGTCTAGCCATGGTGGTGGTGAAAAGGGACATTACCCAAAACTGTAAAGGACCCACCACACTTTCGTTATCTGAGTGGAGGAGGGGAATGGACCAGTGTATTACACTAGAACAACCCATTTATATGACACGAGACTGTCCATGTAAATGCGAGTACATATGGGGGAAAATGGATGGAACCCTATGGCCTACGGGCTTTTACATAGACATGTCCATGTATCCTTCCCTGGAGTGTGTTGGGGAGGACTTGTCGTTGTGGTGGCAACAGCAGTATTGTACATTGCTTTTTCTTTCTTTTTCTTCCTTTTATTATGTGCTTTTGTTGAAAAATAATAACATTATGTTAAAAAAGGGCTCTTTCCATACATCTTAACAGGTCACAACCTTTCAGGAAGTCATACTGTCTGTTTGTAACTTTTGGACAAGTAGGAAGAGGAAGAAAATCAACCAAGGTGACATTGAGTAGATAGTGGAAGGCTACTATTTTACAGGCTGGTCAAGGATCCTATGATGGTGGCTCAGCTCAGGGTATATCTACTAGAGGCATGGCCACTTCTTGGGCAGAGTTCAGGGGTCTCAATCTAGGAGATTGGTAGGGCTCCTACTTGGACCTTTGTCAGACATTATAGACTGAATAATGTGGCTGACTATGATGCAAATTTGGGTGTTGGGGGTTTTCAGGTCTGTGTTGGAGAAATCCTAAATCTGTTTTGTTTTTCATGTTAGTGTGCATTAAATCATTAGGTGCGCATACTAGTGTCAAAGTGTTCTTTTTTCTTGATCAAAGGCATATGATGTAGTATACCTCAAGTTGAAACGACTCGGACGAGGACAAGGGCTGTAGAGGTAATGTCCTGAATACTTACCGTTAAGGAAGATTACTTGTATGTAATCTGGACACTTTGCGGTACCTTTTAAAATTGAAATTTTGCTTTGCACTGTTGCAAACAGCTTTGTCACCCTTAGCAAGTTTGAATAGTGTTTGAGCATCAGGTTCTTTGAATGTTCAAAGATTTGAAAAGGAAATATGAACAGAGGAAAAAGAGAGAGAAACGACATTTAGAACAAAATAAGGAAACAAACTTTTTTTTAAAACACAGGAGGCTAAACGGTGAAAATAACGAAATGAAAAGTGGAACAATAAATCAGTGAAAGAAACGAAGGGGAAAGAGGAAATTAAGAATTTGGAGAAAGAAACAGTGACCTCGTGGGAAAAATATGAAAGTAGCACATTCAGTGCGCCCAAGTGTCTAAAAGTAAAGCTAATTTCTGTAATATGTTGCATGTGTAGAAATCTTCAGGACTTTGCGTGATGGACAGCCAGCAGGTAGATGAACAGGTTTCTTTCTTAAACTCTGCAAACTCCACCCACGCGAGGCTAGTTAATGCTGACGTAGAATAAACAGCGAGCGCACGCAGCCTGGAGCAAGCAGCCGAGGAGGCCGTTTATGGCTGCCTGGTTTACCACTGTCCTGGGGAGGCTGCTGCTGAAAATTATCCCCCCGTATCGGAAGAGCTCCGATGCATGGATTTATTCAGCCATGAATTCTGACAGGACAGAGAGCGACTGGCAGGGGCTGGTGAATGAGGTGAGAGACTTTAACTGAGCGTTGGGTGGGCGTGTTGGGGGTATATGATTGGGCGTGATGCGGGTTTAAAATGATGTGGCTGCATTTTACGTATCCCGAAAATAGGACTATGACAAATTAAATAGATATCAAGGCGGTGAGTGGCAACCTGTGAGGCATGGCAGCAGGTGCACTTCATGTAATACTGTAAAGAGTAAGGCAGCAAAACGTGCTGCGTGGAACTGTTATGACGCCTTCATGTAATATTTAAGGCGTGTGCTTTCAAAGTCTGTAATTATGGCCCTAACAAGGGAATTCGTCGAGCCTTGCAGGCTAGCAATTGTGAAGGATTACAAAATACACCTTGCCACTTCAGGGGAAGGAACCCAAGTTGACGTGTTCCTATCGCGAAACCAGGATGTAGCGAGTCACGTGTGGTAAGGGAGTGGAGCGCGCCAAAGAATCAGCTGTGTGGCATTTGTGCATTTAAATGAACTAAACGAAATCAGCAGGGTGGAGATTAACTCCCGCTTACACTGAGACCTTTGCTGTCTTCTCACTTTTCAGCGATAAACCCTTTTGGAAACAAGCATTGAAAGTGCAATAGGTCTCTCCTTCGTTTAAGTTAAAGCAGTCCTGTTTGTAATTAGACGGCTTTTTAGCTTCACTTTTATTAGTGTTTTTCAAACTTTCATATGCATAACATGCATATGAGTGCATATATGTATATGTTTGCATGCATATATTTGTATTTATGAGAGTTCGAGGTAGAGAGTAGTAGAGTAGAGAGTGAGGAGTAGAGAGTGAGGAGTAGAGAGTGAGGAGTAGAGAGTGAGCAGTAGTGAGTAGTAGAGTGTGAGTAGTAGAGTGAGTAGCAGAGAGTGAGTAGCAGAGAGTGAGTAGTAGGCAGTGAGTAGTAGGCAGTGAGTAGTAGAGAGTGAGTAGCAGATTGTAGTAGAGAGTAGTAGAGTGAGTGAGTAGTAGAGTGAGTGAGTAGTAGAGAGTGAGTAGTAGAGAGTGAGTAATAGAGAGTAGTAGAGAATGAGTAGTAGAAAGTAGTAGTGAAGAGTGAGTAGAGGGTAGCAGAGAGCGAGTAGCAGAGAGTGAGTAGCAGAGAGTGAGTAGCAGAGAGTGAGTAGTAGAGGAGAGTAGTAGAGAGTGAGTAGTAGAGTGAGTACTAGAGAGTAGTAGAGAGTGAGTAGAGAGTAGCAGAGAGTGAGTAGCAGAGAGAGAATAGTAGAGAGTGAGTAGTAGAGTGAGTAGTAGATTATAGTAGAGTGAGTAGTAGAGAGTAGTAGAGTGAAGAGTAGAGTGAGGAGTAGAGAGTAGTATAAAGTGAGTAGTAGAGAGTGAGTAGAGAGTAGTAGAGTGAGTAGCAGAGAGTGAGTAGTATTGAGTGAATAGTAGAGAGTAATAGAACATGAGTAGTAGAGAGTGAGTAGAGAGTAGTAGAGTGGAAAAAAGAGAGTGAGTAGCAGAGAGTGAGTAGCAGAGAGTGAGTAGTAGAGAGTGCGTAGTATAGAGTAGTAGAGAGTGAGTTGTAGAGAGTGAGTAGCAGAGGAGAGTAGTAAAGAGTGAGTAGAGTGAGTAGTAGACAGTAAGTAGTAGAGAGTGAGTAATAGAGAGTAGTAGAGAGTGAGTAGTAGAGTGAGAAGTAGATTGTAGTAGAGTGAGTAGTAGAGAGTGAGTAGTAGAGAGTAGTAGAGAGTAATATAAAGGGAGTAGTAGAGAGTGAGGAGAGTAGCAGAGAGTGAGTAGTAGAGAGTGAGTAGTAGAGAGAGTAGTGTAGAGTGAGTAGTAGAGAGAGTAGCGAGTGAGTAGTAGAGGAGAGTAGTAAAGAGTGAGTAGTAGAGAGTGCGTAATAGAGAGTGAGTAGAGAGTAGTAGAGTGAGTAGTAGAGAGTGAGTAATAGAGTAGTAGAGAGTGAGTAGTACAGAATAGAAGAGAGTGAGTAGGGAGTAGAGAGTGAGTAGTAGAGAGTGAGTAGTACAGAGTAGAAGAGAGTGAGTAGGGAGTAGCAGAGAGTGAGTAGCAGAGTGAGTAGTAGAGAGTAGTAGAGAGTGAGTAGTAGAGAGTGAGTAGTGAGTGGAGAGCAGTAGAGAGTAGTAGAGAGCTGCTACCTGGCAAAATGTCTTGTATGAGGCTAATATATAGGATCGCCTCAGCACCAGCATTGTTAATTTAGCATTATCTGATTCAAAACAAATATACAGGGTCACCTCAGCGCTCTCTGCTGTCGAACAAATGACCTTGTATGACCCAAATATGTAAGGTCACCCCAGTGCCTTCTGCTACCGCACAAAACGGCTTCTATACGGCAAATATACGGGGTCACCTCAGCACTCTGTGCTCCCGAGCAATCAGCACTGTGACTTCAACATTGTCTAATCTAAAATAAATGTACAGTGTCGCCTTGACACTTTCTGCAACCAGAAAATACAATGTAAATCTTCTGAATGAATATATATATATATATATATATATATATATATATATATATATATATATATATATATATATATATTCACTGAAAAAACCATAGGTTTCACACACGTTATAGTTAGGAATTAGCATTTAAAAAACCTTGCAAATTCACTTAAAAAACGATAGGTTTCACACATGTTATAGTTTGGTGGACATTTCACTCGTAAAAAAACAATGAAATTCTCCCGTTATAGTTAGTTGAGATAACTATAACTTGCGCGCCCGCAATCCTCTGCTCATGACGTCACATATTACATCACTCATGACATGATCAGTGGCATCACTCATGACATCACTGATGACATCATCCTTGTGATAGAGTGGCGGTCGCGCGAGTTATAGTTATCTCCACTAACTATAACGGGAGAATTTCATTGGTTTTTCACGAGTGAAATGTCCACCAAACTATAACATGTGCGAAACCTATCGTTTTTTAAGTGAATTTGCAAGGTTTTTTAAATGCTAATTCCTAACTATAACGTGTGTGAAACCTATGTTTTTTTCAGTGAATTTGTAAGGTTTTTTAAATGCTAAGTTATGTATTTATTTTTATTTATTTTTTTAATGGTTTTTCACCGTGCGCGCACCCCGCGATTTAAAAAAAAGAATGTTTTTTTTCTGCCTTAGGGGTCCGTCAGGGACCCCCTGACAAAGGCTAGGGGGTCAGGAACTCTCTACCCTGCCCTCTTTTCACGTTCGCCACCTTCCTTTTTCACTCTCGCACTCAAAACAAACAAAATGGCGGCAGACACTTCCTGATTTCGACCGATTCGAACGTTGATTGACATGTAACCACCAATCAGAATTACGCTCGCGCACGTTAGGGTGCGCGCACGGTGCGCGCACGGTGCGCGGCTATAGATATTTATGTGCTTTTAACTGCAATTTTCTGAGGAACTACTGAACAGATTGACTCCATATATGCAAAAGGCACTTCCCTGACCTGAGGACTACCTCTTTGCCAAATTTCAAGTAATTCTGTTCAGCCGTTCGGGCTGTACCTTCGACTAAAGGTCCTATGAGAAAATGCATGGGGAAAACGCGTTTTGGGACCCCCCTTTTTTCTCGGCCCCCGCTTGACGAATCACCCCGTGACTTTCAGGGTAGGAGCTGATCGGAGCGCCCCATTAGTTTTGAAAATTTCGCGAGGATTCGTCAACCAGCGCCAAAGTTATTCAAAATAGAATTTTCAGATTTCCTATGGAAACACGGTCCTAACTATAACTATCTACTGGCGACCGCCAGCAGATAATATATATATATATATATATATATATATATCCAAGAAAGAAGATAGATTCACCAAAGAACAAAAATATATATTTCCACTACAACGTTTCAGCTTCCTCCTTCCTCAGGTAGTACAAGATGGTTTGCTCTGTGGCTGCACAGATGACAGCTGAATTTTAAAAAAAGCATCATGAGTGAAGATTCAGTCCTGAGAGCTCTTGAGATATGCAGTAATCAGGTTGTGTTGTCAGTAATGTTCAGTCCATCTGGATGCAGTGATTTTAAAAGGTACATCCAGAAGTTTTCCCTGCAGTACAGTAGTTCTTCCTTTGAAACATGTTCCACAGGGAAAATCTTCAAATCTGATAGTGAATGATCCACAAGGTTGAAATGATTGGCTACAGGCTGGTCAATTTTCTTATTAATTATCGCAGATTTGTGGTTCCTGAATCGTGTACGTAGGTCATTCACTGTTTGGCCTACATATTGTTTTTTACAGCTTTGCCGTTGGCACTGAATCACATAAATAATGCATGTTGAGCGACATGTAAGATGCTGCCTTATTGCATAGGTCCTTCTCGTAACAGAACTAGTTACAGATGATGTTAGTAAAAGATATTCACACTTGATGCACCTTTTAGAGTCACAGCAATGAACCCCTGCATTTGTTACAGCTTGCTTGAGTTCAGCTCTCACAGTAAGAGATCGTAAATTTGGAGCTCTGCGGTAAGCAATGACTGGTGGTTTTGGAAAAACCTTTTGTAATTTTTCACAGGTGGACAGTAAGGGAAATGTTTTTCGCATTATATTTCTGTAGTTAGGAGCTGATGGATGATAGTCAACTACAAATGGAGTTCTGTCACTTTTGTTTCTGCCGTTGGTATTCCAAATAAGTGCGTCTCTGGGTAACTGCAAAGTCTTGTCAATTTGTTGCTGTATGATATGCAGAGGATAGACTCACCTTTTAAATAATGTAGCAAGCTCCTGTAGATGGTCTTTACAGGTTTCCTCATTGCTGCAGATGCGTCGTATTCTGAGTGCATCTGCTTGTGACCTTACACATGACATCACAAATCCTATTTTAAATGTCATCATCAGTGCCGTTGATAACATCACTGTATGAGCGAATAATGTGCGATGCAAAGTAT
Organism: Triturus cristatus; assembly: GCF_964204655.1. Lineage (NCBI taxonomy): Eukaryota > Metazoa > Chordata > Amphibia > Caudata > Salamandridae > Triturus > Triturus cristatus. The sequence goes on from NC_140582.1 coordinate 928,301,854, forward strand.
GTGCAGGATGAGAGAGCACAAAAATTGGTTGAAGATTACATTATAAACCTCCAAGGAGCTGAACATCACCAAATACTATGTGCAGTGTATTCTGAGGATATAAATTGAAACACAGATATGAAAGGCCCAGAACCGTGAGTACACAGGGACCACTGCACACAGCCTGTTACAGTGCAGAATGGGTTTGGGTACAAGGTGTGATCTTTGGCTGCACCTTGCACCCATCCCTTCTTCCTCCCAAACCTTCTGCGCATGACCTTCACCTGTGCGCAGTAGTACCTTGTGCAGCTGCCCCCTTATTTTTTTCATTAACCTCACAAAACACAAGTTCACAGAACTGACAACACACATTCCTCAGCCTTGTGTAGGGCGGAGAGCTGCAGGTGCACCCTGCACCCAGCAATGTTGCGTATGATGTCCTTTGAGATGTCATCAGTGATGTCCCCATCCACCTCCTTCCCCCTCAAACAAAAAGTTGATGAGTTGTTGCCAATGTCCTAGGATGTTTTCACACCCTTTAATGACATTGACTGCTTACAGCCTCCAAAGATGAGCTGGAAACACACTGAACACAGGGATTTCCATCTGCTTTTCCTGCCACCATTTAATGACAGATCTTCACCGTGTGACCATATGAAAGGAGTAAATTTTGTGTGACACACAGTGGCACAGTGTGAGTTGGCAGGTGTGTCATGACTTAAGGTTTATACAGCTTATCACAACTGGGGAATTTCAGTGTTTTTTATGTTTAAAATTATTACTATATCATAGTTCTTAAGGCTATTTTTGAGGCATTTTATAAGCCAATGTTATTTATAAATAAAGGTAACCATTAGTTAGCTTACACAAGGTTTCTTTCAGCGAATGAAAAAGAGCCATTATGATGACTGCACCTAACCCTCGATAGTGTGCTCTGGTCGCAGGACTGGGCTGATGACCAGGCCCCTGGCGAAGCCCCCTGTCCCACACATACCTGTTGTGCTCAGTCTTCACAGATGCATAGCGGCCCCTTGGAAGAGAGGATGTGGTCCGTCGGCTGCGCTGCCGCCTCTGGTGCAGGAAACCAGGGTTCGAGCCTCGAGGTCGCGTCCACATCCTGTGATTCTGGGCAAATCACTTAATCTCCCCGTGCCTGAATGTGTAATGTAAATACGGTGCTATGTAAAGCGCTCCAATACCTTCGGGTCGAGTTCGCGCTATATAAATATGCAAAAAAAAAAAAAGCTTTCATCATCCCTCCCAAACCAGCTATGCATTGGTATTGCTAGTCCCTAGCCAAACCAAACTAGCTGTGTGAAGCCTCAAGAATAAGTGTGAAAGTACATTTTCCAACATTATATGTAGTTTTTTTTCTTCTTACTGGATCACTTACACGAAAATAAAACTGCATAAAGGATGCAACACAATCCTCTTTAATGTTGTCAGACTCTGGTTGCATGCTGTTGTGTGTTCTGTTACTTATTTTAATCATCCCTCTTCCGCCACATAATAAATTCAGAGTAGTGTTGCTGGTAGGTGGTAGGGATATTTACTAGATACTCCCCTTCCCTCAGATCCCTTTAAAAAAAACTCCCCTCAGCCACTTGCGAGGGGCACGCCCACCATTAATGTATGGTTTGACAAGTGCGGGATGGCCGATGATGAAGTTTGACACTCGAGGGTGGTGTGAGGCCATCCCATTAATTTTAATAAATGCCTGGGGGCGCTAAAGAACCATGGTGTAAGATGGCTACACGCCCATTAGGCTCATGCAGTTTGGGGCCTATATCCATCAATATCCTACCCCGAACTCCCACATCAGCCTTAAAAACTGCCCCCTGCGTGTGCTGTATACTGCAGGACAAAGAATCACCTGGCTTTCGGGGGGAACAAATGAAAACTAGCATGTGAATCAATGGGGTGACCTTGTTGACCTACCACGGGCCTTGACATACTGGCAGCCTGACTGCTGTCTTCTGGGCAAGGGCTGGCGTACGTACTCAACACAGAGGAAAAACATATAGGACATGTACCTTTGTTTGTGCGCTCTGGCGGTGGTGGTGGAGGCAGTGACCTGTTTGCGGTGGGGGACCCTGCTCTGCCGGCTGACTTTCCTGGACCCGGGAGCGGCTGGCTGCTGAGCTGACTGACTGGTGAGGTGCGGGTCTGCTGTGTGGTGCCTTCATTTCCCTCTCCGAATTTCTTTGCTGTCACTCTGGAGAGGATGCTGTCATACGCTGCCCCCGGGGTGGGTGAGGAGGGTTCGTGGCCTGCTTGGATCGCCTGAGGGGGCCTGAGTCCTGTGGGGGGATTGAGGCGCCTGGAGGCCTGTGGATGGTGGGCAGCAGCCCTGGAGTCTGTGGTGGAGCGGAGGCAGTGGGGACACACTTCGGGAGTGATCCGTTCTTTAATTGATTGCAGCGGGAGAGACGCTGTGCCGAGTGCTGCTCTGCGCTGAACCGCCGTGCACTGGATTTGAGCAGCAAACACACCTGAGTGCTGGGAGGTGAGTCTGAAGATACTGTGCAGTTTATTGTATATCTGTTACCCTGCGCCTGTCCTCCTCCTCCGCCATAGCTTGCAAAATGCATAGATAAGAACGATGTTACCTGAATCGTACAAAAGACTCAACACCCCCTTCTACTTCATTGTACACCATTGCCCAATGTATCATGCTCCCCTTTTGCTCCTTCGTTCATGCAGTACACCATCCACACAGACCTTGTAGTTGAGGATTGTGTGAGTCTTTGAGGCTGTGAGCGGCACCTATGCTTTACAGCCCAGCATACTGCGGGTTCTGTCACCATCGGACACTGCACGGGTTTACTCGCACCTCTCTTCACTTGCCACAGGAGGTGTGGCGGAACCTCATGGTTGCGCACGGACTGGTGCTTACTCCTGGGCATTTACACCCTCTCTGAGAGGGCAGGAAGAAACACACTCTGCACCTTGGTGCTTTCGGTCCAGACAGACTTTTGGTCCACAACGATGGGCAAAACTGACGGCCGTCAGACCAAACTCCAGTTTGATGCCTGTAAGTCCACCCACATGATGGGTAGAAATACTGATCACACGGGCCAGAGGGTTCCTCCACTGAAGAGCGCATAAAAACAGCAGATATGAGATCCTGACTAGTAGCAATGCAACACATTTGCACATCCATTGAGAGTAAGATGGACAGTATGTGCACCAGAATGGATGCTATCACTCATAAACTGGAAAATCATGATAGTCGCACAACAGAGGCAGAGCATATATTGTCTGAAGTGGAAGATACTGCATCAAGCCGGGGGGAACAACTTATCAACATGGAGAAAGTACTCAAAGTAATATCAGCAAAGAACGAGGATATAGTAGAAAGATCACATAGAAATAATCTTCGTTTTACAGAGATTCCCGAATGCTCAAACACTGGTCGAATGGAAGAATTTATGGAATGCCTCCTCACCACAATATTTGGCACAGGTGTATTTTCCAAGCTCCTCGTAGTGGAAAGGGCCCACAGAACGTTGACGACTACTCCTCGCCCTATAATAGCCAGGGTGTTAAATAATGGTGATAGAGATACTGCTTTACATCTTGCCCGCAAAAAAACACACACTACATTTTGAGGGCTGCGCAGTGGCTCTCTATCCCAATTTCACACTTGCAGTTCAAGAGGCCTACCATAAATTTCTCTCCCTCAAACAAAAATTGCGACAAGCCAATATTCCTTATTCAGTGCTGTACCGGGCAAGACTTCGTATCTTGCATATGGGAAAAGACCATATCTTCACCTCCCCCCAGCAAGCAGGCGACTTAATTAAATCCCATACTGATCTGCTTATGTTTAGAAAGTCCTTGAAAACCTGGCTCTTTCCTCACTAACAGTCAGGTTCTGCTCCTTCAGACTTATTCCAGTTGACTCCCTTACATAGTGGTTTAGCTAGCGCCAGGATTCAATTTTTGGACACAGTGTGCTTTATAAATACAAAATACATACATACATACATACATAAACACCATGGGACACAGCGTCCTCCACCCCGGTTCGGGAGGTGCTCCCCCCGGGGACCTCCTCCCCACTATTGGAACAAGACTGAGTTGATCCTCATTGGTAAGACTCATCCAACTTGGGGGCACCTGGGACTGAGCTGCCCGCTTTGACTAAACCAGCTTGCAAAAAATATAAGAACCTATTCTTCAGACGTATCTTGTCTTTCTGTTATGCCATCACTCTGGCACCAAATGCATATGTAGGGCCTGATCATATACACATTATTGTAATTAGCTATATCGATGTAATGTGAGGTACACGGGGCATATGATGTCAAGCCCGAACAACCTCGCCATGGCGAGGGGATTCCGCTTAGCTCTCTGGTTGGCTTCTCTACAGGACAATCCTTGCAATTTTATCTAACACTTTGGTAGTTCTTTTTTTAACCCTGGGCCTTCTGTTCCTTTCCCGCTTGTGATAATTCCAACTTCTCCTGCTTGATACTATATATAATATTCCTTTTCTGTTCTCTTCGATCTCTCTTCTCCCTCTTTATTTTTAATTCCTTTTCTCCCTTTGTTTTCTACCCTGTGCTATTATCTTTTCATCTGAAATCCCTCTAATTACGTGTCACCAGGTATCACGCCCCTGCATCATATCTGGATGGTACCAGACTATTCCTTTACCTATCATTAGCTTTTGGGATTTGGGTGGGACTGTTATTCCTGCTGGGATTGGGCCGCCAGTGTGGGTGGGGGGTGGGACAGGGGTTGTTGTATTTGTAATCTTATGCACCTGTACCTGTACGATGGCTGATACGTGGTGATAGACACACCAACATGGCACCGCTTAGTCTGGTCTGCCCCGCTAGATCTTTGATATGTCTTTCGCCATGGTTGACATCCGAACCATAAGAGATAATAGTACTAGCTACTGCATTAACTGCCTCAAATGGAAAGTTTGGGGATTTGGAGACCCACGTAAGCGCGGGCATATACTTGCATATCTAGACAACATACATATTGCCCTATTACAAGAAACGCATTTTGTTGATACTGCTCACCCCCCATTTGCCACACTTTGGGCACCCGACAGGCAATTTGCTGCACATTCCTCATATTCGCAGGGAAGTGCCACATTGGTGTGTAAGGGTACACCGTATGTCCCACAGGGAGTGCATAATGACCCTCAGGGCTGCTATACCATGATACCGAGCATTTTGGCATCTTTCTCACTCACCACTTCAAATTGTTATGTCCCCCACACTGATGATTTCTTGTTCTTCAATAGACTCTGGGGACAGATAACTGATATTGGCTCCACATACTTCCTAAGGGGGAGAGATTTCAACTTGGCTATTCATGCAAACCTGGATGGGCAACATGGCCCGTCTGCCCCCCACGGCATGGCTGCCCGCCGTGCCCGGGACATTATGGCGAAGGAGGTGATGTTAGATGTTTGGCGCACACTACATCCACAGCTGAGGGAGGGAACCTTTTACTCAGGCGTACATGCAAGTTGCTCCAGACTAGATTACCTCTTATCGCGAGGGTTGGGGTCCTGGATCAGAGACACTATCCATTTGGCACATACTTACTCAGATCATTCCCCCGTTCTATTGTAACTGTGGCCCCGAGGGCTTTCTTAACGTATCTGTTGTGGTGTCTTTCTCCACAGATTCTCATGGATACCCCATTCAGAGTGGAGATAAGACAAGAAATTAGAGACTTTTTTGAGAGAAACAAGGAATCTGTACCCAAGCTGAGTACTGTCTGGGAAGCCTTTAAAGTTACAATTCGGGGAATCTGCATGGCTAACAGTGAAGTTATTTTGTGGGCATTACAGGCCACGCTTAATGGCAGCTCAATCTGACTTTCAAGAAACTGCTGAACGTGAATCCTTATACCGAGGCAAATACGCACAGGTAAGGATATATGGTGAGGGAGAATGCATGCACTGGCATCTCTGACACGTCAGCCCCGGTTTGCAAACACGATGCTTGAGATCACAGATAGAGCAAGTGCCTTAGTACAGGATACTCTGGACATATTACATGTATTCGCCTCCTTTTATGGTACATTTTACACCTCAACGAGAAGCCAGGAGGTGGATGTTGATGCTTATTTAGGAGATGTTGCACTGGGGTGGTTGAGCGACGCACAGAGAGAATTCCTTGCAGTGGATATTGAAGAGGATGAGATATGAGAGGCCATAATGCAATAACTGGTCGGGAAGGCCCCTGGCCCTGACAGCCTACCCGCTGTTTTTGATAAAACTTATGTTGGCACTCTTACTCTGCTGTTGAGGGCAGTTTACTATGAGGCAAAACAACATGATGTGCTACCACAGCCTATGAGAGAGTCCGTGATCACTGTCTTACTCTTACAGGCCCCTGTCGCTCCTCAATTGTGATGCCAAGATATTGGCCAAGGTGCTGGCAAACCGCCTCAGTCTAATAATGACATTTTTGGTATGTCCGGATCAATCCGGGTTCATAGCAGGTCAGTCGACCTCCCATAATTTGTGTGCCCCGTTTGCACTGATGCAGGATATTGACCCCGATTTGTCTGCAGCTGCGGTGTTCCCCGACGCCACCAAAGCATATGATACAATGAAGTGAGATTATTTATTAGCTGTGTTTCGCCGCAAGGGATTCCCCCAAGTTTTTCTGACATAGATTGCTCTCCTATAATCCCAGCCAATGGCCAAGGTCAAAAGAAATGGGTGATGCTCAGAGGCGTTCCTCATCACTCATGGCATGCGACAGGGCTGTCCTCTATCGCCATTATTATTTGTGTTGGTCGCAAAGCTTTGACAACATCACCGTCATTATGCCATCAGATATCTCACTAGACATATCTTTGTTTCGCTGTACGCTGATGCTATTACCCTATATCTCCGTGATCCTCAGGATAGTCTGGGGACATAATGTATTCAATTTGGGGGTTTGTCGGGCATCCAAATAAACTGGGCAAAAACAAATATCTTTCCTCTAACTGATTCAACCCAAAAGTGTCAGCCGGACTTCCGGTTGTTGTGGTGTGATGACAATTTTAAATATCTGGGTGTAAAGATATCTAGAGATCAAGACAAACTTATACAGGCAAATTATAGTAAGGTTCTTGCCAACGTGACAGATGGTATTACCTGCTGGACATCATTACCTCTATCCCTTGCGGGTCGAATCTCCCACATTGAAATGGTCATATTGCCAGGGTTATTGTATTTGTGCCTTAATATCCCTTACTCACCAGGGTGACATTTCTTTAAAATGCTTACAACACTGCTGATACGCTTGGCCAAGGAGGTTATACAGCTGCACATAAAGGGGGAGATACTCAATGTGCCCTTCAGGAGGGATGGGTTTGAAGCTCCAGCCATAGAGCTTTACTAGCTCTGTGTACAGGCACACTATGCCCTATTCTAGTATAGAAAGAGTGGTTCTGTCGGGTTTTATCGGTTATTTTTAAGCGCTCTTAGTGTCACATGTGTCACAATTTTACTTTTAACATCAGTATCTCAAACGCCTAGACAAAGAAAACCTTTTCAAACAATAAACACGTGACTCAAAATTGCTGTCTACTGTTTATGTTTTATCAGAATTAAATCATTCATATACATTCACATATGTAGTAGATCAAGGCTGTCAACATATGGTGAAATATTTACACATAAATGGTGATCATGTGACATATGTGCTCAGTGCTCAACAATTGTGCAATATATACAGAGGGGTCAAAACTTATGTACATGGGGGGATAGGCCAGATAATTATGGAAATCCAATGGCTCCGTTAGCTAATAATGTTCCTTTTGATAAGCAGAGCTTTGGTCAATCTGGGCCTTGCGTGGTTGTCGACGTTTCAACCCATAATGTGCTCCATTGGGTAGTCGCGTTGAGTCTTCATCAGGAGAAGATGGGGGACAGTGACAGCCCAAGGTGAACCAAGCAGGGTCCTGGTTACGTATGCATCAAATGCGGCCTGGCGGTAAAATATATATATATATATTATCTACTGGCGGTCGCCAGTAGATAGTTATAGTTAGGACCTATTTTCCATAGGAAATCCGCAACATTCTATTCCCAAGAAGTCTGGCGCCGGTTGATGAATCCTCGCAAAATTTCCAAACTTTTGGCCAGCTCCGCTCCACTCCTTCCCTGAAAGTTTCGTGGTGATTCGTAGGGGTGGGCTGATTTGAGAAATTCTCTTTCGCAAATTATCGCGAAAATTTTAAAAATCTCCGCAAACACGCGGAAATATCGCGAAGATGCGGAAGTTTTTTCCCCCGCTCGTTCGCGGTATGTTCTGCGTGGTCGCGGCTCGCCAACTTACTCATGCTGTTGCTCGCGGGCACGGCCATCTTGTTTTCACTTGTCTCGCGGAGCATGATTGCGAGAAGAAAGACGTGGTCGCGCGACGAATGATGTTACTGTGGGCGCGAACTGTCGCGAGACAGCGCAAATGGCTACCAACAATCCAACATCTCGTGGAGAACACGACCGGATTGGGAAAACTTGTCGGCGAACGCGGGGATTCAGGTAAGGCGATCGCGCGCACTCAAGAATGTATTATTTTACAGCGCGAGCAAGCAAAAAATTTCCGGTAAAATGCGGATTGGGGAAATTTCAACATTTTCGCGCTGTCCGTGGAACACGAAAATGTCAAATTATCGCAATTTCCGCGAGCGGAACGGATTTTTAGCCCAGGCCTAGTGATTCGTCAAGCCGGGGCCAGAAAAAAAGGGGGGTCCCAAAACGCGTTTTCCCCATGCAATTTCCCATAGGATCTGTTGTCGCAGCTACAGCCTGAACCGCTGAACGGAATGACACCACATTTGGCAAAGAGGTAGTCCTCAGTTCAGACTCGTGCCTTTTGCATAAATGGTGTGAATCTGTTCAGTAGTTCCTGAGAAAATTAGGGTAAAAAAGTTAGTGATATCTATGGCCGGGAAGGATCCGCGGACCTTACCCGCACCGTAAGCGCACCCTCCCTAAACCGAGCGCGCACCCTCCCGATCGCGCGCTGAATGCTAATTGGCTGTCGAGTGTCTGTCTACATTCGAAACCAGGAACTGTTAGCGGAAATTTTCTGCCTCGGAAGAAGCGAGGCTGAAGAACCAAAGGGAATAAGTGTGTAAAACATATAAAGGGGGCAGAGTGGAAATACTCTGACCCTCTAGAGGTGCTTAGGGGGTCCCAGAAGGACCCCCTGGGGCCCCACTTTTTTTTTTTAAACAGCGAAATGCGCACAGGGTGCGCGCATCCTCTCGCGTTGGGTGCACAGATCCTCTCGCGTTGGGTGCGCGGATACAAGGAAAAAAAACTTGAAAAAAGACAAGAAATCATTGGTTGTATGACAACTTTCTACTCTGAAAGGTAGGGTGTATATTTCTGTTTTTTAAACGCATGATTCTTATTGGTTAACAAAAACTGATTGTAAGGAACATTATATATGATAAGCTGATATGTTGAAAAGTCAAGCACACGCTGTCTTGATTAGCAACATTGTGTGCTGAACTTGTGACCTGTGTGCTCAGTACAGTGTTCCATGACCTGTTTCTATGGTAACAGGCAGAAGGCAGATTGGGGGAATGGTTCAAATTTATTTCATTTGGAAAGGGTTGAAATGTTTAACCAATAGAAATTTGTGTTTGCTTTTAAATTTATGTGTGAAGGAATGTGATTTGATGTTTACATGTATATGTGTGGAAAATGAAAGGGAAACTTTGCCATTCCTTGGTTTTGCTGAGAGGTGCACAGTGCAGAGATTCTGTATAAGAAAATCTGGTGTGTGACTGATATCTGGTGTGTGACTGATATACTTCTTAATCTACAAAACAACTTGAAAGGTGAGTTATTTAATATTGAGGGGATGTATGTAGACTATTTTGATTTTAATCAGACTAATGTATTTCTCCTGCTAAAGTGTAGGTAGTACTTTTTTTCTCTACAATCTTATTGACAGTGTGTGTGCATGTAGAAACCATTCTGTGATAAGCATTTGTGTTTTTCATGTGATTGCAGACAGATAACTGTGCTGTTCTTATATTTTGGTAGAATTAGAAACCAGTCATTGTTTATGAATTTGTGAAATGAGTTATGTTTCTATACTAAAATGTAGTACTCCTTCTAGATGAAGAAATGTGTTTTGGTATAGTGCAAGGGATAGTGTTGTTTGTCTAGAATCACACAGTGAGTATGTGTGCGCTTGGGAACCACTGTGAGAGAAGCATTTGGTAACATCGTGTATTTGCTGACAGATAACTGTTTTAAAACCTGTCATGTTGCCAAGTTTTAGTAGCATTAGAAGGCAGTTTTTGCTTATGCTTTGATTAAATGAGTCAGGCTTTGACACAAAAGTGCAGTCCTGAAATATGTAGATTGTGTGCAGTTCCCTTACTAGTTGCACTGTAGTGAATGAGTTTTGGTAAACTCCTAGGGATAGTGGTGCTTGTCTAGAATCACACTGTGAGTCTGTGTGCATTTGGGAACCACTGTGAGAGAAGCATTTGGTAACATCGTGTATTTGCTGACAGATAACTGTTTTAAAACCGGTCATGTTGTCAAGTTTTGGTAGCTTTAGAAGCTAGTCTTTGCTTATGCATTGATAAAATGAGTCAGGGTTAGACACTAAAGTGCAGTACCATGTACTATTCTCTTCACTGTGCCAGAACTGAAAATTTAAAAGTTTTACCCAGGCACTGTTCTAGCAGTAGTCTGATGATTTAGTCAGTTTCCAAGTACTCATGTTGTGAACCATACATTACCACATGGACTGCTTCAAATGTCTATGCAGTATGCATGCAGTCTTCTAACATACTATACACTTGTCTTTCACACCTTCAATTCCCTAGTCAGTATCCATACAGTCCAGCAAACATCCTGTCACTCCCTTTGCACTCTTGTGACCCATTCAGTACCAAGTACTAATCCATTCACTGTGTCAAAAGCCAACCACTTATAAATTCACCCACGCACTCTCCTTGCTGTACTCTAATCATTCAGTCAGTACCCAAGTACTCATGCAGTGAGCCAGGCCTTAGCACGTAGACTGCTTCAAATGCCTATTCACTGTGGATGCAGTCCTCTAATCACCTACACAGTTGTCTTTCACACCTTCAATTCCCCAATCAGTATTCATACACTTCTAGCAAACACCCTGTCACTCACCCAGTGTGTCTCCTTATAGTATTGTAATCATTCAGTCAGTTAGCATGTAGTCTTTTAGTGAGGTAGGCTTTAGGGCATGAACTGCTTCAAAGTAGTATATACTATGCATGTAGTGTTTTAAGCATCGTCACACTTGTGGTTCAGGGCTATAGTTTCTTAGTCAGTTTTTATATAAAATGTGTTTGTACAGTAATGGAATAGTATGAATTTGAAAGTTATATACATTTATTTGTGATTCTTTTTTACAGATACTGTTTTTCAACGTTAAAATAGAGAAATCATGCCAGAAAAAGAAAAGAAACTCAGAAAGGCGCAAGATCAGGAGTGTTTCTCATCCGTTTGCACTCTTCTCGTGCAAGATTGTTCGGATGAAGGGTCCTTAGATGTTTCCTCATACTTGCGTACGCGTATTTCTTGTTAGGATCCCCTCGCGACAGCACTCTTTTGCAAATCTTGCATGTGATCAAGGTGGCATTGGTCTTTGTTTGCCCCTCGGGAAAAGTAAAAAAATTCCACACCACTGAAGAAAAATGTTGTGGGCGTGGTGCCTTCTCCAAAAATTCATCCTCCGATTCGGTGATTATTTTAAAGCGGCAACATTTACAGTTTTTGTAAGTTAAACTTATAACATTTTGTTAGCCATAAGCATTTTATATATGTGTGATTTGTATCTTGTGGTATTTTACTGAGAATAGCATGTTGTTGTTTTTTTTAACAATCTTTCTGATTGTTTTTTTTTTGCCCACTGTTAAATGATAAGTACGATTGAAATCACTATTTCTAGTGAAATTCATTATATTCTGAGAACAGAAAAAAAGGCAAACAAATTACTTTGTGGAAATTATGCTGTCTTGTAAAAAATGTATTATTACATGTTATATATTTTTTTCCTTTTCTTTCACAGATCCAAATTTTAAAATAAGCAATTTATATGAATTTAGATTGCAATGAAAATCTGAAAAAAAGTATACCATTTTTTATTCCTATTACGTATTATGTAGTTTTGAAATCTGACCATAATCAGATATCATGTGACCTGCAAAAAAAAAAAGATTTGAGGGGTTCATAGTTACCATTGTACCTATTGAAGGACCGCAATCATTTCAATCATTCTTCTTTGAACATCTTTGCAGACAAAACTCTGTGCTTACCTTCTATCATTCGCAAGGAATTTTAAAACCGGAAATATGTCACTTTTTTAACATAGTTATTGCGCAAGACACTCTTTCATATTTACAAAGAGAGGAAAAGGCACTCTGTGCACTTTTTATACTCCATGTAAATACAACCTCATTATGCACACCACTTTGCGTTGAAAGGGTGTTCTATAAGTGTTGTTGTGCATGATTACACTGAATACTCATAGAACAAGACATGTCTAGATTTATCAGAAATCATAAATCTCGATATGTGTGTGAATGCTGCACCATTTTAAAATTGGTGTAGGAAAGCACAACAAGGAGAATTGTTTTCATTTCTCCACATTTTTATATCTTCAATGCATGCTGAAATGTTCAGAATACATTGAAGGAGAAAAATGCATTTTCTCATTGTTTTTGTGCAGGAAGGTGTGTCTTCCTATAGAAAAACGAACAGCACATGACACAGATATTCTTGCACTATGGTGCAAGGGTGCCTGTGTCACCACATGGCTGCAGTTTAAGCAGCCGTGCAGAGAGAAGCATAGATTTGCAACATATTTATGTACATATGTTGCATCCCTGTACTTCGGAAGTACTACAGCACACTGCAGTTAAAGAGGTTACTGTGTGATGCTGCAGCACATCCTCATAGTTCTGCACATATACATTCACCATACGCTACTAATGCATTCATTCAGTCAATTACGTACTACACATACATTCATCTAAACTTTCATACACTAACAAAGAAATTTAGCTCTTTTTTTAAACCAGGAAAGTTAGTTCTTAGAAGAACTTTTTTTCTCTTTTATATTTTTTGGGGGGGTTTTCTAACAATTTTGTTCTTTTTTTTTTTTGTGGTTTTTCTGGAAAAAAAAAACAGGAGGAACCAAACAATGAACTTCAGGGAACAGAAAAAAAAAAAAAAAAACTTAGCAAATGTGACTTTCTTGCCGGCGGCAGATCAGATTGATCGACTGCTCACCGTAGCACAAAGTCGCATTGCACTTAGTGCAGAGCACTTTTAAAAATTGAAATTGAGGACGGATGTCCAAGTTTTGGGCTGATGGATGCACTGAAGTGCTCAGCTGCGATGAGGTGGAAGGCACAGGAGTGTTTCACATCCGTTTGCACTCTTCTCGTGCAAGATTGTTTGGATGAAGGGTCCTTAGGTGCTTCATCATACTAGCCGTGCCGCACGAGTATTTCTTGTTTGGATCCCCTCGCGACAGCACTCTTTTGCAAATCTTGCATGTGACCAAGGTGGCATTGGTCTTTGTTTGCCCCTCGGGAAAAGTAAAAAAAAATCACACCACTGAAGAAAAACGTTCTTTGCGTGGTGCCTCCTCCAAAAAATCATCCTCAGATGAATGAGGAGATCCTGGAGATGCCTGCTGCCCTGAAGCCATTGTTTGTAAAAAAAAAAGTTTGAGCTAAGTGTAAACTTAGTCCAAAAAAGCTTCTTCTCTGCAAAGAGATGCTCCTCCAAAGAAGGTCAAAGAAGAATGATTGAATTGGGTGGGGTCTTTCGATAGTTAGAACAGGAAGTGTAATGAACCAATCAAATCTCTTTTTTTGCAGGTCACATAGGATCCGCGCACCCTGCGCATATGCAGCACGCACCCAGTGCGCATCCGCGAAATTGTATTAAAAAAAATTATAGGATTAGATGTAAAAATATATTAGTTTTAAGACTAGTTTAGAGTTTGTCTTCAATTAATATTCACATGAAATACATATATATATGTTTTTTTAATGTTAAATATTTCGCGGGATCCGCGCACCTACCGCGTCATAGACGCAGATGATGCATCACGGAAGCGCATAAACGTCGCGTTACATACATCGAATGTGTCGCGTATAGGCTGGGAGTCGCCTACTGGTCGCATTGCAATCGTGCACTAAACACGTACCCAACGCATACCATGCGCGGATGCTAACGCGTAGGGATCGAGAACGGTGCGCTTAGGGTGCGCGGATCAAAAAACATGGAAAAAAAATATATACAATAAAGTTTTGAACATATAGTTAAAGAAATATTTTTAAAAATATAAAAAAATATGTTTGAAAAAGCCAATAAAATCAAATAATATTTTTTAATTTTTAAAAGAATTTTATTAAAAAAATAAATTTAAAAGATGGTGATAAAAAAGAATTTCAAAAAAACATAATTAATGAAATTGACACACTGAATTTGAAAAATATAGAAATCCAATGAAAATCATTAAACATGATATCTTTAGAGATAAGTTATAGATAGGAATTAGCATTTAAAAAACCTTTGAAATTCACTGAAAAAAACCATAGGTTTCATGCACGTTATAGTTAGGAATTGGCATTTAAAAAACTTTTGAAATTCACTGAAAAAACCAAAGGTTTCAGGGGCGTTATAGTTAGGAATTGGTGTTTAAAAAACCTTAGAAATTCACTAAAAAAACAATAGGTTTCAGGTGCGTTATAGTTAGCTGGACATTTCACTTGTACAAAACCCTAGAAATTCCCCTGTTATAGTTAGTTCAGCTAACTATAACTCGCGCCCCGCAATGCACTGCTGATGTCATATATTACATCACTCATGACATGGTCAGTGACATCACTGATGACATCTCAAATGACATCACTGATGACGTCATCCATGTGATAAATTAGTGCATCTTCTCACACCCTAATATAACCTTTGATACACCGACTCAAAATTTCAGATAGCCATTTTGAAAACCATAGATACTCCAATACCAATAACTACACACCCACTCATTGACTCTTAGGTCTACATACATCTCCACTCACTCGCCTGTACAGTCACTCATACTTACAGTGACTTCGTACAGGACTATCATATGCATTTATACACCTATATAGACACTCACACACCGCCAATCATCCATTGAGGTACTGACACACCTAGTCAGTTATGCAAATAATTAATCACAGTCCAATTTACTCACCTATACAGTTAAACACACTCAAGTTCACTCACTCATAAAAATACTAACAAATTCTGACGCTCTTATACAATTACTGATACAAGCACACACGCATCCATACAGCCACTCCCGCAATCACACACTCTCACATATAGATAGTTATATACTCTTACATACATATACACTGCGTTTCACATATGTAGTTACTGACACATGTACAACTGAGATATACATTCAATCACTAACACACCCTTACATACAGTCACCCAACCATACAGTCCATCACAGTTGCACCCTTAAAAGCATGCACCCATAGAATCACCCACTCACACATCTATGCACAGAGTCACACACACCCTACCCACACACTCAGGCACCCATACAGATACTCAGACAACCAATCAATAACCCATATAGACACTCATATAGCTATTTACAAAACCATGCAGCCACTTATATACCAACACACAGACACATACAGACATTCACACAGTTTAGTCACTAGTCTGCAGTAAGATACATTTAATGACTCACTTATAGAGTCAGTTATGCACCTAGAGAATCATCCATTCACACACTTATACACCCACTCATTCTTCCATAGGCCTTTCACCATAAATATATAAAACATATTTAAACTTTACAGAAACACACAGTCACTGGATGACGTCATCAGTGATGTCATCAGTGATGTCATTTGAGATGTCATCAGTGATGTCACTGACCATGTCATGAGTGATGTAATATGTGACGTCATCAGCAGTGCATTGCGGGGGCGCAAGTTATAGTTAGCTGAACTAACTATAACAGGGGAATTTCTAGGGTTTTGTACGAGGGAAATGTCCAGCTAACTATAACGCCCCTGAAACCTATGTTTTTTTTAGTGAATTTCTAAGGTTTTTTAAACACCAATTCCTAACTATAACGCCCCTGAAACCTTTGGCTTTTTCAGTGAGTGTATATATATATATATATATATATATATATATATATATATATATATAAATATATATATATATATATATATATATATTCACTGAAAAAACCATAGGTTTCAGGGGTGTTATAGTTAGCTGGACTTTTCACTTGTACAAAACCATTGAAATTCCCCCGTTATAGTTAGTTCAGCTAACTATAACTCGCGCGCCCGCAATGCACTGCTGATGACGTCACATATTGCATCACTCATGACATGGTCAGTGACATCACTGATGACATCTCAAATGACATCACTGATGACATCATCCAGTGAATGTCTGTTTTTCTGAAAATTAAATATGTTTTATATATGTATATCTCAAGGTCGATGGAAGAATAAATGGGTATATAAGTGTCTAAATGGATGATTTGTTTTTGAAAAATTGATTGCGTAACTGACTGATTAAGTGTATCATAGTGAATACATGGCTTAGTGAGTAATGTTTAAATATGTAAATTTCTGTATCAGTCTCTCACTTTGTGTATAAGTGGCTGCATGGGTTGGTGAGTAGCTACATGGGTGTCTATATAGGTTATTAGTTGTTTTTTTGAGTATCAGTCTGAGTGTCTGCATGGTTCGGTGGGGGGTATTACGTAGTGCATAGGTGCATGAATGAGTGACTCACTGTTTGTATGTGTTGAAGACAGCATGTGTGCAGGACTGTATGGGTGGATGAGTGTGTGTATGGGTGTGTTAGTGAGTGAATGACTGTCTCAATAGTGTCTTTATGAGTAACTACATATGTTTTAAACTAGTATATGTGACTATTGGTGTATATAAGTGAGCATATGTGAGAGTGAGAGATTGAAAGAGTTCCTGTATGAATAAGTATGTGTTTCTATAAGTGATTGTTTAAAAGACTAAGTATGTGTAAGTTTCCGTAGAAGTAAGTGTGGTGGTGTGTGTATAACTGTATATGCAAGTAAATGTATGTTTGATTCTTTATTAGCATGAGTGACTATGTGTGTGAGTAACTCTATGGATGAGTGGCATTGTGTAACAGGATGTATAGGTGTATGAGTACATATGATGAGTGAGTACATGTATGAGTGACTGTATAGGACTGTTGGTGAATGAGTGGATGTGTATGTGGATCTTAGAATTACTGAAGAGGTTGTTGTAACTGGTATTGGTATGTCCATTGTTTTGAAAATTTTAGTCTCTATTTTTGAATGTGTGTATCAAAGGTTATATTAGGGTGAGAGGAGGTCTGCCACTCTATCACAAGGATGATGTCATCAGTGATGTCATCAGTGATGTCATTTGAGATGTCATCAGTGATGTCATGAGTGATGTCACTGACCATGTCATGAGTGATGTAATATGTGACGTCATCAGCAGTGCATTGCGGGCGCGCGAGTTATAGTTAGCTGAACTAACTATAACGGGGGAATTTCAATGGTTTTGTACAAGTGAAAAGTCCAGCTAACTATAACACCCCTGAAACCCATGTTTTTTTCAGTGAATTTCTTAGGTTTTTTAAATGCTAATTCCTAACTATAACGTGCCTGAAACCTATGTTTTTTTCTGTGAATTTCAAAGGTTTTTTAAATGCTAATTTCTAACTATGCCTACAGAGATAGGACATATGAAGAAAGAAGAAAAATGCACAGAAAGAAAAAAAAGAAGTGCAGAAAGAAGCAACAGAAGTCCTCAAAGACGAAGAAAAGTGCAGGAAGAAGGATAACGTGCAGAAAGAACAAAAAGAAGAGCAGAAAGAATCCTTGTTGCAAAATCATCCTGTACCCTCAACTTTTTCAGACGGATACTGGTGGTAACTGAGTCTGACTAACCAGTCCTAGAGCCAGTGCTATGTTAAAAGACACTTAGAATACAGTGAAAACACCTAGATACACTAGGGAACATTATGCGTTGTGGTCCCCCTGTGATTAGCATGACCTCCTCTGTAAGCCCCTAGTATATAATAGGGCAGGGGGATTAAAACTACCTCTTAAAACAGGCCACAGGGCGTTTTTGCACACGTTATCTTAGGCCCCGTCCCCTCCCTTCACCACTGTGTAAACACGCCCTGTGTCCGTTTTTAGTTGGGAGATTAAGTTCATTTGAATCCTGAGGGTCCCTAGGGTCCAACTAGCCCACTAGGTACCTCCTGTAAGTGCCACAGAGCTGCGTTGCAGAGAGGTGTAAAAAGTGGCACAGCCTGGACCACCTCTCTGCAATGCAGCTCTGTGGCGCTTACTGGAAGCACTTGGTGGGCTAGTTAGCCCCCAGGGGCCCTCAGTATTGAAGGGAAATTATATCCCCAATTTAAAACGTGCCATAGTGCATGTTTGCACACGTCACCTCAGGCCCCGTCCCCTCCCTTCACCACTGTGTAAACGCGCCCTGTGGCTGTTCTAAGTTGAGAGATTAAGTCCCCTTGAATCCTAAGGGTCCCTAGGGTCAAACTAGACCACTAGGTACCTCCAGTAAGCGCCACAGAGCTGCGTTGCAGAGAGGTGTAAAAAGGGGCTTGGCCTCAGAACACCTGTCTGCAGCGCAGCTCCCTGGCGCATACTGGAGATGCCTGTTGGGCTAGTTGGCCCTCAGGGACCCTCAGTATTGAAGACAAATTAATTCCCCAACTTACAACTCGCCAGGGGGCGCGTTTGCAGAGTGCTGCAAGGAGGGGGCGTGGCCTCCGGCACGATGCCAGTCTTTTATTTAATTTTTTAAGAAGGGGGGCTGTGTGGTTCCCCTTGTTGTTCTAATTTATTGGCCCTGATGACCCCATCCCCCAGGGCCTGTCTCCTAATTATATTTTTTTGACCCCAATCCCCAGGGCCGGCCACTGTTTTTTATTATTTTTAAAAAATATATATTCATAGACACACCTAGGACATGCTGGACAAACCGTACGTACCTATCACCATGACGATTTGAGTGATATTCATTAAAAGGCGACTATGCATACAATGAATCCACGTGGAATGTATTTACACCACTAGTGAAGCTCTGACATGTCTGATGCCCTACCGTGCCTAGTCCCGGTAGACACCCTTGTCGTTTATTTATACAAACATGGGTAGCTATTGACGGGCACATTTAATATACATGCACACCAAGCCATTTAAAGGGGATTCGACAAAAATTCGACCAAAACTATGCAAGAAACCCCCCTCACGGTTAATAAAACACACATCCACTGCCGGATGTGTAATACTTTTTATTTTACTCTCTGGAAAGGGGACGATCATCACTTGAGAGTCACAGCGTGCTCCTGGCAGAGCCCAATGCTGTGTTACACCCACCATTGCCTGCCGAGTGCCACACACCTCTGTGTTGTATTCCACCAGCTTGTGCATATGCTATGACACTCTCTAGCCCATGTGCACTGTAAAACCACCCCGTGAATATGTCATGCCACACTTGTCTTCGCACGGGTTATATTGCCCCATCTAACGTGCCTTCCTCGATGCCTATGTTATAACGCACAGTGCTATGCCATACTTATTACAATCTGGGATCCATATCTTTGTCACGGTGCATATGCAACGTTACACTCCCCAGCACATATTTTATATTACAACTTTAGAGACTAGTTAGGTTACACAACACTGCCCTGTGCATATTACACTCCAAGGCGCACATCGCATAGCACGCGCTAGTGCCTGTGCTATCTCGCGCTCTCCAATGAATCTGTCACTGCGCACAATGTATTGCATATTATATTTCACGCCCGGTTCATCTTATATCACACTTTTTGGTGCATAGTTTATACCATACACTATATCTAGTTTTCATTTTCAATCGTGCTCTCAGGACTATGTTCTATATAACACTGTGTTCACCTACCCTTTTCACAGGCATTACATTTTGCGACAGGGGGTGGAGGGTCAGGGGGTGTTTCTGCCAAGTGAGCCCGGAGTCACAGTCACAAACGTCCTCTTCTTCCTGAATAAAAGTGAGATTATGCTGCATACTTGTTCATATTTTAAGTAGTTCGCACAGACACACGTTTTAAAAACAATAAAGTTCCTAATACCCGCCTTCTCTGAACAGTTATCTTGCTGCCCCATCCCCCTCCTCCCTATCCTCTGTTGTGTGAATCCATGGACTAGCCTCCTCCCTCCTGCCATGCATGGTCTGATGTGCTGCCACTGCCCTCAATTTAGTATGATGTACCAGTCCCCTCCTCCTGCCCTCCATTGCCCAATTCTATGCCCCATCATTGACCTCCTGCTTAAACTCTGTGCTTAGCTTGCTGCCCCTATTCTCCTTCCCCCTGCCCTCCGATGTCTTTGTGCATGCCCCTGCTCCATCCTTTTTGCCCACCATGTTCCATGGACCTGCCATTCCTATCTACTCTGAGTGTTCTGTTGAGCTGCCACTCCCCTCCAACCTGCCTAGCATTGTCAGATGACTGTAACCTGTCCCTGCCACCTCCACCCTGCCTGTCCACATGCCATGCCCCTATCCTCTTCCTCCTGTCCTACATGGTCCATTGTACTGCCACACCCTTCTGCCTTCCCTGGTCTGTTGTGCTGCAACTGCTCCTCCTGCCTGCCCCGTGCGGTCTGTTGTGAGGCCCCTTCCCTGAACTTTCTTGTCTGTGCACAGGTCCTGACCCTCCCTTCTATCCTCCATCGTCCTTTGTGCATGCCCCTGCACCCTCCTTCTTGCCCATCATAGCATTGTGCTGCCACTAACCCTCCCACTTGCCATGCATGGTCTTCTGTGCTGCCATGGCCCCTCCCACCTTCCCTCTGTGGTCAGTTAGCTGCCCCTGACCCCCTCCCACCTTCCCTCCATGGTCTGTGTGTATGCCATCACAGTCTCACTGTTGCTCTTCATGGTGTGTCTTGCTTCTAGTGCCCATCCTGCCTGACCTCCATGGCTATCTTGCTGCTCCTGCCCTGCCCCCTTGCCCCCAGCCCTCTGTTTACATGTGCAGACCCCTACTCCCTCCCTCCTGGCTTGTCTGTTCCATTGTAATGCCCCTGATCCGTCCCTCCTGCCCTTTATGGTCTGTTATGCTGCAGCTTTCTCTCCTGTCTGTCCATTATGGTCAGCTAGCTACCATTTCCTCTTGCCCCTCTGTTCTCTGTTGTCCATGTGCATGGTCCTGTCCCCTCCCTCTTGCTTTCTATGGATTGTTGTGCTGCACTCCCGTCCCGCATGCCCTGTGTGGTGTATTGTGCTGCTGCAAACCCTGATGCCTGCCCTGCAGGGTCAGTTTGGTGCACCTCTCCATGTCCCTCCTGTCCTCTGTTATCCAAGTCCATGTCCCTACCCCATTTCCTTCCATGATCCAATGTACCATACTTGCGAACATTTTGAACTTGGTAAGAGGGAGATTTTGAAAAAAAACTGGGGTATTGATTTTCCCCTTTGAGTTACATTGAAAAAGAGGAGATTGTAGACAGGAGACAGATCAAATAAAGCCCATTTGAGCTTAAAAACATTGGTTGTTTCCTGGCTGAATCGGGTCTGTTGGCATGTATGGTTGTACTACCATTGCCTCTTCCTTCTGCCCACAATGGTCTATTACATTGCCACAGCCTCTCTTGCAAGTCCTGTATTGTTGGTTTGTTGCCCCTGCCCCCCCTTTCCACTGCCCTCCATAGTCTGTTGTGCTGCCACGGCCCTTCCTGCCTGCTCAGTGTGGTTAAATTGTTGCCTTTGCACCCTCCTACCTGCCTTCAATTTTCAGAGTCCGTGCCCCTGGCCTCTGCCTCTCAACAGTATCCTAATGAACAACTAGATTGCTAACATTCTATATTTATTACAAAAGTGTGGAACGCCTGACGTCATCTTGATGTAATCAAAACTGTAATACCTAGAGCATTTCCTTTAGAAATTACATATATGAGAGGGTCTTATTGGCATCAAAATTATGGTTAGTGCTCTAAAAGACTAAAATAAGGACATATTTTCTGAGTTTTCAAATAGCGACAAAGCCCTTTTAAATTATTTGTTATCTTTATGTTTTTTTATCCAGTTGACCACTTGATTAAATGTTGCACTTAGGGGAGAGGATGTGGTGTTACTTCCAGAACTGCAGACTTTGCAACTGGGGAACCAGGTTGGAGTTTCTGCTTCCGCTCGACATTCTGTGATTCTGGTCAAATCACTTAGTCTCCCCATGTCTACAACCAAAATGAATTTGTTCTTGTGTGATGTAACCAATGCTCATGTAAAGCACTCCAATACCTGACAAGTCTGCACTATATAACACTGCAAAAACACAAAATAATAAGTGTTTTGCACACTTCTGTCATTGGGCTATATTTGGGCTACATCTGGGTGAATCTGGGCTACATTTGGGCTCTTTTGTCTCCGGTGGCCATCTTGGGAGATTTATTTGTTATGAAGTTTCCTAATTTCCTCATGTACTGCAGTCTCCTCAGTAGGAAATGCTTTCAGTTTTTTACTTTGATTCCATCATGAAGGTATTCAGATATGTCACACATTTGCCATAAATTCTGAAAGTTAGCAATCTAGTTGCTCATTAGATCACTGTAGTAAAACTACTGTTCACCATGGAAGTCTGCTCCTGGTATTAAAAGTGCATGTTTCAGTCTGCATGTCAGAATTTTTTAATGAAATAGAAGAGGATTTGAGAAGTCACTTAAAATGTGCCCTCATTTTCTTTCTTCAGCATTAATCATAATTTCTATGGCAAAATGAACCCCCTCATTGTGTTTCTTTTTAAATTAAATGTTTTAAGTGTTACCAGTTTATTCCAATCAAGATGGCTTCAGGTGTGCCATACTTTTGTCATAATGAAGACAGTAAGCGCTCTAGTTGTTTTTAAGAACACTCTGGGACATTCTGTCATTGGGCTATACTTGGGCTACAT
The DNA here is from genome assembly GCF_964204655.1 of Triturus cristatus. Classification (NCBI taxonomy): domain Eukaryota; kingdom Metazoa; phylum Chordata; class Amphibia; order Caudata; family Salamandridae; genus Triturus; species Triturus cristatus. The sequence continues at coordinate 928,324,829 of NC_140582.1, forward strand.
CTGGGTGATATTTGGGCTACATTTGGGCTCTTTTGTCTCTGGTGGCCATCTTGGGAGACTTATTTGTTATGAAGTTTCCTAATTTCCTCATTTACTGCAGTCTCCTCAGTAGGAAATACTTTCATTTTTTTACTTTGATTCCATCAAGAAGGCATTCAGATGTGTCACACATTTGCCATAAATTCAGAATGTTAGCACTCTTTTTGCTCATTAGATCACTGTAGTAAAGCTACTGCTCACCAGGGAAAACTGCTGCTGGTATTGAAAGTGCATGTTTCAGTCTGCATGTCAGAATTTTTTAATGAAATAAAAGAGGATTTCAGAAGTCAAAATGTGCCCTAGTTTTTCTTTCTGCAGCACTAATCATACTTGTTATGGAAAAATGAACCCCCTCATGTTGTTCCTTTTTAAATTAAATGTTTTAAGTGTTACCACTTTAATCCAAGCAAGATGGCTTCAGGTGTGCCATACGTTTATCATAAGTAGGACTGTTAGCGCTCTAGTTGTTCTTTGGAACACTCTGGGAAGCTGCAGTAGAACACAAAGGAATCAACTGACAGTCTCTGCCCTTGTTGGATGTACATGTTTTACTGAGAATGTCAGACTTCATTCTCACATGACTGAGAAAGATAATGTGAATTTACAGAAAATAAGCTCTCAGTTTAGCTTATAGATCACCTTCCAAACCTCTGTGGGAAAAGCATGAGAAAATATTTTTCTCTCAATCATGATATCCCAGCAGAAGGATTTTTCACATGGTGAAATCACCTTAGAACATACCACAATTCCTAAAATGAGTATGGTACCATCAACAAATGATTTATAATGTAACTAACGTCTTAAAACCTTCTATTAACTGCAATGCTTTTTAATGAGGTGCTATCATGTATATTGGTCCCAAGATGGCTGCCAACACTTCTTGGATGAAGTGCTGACAGCCAATCAGATCTCAGGATGAGATGTGTGGTTAGGCTCCGCCCACATATATATATGATTTTACTTTTGATTTTCTCAGGAACTACTGAACAGATTGACACCAGACCTGCAAAAGGCACTTCCCTGAGCTAAGGACTACCTCTCTGCCAAATTTCAAGTAATTCTGTTCAGCCGTTCGGGCTGTACCTTGGACTAAAGGTCCCTATGGTAAATTGCATGGGGAAAACACGTTTTGGGACCCCCCTTTTTTCTCATCCCCCGCTTTACGAATCCCCCCGAGACTTTCAGGGTAGGAGCGGAGCGGAGCGCCCCACCTATTTTGAAAATTTCGTGAGGATTCGTCAACCGGCGCCAAAGTTATTCCAAATAGAATGTTGCGGATTTCCTATGGAAACACGGTCCTAACTATAACTATCTACTGGCGACCGCCAGTAGATAATATATATATATAATATACCTGAGAGTCTGAGACAACAAGTTATTGAACTGACCCATAAGGGACATTGTGGAGTTGTTGCTTCTTATCAAGCTCTATGGGACTGAGTGTGGTTCCCTCGTCTTGATGAAAGAGTTGAAATAGATTTAAGGGTATGCCATTTGTGCAACTGTTTGTCATCCAAAACAACCCCACATCTGTTAAACATGTCTGATCTTACAAAGTATGCATGGAAGAAAATTGATTTACAATGGACATCATTTACTAGTAATTGTTGATGAATATTCCCATTTTCCCATTGTGGAAGATCTGTCTTCAACTACTCATGACAGAGTCACTGAAAGATTCGAAAGTATTTTTGAAGCATGGGCAGGCCTTGAAAAATCATAAAAATGTTACTAGACCTGCAGGTCTAGTGACTTAAATAATCTACCTAATTATAATGCTTTTGACCCATAAACTGGTTTCAAATTATGTTATCCTGTCAAATATTTTTAATTCACTGAGCTGCCATTTTCTTGCTTATCACATATGAGAGCACCTTCAAAAACACAAGTTCAGCATGTCTGCTGTACACAAAACACTTTTGTCTGATTTATTAGACTAAACTTTTGTTCTATATATAATACAAATCTAGCCACCAGACCACTGACCTGCCTCTTAGTTCATGAACAGCATTGTCATCAGGGCGGGGCAGGAATAGTTCTCAAATTATATTTAAAAACTATCACTTTTAATAAATGCATACCTAAAGCATGAAGTGGTAGCACACTCATTTGCAGTCAGCAGATTTTCTATTGAAATGGCCACAAACTTTCCCACTGACATGCTACCAACTGATAAAATTGTATAGTGTACAAACAATGTTTAGAAATGAAAATAGAGTCTGCAAATATTTGTCATTTGCAATTTACCAAGAAAAGTGTTCTGATTTTTTTGCTCCTTCTTTAAATATTTGTTTGCATCACACTCCTGAATTACATAAAAGTTCTTTCATAATTTCTGATATGTTTTGAAATATTTGTACTGTTCATTTATAAGCTGTTTAAATGTTGTGTGTTAGAAAACAATTGACATCTTACAGCCTTTTGTTTCGCAATGATTGTCAGATGGATCACTTGACAAAAACCTCTAACTGTAATAAGAGAAAGAAATGCAAACACCATTTTCCAGGGTAAGATAAGCATCAATTTGTGAAAATACAAACGAACATTTGACCTCTGTCATTGAACACAAGGCAACTGGATCAAGAAAAGAACTAGATTTAAAGGCATCTTTATTGCTCATTCATTTTCTGGATGAACAGAACACCTGTTCCTTTCCAGTTTAGGTTCACTCGCCAGAACGGATGAGCAGGTCCTATGAACAACTCAACCTGATAAAATCTGATTCGTGAGTGGGAGAGTAGATTTTTCATGGCCTCATGGGGTGTTCCTTCAATTTTGAAATCTGACAATGGCCCGCCTTTCAATAGTCAAGAATTTAAAGATCTTTTCACTCATCTAAATGTCAAGCATCAGAAAATCACACCTCTTTGGCTTCAGGCAAATAGTGTTGTCGAGAGATTTATGAGCACCCTCATGAAGGCCGTTTAGCACGCTGTGCTGGAAAAGCTTGAACTCAAATCAGTTCTTCAGTCTACGCTACCTGCATACAGGTCAAATTCCCATTCTACCACAGGTGAAAGCCCTCACACCTTAATGTCCTGGAGAGCTATAGGAACCAAATTTCCACAAAGGACCACTGAAAGATCTATTGATATTGATAATCTTTGCACCACTGATTTGCCGCACAAAGGCAAAATGAAGACCTATGAGGACAGACGTGGCTGTGCTTGGAGTAATGTGTTCAAAATAGGAGGCCATGTTATTGTCAGGCAGAAATGAAAATACAATTCTGATGCTCTTTTTGATGCTGACCCACTGAGGGTTGTGACTAGTAAAGGACACATGGTGACTGCTCACTACCCTGGAAAGTCCATTACACAAGATTTTTCGCACTTCAAGCACCTGCCTTAACATTTGCCAACTCCAGATGTCAGAAGTGAGACTTATCCACCTGAGAATGCAGAGAGCCTATAGACTGTACCAATGTCTCTGTCACCACAGCCAGTCATGGACACTTCTCTTGCATCCCTGCAGTCTCACGTGACCAGATCTGGGTGATTGATTTAAGCACCAAAATGACTTATTGAAGAATTGTGCTGTATGTATGTATGTATGTATTATTTGTACTTTTTATTTAATAAAGAGGAGATGTAGTGTCTTGTGAGTAGAGATGACGGGATCCTATTGTTCCTGACGGACTCCGTAGAACAGTGACGTAAGTGCGATGGTGTGGGTGATAGAATTCATGTAGTATGTTCAATTAACAGTTACACGCTAAGGAATAAAAATAAGTAATAACAAGATCCGTGTGTGGGGTGATCCTTTTCATGTACCCGGGTTTGGGGGCATGCTACACTCAGTAATTTAAATCCATACTTCCAAGAGCGGCCCATAATCCAAAAATCGCTGGTTAAAATCACAGTAAACCCTACTCTGACTTTGTCCATTTAGTTTGAGGGGAACACGTTCTGTTAATAATAAATTATCGAATGCATCACTGTAAAATGCGCACCCAAACCTGGAGCTGTCAATTAACGAAATAATGCAATCTGGGATTTGTAGCTTTGGTTCACTAAATTAGTTCTAATACAAACTACAGTGGTTGTCATAAAAATAAAATGTCTGCAGATTATACACTTAGCAACCAAAAAAACTAAACAGAAGAAATTGCAGTTTTTGAAATGCTGGGTGTATGTATTTTGGTGGGGCTGTTACTGCGAATGTGGAAGTGGCAATCCCATGACATAGTTTGCAAGTCTTGGGGGCCGACTCTAGGATCCGTCCTGGCTTTATTGCCAGAATCACTTTCCAAAATGATCTGTTTAAAATTGCTTCTAATGCATTATATTGCACAAAAGAAGGTAACGTCCGATATTCACTTTATTTCCTGGCAATAGCGGTCTTGTTCTATTCGTTTAAGTAGCGTCACTTCTTCTGTCACAAAAAAAAATTGCATTAGAATGTCACACCAAACATGGAAATGTAACACATACTCAAACTGAAATCCTGGTAGCTATGGAAATTGTTCTTTAATGTCATCGTTAAGATTAAGAAGACTAGAGGCCATTCAGAGACACCCAGGCGGCCTTTAACGACGAAGAGCGACCGTCTCGCAGGATGAGCGCCAGCATCTCCCTTCTCCAATCCCTCCTACAGCTGCGGCACAGCGAAGGGGCGGCGCGTGCGAGAGCCTCCGCCCGGAGCGGCGCGCGCCCGCTTGGCTTTCCCCAGGAAAAGGCACCCAAATCAGGTGCGCGCGCCGCCTGTCGTGGAGCCGTGCCAGGCCGGAGGAGACTCGCGCAGCAGGGAGTCCCCCCAACATGAAAAGCGGCAGCAGCGAGGATGCACGGGAGTGGGAGGTGAGCTTTGTCTGGCCGCGAGGCGCGCACCTTTGTAAGACGCCCATAGCTGTATCGGAATAGATAGTGTTCGTTACTTCTGTCTAGGATCAGTGTGCAGGAAACGGAAAGCACCGGCTAAGCCGTGCATAGGCGCGCGCACCGGGAGCGTCTCGGTTCTGTGGCGTCTCCTGGGTGCGTGCTGTGTCCCTTTTCTATCTCGCTCGTGCCCCTCACTTGTTATAATAATCATTCAGTGCTTGAATTTCCTTATGTTGCCAGCAATCAAACATCTACTGGTTGTTTCCTGGTTGGGGAACCGTCAACCATGCACAACCCCTACTTTATTTTTCTAAACATCCGCTGAAGGACAGTAACATTGTAAACGTATGGTATGTGCAAACAACTCAACTCGCAGGTACATTGATGCGGTTTTGGTAAACGCAATGGCGTCTCACCGGAAATCTTGTGTCTAAATAAAAGTATTTGGGGTTGTATTATATCTGTTGTCAATGCATTTCTACTTTGAAGCAAGCATTGCAGTTGGTCTCGTAATTAAAAATTAAAAATAAGGTCATAGGCTGCGTTCGTATTATATAGCAGTATAACATTAAACTTAAAATGTGTGTTTAATTTGTACGATGTATTTCTACTTTGAAGCAAGCATTGCAAATGGCCTCGTAAGTCAAAATTAAACTTAGGGTCATAGGCTGCGTTCATATTATATAGCAGAATATAATAAACTTTAAATTTGTGTTTAATTTGAACTAGTAATAACCACAGAACCTGCTCATGTTCCAATTACTTGTTGATAATCTTCATTAATAAGTTTTGTGTATCATTTTTACACCTGCTCTGTAAATTCCATCAGCAAATCATGTTATGCCTAATAATATGTGCAGGATATGCTCTCAGTGAGTTTTGCACTACATTTATTGTTAGTGGATGAAAATGGAAAATAGCGCACAGAAACTACTTAAAGATAGTGCCTGTGGCGGATATAAATTGGCCGCCCTCTCTGATGGTAGTGAAGGAAACTAGACAGCAGGGGGTCCCTTTTGAGTTCACTGGTCAGCACCTGGATGAGCAGGGACTGACCCCTGAACACAAACATTCCCAAACCTCCCCAGCCCACCTAAATCACCGATAGCTTAGCTCCTTTATGCAGATGATGGTTTTGTTGCTTCATGCAGATGATGGTTTTGCAGATGACGGTTTTGTTGCTTCATGCAGATGATGGTTTTGCAGATGACGGTTTTGTTGCTTCATGCAGATGATGGTTTTGCAGATGATGGTTTTGTTGCTTCATGCAGATGATGGTTTTGCAGATGATGGTTTTGTTGATACTGATATGTGTCAGTAGAGGCCAAAGGGTGAGGGTAGGGCAAGGAAGGGGGCTAACGGAGGGTTAAAAACATTGTTCGCCATATTATAATGAAGGACTAAAACTGCTTTAAACTGACAAATCAGACAGAAACGAACAGGTAGGGGGACAAGGCTGGAGAAAGATGAGAAGGGCGCTGTTGTTGGCATAACCTTAATGCACACTGCGGCCCTCAGAATATTGGCGCCCTGGGCCCAGCTCGCCCATGTCAAAGGCCGCACCGCTTCCATTTTAATACAAGTGCACTTTTTGTTAATACAGATGTAAAGTTGGTAGCGAGCAAGTGTACTCCGTGAGCAAGCACTATTTCTGCTCTGCTCCCAGTGAGGGCTAGTGCAAAAAAGGTCCTAAATACCACTTGCACCTGTTTTGCACTGCTACTGTAGTAAAAAGGCCCTGCAAGCCGTCCTGGTCCTAATGCTTACTCTGAGGCAAGTCTTCGCCCTGAAGACTGGCTACTTACTCCCTGGCCACCCAAATACGGACATTTCTTCACTTGAGACTTTTTGATAAGAATATTTGTATGGGCATTTTAAAATTTCAGTTTACTCCGAACACTCTAAATGTTTACAGTATAACAAGGGTCACTGCAATTATGCGTTGGCGGGAGGGTCACATTTTACGACAGGGCCGAGTAAATTAGGTGGCAAGAAAAGGCAAATTATGCAGTATTATGGGACACATTTTGTGATAGTATTACTTCATTATTTCATAATTTTTAAACTTGTTAACACTGTTTAGGCATTAGTTGTACCTCATTAGTACCATTAACACCCATATATAGCAATGAGGTATAGAATGGTGACCAGTCAACCTTTGCAACAATACGTGTTGCTGCATTTTTACTAACGTTTGAACTGTTAGAGCTAGAAACTGTTTTTTTTGTTAAAATCTGCAGATTATGTGGAATAGGATAGATTATGCGGCAAATGTACAGCTATGCGAAAACCGTCATGGCCGCACAATCGCATAATTCCAGTGACCCTGAGTATAACAAAAAAGTAGACGGAACTAGAGCATCATGACTACAGAGGGTATCTGCCAGAGGAAACCTTAACCAGATGTGGGGAAACCAAATGTCTTGTGTGTTTTCCTGTTTGTAAGGACCAACAATCTTTAACAAATTGTAACGCTGGGCCTCAATGACGAATGCTGTTTTTGATGGAATGTGATTAGCCAGTGAGGTAGAATACTAGGGAGCCCGATGCAAGCTAGGAACCCCATTAAGGTGTCCATGCAAGGCTGAAACGTTGACCCAGCAAGATGCAGGGGTAATTGATAACCCTAGGCATCACAATCTATCTGGTCTTAATATAGGAAGGCACTCGGGACATTCGGTTTCCCCACATCTGGATAAGGATTTCTCTGGTGGAGACCCTCTGTAGTCCAGATGGACTAGTCCCGTCTGCTTTTTGTTGTTGTTCTAAATAGTGGTTTGGGAGGACGCAGAAAAGCACCACCCTTATTTCTTCTCTTTACTTTGATCCCAGATACTGGGATCTCATGCTTTGTGGATGTTTACAGTATAAACCTAAGTATTTGACATTATGTTTTATCAGCGTAAGTTGATGGCAAAAGCTGTGTCTCACTCTCAGAGGATGCTGCATGTACACGTCTCCAAACATCAATGCCCTACATCGTTCTCATGCGCACTCCCTCCTGTTTCACCTTTTGTCAATAAACTTTCAAGCAGAGCTCAAGACGAGGGTAGATACCGCCTACCCACTATTTTTACAGGGTAGACGCCATCTACCTTGCTGCAGAGCAGTCCAGCGGAGTGCCACGTTCCTTTCCTAAATTCACAGAAATATACTGAACTTGCCTCAGTGTAATTTTCAGACACTGGGACGCTTTCAGCAGCACCTGCACGTTGTCTGCTTTTGTTCCGAGCAGTAATGTGCAGACCGAGAAGAGGCTTAATCCGATTCCAGCTTCGCCCAAAACAAAAGCCGGAGTTAAGGTGCCATTAGGCCTCCTTTTGTTGGAGTATCCTGGCTGGGAGTTATTGGGAACCTCTCACCTAGATGCAATGGAGGGGAAACAAAGGCTGAAAAAAGAGACCGGGCCCCTCGCACCAAGGGAACAGGACAATACAAATCAGTAGGAAATAAAAACACCCCTTGGAATCCATATATCACCAACAAGGGGCAATGCATCACTCAACCCCACCATTCATCAACTAAATAGGGATTTAGTTGTTTGGACAAAGGAAGAAGTATCTTGAGCTCCATTAAAAACGCGAGTGGAAGGCGATAATGACCGCTTTTGAACTCATTATATGATTTTGGGTCGCTTTTGAAATAAGTGAAGACCAGCCACTTGAGGTAGCATATACCGTACTTGAATACTTCAAGATTGAAAGTGACTGTAGAGACCTGATCTCCATCCTAAGAGAGGATCTGATGTGGTGCCACACTTGTCACAGTGCTGGACTTATTCCTAGGGGAGAGTCCTAAAATGTATAGAAGACTATATCCTTACCCAGAAGGTTGGGGCAAATAAAAAAAAACAAGACGAATAGCTATATGGCACCGCCATCGAGTGACATTTATTGATTTGTTTAATTTCAAATTGACGGTGATCTATACCCAAAAGTATTGTCCTGAAGAACGTGGTGTGTATATACCGAAGTCCACCGAAATGCATCAACGCAAGTTTAAGCTGAATCCAATTGCAAAGAGGAACTGTAGATGAAAAAGAGTGTTTTCACTAGTACTCAAGTTTCATGTGAATTATTGGATCGGCAGTCGTAACAGATTTATGTATACTGTTCTTGTGGCATCTCCAATTTGATTTTCTGATTCATAGAATTATATGCTTTTATATATAAGTGATTTACTGCGCCAACTTGCCTTGGGAGGGGTTTCAATAGGGTATGTTTTTATTGGGAAATGTTTTTAATTGAAATATGAAAGATTCCCTTACTGTGAAAACATGATGTTAAACAGTTAAGTACACTCATGAGATTTTTATTAATTTAAGCATTGTGTAACATTTCTTCCCTGGTGGTATGCGTGAATCCCTATTTAGTTAATGAATGGTGCAGTCTAGTGGTGGATTGCAATTTGTTAGTGATATATTGGTTCCAAGGGGAGTTTTTATTTCCTACAAAGGCTCAGATATGATCACTTCACAGGTACTTAAGAAAGAAATGCTTTTGTCTTTGTTCAGCCCATGTATATAAGAGATATGCACACAATGCAAGAACGTCAGAAGTGTTTGTCGACCCAATATTTTTACACAAATACCAATTTAAATACCACTATTTTGTTTTATTTCTTTTATAGCGCTTTAGAACTACAATAGTGCTAAAGTGATATAAAAGAAGTAAAACAAAATAGTGGTATTTAAATAGTTATTTGTGTACGTGTGATGTTAAGTGCTCTAACACCCTGCATTGGCATGAGTCGTGCCACTACTCATCCCAAAGCAGGGTGTCAGAGCGCTGTACATCACATGTACAGATTATACGTTGACAAAAAATTATATGTGTGTTCATCAATATAAAGGATGTGTTCCATAAGACAGCGAGGATTACAAGGTATAGGAGCCACATGTCCCGCATAGCTCACCGTGCTATATTAGAGAGATTACAATTTAAGAACTGCAAGTAACAAAAAGACCTGTCTTAAAAGCAGTAACTCACTTACCGATTCACATAAAACAAAAATCTGTCATCTGCGTGTTACATATTGTGCTTTTCAGCAGACATATTAACCCTCTATGCTACGTTGATTCAAAACTAGGCCAAGGCAAAACACAGATCTCTTCAGCAAATACGTTATACTCCAGAGTTATCATACCATTATTATTATTCCATGATATTTAGATGGCAAACAAAGATCTCTGGAGCAGGTGCCTTAACCCCATAAGATATTTTAAAATACAGATATTGCAACCAATTAAGCAGAACAGATCTACTGCCACATTTCTCCTTGTTGCCAATTTCTTTGTGGCAGAGTTAAAAAACACATAAATGCATAAGTCGAGGCCCTGATTTTGCATTGTGGGTTGCGTTAATATTTTGGCACAACCCCAGTACCAAATCTAATTTGTTAAATATTGTAATGCACTCAAATATACTCATGATAGAGCTGCTAGAAATATGTGAGATCTTAAGACCTATGTTATTTCCTGTGAGGTCATGGGTTGTGGTGCCACTTCCAGTGATGTCACACGTGGTGATGTCACTTCCTGTGATGTCAATTGCAGTGATGTCACACCCATTCTGCCTAACTTGGTGAGTCCCCATACTTCTTGTTTTAGGATCTGAGCTCTACTTACAAGGATACATCACTTCAGTGTTTATAGGTCAGTGTCTGTGTGGCAAAACAGGAGATCGTCTCCTTCAGTTAACGGAATCTAAATTGACCAGAACTGTCTCAACCCATATGATGACCTCTGTAAAAGAGTAGTGAGTAAACAGTCTCGGAATTAACCAGTATAATAGTGCCTCCTCTTTGCTCATACTTCAAAAACACTTTATGTATTTTTCAAAACAAAGACATCATTGCAACAATATATTTATTTTCCTGATTTTAATTAATAAAACACTGTTCCCTCCTTATGTGGGTGTAAGGCATTATGTCCCTGATGTAGGCAGGTCACCAAAAGTGGCTGCAAACTGAGTGTCTGCTTTTTGCCCCTTGACTGTCATGTTACAATGAAACCTATGTATTAAAATATCTCATAGCAAAATATTCATTTAGGGCCTCATGTAGGTAGCCAAATACCGGTCGGTAACGGCCGATTTTCGGTAATTTTACCGTTACCGACCGGTATTCTGGCTAATGGTATGTAGGGGGACAATTTTTGGTGTCGGAATTTACCGAATCGTTAAAATTACCGAATCGGTAATAATACCGAATCGGTAATGTTACCGAATCGGTAACTTTTCCGATTCGGTAATTTTAACGATTCGGTAAATTCCGACACCAAAATCGAGATGTAGGGGGAGTGTGTGGGTGTGTTTTAGAGTCGGTATTTACCACCAACTTTTAGTTGGTGGTAAATAATTAAAGTATGTATTTATGCATTTTTACGCGCGTACCAGTGTGCAATGTGGCATACATACATGCCCTTAGGGCATGTATGTGTGCCACATGTGCACACATGGCCGAATCAGGGGTGCAACAGGGTGTCAATGTGACACCCTGCCACCCTTGCAAGTGTTCCCCCCATTACCGAATCGGTATTTACCGATTCGGTAATGAGGCATACCTTCCCATCAATGGGAAGGTATGCCTCATTACCGAATCGGTAAATACCGATTCGGTAATTACCGAATAGTAACGAATCGGTAAAAAATACCGACTCATTACCTACATACGAGTTACCACTTCTAAAATACCGATTCGGTATCGTTCGGTATTTTAGAAGTGGTAACTGGTATGCTACCTACATGAGGCCCTTAGAGAGGTTTGTAAAGCAACCTGACAGTGGAATTTAATCAGGCAGGTCAGAATTTTGGTCCCCTGTGAATACCTGCAAATTCAAGTATGGAGGCGTGTAGGGACAGCAGGCTATCATCCTTGCTTTTGATTTTCTAAACAGGAATTTATTTAAAGATTTAAATCATTTTTATTCAGTGTTCGAAAGATTGCAGTTTTAAACACCAGTCTGGTGGCCATGTCCACATTCGGACAGGAAAAACAAGAGAGTTAGGGAAGGAACGAAAACTGGACCAAGAAGAGGGAGGACAGTAGGATGAAGTATAGGGATAGAGGGTGATTTTCAGGGGAGCAGGCCATCACCTCAAGTTATACATTTGTCTTTGCAGTTTGAGCATTCAAACCCATGATGTCAATGTAGCAGTAACAAGAGAGCATCAGGTAGTGAACTTCAAAGCACAAATCAAACAAGGGTGCACCAAAGTCACAGGGTGCACCTCTATTTTGCATCTAAGGGTCTATTTTATTCCTTCCAGAAACAATCAAGATCCATGTGCGATAACGTATGCATCTTATTTTTGTGCCAGACTACAAGTGATCCACGAAGACTAGAAGGTCTTTGCAGATCACTTGTAGTTTCCATCTTTTTGGGAGTGTCATCAGTATATGTTACTCTCCATTTGAAGTGCTTCGTTAACGGAAGCTACCCTCCACAGAATTGTGTCCCTGAATGACTGATTGATTGAGGTCAAGGTCTCCGATGGTAATCTTCTCAATGCCCCCCAGTCTGGTTTCCAGGCTGTCCATGCCAGATTCCATCAAGGATGTCATTATCTCCACATTCCTCATCTTGGCCTCCATCGCTTCCACTTTTGCATCTACCTCACATCTACCTATTTCTTTATTAGAGAGTCCAGTGCCCCATCACGTCTTTCTGTCTTTTCACAGAACAGTAACCATGTCACTAACCTCTAGCTCCGCAGTTCCTTGTTCTTTGGCTTTTTAGTTGAAGAAGTTCGATTTAATCTTTTTCTGTGCCTTGCCCACCATTGCGATGACTGTCTCTGCACAAAACTAATCGTGGGATATAGCACTTGAATTGTCAAAAATGATTAACACTGATCTAAAACTAACCTCTTGAAAGGCACTACTGGGACACGTGAAGGATACGTTAAAACCACATAGGAATATACAGACGGGGCACTTTAACTAACCAAGAGGATGGTGGCATTGAGAAGTAGTAAGGTGCCTAGTCAAATTATGAAAGATTTGGTCAAAAATCTAATTTTATGTAATGACGAAGTTGAGGCATATGTCTCCTTGCTCCCCTGAACTTCCAGACCTAAAGATGCCTGGTACCTGTTGAAGACGCATCTAGCAAACCAGGAAGATGGGACTGAAGGGAACTGTGATAGTCAGCCAAATGGATAGCACAAAAAGCGAGGATGATGCAACAGATAGAAATCCATGCCACATTGATCAATATGCCCGTATTACGTTATTGTTGTAACTTTGTGAGCAATGATTTTGAAGCAGCATGACCGTGCCTTTAATTGACCGCATCACTAATTTCTTGTTGTATGCTTATGCACTGTTCTAAAATGAGAAAGTTCTAAAAATGAATGTCTCTTCACCACAGTCTACCCCACTGCTACCTTGATTCCTCGATGCTCAGAACAGGCCAGCAATCAATGTCCCCAGTGAAGCCCGTGTTGAATTCAACCCAATGGCCATGATGCTGACTCTTTCAAAGATTGAACTTGAGTTCTCCTTCTCACAATGGGCGCTGGGCATTCCACCATAATGCTGAATCAGTGGTACTGCTAGACTTGCCTTTCATCTCTATCTCATAGGGGCGCTCACCTCTCTGGAGGTTCATTCCTTCTCTGCTGGGTCTCTGCAGCTTCATCAGCGTCTGAGCCCATTGCCAAGGGCTCAAAATGCAGCTTGAGGCCGGAGCCCCAGAGGAGAAAGTCCACCTTCTCTACTCCTAGCCTCCACCTGCAGAATGTTTTTTTGTCTTCTAACAAACAATGTCCATTAAAGGGACAGGTGCTTCTTTAAAAACATGCTTCCTGTTTGGCGGCACCTCAGTAGGAGCAACAGCCCAACGTCCCTTTAGCCTGCCCAACATAATACCGACAGCTGCTTTGCAAAGTGCAGGACTTGCAGCTGCAGAACACTTCTTACATGAGAGGCTTTATTTTTCACTTACTTTTAAACAGGGAAAACTGTATGTAACATAGGCAAAGCCTCTTCTTGACCTGATCATTTTAACATTTCACGGGATATTTATTCTAAGCTCTTTAATGATGGCTTGTTTGTTTTAAAAGATTATGACAGATAATGAGGTAAACTTGTCCTGAGTTTGATGTTCAAATGGCAACAGTTTCTCAAAGTCAGGTACTTTTATAACGCACTGTAAATGCCCTAGTGTCTAACTATAATAGCCCATTCAGTAATTCATTGTGAGAATCCATCACTCCATCTATTTTCAGTTCCCGCCTCAGAACTTCACTGAATACAGTTTTGCGACTGAACTACTTACTTCATGTATCAGGCTTCCTCTTGTTTGGATGCCTTGTTCATTTAATTTTTTTGTTCTCTGATATGATATATACATTACATAAGCTTTTCTGAACTTACTCTTCCTAAAACGTTCGTTGTCACATCAGGAAAATGGGCTCTGTAAACTCAGTGCTGCCAACATATGGAATCCCGATAGTTCACCTGGGTTCTAGTTCTATTAGTGTTGACCTTAAAACCTGCAGCACTGAAACAGGCAGGTAGTGTGGTTCATTGAAACACAATTTTCAGTCTCAGGAAGCTGGGGATTCTCTCAGGATAAGCCTGAGATCTCTCTCAGGATGAGCCTGAGATCTACTCTGCATCTTCAGGGTCAATAAGATGCAGGACGTTGAGGAGAATGTATACTCGTCGATGACTCCAAGCAAAAGGGAAGGTGAGGAAATAGTTGAAAAATCAACTAAAGGGAGTCATGTTACAATAAATGTAGAAAATGAAGAACGCCCACTCAGGTAAATGCAAGCATCAGCGGAAAGAAGTGTACGGATGTGCGCACTAAAGGACACATCCAGGCATAAGCCTGCCTGCAATAGTGGAATAGAAAAGCAGTGCAAAATGGAGTCAGGACCTGGGGGGAAGTAAGTAGACACAAGCTTCAGTTGGACACCGCAGAAGTGGAAAGTTACAGGCCCGCATTGCGCGAACACATCTCTGAGAATATATGTATATAAAGTAGCACAGAGGCACAGGATAGGTGGGAGATTAGTGCAGCAGTAGTGCGGAAATGTAACAAATAACACGTGCACGAGTCGCATTCCAAAAACGTGTGATTAGCTTGTTTTTGCAGAAAGTATTACTTTTTGATATTGCGTTGTGCATTATTGAATATGTAAATGAATGACTAATTTGCACTCACAAATGTATAAAAGAAACTGGCCGCCACATTGTAAATTGATGACTGATCATCTGCGCGCTTTATATAAACTTTATACTATATTCCCAACAGAAGTCGTGTCGTCTCTTTCTTTCATCTGGCAGCAGCTCCATCTGTTTACAGTTGCCCCTCAGAACTTCACTGAATACAATTTTGCGACTGAACTACTTGCGTGTAGTAGGCTTCCTCTGGTTTGGATGCCCTGTATATTTCTTGCTCTTGTTATCTGATATGATATATACATTACCTAAACTTCTCTGAACCTACTCTCAATCACATTCCTACAACGTTCATTCATTCTTCACTTTGTCTCCCCTGAATGTTGTTAGTCACATCAGGAACAGGGGCTCTGTTATCTCCGTGCTGCCAACATGTGGAATCCCAATAGTTCACCTGGGTTCAAGTTCTTTTAGTGTTGACCTTACAGCCTGCAGGGCCCAAACTGAGGCAGGTAGTGGTGTCCACTGAAACACCATTTTTAGTCTCAGGAAGCTGGGGCCTCTCTCACTATAAGTTGAGATCTGCACTCCCCCTCTCACTGTTCAATTTAGAAATCCCAACTCCTATCAGGGTGACCTCTGTCTCTGAGCTGACTAATATTCTCCTTTACATGAGCATCAGCTCTAACATTCCTGTGATGGCATCAGAAGAGGCTTTAGTTCTGGCTGATAAAGGAAGATTTTGCAGTACACATACATACACATCATATAAAAGCATAGTGAAACGTACTTTTGCAGAATAAAAAAACCCAATGTGGGGTTCCGAATGCATTTTTTTTCCAATACCGGAAACATAGTGCATTGCACGAGCATCTACTCTGACAAATAGTCATTCCCATCAAGCATTTGAATTATGAATCTTGCGGGTGCTATATACATTTCTGCACCCATCCACTACAATATTAGTGAAAGAAGCCAACACCACAGATCAAATTCGATCTAAGTCCTTTGATCAAACCAGAAGTATAACCTCCTTCTGCTAGCTTCAATGTTAAAGCAATAAATTACTCAGCTAGTAGAAAAGAAATCTGTGTGGGTTCATAATCTATCCTTGTTCTCGTCTTTTTTGATCATACAGCTGTCTAGGAAGCACACAAAATATGGATTCTTGAACATATTTATTCTTCTACATAATTCTAACAAAAATCATGGTTGGGAAACCGCATACATTGAGCCAAAGGAAACAGCAATGCAGTCAGTGGAGCTGGACACTGCCACTTATTTGCCACATAAACTAAAACGCTACTGGGAAGTTTTCCATGTACCACAGCACAGCTCTGTAATTATTTGGAGGATTCTTTTTACATTTCAAATAACTAATGCACTAAAATGATAAGTATCCATAATTCGCAGTGGGTCTTTTCCCAACACTGTCTGCAGTTCTATCATTTTTCCTAACCTCATGCATTGCACCCAACATTTCCCACAAAGACCAAATTACTACCAACACTCTTTCACCCATACTCTAGAAGGGTTTCTTAATAAACTATGCACAAAGAGTAGCTATGTACTCAGTAGTCAAAAAATTGCTTAAAAAATTGCTTAAGGCCTTGCAGTATTCATCTAAAGCGCTATATAAATACCGATCCAATATATTCTGACTAGTGTACTCTCATGAGACCCTGACATGAGGTACTTGCACCAAAGCATATTTGTTACTTCTTTTTACGTTATTATAAATGTAAGATTTAGTGAGGTTTCATTGATCCCCTCGTTTACATCTGTCAGCCTAAGTGCAGCGAAATCACAGGGAACAATTTTAACAAGCATCGGCAAAGCCAGTTGTTCTTACTTTTATTTTAATTAAAGTGCTTAATAATTGAGTGATAGTTTTGCTTGTAGGTATTTTTGGGTTCTTGAGTGTGTAAATGTGAAACTGAGTTGGGGTAGATGAAAGAAGGGATGAGCCACTGGATGCATGAAATTGAACTTGATATTGTTAGAGCACAACGGTAATTCTGCAACCTATACTTGATGTCTTTATATTTACTGTAACCCTTGCTGCCCGTTGTATTATTCATGGTGCAGATGCAATTGTCTATCATTAATTTCTGTATTCTGTAAATTAAGTGCAATAGCACTTTTGGATTGGCAGCTGAGTGGGATTTGAACTTCTTTGTTCCATATCCGAAGATCTCTTTACTACTGATGCTTTTAGATCTTCTCAGGACTTTTAAGGTAGCACATAAGTATGCTGGTTTTTGCATGCGAAAAATTTGGTTTCAGGGGGCCAAGGCTTACTTGTGTATGCTCTTCTGGATTGAGTTGCTATGAACCGGTCAGCTTTACCCTACTCCTCTTACCGGCCCACATTAGGGACACCCCAAGGCTATTCAGACTAGTAAAAGTGGATCTCTATATATGACATAAGGAGTTCTGGAGGACGTAGCGGCAGCACGGTAGCAACACCATTCTACTCAGGGCTACCCTGCTCATCACAGACAAAGGCAATCGGTTCCAAAAACAAACAGTCTTCTCCAGGTTCACGAGTACCCTACCCATGTTAAGGCTATAATTGGCCTTTGAAGTATGTGCCGCCTATATGCCTAGATTACGGAAGGGATCCTGCTCCCACTGGAGCGCTTTCACTGAGAAAGCATTCGGGTCCATCTGCAACAGCCCAGCCAGAAGGAAGATCACTGACTTCTATTGTTGACTCGCAAACCCGAGCCCACCCCATATTCAGACATGATATCTAATAGTGCACTCACCGATCGGTCTAAGTGGACAACACAAATCAATGCATCATCCACAAATAGGAAAACCGTCATGGGTGCGAACTCCCACCTCCACACCCCAGTGGGGCATGTCGTGACGCAACAGAATAGTCATGGGCTCCATCGCCAAAGCGAAGAAGAACGGTGACAAGGCGCACACCTACCGCGTGCCCCATTCGATAGACAGGTACTCAGATACTACATCAACAGTCTGCACTCATGCCATAGGTTGGGTGTACAATAAATCAAACCCATGACTGAAATACCGGTCCCAGCACCCTGGCTCATACTCTTTCTGACCCTTAGTGAAGGATCAAAGAGAGGCCTGAAAGTATGTGCATCGTTTTAGTGGCTTCCACCTGATAGGCAATGCTAGTATATAACTCCTTCATTGAAAGCATGCCATGGAAAGACTGTCTTTTTCAGGAGAATTGAAGCAAACGCCTCTGTGGTCTCGAGACACCATTATGGAATCTTCAGGGTGCGGGCGGCTTAACAGTCACACATTGCACATATTTTTACTTTTTTCAGTACATTTGCAAACACACTAGTGAAAAGTTTGGTACACTTTTTAAAAAAAAATTTTTTTATTGAAGTTCTTGTATCATAATATCAGTATAAAAATAACATAAATTGGCAACACAACGAACAAGAAAATACATAAATAAGGAAAATGATTTACGAAATGCCTAAGTCCAACATTACTCAAAATAAAAACTCCAAATTTTATCAAACTTCCTCGTCCCACCAATTCGCTGTCCATATCGCAGTTCACTCGCATTAAACAAAGGAACTTGTATTGACTTCCAGTTCTGGAGCACCAGAGACCTTGCCACTGCCATTGCAATAAATAATAGTTTAACGATCTGTTCTGTCAAACCGAGATCAGAGTCATATCCATACAGTATTAATTTAACGTTATAAGTAATCTGGATCCCACAATACTTTTGCAAATTTTCGAAAATCTCATTCCAAAAGGACACAATTTTAAAGCAGTGAGCTATAATGTGAGACCAGTTAGCAGGAGTATATTGCTGACATCTAAAACAGGTGGCACTGGTTTTAATGTACATTTTAGCAATGGCGGCAGGAGTGCGATACAGGAGCCATTTACTGAAAAATAGCATTCTTCTCCAATTAGATCCTCGAAGAACACTAAAATTCAGCTTATTTATGCTTTTCCAAGTGTTAATAGTAAGTACATGATTCTCCTGTTCTTGCCATTTTTTAATGGCTTTCTGGCTGAGATCTACCTCGATATGTTGAGCTAAACAACGTTTCCATGCCCCTGGCTTCCGTGTCCGAGGAGTCAAGAATAAATCGTCCCATAACTGACTAGAGGAGCCAATAAGTCTTGGCTCCACTTGTTCCAACATTTTAAAGATCGAAACATAGGAACCCAATAACATAAAATTCTCCGAAATTAATAGCTGCATCTCTCCTGGTAACAACCAAGCCCCCTCCCTTAAAAAGTCTGATAAAGTATAAAACCCAACACGTTCCCATTGCAGTACAGTATCCACTCCCATAAAAATGAGAGCATTTCTTAAGGGAGTTCTAATATTAAACTGCGGGCGAGAATATCTTTTAAGAAAAACGTCACGACGCTTAAAAAACCAAAGCATCATCTTGTATCGACTAAGTTTCGGTGATTTAGGGATATGCAACGGAAATGGGGTCTGAGCCTCATGACAAATTTGATCAAAAAAGATATTAATAAAGACATTTGGACTCTGGATTTCAGATTTAAATCGCTCTAAATATTGGGCAAAATATGCGCTATAATAATCTCTGACATTAGGTACGGATAGACCTAACAATTCAGTTTCCACATAAAGAGTCCCCATTGTTATCCTGGGACTTTTTTTTGCCCATATAAACCCTGAGAATAACGATTCCACTTTTGAAAAAAAGCCACTGGGCAAAAAGCAAGGAATGGCAGAAAATAAAAAATTGAAGAGCGGAAGAATAGACATTTTTATAAGTGCCACCCGCCCCAAGATGGAGAATGGCAAAGAATTCCATCTAGTAAACAAGGATTGAACCTTACGTAGAAGAGGATCAAAATTCAACATGACTAAATCGGAAACCAGAGTAGAAAGCATAACCCCCAAATACCTCTTCGGTCTTAAATTAGTGCATCCAAGTAAATCAACATGTAAATCCACCTCACCCCCACCACAAACTAGTATTTTTTTTGTATTAATTCAATAACCTCCCAAAGCTTCGAATTCTTCAAAAAGCTGTAAAGCAGCAGTTTGAGATTGAATATCCGTCTTAATCAACAACATGATGTCATCGGCATACAGTTTAATTTTTGCCATAGAAGGGATCGGAGGAGGGATATTCACAGATTCACGAATTGCTGTAGCTAACGGTTCAATAAAAAAAGCAAAAAGAATAGGGGACAAGGGGCAACCCTGCCTGGTGCCCCGTTGGACCGATACTGTACCGACCATAACAGAATTAATAATTATATTGGCTTTGGCACCCGTATACAAATTTTGGATTAAACTAATGATTTGTGGCGGAATTCCAAAGTGCTTTAAAATAACAAATAAAGTTGTCCACACCACCAAGTCAAACGCTTTTCCCGCATCTAATAATAAAATTAAAGCAGGGATTTTTTTTGTCTGAAAGTAATCTAAAGCCTCAGTGAGAAAATGTGTGTTGGTAACTATTTGCCGGCCTGCCACAAAACCATTCTGATCCAGATGAATAAGATCTGTTGTAATAGAATTAAAACGTATTGATAATAGTTTAGTAAGAATCTTATAATCAGTATTCAGTAATGTGATAGGCCTATATGAGTTAGGGTCTTTAGGATCTTTACTTTTTTTCGGGAAACTAACAACTGTCCCCTCCCGAAAAGAATCTGGAATTTGCCCGCCCACTAGCATATAATTAACTAATTGTAATAGTAAATCAGAAAAGGCGCTAAAGAAAACCTTAAAAATTCAGCTGGGAGGCCATCCGGGCCACAAGCCTTGCCAATTGGCAAGTTCTTAACCACTGATTCTAATTCTGCCTTAGAAAATAAACGCATCATTGCTCCACTATCTGCCTGAGATAGAGAAGGCATATCATATCTAGCTAAAAAATTGGAAAGCCTAGAATGATCTATCTCTTGATGTTGGCTGTATATCTGTTTATAATGGGATAACATTATAGTGCCAATAACAGACTGTGATGTTTCTATCTGAGTAGCAGGACACTTTAGAATACGGATCAAATTTGCGGCAGCTTGCTCTTTTGCCTGCCACGCGAGGAGTTTACCAGAGAAATTACTCTCCTCATAAATCCTCTGAGATTGTACCAGAAATTGCTGTTCACTCTGTGTAGAAAGGAGCGTACTGAGTTCACGTTTGGCCTCATTTAATTTGTTTTGCGCAACACTAGAAAAGTTAGATTGTCGAAGCAGAGTAAAAGTACGGATTTTTTGATAAAGTAAAGTCCTAGCTTGTTTAATAGCGCGCCATTCTTCTGCGTCTTTACCGATTATGATGCCTCAAATAAAGGCTTTTAATGAGTCCCAAATAATGTGCAACGGAGCCGTATCCGAATTACGAGCAATAAACTCGACAATCTCCAATTTTAAAAACGAGACCCAGTTACTATCTTGTAGATATACCTTATTAAATATCCATCTCTTAAGGGGCCTAATTTCTTCCCCTACTTTGAATTCAATTACCAGCATTGCGTGGTCTGAGAAGCCATTATGTAAACATTTTTGATGAGAAAATTTTAATAACCTAGAGACCAAGAAAAAATCTATACGAGAAGAGGATCTGTGTCTTTCCGACCAACAAGTAAATTCTTATTTTTGTGTGAATTTTAATCGCCATGGGTCACAAAGATCCAGTAAGGATATATTCTGCATAATAGACCTTCTTGACTTTGGTTTAGATTGTTTCTTCGAAGCACCAGTGGAATCTAATTTTATATCCATAAGAATATTAAAATCCCTGCCTATAACTATATCCCCCCCCTAACCGTCAGCAATGATTGAAATAACTCCTCATAGTTGGGGGCACGGTCTTCCACTGGGGCATAAAAACTAACAAAAGTGATTGGCCTATTCCTATCTTTTATTACACACGTGGCCCAACACCACCGCCCTGCCCCCCCATCTTCAAACTGGATAATTTCCGCATCTAAATTCCGATTTAAGAAAAGCGCGACCCCCTTTTGAGATTCTTGAGCGCAAGAAAACCCACGATATGAGGACCAAGTTTTAAACATATAAAAAGAATTAATTTTATCCGCAGGAATATGAGTTTCTTGCAACATCACAACTGCTGGGCACTCTGTTTTAATCCATAGCTCGATGGCTCGCATTTTTTTCCTATTATTCAGCCCATTAACATTAGCGGAAATCACTCTAAGCCCCCCAATAGACATATATTTAAATCATTGAAATTAACTTCTTGCCAACATATTTTCCCATCACCGCCCAACAAGAACTTCGATTTTCCATTTTTTCCCCCACCCAACCCATTCCCCCACCCAGGTGCTCCCCCCCCCCTGCACCTAGCCCCGTGGCCCTGTACTTCACCTTCGCCTCCCTCCCACGCTGGCCACATGGCGCTGACCCCTCTCATAAGGGTGCCTTGGTGTTGCGCCCCTGTTCCCATAACCCCCAGTTCCTCTCCTGCCCCTCCCCCCCCCCACATGATAGCGTCCAAATTTGCAGAGGGAAAAACCAAAAAACAAAAAAGGGAAAACTTCCAGTAACCATCAGACCAGATCAAATCAAGTCCTAACCCTACACCAACTGGTCAAGCATCTCACGTGCCTCATCAACATCAGTAAACAAATAGAATTTGCCCTTAATCAAAACTTTTAGCTTTGATTGCTGTGCAATCGATGCTTGAGCGCCTTTGTCCTTAAATAACTGAAGAATCTTTACAAAGACTTTTCTCCGTCTAGCAGTGGCAGCCGACATGTCAGAAAAAATCCGGCACTTAGTAGTAGGATTAGCATGGAATTATCTTTGCTTGAAAGCCTGTGATAGGATTATTTCTTTAACACGAAAATCAGCAAAATTAACAATAATAGTCCGGGGAAACGGAGATTTGGGAAATGGGCGAGCTGGAACTCGATGCGCCCGCGTGATTGTTAAATCTCCCTTAAACTCAGGAACAACCTCTCGAGAAAAAAAAGTAGTAATTCATTGCATCATATCAGACCCCTCAATATTCTCTGGTACGCCCACTATTCGAAGGTTTAACCTTCTATTATAATTTTCTAATTTGTCCAGTTTAAATTCAAAAACCTTCGAAGATTTGGATACACTAGCCATCTCTTTCTGCACAATGGTCAAATTGTCCTCCAGCCCCGAAATTCTAGTCTCAGATTCTTGAAGTCGATTTGGAAATGAAGCCATCGAATCTTCAATTTTATTCAAACGCTTGCTAATCACCTCCAATTCCACCTTTTGAAATTGCTTCATCTCTCCTATTTCTCCCAGAATCAAATTCAGCATGTCCTTCACTGAAATCTGAAAATCCCCAGTCGTCTCGGTATCCATCCCCATAAACGATTTCTGAGACATAGTAACACCAATGGAATCTAAGTTAGATTGCGACAATACAGTAGAGGCATCCATAGAGGCAATCGTAGAAGTACTGGTAGAAAAGGTAGAAAGTTCTTTATCACTGAGAAAAGTGGCTAAGTGTTTAAAAGTGGAGGGTCTGTTAACTCAACAAAGTCGCCAGTCGACATCGTTGAGCCTAAATTCTCAGAATCTGTCAAAGGAGGAATAACTGTTGGAGGAATTGGAAGGGTTAGAGTCCCTGGTAGCACTGCACGAGTACCAGCTGTGTTAGCAGAGAGATGTATTGCGCCCTTTCGCTCAAATAACGGAAATTGTTTAGAGATTTTAGGAACACAGACTGTCGTAACCTCTTTAGACGCCTGTAAATCAAGTGAGGCCGCTGGATTCAAACACTGAGCTATTTCAGGTAATTTGACTTCTGAACCCAGTAAAGTCATATCCATTCCTCCCACGGGTAACTCCAGTACCTCCTGCCCCTCACTAATAACTGATTTGCGAGGATTCTGTTGATGGACCTGTATCGAGCAGCCACCCGAGAAATCGTCCTCTCCTTCCCCGGAGCTCTCCGAATTTTCAACAGAAGAGGTTTCTCTCTCCGCTGCTGACCCAGGCCGCTTAGCCCTTTCTGAGTTCTCTTTCAGTTGCTGGCGTCGTATTCTCGCCTTGGCCCTGGCCGTTAATTGTTTGCCCATTATTAGAGCCAATCCTGTCGAGATGCCAGAATTACCTGGAATCGCCGATAAATACGGAAAATCCACTCTCAGTAAATCAGCTCTCAGACCTCCTTCCTGGGCAGAGCAATACTAAAGCCCGGTGATAAGAAATAAACGGGGACTCACTTCAGACGAGTCCTCCCATTTAGAACGCTAAAGCACCCTGCAAAAGACTAAGCAAAGCCGTGATGCTGCAGCTTCAGCCCAGAATCCGCCGGTGAGCCCGTAGAACCCGCCGGACCTTCAAAATTCCTCCAGAGCGCGTCCTCTAGCTGCCGCCACCGCCGCCATCAGCCACATGGCAGGAGAGGGAGGGGCAAAGGAACCAGGTGCAGGTGCTACGTGGAGGCGTGGAACTCCACCGTCCTTTTCTAATGTAAGTTTGGTACACTTCATAATTTTAAACTAAATCCCTCAGAATGCTCAGAATGCTCCCTGCCTTGAATAGTACCAACAGTAGTAAGGCGCCTGTTTTGTGGTGGGTCAGATGGCTTTTGAGGCTCTGAAGAACATTCCTATAAATTGCCTGTGAGCAGGCCTTCCATAATGTCACCATCTGCAGTACTTTATTTAATAGTTTAAAATGCATTCCTACAACTAAAATGTTACAAATTACAATTGAGATTTGGGATTCTCTGATATTTAGTCTTGGGAACTCTTACCTTTGGAGCTTATGATGTCTGACTGCACTGCTCTGTTGTCTGCTTTCCAGTCTTTACTGTAGTAATAGTTTGCAGCAGATAAAGAAACTAGGCTAGGACTGGCTTGCATTTTTTCTTGCATGACTGTAGTGTGTGATAGCTACTATTCTCTTTAGGTGGAATTACTACACCACCTCATGTGTATTTGTATGATGTATGTCACAGTTTGTATGTACGGTGTTGGTTATTTACAGAGATAACCTGCACATTAGCGTTGTAGTAGGCCTTAAATAGTCATTTTTGGTAGTACAGCCAAAGTTTGGTGGTCTGCACATTTAAATCATTTGCCACACATCACCCGCCCTTGATCTGAACGCTTTCATAAGCGCTAAACCTTTCATATTCCCACCACCATGCTCATCCTCCAGTAGTTTTTGCAATAAGGTTCGTTACACCTGGTTAATTACTAATAGGGTGCACTTGTTTTGGTACTGCCATGTCATACACTGGGACGTTTTAGTTCAATGCCCTATGTCTGCTAGCTAGGTTGGCCGCCGTCACAATGTCTTGCCTGGCCTTATGGACGTGTATGGCCATAATCTACAAAGCCAGCATTTGGTAGTTTATGGAAGACTCTTGAATTTTGAATATTCAGTTTTTCAGTTTGGTCTTCTGGTTTGTAAGACGGACATTTTTAAAATAGGTAAACTCACCCGTGTTTCAATGTGCTTAAACATTACATTTGTCTTGGGGTGATATATGTTTAAGCAGATCAGAAAGTTTTTTTTTTTTTGCTGAGAGCGAAGACTTGGTGATCTCATACTTGTTAGATATTTTCATAACGATTTTGTTTGAGTATTTGAAAGGTGCATCTTATACATAGAACTTAAAGGTGCGCACACAATTTACTGCAGATTTTTTTTGATATTTTCCATACACATTTAGCAAATCTACCATGCGTTCTGAATGCACACCGACCAGTTTCCTCCTATATTCCAGTAGGTTGATTTGGCTACGTTTGGGTGCCTTTGACTTGTTTGTATGTAGATATTAGTTGCCTACTATTCTTTATTGAAAATCTGTTAGTGGGTTTCCTCTATACGCAGTGGCGGCTGGTGGCATTTAAAAGTGGCGGGGCGTTAAAGTACTGTCATACTGCACTTTGGCAACCTACGGGGTGAATTTTTTTAAAAAAAAGAGTGGACAAATGGTGCATTTTCCAGCAATTATTTCTATGACACAACCACGGTGCAAAGGGAAAAGTAAAGAACAGTGCTTACAACAAAAGTCAACCCGAAATCCACCCCCTTCCCCACTCTAGGAGATTACAAGATTAGGTCGATGGCTCCCTTCGGTTTATTGGAGTTAAGAGAGTGGAGGAGAAGGTGTCAATAAATTGTCCCTTTACATTATTAAGCCAAAACAACCACCAGATACACCGGCATATCATAAATACTCTTAGATTTGCAAAACAATTACGATCTCTTCACGTTTTGCGAAATCGCCGCTCCCAATTGATCATTATTTTATTGTCTGACCCTGTACAAAAATGGGAAAATCGCCTAAAGCCAGTATTTTTACCCTTTATAGTTACATACTAAAAACACTAATTTTTAAAAACAAAGCCCTCTAAAGGTGTTGGAGAGGTTCTCTAAGACCCCTGACTGAAAATTTAAGTAAACAAACTGAAAAAAAACATCTTGTTCAGCCATCGACATGGAGAAAGCACTCGAGGCGCGTTGTCTATGGCCTTTCTGTCATGACTGGGAGGGCCAAAGTCGTGTTTGGGGGGGCCTGCCTCTCCCCCACCCCAGCCCGTTTCTGAATATACCTAAACTGTTTGCAGATTGTGTCTTTCCTGATGAGCTATCACGCCACACATGATAGGCAGCCGGATAGTTCCAATGTGGTAGTTCCAATGTGTGTACAAACCAGAGAAGGAGGAGGTGTGCTCTAATGGCTAGATTGGCGACTTGGCAACCTGTGGACTTAGATTTGAATCCTGGCCCCCATGCTTAACTCAACATCGTGGGTTTTGTTTTTTGTTGATGTAATGGTTGTTTTAAGAGCCTGTACTGACGCTTAGGGTCTCGAACAGTTGCTCAAGTAACCTGGCCTCATCCAGGTGGTTCATGGGCAGCCCTTCCAGTGGCAAGTCCCAGCGGTTTTCTTAGTCGAGTTATATTGAAAAGCATTTTCTAAAGCAGAAGGAAACGTTTCACTTCATGTGGTGTGTCCGTGTGCATTGCTACAGTACGCGAAGTAGTCGCTGAAAAACTAGTCTGATAAACACCACACCAGTGCCCTGGACGCATTTCTATTAACAGTGTCACGTACGTCAGCACATTCATTTATTTTAAAGCCACCCACGTGCCGTCACACTGGTTAGTAAATCTATTAGAATCAGAAGCAGACAGCACTCATGGATACTGCAACTACTTTAAGAACTCTCTTTATACTTAAGATGTGTGCATTTTTACACCAAAATGTGCACAATGCTGAAGTGGTTGTAAGTGACCAACAATTTCATTTTTGGTAAACTGGAAAGTACTGTTCTTTTTATGCAAGGCATTAATTAACTGAATACTATTACTTTGTAAATACACTGGATGCTGCCCCTTTCCCGTTCAAGATAAAGATTCCATACAACAACAAACAGGGTGAGGAGAAAGGCGCGCACTGCACACCGCTTACAAAGCATCGCATAATACAACGTAACATACCATAAAAGATGTCAAAGCGGGGTGGCATAATGCAGCAAGGCACTCAACAGTGCAGCACGGCATACCACCACATACGAACCAATACAGTTTAAAATAGCTAAACATAACACAGGATACCTGCGTGTCCACACAGAACATTGCTCACGGGGTACCTGCTTGGCCACATAGAACACTGCTACACTGCACATGGGATACCTGCGTGTCCACACAGAACACTGCTACGGTACACGTTCGTTAGACACATAGATACCCAGCGCACTTCTGCAATGCGTATTGGCTATCAGCATGGACACAAAGAGCACTGCTACATTGCATATTGGTTACCTACATGGCTGCACAGATCACTGCTACTGTGCACCTTGGCTGCCTGATGGCCACAAAGCTCTGCCACGTGCATCTTATCTCACAGCCATGCGTGCCTAAACGTCTTGTGTGTCCCCACACAGCATTGACCTCACTATTATCCAACAGCGTTCACACCGGGGATTCAACGTGGTCCGCGCACCCACACTACTATTGAGCCACAGGGCGTAACTTTTTTCTCCTGTCTTGCTGTTTCCCAGTTCTAAACTGGGGCGTTTGACTCGAGTCTCAAAGACATGCCTCTAGAACAGGGTTTCACGCACTCTGTTCCCGGGCACTAATAATGGGCATGGCACCACGTGTGGCTGTTAAGAGCGTTTCTTTTATTTTCTGCTACACTCGTTGCTCTAATGGAAAGGCACTAAAATTCGGTGGGCATGGTGACTGAACACTTGAGCTAATCGAAAATTAACCTGCACTGGGAACCACCTCTACAAATTGAAGGGCCGTTTTCGACTGGGGTTCCATTGTTCACACGCTCCTGTGTAAATACACTCTCCTGTGGCATTGAGGCATGGAACCCCAAACATATATTGCGTTTAATCGATGCTGCGCATCATCGAAGGAAAGGCGTGGAAGCTCTGCTGCTGCAAAGCCTGTGCCCACTGCCTGTAACATTCGTATAACCATGACATGTTTAATTTTACTTCATGCTGGTTTGTATGGGAAGTTTAACACAAGAACACAGAGATGGGAATAAACTCAGGTCTCACAGACCCCAGAGAGATGCTACTGGCTGCATGTCACACACCCATTTGTACCTCGCTGCACAGTGTATGTGTACCTCACCTGCTATTCCCTAGGAACCTCAGACTCAGAGTGCTGCCCCTGGCCTGTACACAGTCGCGGCTCACGAGGGGGGGGGGAGGGAAAAAGGGAGGGGTGTCGCGCATGGGCGGGGTCCGGGGGCGGGACGGAGTTTTAAAATAAATGAAAAGAAATCCTACCTGAGCAGGTCCGCCATTCGCGCCGCCTCGGGTCTGTTGGCGCCTACAGCCCCTCTCAGCCAATCCTGGCTCTGCCAGCAGCGCCAGGATTGGCTTAGGGCACGGTTACTCCTCGCCCGTGTGCCCATTAGGAGACCGAGGTTTGAGCCTTTGCTCGACCCTCGCTCTCCTAATGGGCATGCGCCAGCCAGAGCAGACACTAGTGAGCATGACTGGGCATGGCACGAAAATTCGCTCACCTTCCCCACTCATGCGCACTTGTGCTGCTGCCTGTTGCCCCTGGTCCGTCTGACAATCATGTCAGTCAACATGACGCCGGACCGCCCACCCCTTCAGACTCGGGGTGAGCGGTCCGACGTCATGCTGACTGACATGATTGTCAGTTCTCCCTCGTCTTTGAACTTAGGTAAACTGATTCAGTTTACTTTAGTTCGAAGACGCCGAGGGAGCTGCGGGCAGGGGGGGGCTACGCCCCAACGCCCCAATAGACGCACCTGTCTATACGGTACATCACTGTCTCTGCGGCTGCACGGCCTGAAGCAATGTCACTTACGAAACTTCCTTAATGCTAAAGGTTTCAATAGTTTGTGCTTTTAGCTTCCGTATTGGATCCCAGTAGTAGTTATGTAGCTTAACAATGCAGATTACAATTGACATTCAACTGTTAAGTACATTTGAAAAAGGCGAATCATGTGTTTTAAAGTTGTAATTCTTAGTTGTACTTATTTAAAAGAATTGCAAAAATATAGAAATCTAACATGACATAGTCAGGTATGCATTTTTGATTGCACAGGTTTTAATTGCAAATGAATTGGGGAGGGGAATCTGAAATATATTTTTGCACTAATAAGCAGGAAGTTGCATGGTGCGTTGAATTATTTCCAATATTCTTTCCATTGCTCATTTCACTTTTGTGTACATTGTGCCCTTTCCCATCGTCTCATACATTGCTAAAGTGACTTGCACAGAAGTTCCCTAATGAGCCAGTTAGCACTAATGTTACTATTTTCTCTGATCTCACATTTGCCCTCCCACTAAGGCTGTGGTTTTCTTCAGGTACTGCTTATGATGAGGGACTCGTAGGAATAAGCGTTTCTCTCTGCATGTTCAGTGGGAATGCTTATAAGGAGACAAGTGAAATTTTAATAAGTGGCCCAAAATGGTGGTCATCCTTAGTGGACAGGTCTCTGCCTATATCAGTGTCCACATGCAACAGGTTTGGTGAGAAAACAAACAACATCAGGGGTGTGAAATTTAATAAAATATCTACTTGTCCTATAGCAAAATCCACTTGCCCCTTTGATGCCGTGTAGTGCAGCGACAAATTATGGCAAGAGTCTCATTGTATAAGAGCTCTGATATAGCTTTTCTGATAATGCCAGGGCCCATACCATAGTAGTGTTTGAATACTTGCAAGCCCCTTATGTTGCCACGTTTCCGCAGATCTGCAATCTGGGGCTGAAGGTACTGGTAAGCAAAGGTTCCAGGGTTAGAATTCCCATTTGAGTCTGTGCAAACCTACTAACTTGCACATTTTAAGGGTTTTCAACAACTCTTCTCTAATCTTTTCCTATACTGTGAAATGTTGGAAATTTACTCCTGACAATGGCAGACATAAACCTTCTTCCAGAGTTGTGGAAAAAAGTGGTTGGAGGGAAAGTGAACTAGCAAACACTCAGATTTCTGCATGAGCAAATCTACACATGCACATTTGCTCATGCTAAAATACAGTTCACAAATGTTTTCTATGAGTACTATTTCTTTTCCTACTTCTGTAAATTATTGGGAATTCACAAAAGCCATATAGCTTCACTTAATGCAAGGACTTAAACCATGGGTGCACTTTTGAGACTTTCTTTAATAATAGGGCCATTAATTTGGTCTCACGTTGACCGTGACCATTTGTGTTGATTAAAATTCTGTCTCCTTCTCTCTGTATTGGCTTGCTTCACTGTGAATGACAGCATTCTGCTCTTTCACAAGGAGCATATCCGCACACAAAGTAGTTCTGTTCAGTGCAGTAACTACTGTGGCAGTGTGTGCCTTTTGAGACCCCAAAACTATTTTTGCTTCTGCCAATGTTTTTTTATAATGGTGAGGGCCCAGCAGCTCCCACACAATATGGTTACACAAAATCCATGCCAAAACAAGTCACACATTGACAAAACTAAAAAGCTGACCACAAGTTTCAGACCTGCTGGCTTTGCCATTGCTTGTTTTTGTTTCCCATAATCTTATCGAAACTGGCTAAACTGATTTTCCATTCTGAATATTTTTGGGAAATACTAGCATGGATCAACACATGTTACTTAATGATGCTGCAAAGAAATGGTACCTGAAATGTTTACAGTAGTTTAGCAAAATGTTCTTTTCCTGTTTTCATTTTGTAATGAACATTTTATTTTGAAAGCAAAGGATCCTCAATCTTGCTTTCAGGCTCCTGCAAATATTTGCATCAAGTCCGAGAGCATTCTGGGATCATAATACATAGTCTCATATTGCTAAACTTTGAAAATGTGTGTACACATTTTTATACTGGAACCACTGTCAGTAGTGCAGTCGTAGCTTACAACATTTACTTAGAGCGCTCACCCTAATAGTAAAGTCTTTTAATTAATGAACCATAAATACAAGTTTGAACAGTGTTAGCATAAGGGGCAAAAATATTACCTCTTAACTGCAGACAGTGCCCTTCCAGGATCCACAATGTGGTAGTTCAAACTGGTAGCCAAAGGGTTTGTGCTGCAGGGGGTTGGGCCTACTTGTCCCAAGGACAAAATACACATGAAAACTTGTTGCCCGTGACCCCAAACAATATGTTCAGGGCGTTGGCCTATAGAAATTCCACATCCCTGCCACATACAGACTGGAGAGGTGCAAGTAAAAAGATATTAAAGACCGTTGGTCAATGAAAAGAACGATATTGATACAACAAAAATGTGATACACAACAAGAAGCAGAACTGTAAACATCCTACTTAATCAGTGGTTGCCTCTCCTCAAGAAATCACAGTAGCTACATGAGTGAGAATTAGGGGTGCTGGCCAAAGAAGAGAGAGAATCTCGAAAGCCCCGAGCAGGCCCATAAGTTTGATGGTTTAGACCAGGCTTCTCCAACGAGTAGCTACCTGTAAGTAGCTCTCCTGTGTGCAGTCCACCCTCCTTAATTCAATCAATCAATCAAAGCATTTGTAAAGCATGCTACTTACGCGTGAGGGTCTCAAGGCACTAAGGGGTGAGGGAATGCTGCTACTGTTCGAAGAGCCAGATCTTGAGGAGTCTTCTGAAGGTCAGTAGGTCTTGGGTCTGCCGTAGGCGGATGGGGAGGGTGTTCCATGTCTTGGCGGCAAGATGGGAGAATGATCTGCTGCCGGCGGTCACTCTTCGGATGTGGGGAACAGTGGCGAGGGCGTGGTCGGCGGAGCGGAGCTGGCAGGTGGGCGTGTAGAAGCTGAGTTGGCTGTTGAGGTACGCTAGTCCGGTGTTGTGGAGTGCTTTGTGTGCGTGGGTGAGGAACTTGAAGATTATCCTCTTGTTGACAGGGAGCCAGTGCAGGTCTCTCAGGTGGGGTGTGATGTGGCTGCGGCGAGTGATGTTGAGGATCAGGCATGCGGAGGCGTTCTGGATGCGTTGGAGCAGCGTAGAGGGCGTTTCCGTAGTCTAGTCTGCTGCTGACGACGGCCTGGGGGACAGTCCTTGTTTCGGTGGGGATCCACTTGTAGATCCTGTGGAGCATGCGGCGGGTGTTGAAGCAGGAGGAAGAGACGACGGTGACCTGCTTCGTCATGGAGAGGGTGGAGTCGAGGATGACCCCTAGGTTGCGTGCGTGGTCGGTGGGCGTTGGAGCTGTTCCTAGTGCGGTCGGCCACCAGGAGTCGTCCCAGGCCGGGTGGGTGGATCTTAGGATGAGGACCTCAGTCTTGTCCGAATTCAGCTTCAGTCGGCTGTTTCTCATCCAGTTGGCGACGGCCTTCATTCCCTCGTGGAGGTTGGTTTTGGCGGTGTGGAGGTCTTTGGTGAGGGAGAGGATCAGCTGTGTGTCATTGGCATAAGAGGTAATGTTGAGGTCGTGCAGTCGGGCGACGTGGGCGAGTGGTGCCGTGCAGATGTTGAACAGCGTTGGGCTGAGGGATGAACCCTGGGGTATGCCGCAGATGATCTCGGTGGCTTCGGAGCGGAAGGGGGGGAGGCGGACGCTCTGAGTTCTGCCGAAGAGGAAGGAGGTGGTCCAGTCCAGGGCCTTTTCTTTGATCCCGGCGTCGTGAAGGCGTGTTCGCAGTGTGCGGTGGCAGACCGTGTCGAAGGCGGCTGACCGGTCCATGAAGGCCGCGGTTTCTCCGTTGACTAGCAGAGTCCTGATGTCGTCGGTGGTGGCGATGAGGGCAGTTTCGATGCTGTGTTTGCTGCGGAACCCGGACTGGGATGGGTCCAGGATTCTGTTCTCCTCGATGAATCTGGTCAGTTGTTTGTTGATGGCTTTTTCGATGACCTTCACCGGGAACGGGAGCAGGGTGACGGGTCGGAAGTTCTTGAGGTCCTTGGGGTCCGCCTTGGGTTTCTTGAATAAGGCGTTGATCTCGGCGTGCTTCCAGCTCTCCGGGAAGGTTGCTGTCTCGAAGGAGATGTTGATTGCTTCCCGGAGATGGGGTGCGATGTTGGTGCTGGCTTTGTTGAAGATGTGGTGTGGGCATGGGTCTGACGGGGATCCGAGTGGACGGAGTTCATGATCTTGATGGTATCGTCGTCGTTGATGTTGGTCCAGGAGATCAGGGGGTTGGTGCGGGTGGTGGTCGTGGGGGTGGAGGTCTTGGTGGTTGCCAGGGCGGTCGCGGTGTTGAAGCTGTCGTGGATGTCTGCGATCTTGCGGTGGAAGAAGGTGGACAGCGAGTCGCACAGGTCTTGCGAAGGTGGGATGTCGTTGGTGTTGGAGCTGGGGCTGGAGAGTTCCTTCACGATGTTGAAGAGCTCTTTGCAGTTGTGTGCGTTGTTGCCTAGGCAGTCTTTGAAGGAGGCTCTTTTGGCGGATCTGATGAGGTGGTGGTGTCTGCGGGTGGCGTTCTCGTGGGCTGCGCAGCCTTCCGGTGTTCGTTCATGGATCCAGTTCTTTTCTAGCTTTCGGCAGTTTTGCTTGGAGGCCTGGAGATCTTCGGAGAACCAGCTCGCTTTCTTTCTGGTGTGGCTGTTGGAGGGTTTCTTGAGCGGGGCAAGGGTGTTGACACAGTTGTCGATCCACTGTCTGAGGTTGCGGGCTGCGGCGTCGGGGTTGATCGGGTCTGCGGGTGGGCTTCGGGTGAGGGTGGTGGTTAGGTGGTCTTCGGTGTCTTTGCTCCAGCAGCGGCGAGGCATCTGCTGGGTGCGGTGGTGTGTGGTGGATTTCAGGAAGGGGAAGTGGATGCAACGGTGGTCGGTCCAGTGGAGTTCGGTGGTGTGGTTGAAGTAGACATGGGAGCTTGCTGAGATGAGGGGGTCAGGCGTGTGGCCAGCGGAGTGGGAGGGTGTTGTGACAAGTTGTTTCAAGGTTGGCGAGGTTGGCGATCAGGGTGGAAGAGTTGGAGTCGTTGTTGTTCCCGAGGTGGAAGTTCAAGTCCCCGAGGAGGATGTATTCCGTGGAGGCGAGGGCGTGTGTGCTGACGAAGTCGGCGATGGAGGCCTTTGTATGGTTGGATTAATATAGGTATACAAAAGTTGAGTGTATTCAAGATTAAAATTTGTGTAATTGCAGAACTAAGTGATGTTCGGAGAAACACCGGTTAATTTCCAAAATATACAAAAGCTGATATTTGTGTGAAAAATCATGTGTCACTGGGAGACTTATAACTCATTTATTACCTTAATGCCAGGGGTGTTGCAACCATAGCTATTATGTTTTACTCGCGTACAGGGTCTCAAAATTGACAAAGCCATTTCTACATTACTGCTGGTATCCCTGTCTGATGCACAGAGGTGATCACAGCTGTTAATCTTGTATGTGGTGGGCAGTAATGTAATCTTGAAGGACTTGGTCACTATTACAACAATAATAATGTTAGTAGCACGGAATGATTTTCATCTAACATAAGTAGCTCTTATTAGTAAAAAGGTTGGATACCCCTGGTTCAGGGATAAATTAGCTCACAGAATTTGCAAAGATGTTCCATTTTTCGATGCAACATGTGGAGCATGGTAGCTTTTCTGGAAATCCGTTAGTATCTGCTGTTATGACGCCAGTACATAGGCATGTGAAGGCAGTACTGGGTAATACCATCGTCTGATTGGCATATAATGGCTGCTCGTTTGGCATACCACGTCTGCTCGGTTGTAAATATGTTTTTTTTAAGAAAGGGATTTTAAATACTTACTGGCTTTCTGCAGTTCTTCATTTTATACTTAGTGCAGGTAAATTTGAATTCACTTTATCAGACTTTTTGTGCTTTCATTGGAAGCTAACCGTAATTATATCCCAAGTCCTGTGATGGCATTAGCGAACAAAGGGGTATGATATCATCAGAGCCAAAGGGCATAAAATATTTCTTCCTCAACCCTATGATTTTGGTGAGTAGATACCCCTGGGCAAAAAACATGTAGACTCAAACAAAGAAGGAGCAATTTGGGGTTTAGACGTGACGTAGAACTGTAATCCGCCCTTTATTCTTTGTCTGCAATGTTACCAAAATGAAAAGTGGTAAATCATGAATCTTTCCCTTTGTCCTGAAAAGAAATGCCCCACAGCCTAAACATGCTCTCAGATTGAAACTGCTGAGCCCTTTGTCTGGCACGGCCTCAAATTAAAAAGAAGCATTTTCAATGCAATATGTCTTACATATGCGAGCGTTTAAGCTATTGCCATTGAAAATAACAACACCTTTAATTCATGTGGTTTTAAAAGGAACACATAAATAAAAGGCATTGTTTGCGAAAATGGAAGGTGCACCAGGAAAAATGAAGCCAAACGTGACTAAGGAAGTCCTTTGGATTTCTTTTATTCTTTATAATAAAGCATGCAGTCAGACATCAGCCGACTCGTTTCGTTCTTTACAAAAGAACTTCTTCAGGGCAAGCTTAATAATAAGTCGTGGTCCTATCGAATTCAAAACACATAGGGATATTAGTTGGATCCCTATTGGACACCCCTTAGTACGAGTTCCAGATCATTGACTGTAGTTACAGAATTCTCATTTCGTTGTAAGATACAGAAACTCTATTACAGGAAATTCTGGAGGCCTCACAATCAGTGTTCCAGTCGATTAATTCCAGGCCAGACTATTTGTGTATCTTAGTTTTCCCGGCTCATAATCCTGTGGCATTGTTGTTTTTAATGCCAAGAGCTCAAACTCTCGCAAATGCGAGACCACTATAATGGCGTCCATGCCCATTTTTGAGACTCTTCTCGCATATTCAGGTTACCATGAGAAGTGTTTAAACAAAGGGGCGTGGCCACCATTATAGTGAAAGCCCATATGGTGCTTTCACCGTACATTAAAAAAAAAAAAAAAAGTAATTTCAAAAGCTTTGAGCGCGGCCGCTAAAGTGAAAGCAGCCCGCACTAATAATTAAATAGGCACGGCCGCTAAAGTGAATGCGGACTGCGCCGTATATTAAATAAGTAAATAAGCACAGCTTCTATAAAGCGGGCCGCACTGTAATTTGAATAAAATGTATTACAATTTAAAACAAAGCGGGCGGGTGCTCCGATGCCATGAGTCGACTAGGGAAAGAGCATTAAAGAAAATAGTGCTCACCAGCTTAAACAGCGTACCGTGTAACAACCGAAGTAAAAGGGCCAGTCCTCGTGGAAGGTTACAAGTGAAGACAAGGCGGTACTAAGGAGGGACTAACAAGCCTATGTACCAATCAGAAGCCAGAATGTACGAAGGGCAATGACCTATGCCAATGACAAATATGGGCGGAGCTTTAAGAGCATATTCCAAAACAGCATGCCTCGCAGAGCAGGCAGCGCATGCGGCCTACCCTTAGGCTCAACTAAAGAAAAAGAACCCTGACCTGCCACATGGAGGGCGTCTCACATCCGTGGCCTGCCCAAGGGACCATTACTATAAGCACACTGAGAAAAGTACTCCTTACTGCTTGAGGGCTCTATGCCAACCCCAGGGAAGCATGGAGAAAGGTACACTATGTCCCTTTCAAATTGCCCATTCATTTTACAGCACATCTTAACTCGGTGCTTTTCAGAGCTGTGCTTCCGATATTTTATTTATTTATTTTATGTTTTGTTATGTTATACCTACCTACCCTTCCTTAATACCTATTTTGTTTTGGTGTCTTAATGTTCCATATGTCTTGTACATTCTGAAATTTGGGATATTGAGAAATTGTTTGTTCGGGCAAGATATGTTAAATGTTATCAGATTTGCGGTCTGGAGGAATGACCTACATAGAGACTGCATCATAGCCATAAACTCAGTCTGTGTAGCATCTGTAACATCAGACTGGTTCATCAGGAAAGTGACCCTTGAAATGCATTACATTAGAAAGAGAAACGGTTAGGATTAAATGTACGTTTTGTACAGCACGGCTTGGAAATGGGGAACCTTAGAAACTGACTCTTTTTGAAGGACTTGGCATTAGAATGGGACACTATAAAATAACAATCTTAAGGTAAATCATAGCACCAGATTGCAGGCTCTTTATAAATAGACTGTCCCTGGGCCTTCAAATGGGCAGTCTTTGAAATTGGCTAACATTAGGATGATATATTGTGCCTCGGTGCTGATGTACTTAAGGCTTGTCCATCAC
The DNA here is from genome assembly GCF_964204655.1 of Triturus cristatus. Classification (NCBI taxonomy): domain Eukaryota; kingdom Metazoa; phylum Chordata; class Amphibia; order Caudata; family Salamandridae; genus Triturus; species Triturus cristatus. Next base: position 928,362,272 of record NC_140582.1, read on the forward strand.
AAAGACCGCTCAGCGGAATTTGCATATCTGAAGTCCTGCTCAAATGTGCATTGTTGGTGCAGTGCAAGCTTTGCGAACAACAGTCAAGTGTCGTGGTGATGGGGGTGGCAAAAAGGGGATTCTTACTCCATTGCAACTCACATTGTTATGCAGTCACAAAGCAGGGAATGTTTAGTGCCTGAAGATGTACTAACCACTCAAAATCTGTAGGCTGTCAGTATTTTACACTGTTCTAGTGCAGAACGGAGAGATTAGGGGCAAATATTAGGTTTCGTCCCAGCTCCCTCAATGCATGTCAATACTTGTAAAAAGTACCCGTTGTGTTTAGCGGATTAAAAAACATTGCGTTTCTGTGGCCAGAAATGTTTGGTTGCAGACCGTGTTTTCCATGCAATCTGTACTGTGTTTTGGTAGAGAAGCCTTGATTCTCAATAGCTAGTAGCTCTTAACAGCGCAGAGTGCAATATGCAAATGTAATCGTTTTAACATCCAATCAGTTTGATGATGATTATAGCTAGATACATGCTTCAGATTTTCACAATCTCTGTCCACTGCTGTTGGCACTGTGCATTGTGCTAAAGAAGTGCCTTATGCACCCATCCTACCACACACATATCCATCCATTCAACCCTCCATCAAGAAAGTATCTACCCTACCATTAGGGATCCACCCATAAATCCACCTCTTCCATCATCCTGACCATCTATTCACTCATCAATTCATATGCCATCTTTCCATTCATCGTGTTATCAATCCTTCCACAACACTATCTGTTCTTCTATTCAATTCATCCATCCTTCGACCCCTTCCTTCCTGCGTTCGACTATTTGCCCCACAACCTCATCCATCCAACGTTTTTGTTACCAGGGGCCAGTTTTGCAGCATAGCTGCAATATCGGCCCTCTGTAACGAAAGCAGCTGCAGTGTTTTCCACCCCCCTGCCTTCCCCATCAGCACATTTGATCATTCATCCATCCATCCTTCTCACACATTCATCCACTCACCCACCCATCCATCTACATCATCGGTCATCCATCCTTACACACATACATGCATATATACCTGCATGCATCCACCTATCCACAACTAACAAACAACCCTGATCGATTTCTGAACAATGAATGTAAAAAAACAGTAAGGTATTCCTTGTCAACGATTTAGTTTGTTTATATTTCATGTTTTACTTAATTTAGCATTCCTTAGGATTGCTCACTATTTCCATGATGTTGTATTTCTGTATTTTTTGGGAGTAGCATATTTCTCCCGTACAGTGCATACTTTGAACTGGGTTGCCTTCAAACGTTTTTAATGGGCCACCATTGGGAGCTCTGGAGCAAATACTGAAGGCAGTGCATAGTTCCCACAGTGCCTGTCAGTGTGTCAAAAAGGTGTTCAGAATACTTGGTCATCCAATCCTTGGTCTCTCTGTTGAGCAAACAGAGCAATAGTCACTTATTCCAGTGCTATTGTGATTCTCTGCAACTGTATGTGAAGGAGGTACACAGTATATTGAGAAGGCAAAATATACTGATTACAGGTGAGTCGTGCGTTGTGTGTTTGGGGTTGTGAAGTGAAGTTCTCTGGCTATACTGTATAAGCAGCTACCTATGTCATTATCATATGAAATCTCTTTATTGATGTCATAACTATACTTTCACAACTGCTTTATTAAACTTTTTGCTTCCTCATATTTGCTTGAAAGTGCACCATTTGCCCACTTTCCCCCAAATTTTCCTGAGGGAGAATCCCCCTCCCGAACTACTCTAATGACTGTCTGGCTCGCTCAATACGCTTGCTCAACACAGGGCACTTTTACACCCTACCACTTTAAAATGTCACCAGCCACCACTGTAAAACATGGCTATTGTGAAGTTCGTCGAGTTTTTTTCTTTTTGTGTACGCTCGCAAAAATTTTAATTTGCAAAAGGACCTGCAGAAAGTCTTTGAAACGGGCTGTGTCTTGCTCAGGGTAAGGGAATATCTACTTCACAAGGCAGTAATAAAAGTAGAGCTTTCTGTTGCATTTACCGTAACCTAGATAATCCTAAGTAATCACCAGAGGCCCTACGGGAACTAATCTCCAGGACTACATTGTGCCATCTCAGGAGTATTCAAAGTAATTTGCGTTTACTTTCTGAACCTTCTTTAGTGCCTTTATCCAAAACACTTAAAGTTGTAAGAAACCATACACTCCATGTTTGCTGTAAAACATTGGCAGAAAAGCAAGTGGAAATTTTGAAGGTGAAAGCATAATTTCGAGAAATAACAAAAAGTTATAGATGAGTAACAGTGAATTATGGGGGTGTTTTTTTGTACTGAGGGCTTCTGAGTGACAACACATAGGCAACGAGAGTGAAGCTAGAGTTGTCTGTGATGTCACCCAAAACACCTGCGTAATTCTCATTTATAATTGCGTGTTATTTATGGCCCTTGAAATCATCTGCCCCTACTTTCAAATGCTGCTAGGGCAGAGCAGTAATGTTAGAGCTTGGAGTTATACATAACTTGGCCTCTCCTCTCTGCCCAAATGTGAAAAATAAATACCTTACCCCCCATCACCGTTCTTGCCTTCCTTCCCTGCTGCACCTATTCTTTCTGCTTTCAGTCAAAGCAGACAAGCGGTACTGGGCCGACAAGCTTCCAGAGAGTCCTGTCTTAATAAGAGGCAGCGCGCTTTGCTGCTTGATGGCAGCTTGATCCATCTAAAGACGCACCACGGACACTTGAAGTCGAGGTAACAACGGAACAGTGGTACAACGTGGGGAAGTATACCCTCCCTAAGACCAACAAGTTAGTACTATCTTTCCCTCGGGAACTTTAGAATATAAGCATTTAGTAATCTATCTAATCTAGAGTAATTCCTAACAGTTTCTGGGTCTCGAGGCACTTGAATTTTAACTGACGATGATGAACTTGCATAATGCAAACTTATAAAAATTTCAATTTTAATGATGACTATAAACGTATTAAGCACATTCTTAAATCTCAAAAAGCTGCCCAAAATGAATTCTTAGCAATTTCTAGCAATATTTCACTTTTTTGTAAAGGTTTTAATTAATCATGTACAAATAAAAAAATTTACCTTACCAGAGAGTCCTGTCCGCTTCGCCTGTAATGCCTTTATGGTGAACCAACTGAGGGTGATGAGTTTTGTTATCAGTTGTTGCTATGCCAAAGCAATGGGTTACCAGATTTAGAATCTGGTTTAAATGATAGTCTTTCTATGAGAGCCATACATAAAGAAAAAATATGCTTCATCGTGTGCCAATCACAGTAGTTTCAAATTGAGCTTTTGTAGTTCCTGAATGTAATGCTCAATTCAGCCATAATCCAGTGGTGACAATCTATGGTCTGTAATTTTCATTTACTATTTCTTGTAAAATCCATTCTCACCACGTTTGTCGTGCCTGCCAGTGACACTCTTTCAGGGGTACAACTCAGATCTGTTTTCACTGGTTGTAATCTCTCCTCACATGGCGCTCACCCTTAAGACCGTCTGGTGAAACAGTTCTTAAACCATCAATGCCTCTGTTCTTCTAGATATTGAATTTGTTTACTACAAAAAAGGTTTACAGTGTACTATATGGATATGAGCAATAATGTTGAAGAAAGAAGTTTGGCTAAGCATTTGACACCAAAATAGAATGAAAAAAGAAGGAAAGGACCAAAAAGTAGTATGGATTAAAGCAAGGCAGTTTTACAGATAGTTCAAGGTAGTTACCCATGATAATTACTGACCTGCTCCTTCTCTTTATAGACCCTGAGCAAGATGGCTGATTTCTACCCTGCACCTTTCTCCAGTTAGTTCCCTCACACTTTCTTAGGATAGTCACAAATAAATATTGAAATTTTAACAGAGCCTTTTTGGTACAGCTCCTTACTTTTGAACACATTGTCGCAGTTGGAATTGTATCTATACAGCCTTGCTGCACTTGCAGCCAGATATGAGTTTACTGTATTTAATGTCAACCTTGTCTGGGTAATAGTTGACTAACCCATTTACTCATCATGATATGGCCTTATACAAGTAGTACAACAAGCCAAAGTTTGTTCTGATATATTGGGACCTGCTCACAGAGCATCTAAAATGGGACATATTTCCAGAATATTCATATACAAGTAGTAGAAACAGAAAGGACTGTGCACTGTTTTGCAATTTTGCTAATGGTGAGGTGTTTCTGGGCTCATTTACAAAGGCATATATGATTATGTAAAACAGTTCCCCTGTAGTACTACTATTCCCGATACTCCTAAATGCCGTTTTGAATCAGCCCCATTGTTTTATTACTTAATTAAATTCAATAAAGACATCTTATTTGGGAGCGAAATATAGGAGAAGGGGTCACAATAATTCAAATTTTAACAATACATTTGTGTATGGTACATGTAAGTAATTGGGTTATTAATTGAGAAAGTCAGTAACAACCTCAACTGATGAAACAATCCTTGTCAGGGTGCAGCATTAAAGTCACTAATTAAACCTGAGCTCAACCCTCTTTTATCTATGGCACAGACCAGACAGACTAACCTTAGAGGCAATGTGTAAATTATGTATGCAGTACTAAAACAGTAGTAAAGTTGAAATGCAAAATAATAAAAATCCAAAAACGAATTTAGAAAAGTAGAATACATTTTATGAAGCAAAATTGCAGAAATCCAATAAGTGGAACAGAAGATAGGAATTTTTTAAGTAGAATTAGGTCCAAGAAGCACTAGTGCCAATGATTGTCAACCCGTTACCTAGGCACAATTTGATGCTGACCACAATGGAGCACAACAATTGGATATACCAACCAGGTTAGTCCTGGCCAAATATTTTACCTTCAAACTTTAGTCCTTTAGGGGACAGATGTACTAACGTTTTTTGCGGGTGCAAATGGGTTTTATACCCGTTTGTGACCATAAAAAATGTGTGGCCCATGTATTAATCCTATTTTGCGAGTGGCAAATCAATTTGCGACTCGCAAAAGCAACTCCGGAAGCTATGTATGACTGTTTTGCGACCGCAATTTGCGGTCACAAAACAGTCACAGTAAAACAGTCGCAAACGGGAAGGGGTCCCCTTACCCCTTTGTGAGTGGCTCAAAATATTTTTAAAGGGCAGACAGTGATCCCAGGACCACTGCCTGCCCTTAAAAAATGAAACTGAAAAGTTTCATTTTAATTTTTTAAATGCATTCCGTTTTCCTTTAAGGAAAATGGACTGCATTAAAAGAAAAAAGCAACTGCTTTATTTAAAAGCAGTCCCCGACATGATGGTCTGATGACCCCAGCAGGCCACCATCCCTGGGAGTGCCAGCCATTCTCAATGGGGTTGCAAATTGCGACAGCCTTATTAATATGCATGAGGCGTGCAATTTGCACTGTTGTGCATCCCATTTTTCATGTCCCAAATTGTGAGGCGCAAATGCAACGCAATTTGCGACTCTCAAATTGCTGGATCGTACATCTGGCCCTAGGTCCCTATCCGCAATAGTTGCACACTACTTCTTAAGTTCCCCAGGCCCTCAGGGAAGGCACATAGAGACTCACAGAGTGGCAGACAGAGGCCAACAGGAGGGTCCAGTCCATGTCCAGTTGTCACTCGTTAGCTTGGCAGTTGCAGGAAAAGACCACCGCTAGCTTGTTCTGTGCATTTAGCTGTAATAGGAGGTGAGCCTTATGAACCTTGGAGTCTACTTTTTTTATCCTGGGTACAAGAGGGAGAGCAAGTCTCAGACAAGAGGTTCAGTCACTTTCTGATCTTACACAGAAGGTGGGTGTCTGGAGATGCCACATTTATGCCAGGCGCAAACTACTGGGTGGGCATGCCCCCTGGGAGTGCCCTAACTAATTGTGTAAGGGCTCCCAGGACTAACTCTACCCAGTTTGGGTATTTTCAAGATAGATGAAATCTTCAGCCACACTAAACTTTGGGTCTGAGGGCTGTGTGTGTAGGGAGGGTTGTACAATGTTAATCTTAATGTCCTATCGCATCTGATATTAAAATCTAGTTTTAGCAGGTCTTCACAATCCAGCAGAATCTGACACTATAATGTCAACAAGAGTCCCACTCTGATGGAGGCTGGTCTGTCTGGGGGGATAATAGAAGGTTGCAGGCCTGAGTGTTATCTACATCTGCTTGTGACATGGTAGGCCTCTTTGAAGTTAATCAAATCCTTAGGCCCCGCCCACAGGCCATCCTGTCAAAGGTACAAAACCACCAAGGCCTTTGTCCCTGTCCTGAGAACAAGTTCACACCTCAGTCTCGCCCATTGAAATGCTAATTACTGGCTGGCCGGCCAAAGGGAGAGGTCAAAATGCAGATTTAGCTTCTAGGTACTTAAGGCAGGGCAGAGGTAACTTTTTATGTGTTAAAATTTTAAATGTCATGCACCCTGTCTTATTAGGCAAAAAGCTTACTTGGAGAAAACCTATAAATATTTAAAAAGAAGGTTTAGCCCTTGAAAAAAGCATTTGCAATGCATTAGGTCTCGCATTTACGAGAGTTTAAGCTATTGGCGTTGTAAATGACAATGCCTATTATTTTTGTTTTTTAAAACATAAATAAAAGGCATTGTTAATTGCAATGCTAATAGCTTAAACTCGCGTAAATGCGAGACCTGTTGCATTGCAAATGCTTGTTTCTGTTTGAATTAAGAACTTTTTTCCTCCATCCCAAGGCTGGCCTTTGGAATAGAAAAACATTAGTAAAAGACTACATTCACAGGGGAACAAATGAAAGGAAGGCGAGGAGAGGGTAAGGGTGATTTGTTGAAGGCATGGCTTTCTGCAAGTGAGAAGAAGCTAGACAGAAAGAGGGAATAAGAGGAAACAAGTAAAAGTGAGCAGTAGAAAGAGAAAGCTTGTGGAAAAGTTAATATAGAGGAAAGGGATATGAAAAAAAGTAAATAGGACAGAGGTAAATAAATGTGACTGTAGAAATAGATGTAAGAAAGAGAGAGAGCGAGAGAGAGCCAAAGAAAGGAGTAGCGTGCGGTGGAACATACATTTAGTAATTGCGAAAGAGAATGAGATTGAGGAAATTAGAGACAAGAAAAAAGAAGTATAATGAGATATAGAACAGAGGGAATGTCGGAAAGTAATAAAAGGAAAAGTGCTGGAAGATGAACAGAAAAGAGGGTGTAGGGAAAAGCGCAAAGGAGTGATTTGCAAAAAGAGGGATCTAACAAGAAAGAGAGGAAGAGGAACGGCGAAGAGGCTCATGGCGGCAGTGGGATGCCTTTGCCCTTGACGAATGAAGCTTACTTATTTGCGTTTTTACATTTAAAATATACATTTATTTTTCCTTATTGATTTTGAATAAATTCTCCTTATAGAGACAAGAAAGTGGATCTATTTTTCTACAAGTACATGGTATAAATAAAAAATACATGAAGGGCAAGTTCTAATGTCCAAGCACTACTCAGGTTCACTAACAGCTGGAAACAGAATCTGCAAATGATACACAATTAACATCACGTTGACTAATGGCAAAACTTTCAAACACACACATGCAGCCACACACCCAGTCGTCACACATGCTACCATACACACACATAGCCGCATGTTAACTCTTATACATACATATACATCAAACACAAGCAGTCTCACACCCACCTGTTATGAAACTATCAATCACACACACGGTTACACGTCCATTCGTTAGAGAGCTGCTCTAAAAACATAGCCACATAGGCACTATCACACATACTGCTAGAAACGCAATCGCACTCAAAAGCAGCCATAAATCCAATTGTCGTAAAAAACGTCCCATATACATACACAGCCATACGTTCACTTCTCATACATGCAGACACACACACCACTCGCCTATAAACACACACACACTGTTTCTATCATTATCGGGCATAAAAGTGAGTTATTCGCTATCCTGTTCTACAGCAGGGCTCTGCCCTAGTAAGTTCCCGAGTATTCCCCATAGGCTTTAGGATCTGGAGGGGGAAGCTGCAACACTCTCTGTGCCCACACCTCACATGCAGGGAATGTCACCTATTAAATACAATTTTAGGATTATGTTTGCTTCCTGTCATACACACACACACACACCGTGTCTTGTCACAGCCTACGAATTTCAACAATGACAGTCCACAAAGTAACGTTTCTGTAAGCTAAGAGTGCGTGCAGTTCGGAAGGCACAATAATAGGTTAAGTAAAATATACACATGCATTAAGAAAACGGGCATGCTTTACCTAAGGAAGAAACAGTCTACCGCTGCAGAGCGCATGGCTCAGTTGCGAAGCCTGCAAATGCTATCCGTGAAACGATGAGGCTGCAGGGGGAATTTGCTGACGATCACACTACGCTGAGTGGGTCAGCCAAGACTGAACGAACGGCTGGTTCAATTGTGCAAGTGCGGCCCTAGAAAACTGGTATACGCAAAAATTAAGGAGAGCGGTGGCTTTTAAATACCGACTATGAGCGACGCCTGGGTGTAGATGTTAGTAATGGTATTGCATTTGGGGGAAATATCGATAGGGAAAACAGGCATGAACGAGTGGCGGCGATGGCGGAAAGTAACCTTCCCTCATCCCCGTGTGTACAGGCTAAGGCTTCTGCCTACCCTCCGTAAAGCCCACCGCAGAACGCGCATTAGTATTACAGCCACCATGCTGCTACTGCTTATATTGACCCTGTTACAGCCGCGCTTCTGCTTCCGGGTAACGTTTGTATTACTCATGTATGCTGGACAGGTCAGGCAAAATAGAGTGCAAATTGAGTCAGCCAATTCCAGGGAAAAAAATCATTTATAAATGGAATAGGACTCGTATTTACGCAAGACCTATTGCATTGTAAATAAAGTGCGCGAGTCGAAAAAGGCACGAACGGGAGGGGCGGAGGGATGAAGTGGGGTGAAAAGTGACGGACTGTGGGGGGGCGGGGGAGGAAACACAAGGAAAAAATAGCATTACAGTAATGGGGCTGATAGCCTCGGACGTCTACAAATGACACAATATGGCTGTGAAGAGGAGGGACTAACAATGGGAAAATCCATTAGAACACTCCATTTATGATGTGGGCGGAGCTCAAATGAAGCTTCCCCGGTATAGTGTATATAGCATGCCTCGCAGATCGATAGCGGCGCGTTGCGCTACAACGCTATATGCGAGACCTAAAAAGGGGTTATTTTAACAGGTCGAATTTGCAATTAAAACCTGCGCAGCCAGGCCACTACAGTCATGTTTCCATAGTCCCTGTAGTGGATGGCACAAGGGTGCTGCAGTCCACTTTTGATATTTAACTTACAGTCCCTGGGTACAGCTAGGTACCGTGCACTAGGGAGTTATAGGTGAGGCTCCCACTTTTCTGTTTTTACTGATTTTTACAGATAACAGAAAACAATCTGTCTGTCTGTATTTATTTGTAAAAGTGGAGGAATGCAAACAAATGTGTTAGTGACTCTCCCTGCTGTCCTTCAAGAATGTTAGGCCATCAGTTGAGTAGATGAACAGTAGGGGGAGTTTAAAAAACAGGATGAGATATTCTCAAATATAGGCATATGTTAACATACATGTGTAAATAATGCAGTATTTACCTGTGGGTGTAATGTTGTGTTATATTTGGCGTCTTAGTTTGCTAAAATTTGACCGCCAGCAAAGTATCAGTGCATATTTATCAGTTATTTAAATGTGGAAATATATCATTTTACGACTTCATTTATTCTCAAAACACAAAATAAATATGGATCAATACAAATAAGAAGGCCAAAAAATAAATATGGATGAATACAGACAGGAATGTTAAAATAATTAAATACCATCAAACCGGGGTACCTACTTATAGGTAAGTTAAGTATGCCAATTAGTTGTATACCAATGTCATCATATTGAAAGGAGAAGCATAAGCACTTTGCCTCTGGTTAGCTGGGGTGAAGTGCACAGAGTTCTATGGACAGCAAAAATATGTTTAATTAAAAAGGCCAAAAAGTCGAGGTGACGCTCCAGAAAGAGGCACACTTCCAGCAGTACTCCTGAATGAATGGTGCAGCAAGCCTCTGTTACAGAAACTGAACTGAGATCAATCAACAATTGAACAAAGTCAACGTTAAGTCTACATAAGATGTGGGCTTTTACATTTTCTGTGCCACTCAATTAGGGATGAGACTAGCCTTTTCGTGGCTGTTGTCAATTACTTGTGCTTGGTCCTGTGGCATGGCCTCTCCCAGGGTCCAATTTTGTTTTTCGTTCTCAGGACAAAATGATCAGCCATACAAGTTCACTGCAGTAAAGTGGTGGTGTTGAAAACCAGATAAATTATGGAGCATAACCTATGCACCTCTTTGTATTCCTAAACCACTTCTTTGGCCAATGTCCCCAGGCAGTAATCACTAGACGTCCTGTGAGAATGGTTTGATTTACTACTCGGTGGGACCAATGCGCATTCTTAAATGGAGCCTTTTTCAACCTCCAAGTTGACTCTGACTCCTGCATTGTTTACACTCTGTGCGAGTAGTCATTATTTCTGAAAACTCCTAACAACTCTGGGGGACACAGGTTTGGCAGTCGGGGTGGGGGGTGGAAGTGGTGACCGCATGCAGCGCCTTTGTTGTTCGCATACCCCTAGTCCGTGAGAACACTTGCAGTTGTAAGTTTTCAGTAGCCTGCATAGTCATTGTGTTGTGTCTGGTTTTTTCTAGTATCTGGTGTGCAAAAGGAAACTGGAAAGCAAAAAGGAAGCCCTGCTGATCCTGTCTAAAGAACTGGACACCTGCCAGCAGGAAAAGGACCAGTACAAACTGATGGCCAACCAGCTTCGGGAGCGACATCAGTCTTTGAAGAAGAAGTACAGAGAGCTGATTGTAAGTGTACCGAGCCTGCCCGCTGGGGGGCTGGCAGGGTACCGTCAATAGGCTGTTGTGTTAGGTTTCCTTTCTTTGCAGTAAGACCCTCCCAATTTAAGTCACACCTCCATTTAATTATCACGTATGGGATAAACAGCTTCTAGTAGTTGATAAATACACATCTGATGCCAGCTGTTCGATGCCAAGATGTAACGCGTGAAAGAGGCTCTTTATATATTCCAAGGAGTGATGCTTTCTGGCTGTAAAATCAAGTTTCTGCTATTTGTGTGCTTTCCTTAATTATCTACTTGAGTCATATGTAGTCTGCAAATTGACTGTACCCTGCTTCTTATTCAAATGTTCCTTTGTGCAGCATCATGGCATACCCTTTGCTCTCAAGCCATAACCAGGACAATCAGAAGAACACTGAACTCTAAAACAAAAATAAAAAAAAACGTATACAATTAGTATTGAAATTGCCTCTTGGAACTTTATCTTCGCCATGGCCATAAGTTAAAAAGTCACTCCAACTGTTTTAACAGAGAGCATGTTTGCTGCTGCAGCAGGAAATACTCAAAACACGGCTTGTGCCACTTATGCTGATGACACAGCTGCTCGCCTACAGAGAGGGCTGCTCTTCCAGACATCATAACATAGATGATTTGTCCGTGTTTCTGTTACTTTTGCGCTGATAGTTGCAGGCATTTTTAGACCAGTTTTTGTAAGAAAGAGCAATATGTTTATTCAGGTTTAGCATGTGAAATGTCTGTTATGGAATTCATTAATTAATGTCTGTGTGGAGTTTAATACGTCGATAATACAGTGTCTTGAATAATAATAATTTGATAAATGCATGTGACCCACCGTTTCTGAAAATATTTCCAGTTTTTAAACCTACATTTATTATGCCTATGGTGGCACTGCAGGCCCCTCTGGAAAGGAGTGGCTGGCCTTTGATACTTTGGAAAAATAAGGTGAATAATAGTGTTCATAGTGCAGGTGAGAACAAAAGAGAGCAATTACAAAAACGTTTAAACTCTATTAAATATGGAACTAGTGTAAAGTTCTCCTCAAACAGAAAAGGGGTAAAAAGAGAGATTTCAAATCCTGGCCCGCTACTTTTGCATAAGATTTACTTCGGGTTTCGCTCTAGCACTCTGCATTTTGATCTCTGAAGACTTCTGGGGTTTGAGAGTCGTGCTGCACCCTAAGCATAATTTCCTTGTAAGCGAGCTAAAATGTTATTCCTTGGGTGTTGTTCATCACAAAAGAGCTGCTCCTAGTGTGATAACCCAAGCGAGCTACAAGAACGTCGTGAGTGTGGGCATCTCACAAAAAGATACGGACTGGTCTCACACACCACCTGGTGTCATGCTTCATCATTGACCAGTCCTCGCCCTCCAAAACCTTCGTTTGATGGAGGACGGGCATACACTTGACGACAAGGATGCACTTCTAAGTGATGGAGTGGGGGCCCGTGACTATGTGAGTGAAATTAAAATTAAAAATCATTATAGTAATCAGTAGCAATTCTTTAATTTGAAGTGAAAACTATATGATATTAAAACAAGCGCGACGGTGATTGGGATATTTATTGTTCCCAACCGTCTAGTGAGTGATCTCGTGGATGGTCGACATGTTTCTGCCTGGATGGCCCCGAAGGGTCCGCGGCATTCATCAGGACCTAGATAGAATAATAATGGGCTCCGTTCTTACCACAATTTGGTAATGTGACACCACTGCGGGAGTGTGGTATAGGTCACACTTCACCGTCTAAGGGGTGCTTCCAATAGTGAAGCCTGAAATAGAGTTTAAATAAAAGACAATGTAACTCGCTGGGTCAGTTGAACCTGTAAAAAAGGAAAAAACGGAGAAAAAGACAAAACAATGCATGCATTGGGTGTCGTGCGTGACACAAGTGTGTGCGTGACTCAGTGGCACTCTATTTGTGGACACTAGTGCGAAAATGAGGTGGTAGTCAATGCTGCCACCAAGCTTACCCTAATGATTTGGACAAGTAGCCTCATGGGGGATGAGGCGGAGAAGAAAACCACAACTGTGTTTCCTCTGTAAGAGAAAACATTTCAGAAGAAGCGTTATATAAAACGGGGATTTGTCATCATGTATAGCCAGCCTCAAAGGCGAGTAAGGTTACTTCCACTTTCCACATACTCATGCTGTCTTACTCATCATACTCATGCTACCACCACACACTTCAGGCATACTCTTACTGTTACTCGCGATCAGCGCGTCCTGTAACCTATGCGTCCGCTCACGGTTCTCCCCGATGTACGAATGTGAGAGAGCGGGCGGGGTATATAACGGCTGACATCCCAGTGCCTAATTGGAACAATCAGAATGAATTGACTTCACGTGGATGATTCCCGGTGTCCCCGGCCGCCGCTGCCTGGAACGTGAATGTCGGAATGGGGCGTGTGAAGGACTCGAGTGAGGCTCGTGAATCAAGGAGAGGGTTTGGTCCTGCCGGCCAATAGTTGGGGTCGAGAGGATTGTGCACGCGATGATTCGCCGATGGAAAAGTGCTCTGATAGGTTGTACTTGAAGGGAATTCTAAGGCCCGCTCTGATTGGGGGAGCTAAGGCGGGGGGCGTTGCCGAATGGAAAAGCGCGATGTGGCCACAGTATACGTTGGCATGGGGACGTACAAACAATAATTTCTCGAGTAGTGGTGGCGCGATCCTCCTGAGGGTAGAGTCGGAGTGGAGGTGGCTCTGTGCTGGGAATGTGATGATCATTGTGAGGATCTCATGCTGGGCAAATGCGAAGCAGATTATATTCCACGTGATGGAGTGATGGCTATACTTCATGCTGGTTCAAGGTGGCAAGCATGACTCCTGGGTCCATAGAAATGGTGGTATACAGAAGCGACGTTACGTAAAGTGAACTTCTATGGTTTTAAAGAATCACTCTCATACATACAGCAGTCAGGTAGTGCTGTGGTGAAACGAGTATTAACAAAAGTGTCTCGCTCATCCAAAGTTTCAGCCAGAATTTGCACGTCCCATACACACTGATGCTCACTCTGGGTATTGCGTATGGGAGGTGGTGCTAGAGTTTTGTGTAAGGGTCAGGAGCATGTTGTGGCATGAGTTTTTTAGAGACACGTATGCATCAGTGAGGAATGATAATGTATATACATTCGTCTTTCTATCGTGTCAGTTGTAACCATGGAATATCGTCGTTAAGACCCCTCTCGTGGGTACGGAGGCGGAAAACCCATCGTTGTTCTCTAAAAAGGAGGTTGGTTGTAAGGTCAGATCTCCCTTTTCTCATGACTTCAAGTACAGTCCAGCTAAGGTCTGTTTCTTTATGGTTGGCTTCGGAGAAATGGCGAGTCAGTTTAGTGTTGGTCTTTTTGCACCTGATAGTGCTTCGGTGTTCGTTGATACGGGTTTTTATCTTCCTAGTAGTCATACCTACATACCGGAGCATGCAAGGGCAAGTTAGGAGATAGACAACATTCTCCGTGTTACAATTGCTGAATGTATTGAGTTTCCAGGGTTTGTCCGTACCTATGTCAACCTCTTTGGTATTTTTTGTGAGGTTGCAGGAGTTGCACATGCCACAAGCAAAATGACCCACTACACGTGGTTGGTCCCAGAGTCTGGGTTGCTCAGTCTCCTCCAATGTAGTCATCTGGGAGTGTACCAGTTCATCCCTTAGATTTCTGTTGCGTTTGTACGCAAATAAGGGTGTTTCCCATTGTTTCCCAGCGCTATTCAGCATTGTGCCACCTTTTTCTGATAATTTTCTGTATGGAGTTTGATGCTGGTGTAAATGTAGTGACACACACTTGTCTGTCTGTTTGCACTCGCTCGGTGTCTTCCAATAGTGCTTCTCTGGGGTTATTGCTTGCTCTTTTGTTGGCCCTCTTAACCATTTTTCTGGGATAGTTCCGTGCAATGAGTTTTCTCTCAAGATGTTTCGCTTGTTCTGTATAGGTTTCTTTTTCAGAACAGTTTCTTCTTATCCGTAGAAACTGGCCGACCGGAAGATTCTGTCTGAGAGCTCTTGGGTGGTAACTTTCGTATAAAAGTAGACTGTTTCTGTCTGTGGGTTTATTGTGGACTTTTGTTGAAAACCCTCTGCCAGTGATTGTGATGTCTAGGTCCAGGAAGATAGCGTGGTCTTTGTGGATGGAATGAGTAAACTTTAGATGTCGATCTTGGGAGTTTACCCACTGTACAAAAGCGGTTGCATTTTCTTCTGTTCCACTCCACACAATCAGAACGTCGTCTATGTACCGTTTCCAAACCTTGAGATGATTTAGAAACGGGTTCACCGGATTGTTGACAAAGTCATCCTCAAATTGTTGGACGTACAGACAGGCCATACTAGGGGCAAAGGTGCTCCCCATCGAAGTTCCTGTTATTTGATGGTAGATGGTTTGTTCATATTGGAAAAAGTTTTCTGTAAGGGCCAGTTCGGCACATTCCATAACAAAGTGTTGGGGGGTGATGAAATCCCATTGCCTGTGTAGAATGATGTTTTCTACGACTTCCAGTGTTCTCTGTTGAGGTATGCTCGTGTACAGGGCTTCGATGTCCATAGTTATGAGCCAGTCGCTGACGGGATCTATCTCCAAATCTCTTAGGAGGCAGAGGACATCCTTAGTATCCCTTAGATAGGATGCGGCCTTCTTCACAATTGGCCGCAGAAACCAATCACAAAATTGTGATAGGGGTTCCAGCACGGATCCAATCCCTGATACGATGGGTCTCCCCGGAGGAGGCATCCGATTCTTGTGGATTTTTGGGAGGATGTAGAATCTAGGCATCCTAGGTTCCGTGTTGGTCAAGAAATCAGCTTCTTGTCTCGTAACCCAATCGTTACTGAGTCCCTCTTCCACTATGTTCTTTATTCTGTTCATGATGCGTTTAGTGGGATCTGTTTGATGTATAGCATAGCTGTTGGTATCTGCTAGCAGTCTTAGGCATTCCTCATGGTACATTGTGTGATCTAGGATGACGGTGGCACCCCCTTTATCAGCTGGTTTTATAACGATGTTATGGTTATTTTTTAGTTTTTGTAGGGCCATACGTTCTCTCCCCGTTAGATTGTCAAACCCTTTGGTGTTCTGGAAATCTATTTTCTCAATGTCTCTGAGCACAGCATGTTCAAATGCTAGTACTTCACACGAGATACTCTGCATTGGAGGCTGGAAAGTTGATTTGTTACGTAGCCCTGTTGATTTCCTGCCATCTTCACTGGTTTCCGTTGTTTCGCCAAAGAAGTCGCGGAGTTTGAGTTTGCGAAAAAAATTGGGCCAATTCCATGTTAAGACCAAAGGGGTCGTTTCTTGGTGTGGGAACAAAGCCCAGACCCTTCTCAAGGACGGACTTTTCTTCGGTTGAGAGTGTGTGTGTACTAATGTTAACAATATTTGTTAATCCCTGCTGGTTGAGGGCATCTCCGTTCTCCCTCTGCTCCTGGTTGTCATCCCCTGTGGTTGTTGTTGGTCTTCCCATTGGACCCTTGCGTTTCTTCTTTTTTGTCGCCCTCTCCCTCTGCCCTGGAATAAAAAAGAAGGGGGGCCGGGGGGATAGCCAAACCCTGGTGGGAAATACGGTGTTGCCAGTAGCCGAAGGGCGGATGGTGTGGTTGTTGCATCTGCATCAATGGTTGGTAGTGGGGTTGTCTTCCCAAAGGTGGTCCTGAGCCTTCATCACTGCTGGAATCGCTTCTTTCATCTCCTGAACTGAATGTCCAGTTCTGTGGAGTAGGTCTGAAACGTTGTTTTCTCCCTGTTTGTTGGGGGTTCGGTTTATCGTAATGTTCATCTGTTGTATATGGATGAACATTTAATATTGGAGGCTGCTGCTCCTAGAACCCCACGCCTCTAGTTCCCCCCTCCACACATCCTGTGGAGTTTTCTTGTGATTGAATTCCTTGGGTGTTCCCTCCCAGGGCGTATTTCTTTCAGTGCATTCAATGTTGCGGCTGTGTTTATTTGTTCCTGGTCTTCTGAGATGTTATCATTGACACTGGGCTTCCTAATTCCAAAGTCTTTCACGAATTCAGTGTTGGTTTATGTGGAACATACAGACTGTTGTATTCAGCAGTTTCTTTGACTCGTTCATTAGCTTTTCAGTCCTGTCAGTAGAACTATGCTCTCGGTTGGCTTTGCTCTTTTCTATCATTTGGATTGAGCCAGAACTGTCCGAGTGGAGCCCCCCAATGTCAGTTTACCAAAAAGTAATGTGCATTTAAACTTCATTGTCTAGGGAGCTCCATATGATGCACAGCTATCATATTTTTGGTCCGTACCCGTATCTGCTAGCGCTGTGCATTCATTTCTTGAGGTAGTCCTTTTTGCTTTTGACAGTGTTATCTTCGTCGGAGCCATGACTGAATATCTGTGACCATTGCTGACATTTAGCATCTACTTTAAGGTGGAGGCCTTATCAAGATTTCAGCAGTATTAGCAGCCTGGCCAAGTACCACGCATCAGACTAATGCTTCAGTGTGGTGATCCACATCACTGCACTGAAATGCATTGTCACGCATTTATAGTGCCTCCTCAGCGAGCGCCAGCTGAGTGCTGCTAATTAGTACCACACTGAGAAAGCAAAGCTGCTTGGGGGCTAGCTTAGGTCACTCAGCTGGCTACAATGTAAAACATTCACTCACTCCCTGGCGTGCACATCTGACTCACTCAGGCCATCAAGAAAGCCTTGCCCAATCCCTAGTGCTGACAACGCGTGTCAGGACACACTGACTGTGATACGCACACACCAATAGGCCGAGGGCGGCGCAGCAGTTTAACTTTGGCAGCCAGTGCAGCCCGCTGCTGCTGTAGCTCCCACTGCGTTGTGCAGCGCGGCCCAGCCAGGGCTTAATGATTACCCGCGACGGACCCATGGCAGACGGTGGCGGCCTTCGGAGTGGTAGTCTGGTGCCTTAGTACTGCAGCGTTGCTGCCCTGTAGTCCAGTGCTTGGAGCCATGAACGCTGCATGAGTCAAGTCTTCTGGCCCACGGCTGCAGCGCTGCCCTATAGACGTCAAGGCTGTCCCGACTCTTTTGGTGGATACGGAAATGCCACAGTGCCTACTGTTTAATGTAAAAATAATGCTAAAGAACAGTAAAATAGGAGGCGATCCAGAGTACTTGAATCAGCCGTTATGAAGCGATCTCTCCAATGATTTGAAAGAGTCAACAGTAAGGGCAATCACTAAAGCAGCTGCAGAAAATGAGAATCGAAATTCAGGACTTGTGTTGCAGATGGCAATCAAGTTGGAATATGCAAGGCTAGACCGTCATGGCCTTCGCTGACAAGTAAGCGCCACTTATCGAACCTAATTGAATTTACAGATTACTTTTAGAGGGGCGCCGCGCGTCCTCATTCAGCCTGTACTGTAAGTAAAGTTACAGGTGTGCTGAGATCTGCATTGCAGTCACTAGTGTGTCTGAAGCAGTCAGTCTGCATAAAGTTGTGTTACTTATTTATTTTACTTTTAGAGAAGTTACAGCTCCTCTATATTGACTTCAGTCCTTTCTGCCAGTCTATATCATGATTACACATTTATTCAATAGAGCGATCAGGGTACAAGGGCGCTAGTTTAGTGCCCTTCCATTTCTTACACTTAAAAGCACTTTTAAGAGCTTCTCAGATTTGCTTGTAGCTCAGATGGGTGTAATTTCTAATATTTATTTGTTTCCCTCGTCTTCATTGCTTTTTGCTTGTGAAAAAGTGCCACTCATAGTCATTGAAATGTCACTCAAACTTTCTTTGAAATTATGAAAATGTCACACATAGCAACCTGAATCCTTGGCAGCTATGCATTAGTTCTTTATTGCCCCATAGTTTGCGTCCCTGGATCTAGGACAGCCGACTAGTTAAGCGTGCATTATTCAATTACTTTCTAACTATAGCTTTTCTATATCGCCATTCTATTCACATCCAAAGTCGATTGCATTCATCGTTAAATCTGCAAGGAAAGTAAGTAATCTGGACGTACAACTTGACTTTCTCTTTGTGGCTTAACCCCCATATAGTTCTAGGTGTCTCTTGCATTCATTTCCTTTATGTCATATATCTTTATTTGTGCTTCCCTAGGTTCTCTGAGAATAATATATGGTGCACCAGTCAAATACCTTATGGTTGAATTGTTTGTGAGACGAACTGCAGGTTCTATTACTTGGGCTCTTGATATGTTTGTGCCCTACCCTGGGAATCAGGAGTTTCCATGTTACTGTGTTCTGATGTGACTTTCTTGTTGGGTACCATCTCCAAAATATTTCTGGAGCTAGATATCTTGGAAATCGAGTTACAGAGCCTTATGTGTTGTGGTGACAGGGAGAATTTTTGAGGGAGTTAGCCTTTGAGCACCTCTACCCCACTGGTTGTTAGCTTTTTCTTCTACTTAAAATGTAGCAATGCAAATGGGAGGGAAAAGGAGTATTAATGTAGTGGCTTACAAAGACGGGGAATCTGAGGAAGGATCAGAGTAGCTGCTCCCAACTCTATATCATGTCCTTGCATGGTTCCTGTAGGAAGCTGGCTCTTTATGTGATATATCAAAAAGTTGAGGTACAGTGTAAAGAGTCCCGGGGTTCCTTTTTGAGTGCACAGGGCCTTGCTTTGCAATCCCTAAGTGCTCTGCTTGGGGGTAGTGTGGTCAAGCAGCCTTCAACTTAACACAGAGACATCTGCAAATACACACAATGATTAATAAATGAGACACACATCTCAAGAAGGAAATCCACACACATTTATAAAAATAGCAAGTATCTTCGTATATGTCTAGTCCTAAGTGAAAAATTGTTCAGGTAAGTACATTTTTAACTATGAATTCTTTTCAGTTCCAAAATTGGACACCTCGTGTCAATTTTTAGTTCTGCAATGTTATACTATGGAGGGAAGAAAGAGTTCTGCAAACAGGTATAGTACAGCAACTTACGGGACCAATCTCCAGGAGTTAAGGTGAATGATGGGCAAGGTCCAAGGCAGAACCAACAGTGGCACGAGGGTGGCCGTGTTTAGGGTGCAAAACGGCCTAGAGAGACCAATGTTATTCCATGGAGATCAGTCTCTACAAAGAGAGGCTGCAGGCTCCGGCTAGGAGGCCAGTCGGGCTGAACTACCAGGGGGGCTCAGACCTCACAATCCTCGGGGACATAGAGACACCTTTGGTTCTCTTCTCCACGGCCCAGGGGCGATGGGTGCAGAGGTGTCCTTAGGTGTCGGTTCTTTTCTTACCGGTCAGTCACGGTAGAGGGGGCTGCATGCAAAGACTGCAGGTGACATCGGATGGTCAACGAGGGGTGAAACCACTATGGACTTGGCCTCTGGCGGCCTGGGGGACCTTGATGACACCATTGGTCCACTTTGACTTGGACTTGGAGCGACGGGTGCAGTAGTGGATTCAGGTTTTGGCAGCTATGCAAGCAATGACAGTCCTTTCTTTTGGAGTTGCTATGAAAGGCAGGGAACTGTTCAGCTGTCCCACGGGAGGTCTTGGTTCTTTATTGAATCGAGCAGTCCTCCCAAGTTTCTGGAGTCAACAGCTGGAAGACATGTCGACTTTGGCGCAGTTTTTGATGAGGGATGCAGACAGGCCGGTGGCGTTGGTACCAAATCAGCTGCTTCTTCTCTCCTCTCTGCTTTTGCTCCTCTTTGGTGTCTTCTCTCTTCTTAGGTCTTGAGGGTCTGCTTTTCTGGTGCCAGGGACACTCCTAAATACTGAATTAAGGGGCATTAGGGTCAATGGGCTACTGACCCTTGGGGTCACTATGCCCCCCTACATGACCACTTCCTGTGGGAAGTGGGCATACCCCTGTCCCAGAATTCCTAAATATGCCATCACAAAGATGGCTACTTCTGAAAAAATGTGTTTACTTCAGTATAGCCCACCTTAGGGGTGGGTATAGCCTGGAGGTGGCACGCCTACCTGACTAGTTAATTTTCCTGCCTGTGCAGGTGCCAAGGGGGTCCAGGATAAGGGGTGGTGGGGGTGTTGGCTTCCTCTCCTGTGAGATGAGCCAGATTCACATTCCAAAGGTGGCAGCCATTTGAAGCTTTGCTGGCCTAGGAATGCTAATGAGCAAGTCATCCTGTGGCAAGGGGTGTTACACCCTCTTCCAGGGCAGGCTTTGTTCTGGGCCTCCTGAGAGCTGAGGCTCTTACCCTAGGAGGTCAGAACAGCATCTCGGTTGGCAGGCTGGCAGAGACCAGTCAGGGAACACACCAGAGTCCGGTAGGTTTTCAGGGACACCTCTAAGGTGCCCTCTGGTTGCGTGTATTGGTAAACCCATCACTCAAATCAGTGTGGGTTTATCAATACGAGATGTTTGATACCAAACATCTCTATTTTCATTGAAGCCATCATGTAGCTGGAGAACTCGTTTTCACCAGTGTCCAGCACATGTTTTAGAATGGCTTCAGAAAATAATTTCTAATGAGAACATGGCGACTCTGGTGCCTGAATCAAATCTAAATGTAAAATAATTGTGTGCGCACACATAAGTAATGGTTATATATGTTACAGGTTATACTATTAAGCTAAAAAAAAGTTATGGTGACATTGCATCACCACTACCATCCATTCTCAGGCAGTGACCCTGCCCCAAATCTAGTATGGGATGGTCCAACCTCAGACTATGATCCGAACCAGAGGGCACGCCGGGTAAGAGCCATAAGATCAAACAAAGAACTAACTGCATGCAGCCAGCATTGACCAGTCCTTGTTCTGGCTGGGTGGCTGTGCTGGTTTCATTTGAAGACTATGTCCTTTTAAGTGCCTCAATATCAGTTTGTTTAGAATTAAATTATGATTGTGAGAGGTGCAGGGTATCCATTCGACCTGGGTTACAGTATTCACTGAAACCCTTAATGTGCGCTAAGAGCCCAGGCTTTAGGCCCGAAATAGGCATATAATGTTTGCACACTGAGGGGATGCCAGGGCACAGGTTCTGGGACTGAAATATATAGTGTTGGTGTGCACACTGAGGATGGGGCCCAGGCGGTGGGACCGACATATGAATAGAGGGTTGGTTGCACACTGAGGAGAGGGCCCAGGCTCTGGACCCAAAATATGCATGGAGGGTTGGTGTGCACAGAGGGGAAGCTCCATGCTTTGGGACCGAGATATGCACGGGTGGGTTGGTGTGTACACTGAGGTGAGGGCTCAGCCTTTGGAAACAATATGTGCAGTAGGAGACCGTTTTGAGTTGTAGCTTGCACTGAAGGAAAGCCAGGTGTGTGCATTCAGAGCTCAGACTGAAGTCTTTGCTGTGCCAATTATACATTAAGATTTCAAGCTCAGTTGTACACTGCTGAGTGCCTGTGGCTGGATTGTACACTGGGTCCGGTGTGTACACAGAAGGCCTTATAAAGAACTAGAGCCCTTGTAGAGAGAAGACGACTTTGTAAATTTAAAACACAGCTGACGTGGCCAATTCTGGCGTTTTATCCCACAGCACTTTGTATGATGAAGTTTGGAGCCCATGATGAAACTGTTAAGAGCAAAACTTCCAACATGCTGTTGGTTGAAAGAAAAAACAAGCATTTGCAATGCAACAGGTCTCGCATTTACGCGAGTTTGAGCTATTGGCATTGTAAATGACAGTGCCTTTTATTTATGTTTTCTTTTTCGCTTTTGATACATAAATAAAACGCATTGTCATTTACAGTGCCAATAGCTTACATTTGCGTAAATGCGAGACCTATTGCATTGCAAATGCTTGTTCGAATCAGTGATCATCGTGTTAGTAATGTGCAGTACAGTAGACAAAACAAAAATATAGCGATAGAAATGCATCTATCATACATTATTTAGTATTTTATTTCCTAAAGACATGCACAGTATTACTAGATAATTAACTATACAATTATTTTATATGCAAAATAATGGGTCACTCAAATACACAGAATGCAGTATTTCACAACGTATTAAAATAATAGTAAATATCTTAAATGTTTTGGTTTTAGCAAATCCATTCTTCGCCTCTTTGGAAACTAAAAAGCTTATTAACATGTCCATTGTGCCCCACAGTCACTTTGTATGTGAGAAAAAAGTGATGCACCAGCGGCTCAAGGAGCTTGTAAATACGCCCCTAATATGTCAACGGATGCGTGTTGTTACGCTTACTAGGCTTCCAGTTGCAGATTTCGCTGGAGTCAATCCCCGGAATTGAGGGAGTATGGAATAACGGATGTGATGTCAAAGGAGGTGTGTCCGAGACCGCGGCAGAAGCAGAAGGTGTGGAGTCTACGTTATCGCAGTGATGCCTGGTGAGCTGATGCATTGACATGGGTATCCCTCCCCTATTAAATGCCCTGTGAGGTGCACCCTCTCTACTGCGCTATGTGCCAAGTTCATAGGTACCCGAGTACCTTGCCTCGTAAGTCGTAACTTACGAGGCTCGTAGTTGCCTCATCTTTCCAATGAGATTATATGCGATTAGTGATAAGGCTTCCAGAATACCAATCCCGTGATATTAGAATGCACGCTAGTGCATAAATATTAAGGCATATATATTCTGCAACAAGTGATGCATCTGTGGGGAGAAACTATTAATCGCAGAAAAGCCATAGCTCTCTCGGTGCAGGATAAAAAAAGCCTTCTATGTAAGAGCCGTGAGTTATAGAAACAAGCGGTTGAGAATGTCCGGACACCTTCGAAATTGAAAGCACTCACAGCGCGCTTAAAGTAAACAAAAAGCATGTCGTCCTGCCTCAAGTAGGACAAACTCAATAAAGAATATAGTACTTACGGTGTATGAACCGTAGTAAAGAGGCCAGTAGCCATCGAAGGATCCAAATGAGGACACAGCAGTATTAAGGAGGGACTAACAAGCCTATTGAGGAACTAGAAGCCAGCATTTACGAAGGACAAAGACACAAGCCAATGAAAAATATGGGCGGGGTAGTGGGCAGGGCTTCTCTCCCGTACTGAACAACCACAGATCTTCCCTAGAGAGCTATTTATTTAGCTTTTTTCCAACAGCTAGGCAGTATGGCCGAGTTTAACAACCTATTTGTGTTGAGAGCATGTTGATTGAGGAGAGAGTTTCCCCCTCTAACTGGTTGTTAGTTTTAAGAGACAAGTAAGTTGAGCATATGTTTGATATGGATTGGAAGACATGGTCATAGTAGCATTCCCTAGTTAAGGTGTTACCTACTTTTTAGATCTGGGTCATCAAAGTCCTACCCCTCTGCTGATGGTGAGCAGGAGATTGGCTGGGAAGTGTACCCAGTTATAAATATAAGAATGAAGTTTGAAATGGACAGAATACAGAACAATGTCATATGTTCACCCCAGTACAGAGAGCTGGGCCTAAATCCATAATTCTTTTGCTCACCATGCCATTCCAGTTTGAACCCAGCCATACGCAAATCAGTCTTGACCCTGTGCCTCATGGGAACAGTCCAGCCCGAACTGCCAAGCCAGGTCTCACCCCTCTTCAGCCAGGATAGCTTGAATCCAGTGGCATGGAGAGCACGGGATCCACGTCTGGGCATACCCGTCCCACTCGGGGTGACAAATACAAAAACAACAGTTGATGGACAGAATGCAGAACAATGTCATACATTCACCCCAGTACAGAGATCTAGGCCTAATCCATCGATTTTTGCTTGCCATTCCAGTTTGAACTCAGCCATATGCAAATCAGTCTTGACCCTCTGCCTCATGGGAACTGTTCAGCCCGAACTGCCAAGCCAGGTCCTCCCTGGACTGGAAACAAGCATCCTAGGACTGGTTTCGCGGTTTCACCCCTCTTCGGCCAGGATAGCTTGAATCCAGTGGCATGGAGAGCACGGGATCCACGTCTGGGCATACCCGTCCCACTCGGGGTGACAAATACAAAAACAACAGTTGATGGACAGAATGCAGAACAATGTCATTTATTCACCCCAGTACATCTGGGCCTGCTGAAGTTTGAAATGATACAAAAGCAACTCACAATGCAGCCTGCGAGGGCTAGCCCTAGCCACAAGGTGCACAGCAATGGGATAGAAAATATATATATATATATATATATATATATATATATATCTCCTACTGGCGGTAGCCAGTAGGTAGTTATAGTTAGGACCTATTTTCCATAGGAAATCCGCAACATTCTATTCCCAATAAGTCTGGCTCCGGTTGATAAATCCTCGCGAAATTTTCCAAATTTTTGGCCAGCTCCGCTCCGCTCCTACCCTGAACGTTTTGTGGTGATTCGTCAAGCGGGGGCCGAGAAAAAAGGGGGTTCCCAAAACGCGTTTTCCCCATGCAATTTCCCATAGGATCTGTTGTCGCAGCTACAGCCCGAACCGCTGAACGGAATGACACCAAATTTGGCAAAGAGGTAGTCCTCAGTTCAGACTCGTGCCTATGGTGTAAATCCGTTCCGTGCTTACCTTCTATCATTCGCAAGGAATTTTAAAAACGGAAATATGTCACTTTTTGTAACATAGTTATTGTGCAAGATACTCTTTCATATTTACAAAGAGAGGAAAAGGCACTCTGTGCACTTTTTATACCCCATGTAAATACAACCTCATCATGCACACCGCTTTGTGTTGAAAGGGTGTTCTATAAGTGTTGTTGTGCATGATTGCACTTAATACTCATAGAACAAGACACATGTCTAGATTTATTAGAAATCATAAATCTCGATATGTGTGTGAATGCTGCACCATTCTAAAATTGGTGTAGGAAAGCACAACATGGAGAATTGTTTTAATTTCTCCACATTTTTATATCTTCAATGCATGCAGAAATGTTCAGCATACATTGAAGGAGAAAAATGCCTTTACTGATTGTTTTTGTGCAGGAAGGTGTGTCTGTGTCACCTCATGGCTGCAGTTTAAGCAGCCGTGCAGAGAGAAGCATAGATTTGCAACATATTTATTTACATATGTTGCATCCCTTTGCTTCGGAAGTACTACAGCACACTGCAGTTAAAGAGGTTACTGTGTGATGCTGCAGCACTTCCTCATAGTTCTGCACTTATACATTCACCATACGCTACTAATGCATTCATTCAGTCAATTACGTACTACAGATACATTCATCTAAACTTTCACACACGAATAAAGAAATTTAGCTCTTTTTTTAAACCAGGAAAGTTAGTTCTTAGAAGAACTTTTTGTTTTCTTTTTTGTTTTTTTATTTTTTTGTACTTTTTGGAACAATGTTGTTATTTTTTTGTTTTTTTCAAAAGGAAAAAAAGACTACAGGAGGAACAAAACAGTCAACTTCTGCAAAAAAAAAAAATAAACGCAAGTTTA
The DNA here is from genome assembly GCF_964204655.1 of Triturus cristatus. Lineage (NCBI taxonomy): Eukaryota > Metazoa > Chordata > Amphibia > Caudata > Salamandridae > Triturus > Triturus cristatus. The sequence continues at coordinate 928,388,296 of NC_140582.1, forward strand.
GCACTTGTGGTTTTGCTGCGCTCGGCAGATTAGTTCAATTGACTGCTCGCCGTAACATAGTAGTTTGTTGCATTTAATGCAACTAATTTGTAATTTTCCAAATTCTGGACGTATGTCCGGGTGAGTGCTTGATGGTGATGCTGCAGAAGTGCTTGCCACTGCTGGCTGAGGCTGCTGTCGGAGTCTTCTGCATTCCTGCTTGGCCAGGTTCACGGGATGCAGAGTCTTCAGGTGTTTTAACATACTCGCAGTCCCACAAGAGTATTTTTTTTATGGATCCCCTCTGGAAAGCACTCTTTGACATATTTTACATGTCACTTTAGTTGAATTAGTTTTATTTTGTCCTTCTGGGAAGGAAAAAAATGTCCACACCACAGAGGTGTATCTTTCTGGGCGTGGAGGTTCCACAACAAATTCCTCATTGGACGACTGGTCTGATTCTGATGGTGGCTGCTGTGCAGAAGCCATTGTCTTCAGAAAAATCGCAGCTGTGGAAATCTTCCCCAAAAAGATTCTTCTAGTTCTAAGGTGTGAGATGTTCCTCCAAAGAAGCTCAAAGAATGATTGAAATGGGTGGGGTCTTTCAATAGTTAGAATAGGAAGTGTAATGAACCAATCAAATCTCTTTTTCTGCAGGTCACATGGGATCCGCGCACCCTGCGCTTACGCAGCACGCATCCAGCGCACATCCGCGAAATTGAATTATAGGATTAGATGTAAAAATATATTAGTTTTAAGACTACTTTAGAGTTTGTCTTCAATTAATATTCACATGAAATACATATATATATGTTTTTTAAAATGTTAAATATTTCACGGGTTCCGCGCACCTACCGCGTCATAGATGCAGATGACGCATCACGGAAGCGCGTAAACGTCGCGTTACGTACATCGAACGTGTCGCGTATAGGCTGGGGGTCGCATTGGGATCGCGCACTAAACACATACCCAACTCGTACCATGCGCGGATGCTATCGCGTAGGGATCGGGAACGGTGCGCTTAGGGTGCGCTGATCCAAAAAAATGGAAAAAAAATATATAAAATAAAGTTTTGAACATATACTTAAAAAATATTTTTTAAAATATTTAAAAATGTTTGAAAAACCCATTAAATTCAAATAATATTTTTTAATTTTTAAAAGAATTAATTGAAAAAATAAGTTTAAAAAATGGTGATAAAAAAGTATTTAAAAGAAAAAAATAATGAAATTGACACACTGAATTTGAAAAATATAGAAATCCAATCAAAATCATTAAACATGATATCTTCAGAGATAAGTTAGATAGGAATTAGCATTTAAAAAACCTTTGAAATTCACTGAAAAAAACATAGGTTTCATGCACGTTATAGTTAGGAATTGGCATTTAAAAAACCTTTGAAATTCACTGAAAGAACCAAAGGTTTCAGGGGCGTTATAGTTAGGAATTGGCATTTAAAAAACCTTAGAAATTCACTCAAAAAACCATAGGTTTCAGGGGCGTTATTTGATGTCATTTGAGATGTCATCAGTGATGTCATGAGTGATGTCACTGACCATGTCATGAGTGATGTAATATGTGATGCCATCAGCAGTGCATTGTGGGGGCGGGAGTTATAGTTAGCCGAACTAACTATAACGGGGGAATTTCTAGTGTTTTGCACGAGGGAAATGTCCAGCTAACTATAACACCCCTGAAACCTATGTTTTTTTCAGTGAATATATATATATATATATATATATATATATATATATATATATATATATATAACCTACTGGCGGTCGCCAGTAGGTAGTTATAGTTAGGACCTATTTTCCATAGGAAATCCGCAACATTCTATTTGGAATAACGTTGGTGCAGATTGACGAATCTTTGCGAGATTTTCTAAACTTTCGGCCAGCTCCGGTCCGCTCCTATCCTGAAAATGTCACGGTGATTCGTCAAGCGGGGGCCGAGAAAAAAGGGGTGTCCCAAAAAGCGTTTTCCCCATGCATTTTCCCATAGGACCTGTTGACGCAGCTACAGCCCGAACTGCTGAACGGAATTACACCAAATTTGGCAAAGAGGTAGTCCACAGTTCAGACTCGTGCCTTTTGCTTAAATGGTGTAAATCCGTTCAGTAGTTCCTGAGAAAATTTGAGTTAAAAGATAGATATATCTGGGCGGAGCCTAACCACACATCTCATCGTGAGATCTGATTGGCTGTCAGTACTTCATCCAAGAAGTGTTGGCAGCCATCTTGGGACCAATATATATGATAGCACCTCATTAAAAAACATTGCAGTTAATAGAAGGTTTTAAGACTTTAGTTACATTATAAATCATTTGTTGATGGTACCATACTCATTTTAGGAATTGTGGTGTGTTCTAAGGTGATTTTACCATGTGAAAAAGCCTTCTGCTGTGATATCATGAATCGTGTTTGAGAGAAAACTATTTTATCATGCTTTTCCCACAGAGGTTTGGAAGGTGATCTATAAGCTAAACAGAGCATATTTTCTGTAAATTCACATTATCTTTCTCAGTCATTTGAGAATGAAGTCTGAAATTCTCAGTAAAACATGTACATCCAACAAGGGCAGAGACTGTCAGTTGATTCCTTTGTGTTCTACTGCAGTTTCTCAGAGTATTCTAAAGATCAACTAGAGCACTAACAGTCCTACTTATGACAAACGTATTGCACACCTGAAGCCATCTTGATTGGAATAAAGTGGTAACTCTTAAAACATTTTGCCGTAGAAAGTATGATTAGTGCTGCAGAAAGAAAAATTAGGGCACATTTTGACTTCTCAAATCCTCTTCTATTTCATAAAATAAATTCTGACATGCAGACTGAAACATGCACTTTGAATACCAGCAGCAGACTTCCCTGGTGAGCAGTAGCTTTACTACAGTGATCTATTGAGCAACTAGAGTGCTAACTTTCAGAATTTATGGCAACTGTGTGACACATCGGAATGCCTTCTTGATGGAACCAAAGTAAAAAATGAAAGTATTTCCTACTGAGGAGACTGCAGTAAATGAGGAAATTAGGAAACTTCATAACAAATAAATCTCCCAAGATAGCCACCAGAGACAAAAGAGCCCAAATGTAGCCCAAATATCACCTAGATGTAGCCCAAGTATAGCCCAATGACAGAATGTACCAGAGTGTTCTAACGAACAACTAGAGCGCTTACTGTCTTACTTATGACAAAAGTATGGCAAACCTGAAGCCATCTTGATTGGAATAAACTGGTAACACTTAAAACATTTAATTTAAAAAGGAACACAATGAGGGGGTTCATTTTGCCATATAAATTATGATTAGTGCTGAAGAAAGAAAAATTGGGGCACATTTTGAGTGACTTCTCAAATCCTCTTCTATTTCATTAAAAAATTCTGATCTGCAGACTGAAACATGCACTTTTAATACCAGCAGCAGACTTCTGTGGTGAGCAGTAGCTTTACTACAGTGATCTAATGAGCAACTAGAGTGCTAACATTCAGCATTTATGGCAAATGTGGGATATATCTGAATACCTTCTTGATGGAATCAAAGTAAAAAACTGAAAGCATTTCCTACTGAGGAGACTGCAGTAAATGAGGAAATTAGGAAACTTTATAACAAATAAATCTCCCAAGATGGCCACCAGAGACAAAAGAGCCCAAATGCAGCACAAATATCACCCAGATGTAGCCCACATGTAGCCCAATGACAGAAGTGTGCAAAACACTTATATTTTGTGTATTTGCAGTTTTATATAGTGCAGACTTGTCCGGTATTGGAGTGTTTTACATGAGCATTGGTTACATTACACAAGATCAAATTCATTTTGGTTGTAGACATGGGGAGATTTGACCAGAATCACAGAATGTTGAGCTGAAGCAGAAACTCCAACCTGGTTCCCCAGTTGCAAAGTCTGCAGCTCTGGAAGTAACACCACATCCTCTCCCCTAAGTGCAACATTTAATCAAGTGGTCAACTGGATAAAAAAAATAAAGATTACAAATAATTTAAAGGTTCTTTGTCGCTATTTGAAAACTCAGAAAATATGTCCTCATTTTAGTTTTTTAGAGCACTAACCATAATTTTGATGCAAATAAGACCCTCTCATATATGTAATTTCTAAAGGAAATGCTCTAGGTATTACAGTTTTGATTACATCAAGGTGACGTCAGGCTTTCCACACTTTTGTAATAAATATAGAATGTTTGCAATCTAGTTTTTCATTGAGATACTGTTGAGAGGCAGAGGCCAGGGGCCCGGACTCTGAAAATTGAAGGCAGGTAGGAGAGTGCAGAGGCAACAATTTGACCACACTGGGCAGGCAGGAAGGGCAGTGGCAGCACAACAGACTATGGAGGGCAGTGGAAAGGGGGGCAGGGGCAACAAACCAACAATACAGGACTGGCAAGAGAGGCTGTGGCAATATAATAGACCATTGTGGGCAGAAGGAAGAGGCAGTGGTAGTACAACCATACATACCAACAGACCCGTTTCAGCCAGGAAACGTCCAATGTTTTTAAGCTCAAATTGACTTTATTTGATCTGTCTCCTGTCTACAATCTCCTCTTTTTCAATGTAACTCATTGGGGAAAATCAATACCCCAGTTTTTTTTCAAAATCTCCCTCTTACCAAGTTCAAAATGTTCGCAAGTATGATACATTGGATCATAGTAGGCAGGTGGAATTGGGGTAGGGACATGGACTCGGATAACAGAGCACAGGAGGGACATGGAGAGGTGCACCAAACTGACCCTACAGGGCAGGCATCAGGGTTTGCAGCAGCACAATAAACCACACAGGGCATGGAGGACGGGAGTGCAGCACAACAATCCATAGAAAGCAATAGGGAGGGGACAGGACCATGCACATGGACAACAGAGAACAGAGGGGAAAGAGGCAATGGTAGCTAGCTGACCATAATGGACAGACAGGAGAGAAAGCTGCAGCATAACAGACCATAAAGGGCAGGAGGGACGGATCAGGGGCATTACAATGGAACAGACAAGCCAGGAGGGAGGGAATAGGGGTCTGCACATGGAAACAGAGGGCTGGGGGCAAGGGGGCAGGGCAGGAGCAGCAAGATGACCATGGAGGTCAGGCAGGATGGGCACTAGAAACAAGACACACCATGGAGAGCAACAGTGAGACTATGATGGCATCACACACAGACCATGGAGGGAAGGTGGGAGGGGGTCAGGGGCAGCTAGCTGACCACACAGGGAAGATGGGAGGGGCCATGGCAGCACAGAAGACCATGCATGGCAAGCGGGAGGGTTAGTTGCAGCACAATGGCTATGATGGGCAAGAAGGTGGGTGCAAGGGCATGGACAAAGGAACATGGAGGATAGAAGGGAGGGTCAGGACCTGGGCACAGACAAGAGAGTTCAGGGGAAGGGGCCTCACAACAGACCGCGCAAGGCAGGCAGGAGGAGCAGTTGCAGCACAACAGACCAGGGAGGGCAGAAGGGTGTGGCAGTAAAATGGACCATGGAGGACAGGAGGAAGGGGATAGGGGCATGGCATGTGGACAGGCAGAGTAGAGGTGGCAGGGACAGGTTACAGTCATCTGACAATGCTAGGCAGGTGGGAGGGGAGTGGCAGCTCAACAGAACTCTCAGAGTAGATAGGAGTGGCAGGTCCATGGAACATGGTGGGCAAAAAGGATGGAGCAGGGGAATGCACAAAGACATTGGAGAGTAGGGGGAAGGAGAATAGGGGCAGCAAGCTAAGCACAGAGGCTAAGCAGGAGGTCAATGATGGGCCAAGAATTGGGCAATGGAGGGCAGGAGGAGTGGACTGGTACATCATGCTAAATGGAGGGCAGTGGCAGCACATCAGACCATGCATGGCAGGAGGGAGGAGGCTAGTCCATGGATTCAGACAACAGAGGATAGGGAGGAGGTGGATGGGGCCACAAGCTAACTGTTCAGAGAAGGTGGGTATTAGGAACTTTATTGTTTTTAAAATGTGTGTCTGTGCGAGCTACTTAAAATATGAACAAGTATGCAGCATAATCTCACTTTTATTCAGGAAGAAGAGGACGTTTGTGACTGTGACTCCGGGCTCACTTGGCAGAAACACCCCCTGACCCTCCACCCCCATCGCAAAATGTAATGCCCTTGAAAAGGGTAGGTGGACGCAGTGTTATATAGAACATAGTCCTGAGAGCACGATTGAAAATGAAAACTAGATATAGTATATGGTATAAACTATGCACCAAAAAGTGTGATATAAGATGAACCAGGGCGTGAAATATAATATGCAATACATTGTGCGCAATGACACATTCATTGGAGAGCGCGAGATAGCACAGGCACTAGCGCGTGCTAGGCGATATGCGCCTTGGAGTGTAATATGCACAGGGCAGTGTTGTGTAACCTAACTAGTCTCTAAAGTTGTAATATAAAATATGTGCTGGGGAGTGTAACGTTGCATATGCACTGTGACAAAGATATGGATCCCAGATTGTAATATGTATGGCATAGCGCTGTGCATTATAACATAGGCATCGAGGAAGGCATAATAGATGGGGCAATATAACCCGTGCGAAGGCAAGTGTGGCATGACATATTCATGGGGTGGTGTTACAGTGCACATGGGCTAGAGAGTGTCTTAGCATACGCACTAGCTGGTGGAATACAACACAGAGGTGTGTGGCACACGGCGGGCACTGGTGGGTGCATTGGGCTCAGCCAGGAGCACGCTGTGACTCTCAAGTGACATTCGTCTCCTTTCCAGAGAGTAAAATAAAAAGTATTACACATCCGGCGGTGGATGTGTGTTTTATTAACCGTGAGGGGGGGTTTCTTGCATAGTTTGGTTGAATTTTTGTCGAATCCCCTTTGAATGGCTTGGTGTGCATGTGTATTAAATGTGCCCGTCAATAGCTACCCATGTTTGTATAAATAAACGACAAGGGTGTCTACTTGAAAAGTACCCACCGGCGGGGGCGCCGGGATTAGGCACGGTAGGGCGACAGACACGTCAGAGCTTCACTAGCAGTGTAAATACATTCCACGTGGATTCATTGTATGCATAGTCGCTTTTTAATGAATATCACGCAAATCGTCATGGTGATAGGTACATACGGTTTGTCCAACATGTCCTAGGTGTTTCTATAAATATATTTTTAAAAAAATAATAAAAAACAAAGGCCGGCCCCCTGGGGCCATAAGTGGCCTGAGGAGGGGGGCAACACAGCCCCCCTCCTAAAGAATTAAAAAAAAAAGGCCATGACCAGGGGGTTGGGGTCTCCGGGGCCGATTAAGGCCTTGGGAGGGGGGCCACGCGACCCCCTTCCAAATTAATTGTTTTGAACAAAAAAAATTAGGGTGCAGGCCCTGGGGGATGGGGTCCCAGGGCCAATAAATTAGAAAAAGAAGGGGGGCCACACAGCCCTCCTTTAAAAAAAAATAAAAAAAATAAAAGACCGGCATCGCGCTGGAGGCCACGCCCCCTCCTTGCAGCACTCTGCAAACGCACCCCCTGGCCAGTTGTAAGTTGGGGAATTAATTCCCCTTCAATACTGAGGGTGCCTGAGGGCCAACTAGCCCAACAGGTATGTCCAGTATGCGGCAGGGAGCTGCGTTGCAGACAGGTGTTCTGAGGCCACGCCCCTTTTTACACCTCTATGCAATGCAGCGCTGTGGCGCTTACTGGGGTACCTAGTGGGCTAGTTTGACCCTAGGGACCCTTAGGATTCAATGGGACTTAATCTCTCAACTTAGAACGGCCACAGGGCGCGTTTACACAGTGGTGAAGGGCGGGGACGGGGCCTGAGGTGACGTGTGCAAACACGCCCTGTGGCGCGTTTTAAGTTGGGGAAATAATTCCCTTTCAATCCTGAGGGACCCTGGGGGCCAACTAGCCCACCAGGTGCTTCCAGTAAGCGCCACTGCTCTGCGTTGCAGAGAGGTGGTGCAGGCTGTGCCCCTTTTTACACCTCTGCAATGGCGCTTACTGGACGTACCTAGTGGGCTAGTTGGACCCTAGGGACCCTCAGGATTCAAATGAACTTAATCTCCCAACTAAAAACGGCCACAGGGCGTGTTTAGACAGTGGGGAAGGGAGGGGACGGGACTGAGGTGACGTGTGCAAACACGCCCTGTGGTGCGTTTTAAGAGGTAGTTTTTACTGTATTCTGAGTGTCTTTTAACATAGCACTGGCTCAAGGACTGGTTAGTCAGACTCAGTTACCACCAGTATCCATCTGAAAAAGTTGAGGGTGCAGGATGATTTTGCAACAAGGCTTCTTTCTGCTCTTCTGTTTGTTCTTTCTGCACGTTATCCTTCTTCCTGCACTTTTTTCTTTTGTCTTTGAGGACTTCTGTTGCTTCTTTCGGCATTTTTTTTTCTTTCTGTGCGTTTTTTCTTCTTTCTTCACATGTCCTATCTCTGTAGGCATAGTTAGAAATTAACATTTCAAAAACTTTTGAAATTCACTGAAAAAAACATAGGTTTCAGGCACGTTATAGTTAGGAATTAGCATTTAAAAAACCTTTAAAATTCACTGAAAAAACCATAGGTTTCAGGGGCGTTAGTTATAGTTAGCTGGACTTTTCACTTGTACAAAACCATTGAAATTCCCCTGTTATAGTTAGTTCAGCTAACTATAACTCGTGCGCCCGCAATGCACTGCTGATGACGTCACATATTACATCAGTCATGACATGGTCAGTGACATCACTGATGACATCACTGATGACATCATCCTTTTGATAGAGTGGCAGACCTCCTCTTCCCCTAATATAACCTTTGATACACATATTCAAAAATAGAAACTAAAATTTTCAAAACAATGGACATACCAATACCAGTTACAACAACCGATTCAGTAATTCTAAAATCCACATACACATCCACTCATTCACCAACAGTCCTATACAGTCACTCCTACATGTACTCACTCATCATATGTACTCATACACCTATACATCCTGTTACACAACGCCACTCATCCATAGAGTTACTCACACACATAGTCACTCATGCTAATAAAGAATCAAACATCCATTTACTTGCATATACAGTTATACACACACTACCACACTAATACAGAAACTTACACATACTTAGTCTTTTAAACAATCACTTATAGAAACATATACTTATTCATACAGGAACTCTTCCAATCTAATAGAAGCAAGATGGCGGCTGTGTAACGGCCGTTGCAGCGGAGCAGTGAGGGCTGAGGAAGGAATATGAGACCGATGGAGAATTAGTCTGTACGGATACGATTTCCCGAAACCTCGGAACACTACTCTAACTCTGGGATGCTGATAGCACCTACTTGCCATGGTCTCGTGAAACAATTCGCTCGGGCAGTGGTGTTTGCGGTAGCGGCTCTCTCGTCTGGCCACAGGCGCCGCGGGAGCACAGGAGGGTAGAGTCGGGTCCCGAGGCAGCGGAGTGGAGCGGAATCCAGGCGGAGCGGAGTAGATATTCGCTCCAGGCTGAAGGGGGAAAGCGTTCACCGCAGCTCATTAAATTGGCTTTGTGAGAGACGGAAGGAGGCTATGGCTCCGAAAACAGCGGCTGGGTCAAAAATGGTGTCCCAAAAGAAAAAAGCTCTGCGGGAGGAAGCTGAGATTGTGATAGAAGGAAACGAGGACCTACGTGCAACGCATCAGCCCATAGAACTGTCAAAAAAGAGGCAGCAGATCACCGGAAGAACTCGTCAGGCAGTCGCCTCAATCGCCTCAATTGCGGACATTTTCTCCAAAGTGGGTAAGGAGAAGGAGAGGGCGAAGGGGAAGGAGGTGGTTAAAGAGGTGGGGGGCAGCATCTCCCCAGCGGCTAAAGTACAAAATGAGGAGACAAAAGGCTGGTAACACTATGGGGGGGGCTCTCCCCCCCCCCCCCCCTAGCGCTGAGGAATTCTTTGACCAGACACCACCCCCTGCACTATATTCGGCTAAAGAGACAATCTTGGGTGGCGATTCCGCGGCCCAATCTCCTGCCGGGGGAAGGAGGCGACTAAGGAGACGCTTCTGGTTGAAAATGTGTTACCGCCCCAGGAAATAATGACGGACGACGCTGGCCTCTTTGTGCAGGGCGCTGACACGGCCAATGCAAGGGTACAGTCACAGCCGGGAGTCATAGCTAACATGGGTCCCCTGAGTACTGGGTTTGACTTGGCCTTGGGAGGCCCTCTCAGTGAAAAGGAAAAAGATCCCAGCGAATGCTTTCTTCTCAGTGTCTGAAGGGGCCGGTTGGTCCGAGGATGATGAACGCAGCTCTTATCTAGATTCAGAGAGCAACTCAGAATCAGACTTTCCGGCAACAGCACTAAGACCTCCTGTAGCTACAGTTGCGAGGACTCCGGTTCAGTGCGACCCCCATCGTGAACTATGCTGGGATCACTCTCCTGCCCTGGCTTTCCAGGGAAGCCCCAGCATGGACACTGCCCACCTGTCACTCTTGGAGACAATAGATCAAGAGATAATCACACATAGAGAAGAGACCCGCCAGGATAATCGCAAAGCTCAGGCTGCAATGAGGAAGATGCAGGGCGTGGTCAGGAAACTCTATAAAGTTTGCGCCAACACGGGGGACAGAGTCTCGAATCTGGAGGAGAGAGTTGTAACAACGGAGACCGATGTAGCCGAAGCTACCAGCAAGGTTAATGCTCACTGCTCGCAAGTGGTCGATCTTCAGTGGAAAATGGAGGAGATGGAGAACAGGCTCCGCCAGAACAACTTGAGGGTTTTGGGAATCCCGGAGGGGGTCGAGGGCTCCGATATAAGGGCATATATCATCAAGCTCTTCGAGCAAGCGTTTTCCAGAGCTCTCTAACTGGATTTGGTCTACCGAGCTACAACGAGTCCATCGTACCCCCTTCAAACTTCGTAGGAACACCAAGGAAGGTGATAAACCCAGAGCTGTGTTGATATTTCTCGGCAATTTTATCCTGAGACAGTCCATCGCAGAAAGGGCGAGACAGGATGCTAGGAGAAGTAGCGAAGGGGTCTCTTTCTTTGTGCGTCCGGACTACTGCCATGCGACCGTAGAGCGAAGGTGGCGGTTGAGGGAGATGATCAAACCCTTTCAGGATAAGAAGATTCAAGCCTTCCTGATAAATCCAGCCCAGTTAAAAATAATTAATGAAGGCAGGACTTTATTTTTTGCCTCAGAAATTAAAGCGAAGGAGTATTTGGACTCTCTAGGCAAATAGTCCTTAACTGTTAATCTGATGAGGGCAGTTCTACACCAGTTATTGATTGAGATGAGAAGGGCTTGGTAGATTGGTAGAATCTCCGGCAGGGAAATCGTGCTGCACATATTGTACTAGTTTGAATGGTTAAAGGGTCTCTGCAGTGGTTTTGGGTTTTTTTTTTTTGCTTTAATTGTTTGTCCTCACTGCGATCTCTGCTAATCCATCACACGCACAGACTAGGTCTGAGCGCTTCACAGAACGGGTTGTGGAGGGGAGGTGTAGGGGGGTGGTGGTTGAGGTGGGGGGGTGGGTCTGATGGTGGGAAGGGGTGGAGGGGAGGATGGCGGTGATGTTAGAAAATAAGGGAAAAAATGCAGTTTGGAGTATTCTGGATATCTCTCTAGTCAGCTTACGGATATAGCAACGGATAATCTGTTGAAGGTGCAGGTGGATCTTGATGTTCAAGAAGAACCTCAGGATGGCGAGCATTAGAGTTTGCTCAATTAACATAGGCAGGATGAACGATTGGAGGAAACGTCAAAAATGGGCACATTTTGTGAAGCATAATAGATTCGATGTCCTCTGCCTCCAAGAAACTCACCTCCCCTGGGCTAGAAGGAGTCTCATGCTTTTGAGTGGCTTTGAGCCGGCAGCATGTACAACACAATCTTCGATAAACAGGGGGGTCGCAGTCTTAGCAAGAACATCCTTGGGATGGGTTAGACGGACTAAAGTGGACAGTAATGGGAGATGGGTTTTTAGTGGAGCTGGGTAAGGGCTTTACGATGTGTGTAGTTTATGGGTCAAATAGCGATGTTCCCGAGATTTTTGATCTCCTCGAAGTAGAGCTGGCGGGTTGGTTAACCCCTATAATATTTTGTGGGGATCTAAATATCTCAGCTGATTGGTGCAGTAACGCAGCATATTTGGGACGGAAGCCAAGAGTTTTTAGGGCTGTTAGGGCTCTTATCAGCTCGCATGGGTTGGTAGACGGATGGGGGGTCAAAGAACCCCAAAAACCAGGCTTCACATATTTTTCAAATCCTTTTCAGAGGTATACGAAACTGGATTATTTTTTCGTGTCATCTTCAGAAATAATGAACAGGCCGGTAGAATTTTAGCTCTACAAATTAAGCAGGGAAAAGCAAAAAATATCATCTCTCGGATAGAAGAAAATGGGATTGAATTTACGGATGCTAAATAAATCCTACAGGTCTTCAAGAACTTTTATCAAAGCCTTTACGCTGAGGAAAAGCTGGTTGGCTTCCAGGGCGAAGAGGTTGTGGATAACGGCCCTCGATTAGGGGATTCAGTAAGGGAAGAGATGGAGATGGGTATCAATGGGAGTGAGATTAGAGCTGCCTTGCGGGAGCTAGCCAAGGGTAAGGCTGCGGGTCCAGATGGGATCCCCCTGGAGGTCTATAAATGTGTCGAATCTGAGATCACCCTGCTCCTAATTGATCTCTTTAATGGTAAGTAAGTAAGTAAGTAATAGTTTATTAGCATAGTTAATTAAAACCATTGCAATTCATCCTTTTAAAAAAAAACAAAAAAAACATAATAATAATAAAAAACACTAATGTGTACACAATACATTATTCATCACTTAATAAAATTACATTCACGTAGTAACTGTATTTTTAATTCCTTTTAAAAAGTTCATAAGATTTTATACGTTGATAGAGTTAAAATAGTAAACGTATTGTTCTAAATGTCCTCTGTGTTTTATGGCAAGGGGACAAATTCCAGTATTTACTCTTCTTCCACCTTCCATAATTGATACAATGTAAATAGGGATCTGCTTATTTTAAGAGCCTCTAAGAATATGACGGTCGGCCAATTTTCTGCATCTTTGTTTCTACCACCTTCAAAAACTTCACCAGGCTACAATTCAACTGCGGGTCACTAGGTGTAAAACAGGCAAGAACTGCCTGTCTTCGTGAGCGTATTCCACGGTGGTTGAAGTGGTGTTTCAGTAACCGTTTCCTTTCCTCCAACAGCTTCTCGCAGGAGCACAACAAATGTTCCATGTCTTCAGATGCCTTGCCACATAGGCGACAGAGGGAACCCCCATTAACCCTCAGCCACTGCGGAAAGTGGCGTGTGCATGGTAACACGCCTAGTCTGTATTTGAGGAACTTCAGTTTTATATGACGTGAGTAGCCGAGGTCAAGGTAACTCTGGTAGCCTTGTTTGGAGTAGGAGTTTAGGATGATCCACCCATGTGACCTCTTTGCAACACACGCTTTATCTTCAATCCATGAAAGATGTTTTATTGTTCTCTTTACTATTCTTTTGATCGTGGTGTGATTGGTAGGAGTATTCCACAGCTCCTGTAACCCTAGATTCACTAGGCTGCTTTTCAAGTATTTGGCAGCTGGCGATGCCGGATACCGTTCTAGTTCTGACCATAAGTAGCTGTTTAGGGTTCCTTCATTTGCCTTACGGACTTTATCCCAAGTCATTATATATGCACCTTGTCTTGCCAAAGACTGCTTCTGTCCTCCAAATTCCAGCCTGAGTTGGGCCGGAGAGGTTTGTTTTGGCAAGCTGAATATGGTTCTGTATGCTGATGCCACAGTTCTGTCTAGGGTCGCCGCATCCCTACCTCTCTGTACTTCGCTCCCATAAGTAATTGTGGGCAGCAGTTTAGCTCTTATAACTTGTGCCAGGGGCAAGAGAGAGGGACTGGTGAGCTTACCATTTAATTTTTTTAACGAAATCGATATCGCAATGCCTTTTCCTCTAATGCTTGCTTTCTGAATGGTAAATTGGCCACCATTATCAATTTTGACTCCCAGGTACTTGTACACTGTTGTGTCTTCAATACGGTTGTTGTTCCAGAACCAGCCATGGCTGGATTTCCCTTTTTTATTAATTGACATAGTTTGTGTCTTCTGTAGATTTATTGTCAGTTGGTTATCATCAGAGTACAACCGAGTGGCATATAGGAGGTTTTGTAGCCCTATTTTTGTTTGAAACACTATGTCATCCGCATATAGTAATGATGGTAATGTTTGGCCTCCTAGTTTCGGTGCATGGGAATTGCAGGTATTTAAAATCGGAGTTAAATCACCTAAGAACAGATTAAAAAGGGTTGGAGCCAAGACACATCCCTGTTTTAAGCCCTTGTTAGTTGGGATGCGTCTGGACAGATGAGATCCATCACCCAACTTAACCTGTATCCAGGTGTCACTGTGCAGGTTGATAAGTAGATTTAGCAAGGGCCTCGGGATCCCCCACTTGTTCAGTTTAGACCACAGGAGATTTCGATTGATGTAATCAAACGCTGCCTTATAATCAATAAAGCACAGATGGATTGGCATTTTGGTAGTTTTGGCTTTATCGATTAACAGGCCCATTGTCAAGATGTTCGTTGTTGTCCCAACATTTTTAGCAAAACCTGTTTGATTTACAGGGATTAAGGAGTTTTCTGTAGCCCAGAGCTGTAATTCTTCCAAGAGGATCCCAGCAAAGTACTTGGCCTCATTATCCATAAGGGCAATCAGTCTGTAGTTGCTTGGTTGTGATTTATTACCTGATTTGAGTATAGGAGAGATAATTGATCCCTTCCAGGAGGCAGGTAATATATTGAACTGTATTATTTCATTGAATAATGGCTCTAGTGCTCCAGCCCATTCCCTATCGCTCTGTTTGTAAAGGATGGGAGGTATACCATTCGGGCCGGGTGCCCCTTCCCTTCTTCCCTTTTTAATTTGTCGCATGATTGTCTTTTGTAAGTTTATTTCTCTTGTATTCGTGATTGTATTGCCACAAGCTTGTTTATGGGAAGTTTCACACAGTGTTGATAGTTTATTGCCCTCATTTCCTATCTCAAAGTCAGAGGCCTTTTGTTGTAAAAAATGATCTTTAAGATACTTTGACCATGCAGCTTCGCTAATATTAGAGGATACTCCATCATGCACAGATTTTAAAAAGGAATTAATTGTGATCTCTTTAATGGTATAATTTGTACAGGAGTGGTCCCAGAATCATGGAGGGAAACTAATATAGTAGTCTTTCATAAGAAAGGGAAGCCCAGGGAGAAACCGGGATCCTACCGACCCATCTCGCTAATCAATGCGGACACGAAATTATATTCCAAGATTTGGGCTAAAAGGTAGGTCAGGATCATCGGCGACCTCGTCTCCCCGTGGCAGCACAGGTTTGTACCTGGGCGTGGCACCACGGATCATATTAGGAGGGTAATAGCTCTGTTCGATGCTCAGGCTGCCGCGGGGGGCGAGATGGCCATGATCCTGCTCGACGCCGAGAAGGCTTTTGATCGCGTTGTTTGGAACTTTCTTTAGGGGATTTTAGTGGGGAGAGGATTTGGCGAGAAATCTATCAGAGCACTCAGAGCGATGTATGTTGATCCCGTCGCGCGTGTTGTGGTTATGGGGGAGAGCTCTGATAAAATTTCTATAAATAGAGGCATGCGTCAAGGGTGCCCCTGCTCCCCAATCCTCTTCTCTCTTTACATCGATCCGTTTATCCGGAAGATATTAGAGAGCCCAAGGATCAGTCCCGTGGTGTGTAATGGCTACGAAAGTAAGATCTTGGCGTATGCAGACGATCTGGCAGTGATCACTACTGATCCTCAACAGGCACTCTTGGTTTTGGCACAAATGGCAAAGACTTTCGTCAGTCAATCTGGGTACTTATTAAATGAATCCAAAACGCAAATAATATGTACTAAAAATATTATCAAATCAGACATCAGATTCGTGGATTCAGCAAGCTATCTGGGGGTTAGAATCAACGCCTCAATAGATAAAATAGCAGCGGAGAATTTTGTTCCACTTAGTAAATCTATAGAAGTCGATCTGAAAAGAATTGATGTATTACACCTCTCATTGATTGGGAGGGTTAATGTACTCAAAATTTCAATGTTCCCTAAAATCCTATATATGTTTCGTGCCATACCCCTTTTAATCGAGGAGAAAATAATCAAAAACCTGGAGTCCATCTTTATAAGGTTTATATGGAAGTACAGAAAGATCAGGCGTTCTACGAACCTAATGTCACTTCCTAGGGAAAGGGGTGGGTTGGCCTTACCAAACCTGAGGCTTTATCACTGGTCTTGCTTATTGACTCAAATGTCTATTCTTTTCCAGTCACAGTCATGTCATAGTTCAGTAAATAACGATATTCAGACGCCCCCCTCAATTTTTAAGCTGCTAGTTGGGAGAAAAGCACTCGGCATTTTGATGTGTGAAGTCGATCGTAGATATTATAAGAGGGCCCGTCTTAAGATCTTGGAAGGGGTGTGGGGGGTCTGGAGGGCTATCTTAAAGTTCTGTAAAATCCCCAAGATAAACCCATACCTCCACCTTTGCAACTCAAGCTTATTCCCGCGGGTGGGTTTAGATAGGAACCTTCAGGTATGGAAGGACCTGGGAATTAAGACACTAGGGGATATAATAGGGAAAGACGGGATATGGGGGTTCGATGTCCTTCAGCGTAGTGCTGGTGTCCCATCAAATCATTGGCTCCTGTATGTCCAATGAGTGTGCTCGCTGAAGGCATTAAGACCGAGGATATCACCTCTGGCAGAATCCCCCATGTTGGATTAGTTGGTTAAAGGGGGTAAGAAACTAAAAGTCGTCTATATGCTCTTCATGGGAGAAATTCAAGCTGATCTGGAGAAAACTGAACGTACTTTGGCAATAAAATTAGGAAATCCCGACGTTGATCTGGATATTGCCCTCCTTCTGAATAAAAAATTATTTCGCTCTTGAGGGCTCAGCATTACAAAACTGTGTTTGATTTATATTATACTCCTGCCAAGCTTTATGCTGGGGGGGGGGGGGGGGGGTCAGGGAAGACGACAGATGTCCCAGATGTAATACAGGTCATGCAGATCTGTTGCATATGTTTTTTCGATTGTGGCTCGCTAGCTGTAATTCAGGGAGAGATAGGAAAATTCTGGGAGGGGCTGCTAGGTCAAAAGATCGACCTATCCACTTCCCTGATGTTATTGGGCACTGACAATAGGCTAAAACTGGGGAAAGCTGAGGAAGCCCTGGTTTTTATCTCTGTAGCTGTACTTCGGATCTTAATCTCCTCAGGTTGGAAGGATACTACTGCTCCCTCATTTCAAATGTGGCTGTCCAGATTATTGGGTATGCATAACATAGAGATCTCCCTGTATGCTCAGAAGGGGAAGAAAACAGGGGATTTTGGGAAATCTGTCTGGTCTCCCGTTTCAAATTGGACGGAGTCCAGAATGAGAGAGGGAGAGAGAAAATAGCATTCCGAAATGTCTATTTAGGTTGGACTCCTTGCTCCTTTCTTATTATTGTTTAGCTTGAGAAGACAAAGGATGTTTTTAAATGTGTTGATTTTCTTTGTGCATTATTTGTCAGTATGTCCAAACTGCATAAAAAAAAAATATTAAAAAAAAAGGAACTCTTCCAATCTCTCACTCTCACATATACTCACTTATATACACCGATAGTCACATATACTAGTTTAAAACGTATGTAGTTACTCATAAAGACACTATTGAGACAGCCATTCACTCACTAACACACCCATGCACACACTCATCCACCCATACAGTCCTGCACACATGCTGTCTTCAACACATACAAACAGTGAGTCACTCATTCATGCACCTATGCACTATGTAATACCCCCCACCGAACCATACAGACACTCATACTGATACTCAAAAAAACAACTAATAACCTATGTAGACACTCATGTAGCTACTCACCAACCCATGCAGCCACTTCTACACAAAGTGAGAGACTGATACTGATATTTACATATTTAAACATTACTCACTAAGACATGTATTCAGTAAGATGCACTTAATCAGTCAGTTATACAATCAATTTTTCAAAAACAAATCATCCATTTAGACACTTATATACCCATTTATTCTTCCATCGACCTTGAGATCTACATATATAAAACATATGTAATTTTCAGAAAAACACACATTCACTGGATGATGTCATCAGTGATGTCATTTGAGATGTCATCAGTGATGTCATGAGTGATGTCACTGACCATGTCATGAGTGATGTAATATGTGACGTCATCAGCAGTGCATTGCGGGCGCGCGAGTTATAGTTAGCTGAACTAACTATAACGGGGGAATTTCAATGGTTTTGTACAAGTGAAAAGTCCAGCGAACTATAACGTGCCTGAAACCTATGGTTTTTTCAGTGAATATATATATATATATATATATATATATATTTATTTAGGACCAAGTTTCCATAGGAAGAACATTTTTTGTTTTGCTTATAACTTTGATGTCGTTTGATGAATCTTCATGAAATTTTCCAAACTAATTCTTTGTTCATATCAGCTCCTATGTTGAAAGTTTGGGGGTGATTCGTCAAGGGGGGGGCCGAGACAAAAGGTGGGTCCCAAAACGTGTTTTCTCCATGCAATTTCCATAGGAAACTTTCAACAAGGCTACAGGTCAAACGGGTGAACGGTATTACCCCAAATTTGTCAGGGAGAAGGGTCTTGGTCTAGAAAGCACGCTTTTGTTTTTTTGGTGTAAATCCGTTCAGTAGTTTTGGAAAAATATCGAAATTTGCAGATATCGATATTTGGGAATTCTGCCATCTGATTGGCTGAGACGTTACGAGCACGAGCTTGCTGCTTTTAGCTGCGAGCTGTTGCAACTAGGAAGTGTTGGCAGCCATTTTGTGATTCCGTTGAAACGAGTAAGGGGAAAAAAGGGCGAAAAGAGTAGGAAACAGGAGGATAGGAGCACTGTAACCTCTGTGGGGGAGTGCGAAGCGAAGTAGTCACTCCTACCAGTCTGAAAGTGCGGTGTTGCTCAGAGTGACATGGTGCTGAGATGAGATGCTGTTACACTCTGGTATGAAACCGAGAGCCTAAACCGTGAGCTCGTTGCTGTAAAGTGATGTGCTCTGGTCTTTTTAGAATACCTTTGCAAGTAGTGTTAGTAGGCGTTTATACCATACAGGGAGTGGGAAGCGAACTACTGACCTCTACCATGCGTTTATACTATACCGGAAGTGGGAAGCGAAGTACTCACGCCTACCGGTATGAAACTGACCAGATTGCTGTAAAGTGATGGGCTCTGGGTGCTGTAGCATACTGGCCTCTGTAGTATAACTGTGTAAGTAGTGTTAGTATGCGTTTATACTATACAGGGAGTGGGAAGCGAACTACTCACCCCTACCGGTCTCAAGACTCGTGGATGAAACCATGAGCTCATTGCTGTAAAGTCATTTGCTCTGTGTAGTATTCCAGTGTAAGTCATAGTAGAATGTTAGTATGTAATGCTACTAGAATGTAAGTATGCAATGTTAGAATGTAGGGCTGTCATGAGGGAAATCTTGGCGAGTTTGTACACGGTGCTGGAGAAGACAGTTGCCTTGCTGTCTGCTCCTGTTGGTGGCTGTTTAAGCTGTCTTCTTTTCCTGCAATAAATCTACTTATCGGATCCACTGCTGTCTTCCTCTTCACTACATAAATTTGGCGACGAGCAGGAGAAGGTAAAAAGGAGGCAGCACTCACCAATATTTTGAGCTTCCTTGCGTTCTGCTGAAGACCCGTTTTCTTGGTGAAGCTGTTTCTGCTCATCCCAGGGTTGTCGGCTCATGGAACTATGCCATCAGACCTTTGGTAGGATTTAAATTTTGGGATTTTCGGCTTCCTCTACCTCTTCACTAATCTCTGGTCGCTGTACAACACATGTGCAAGTAGTGTTAGTATGCGTTTATACTAATTATGTAGTTATGCAGTAACCAATGCATCATGGCCCTATGGAGCGCCACCTCCCAGGCGCAGCTCATACTATGTCCCGGGCTGTGCATCCGCGGGACATTTATGTTTGCTATTACAGGGCGGGAGCATGGCTTTCACCCTGTGATAGCAAATCCTTGTTTGCCTCGTTGAAGCGAGAGGAGGAAAACCTCGTATCGCTTCAATAAAGCGGATCCGGATGGTAAAAATGAAAAATAAAAAAAATGAAGCTGGGTCTCACCCGTTCATGTAAATGAGCCCCCTGGTAGATAATGTTCTGGGGCCTATCCTATTATTATATTGCGGGGTCTCTGCAGCACTTGGGCCCCTAATCTCATGTAAATTAGGCGCGGGAGGGCACAGAGACGTTTCGCAGCCGGGGATCGCCACATACCCTGGTATTGTTTAGTAATTGTTCGGGGGGGCTTCGAGGCCAACTCAAGTCCGGGGATCGCCACCCTCCAGGACTTCACTTAAATATGCAGGGTGGGCGTTGACAGTCCCTGAAGCCTCGGTGGCCCTAGGCAGTGCCTTATTGGTTCGGTAATCACACGGGCAGTACTCGTGAATTACCTAGGCTTCATTTATGTAATAGTCTGTTGGTTTGTATTTGGTAGGTGCACTGCAAAATTAAAAAATGTTTTCTCTCATAACCTCCTATCAACCGCCGATTTTCACAATAAACTACAGACAAGTGTTGTCAGAAAAAGAAGACCCATTCACTCACTCATTTTTTGGTAAAAAAAAACGTTTATTGATAAATGGAAACTCAACAGTAAAACATGAAATAAGTGGGTGGGACTCCTGGATGCAGCGTACAAAACCTGCAAGTAAAAAAGAAACATAAGTATGTATGCCATGTCCAAGAGAAAAATAAATGTAGTCAGAATGAAAGGAAGAAAGTGAGAATGGGACAGAGAGCGAGTGGGTGGAAGGGAGAAGGGGAGGGTGAGTCAATAGAACAGAGGGAGGAGGAGACAGAGCGTCGGCCTACTGCACCCAGCCCTCACTGTTCACCTCCTGTCACCTGGGTGTCTGGGACGCTGGGGTCTGCGAGAAAGAGTGTGGTCCAGCAAGTCTTTAAAATGAAACAGAGATATGAATGAGGCCAGAGATTACATTATTATCTACGGCAACATCGCTTGCCTGCACCTGTGCACCCAGGCTGCTGCACCCCAGCCCCTTCCCCTGCACTGTGCTCAATTGCAGCTCTTGCGCACCGAGGCTTCACTGCTCACCTGCCACTACCGGTGTGTCCAACGACGTACCGGTACGAGCTCCAACTCCGGGGTGCCGCTCTCAGGGTGGAACAGCAGGTTTCCGGTCGGGGATGGTGTCTTGATATCATGATGGAAGGCGTCGGAATGCCCAGGGCCTCATCACAGGCTGAGCATCCGCTCCGCCTATTATGGTGCCACTAACTCAGTGTTTGAAAAGGGAGAAATAATATAATGCTGGAAACGTCTTGAGGTAAATGAAGGTTTATTTCAAGCTTAATAGAGAACACCAGTTGAGTGCATCCTTCCTTCTTGAAGTACGATTCACCAACTGTTAGTGGTAATCGTGGTTCAAAGAGGAGTTGGAGTGCATGAGAATACACAAGGTTAAATAATATGTTATGCCAAGGTTAACATACAAAGGAACAGAGCGCATGCTAGAAGCATAATGTGCGCGTGCAATGCAGTGGCCGAAGCCTGTGTGCATGCACACTTAGTAATCAGCTAACTACAGTGCCCCAAAAGCCAACGCCACCTGTCTGTAGGGCAGCGCTGCCCGCTGGCACAGGCCTACAGTACGGTCCAGCAGGTCCTTAAAATGAGACAGAGATGTTACTGAATGAGGTCAGAGATCACATTATTACGCACGGCAACATCGCTTGTTTGCACCTGGTCACCCAGGCTGATGCACCACACCCGCCGCACCGCGCTCAATTGCAGCCCCTGTGCACCTAGGCCCCACTGCTCACCTGCTGTCATTGGTGTGTGTCCAAACACAATGGCCAGCAGGGTTCACAATTCAGATCTAGTTTTGATTGCCAGGATGGTGTACACCTCATAGATCCCATTTTTTTTATTGCGCATTGTGATATGCGAGGTGGATGCGGCCATATCACCTGAGGCAGTGTGGAAGAACTGGGACATGTGGCGTCGTCGTTATTCTATTTATACGTTGGCAAAGTGGGCTGGGCTTGCGTACGCCAGGCCAGCGTAGGGGTATGAATAATTATTCCGGGGACCTGGGCGTTGTTCAGTTCCTGCCTGGGCAGGAAATGTACTTATCCAGTATTGGGGTATCTTTCATAGATTCACATGCCTGAATCATTCCCCGTCCCCGTCGCCGAGGCAGGAGTCCCACGGTAAATACAAAAGTAGTGCCAAGAGTAAATAATAGTAGTAGGCTAAAAGAAAAAGCCTAAGGCCCAAGTCTTAGTAGCCTATCTACATCATTATAGAAAAAAGAACCAAAGATTGGTCCCAGCCAATCAGCTGCCAGCACCCTCCAGAACCTTCCCAGCAGAGGCAGTTCTCCTCAGATTTTCACCGTACGTCGTGTGTGAAGGGAGTCTCCCTGAGCTCTGCTCAGTTTCTTCAGCTATTACTACTTTTTGGATCATCCAAGATCATACTTCATTTCTCTGACCCTATTAAGGCAGTAATATGGCAGAGTGGCAGGAAACAAGGTAATAGACTACGAAATATGTTTAACCTTTCCTCAATAACTCTCACGTTCTGAGAGATGAGGCTATTATTGGGACCACAGAGACTTTCATCTGTCACTTCTGATGAGAACAACGAGGATTCCTTCACCTCATAGGAGAGGTCAAAGGGAGAAGTCGCGCCAGGAGCCTCCAGAGGGCGCGCAAAAATGCCATAAAGACCTACCTTGAGTCTTGACAGAGAGAGGCAAGTGGGAAAAACTTCCTCAGAGGCTGATCTTACAACTCCCTTTTCATCCCTACATCAGGGAAATCTGTTTAACCTGACATTAAGGAGTCTATTACAAACCTCCATGTCTAATATTACTGCCTCACCAATATTGACCTCATCTACGATGGCCTTGTCTATGATGGGCCTCCTATGATGGTCGTCTACGATGGTCATCTACGACTGCCTCATCTACTACGGTCGTCTACGACTGCTTCATCTACGACGGTCGTCTACGACCTCCTCATCTACGACGGTCGTCTACGACGGCCTCATCTACGACGGTCGTCTACGACGGCCTCATCTACGACGGTCGTCTACGACGGCCTCATCTACGACGGTCGTCTACGACGGCCTCATCTACGACGGTCCTCTACGACGGCCTCGTCTACGACGGTCCTCTACGATGGCCTCGTCTACGACGGTCGTCTACGACGGCCTCATCTACGACAGCCTCATCTACGACGGCCTCATCTACGAGGGTCGTCTACGACGGCCTCATCTACGAGGGTCGTCTACGACGGCCTCATCTACGACGGTCGTCGACGACGGCCTCATCTACGACGGTCGTCGTCGACGGCCTCATATACGACGGTCGTCGACGACGGCCTCATCTACGACGGTCGTCGTCGACGGCCTCATCTACGATGGTCTCACCAACGAATGGCCTCATCTACGATGGCCTCCTCTACAATGAGATTGCCCAGGACAGCCTCATCTCGAAGGAAAACTCATCATACGATTGCCTCATCTAGGACTGCCTCAATCACGGATGGCCTCACCTAAGATTACCTCATCTATGATGGTATTGTCTATGACCATCGTCTACGACAGCCTCATCATGTATGGATGGCCTCATCTACGAATGGCCTCATCTACGAATGGCCTCATCCACAAATGGCCATCATAGGACTACCTCATCTATGATTGCCTCATCTATGATTGCCTCATCTACGGATGGCCTCATCTACGGATGGCCTCATCTACGGATGGCTTCACCTATGATTGCCTCATCTATTATGGCATTGTCTATGACGGTCTACGACAGCCTCATCTATGATGGTTGTTCAGGACGGTCATCTATGACGACGGCCTCGTCTGCAATAACCTCGCCTACATACCCATGTCTACGACAGCAAAGTCTACGATGAGATCGTATACGATGGCCTCATTTATGACTGCATCCTGTACATAATTTCTTACAGCGGGCAAGAACTAGACTTCTACTGCCAGTTAGTCGAACAGACAGAATGTTTCCTTTATGATTTCAAAGAAGAGTCCAGGAAGATCTCGAGTGTGGTACCTATACTAGACTACATCTATTGCAGCAGTGTTTCCGCGCATAGAAAAGAAATACTGTGCACCTGCTAAAAGCCCATACTGTCTAATGGGTCACCCTCGGCCAGCTTCAATAATTTTACAGGCCGCCCAACAGCGATCTAAAATCCCGTAACGCCTATCACCACACAAGGAAGGACGTTGTCTGGACCTTTATAGGCAAAATATTCTCTACCATGGCAGCGGCCTCTATTAGAGCTGCCAATCCTCTAGCCATAATTGGCTGTTATGACCGTCAAATGTGGTCAGATATGGCGAGTCTCATTGACCTCATTCCTGAGGACCGAAGGCAGAAAGCAAGAAAGATTCTGTTGGAAGGAGAACGTGCCGCATCGGAAACTATATATGCGCCTTGGACATAGTGAACACCAACTTCCGTCAGCTAGCAGGGGCTGCAGTGTTTGGACATCAGGGATGGCTTAAAGCCACTACTTTCAAACCTGAGGGGCAATCAAAGATTCTAGACATGGCCCATGATGAAGAGGTTTTTGGTTTGGTGAACATATTGATGAAACCCTCTTAGCTATAAAAATTAACACGGATACTGCAGGATCATTAGGCACCCTTTAATACGGGTGCAGATCTTTCGGAGGAGCGAGAGAACGTGGTTTATTCGTCAAGAGGAGGATACCAAAACCAACAGAATAGGCAGTATCAATCCCAGTACAGCCTTACAGCCAGACATCATACCGTCAATAGTCTACGGCTAGTTTCTCCCGTCAGGGTGGTCGAAAGAGATCGCAGTATCAAGGCCGAGACGCTAACAGGAAGCAGTAATCTCCTTAGGGCACCAACCATTTTACCCTTCTTACCCGTGGGCCAGAAGATATCAGCTTTGTTCACAAGTGGCAGGAAATTACATCAGACCAATGGGTTCTAGACCTAGTAACCAATGGCCACACCCTGGAATTCATCAAACAGCCACCTATTACTCTGCCCAGGGGTCCCCCTCGTCGTCATGAGATTTTGAGTTTTTTAAACAAAGGAGATTTTATGGCTTCTCTGGATATGGAAAAAGCGTATTTCCACATACCTATCCACCCCAAACATCACAAATATCTTCGCTTTCAAGTGCCTTGCGCCCATTATCAGTTCAAAGAGCTCCTGTTTGGGCTGAAATTGGCACCAAGAACCTTCACGAAGTGCTTGGCACCAGAGGCAGCAGCATTGCGATCTCGAGGAATAAAAGTGTTCCCTTATCTAGACGATTGGCTGCTCAAAGGTCCTTCAGAACATGAAACCAAGATTGCCACAGCAGAATGTATCCATCTCTTCTCTTCTCTGAGGCTGTTTCTCAACGACAGCAAATCAGTTACGTCCTCCAAGTCATGTTTTTTCTCGGAGCAAGGTTACACACGGTCCAATGCAACGCATTCTTGTCACTTGGTCGCCAACTGCATCTTCAAAAATTGGCAAGGTTAACTTGAAAAAAAAAAGAAAAAAGGCCAGTTTCAGTCCGAATGTTTGCTTCGCTCCTGAGGATGTGCTCTTCAACGATACATCTCATACCCTTGGTACGGCTCAAAATGCGACCTCTTCAGGAGGAACCGCAACTTCAATGGCAACAAGCCATGGATTCGTTTGACGATACCATCAAGGTCACGCCGCACATGATAAATTCTCTACCTTGGTGGTCGCAGACAGAGAATCTAACCCAGGGTCTCACGTTCCTACAGACCATTCCAGATGGAAGGATGGGGAGGTCATCTGCAGGATTTGATCTCAAAGATAAAAACAACAGCAGATCAACAGGCTGAGCGTCGCGCCGTTTTTCTGTTTTCTCCAAGCATTGCTCCCGAGGATTAAGGGTTCGTCGGTGCTAGTCCAGACTGGCAATACCATCAGCATGTATTATATCAACAAACAAGGAGGATAAAAATCAGCTATGCTCTCGCAAGAAGCTTAGGAATTGTGGGAATAGGTCACTTTCCACGAGATGCCCTGAGAGCCAAACACGTCAGGGGTCTCCTCAATACCTTGACGGACACGCTGAGCACGTCTCAGTCGGACTGTTAGGAGTGGAAGCTGGAAAAGGAGCAGGTGAACACAGTGTTCCAAGCTTGGGGTAAGCCAGCCCTGGACCTATTCACAACAAGAGAGAACAAAGAATGTCAATATTATGCCAGCAGGTTCCCTCAACAGGGATCAGGGATTGGTGTGTACGCTTTTCCCCAATACCATTGATTCCGAAGGTGCTCCGCAAGATGAAGCTGGAAGGTTGCCGTCTAATTCTGATTGCACCCCGTTGGCCAAGACAACATTGCTTCCAGGAACTTCTACTATTGTCTCAAGGCAAACCCATTTGCCTACTGCTGACACCTATGATGTTGTCAAGGGTCGGAGGCCAAGTGTTTCATTCGGACCCACAGTCACTGCACTTGCATGCATGGCTCCTGATTTCTTAGAGTTCAAGGACCTCAACATTTCACAAGACTGTCGTGAAATATTGGCCAAATCTCGTGCCCAAAGCACAATCAAAAAACGTATCGCTTCAAATGGAACCGATTTTGCTGTTGGTGTGAGGCAAATAATATTCACTCAATTCAAGCTACTGCAGAACAAGTTCTCCATTATCTGCTTTCTCTAGCCAAGTCTGGGCTTACTTTTTCACCGGTCAAAGTACATCTTGCTGCACTTTCTAGATTCAGGAAATGCTCAAAATTCCCACTTCTCTGCTCGCCTTTACTTATCAAACAATTTATGAAAGGAATCTTCCGAGCCTTCTCTCCAGTGCGAGCACCCCTCCAGAGTGGGAACTCAACACTGTGCTAGTGCAGTTAATGAGGCGTCCATTTGAGCCTATCCATAAAGCTGATCTCAAATTCCTCACTTGGAAGGTTGCCCATTTACTGGCTCTTACCTCGGCAAGAAGGGTTCGTGAAATCCAAGCTTTCACTATAAATGAACCCCCTTTTACATTTTGCTCGGGACTATGTAACCCTTCAAACAAAACCCAGGTTCTTTCCTAAGGTACCATAAAATTTCACTTGAACAAACCGGTAAGATTAAAAACATTCTTTCCGGATCCATCCACTCCAGCTGAAAGAACATTACACTCGCTGGATGTTACACACTGTTTGAAACTCTACCTACAGAAAACTAAGGATATCAGACGATCCAACCGGCTGTTTGTGGCGAATGGTCAAGCAACTCTTGGAGATGCTGTAACAAAGCGGAACAATAGCCAGATGGCTGGCATCTGCTATTCATTTCTGCCATGACAAGGCTAACAGACCTTTGCAGAGGAAAGTCAAAGCTCATTCAACAAGAACAGTATCGACGTCGACAGTTTTGTTTGCTGGAGTAGCTCCGGAAAAAATGTCGTGCTGCGACATGTAAAAATGTCCACACGTCGACGAAGCATCACTGTCTTCAATTTTCGCATCAAGATGATGCAGCGGTTGGACAGGCTGTTCTATGCCATCTTTCATTAAGACCAGACTCAGATACTTTGCCCTTTTATGTATTATTCCATTCTTTAATATTCATGCAAATGTACAGATTTATATATCTGCAAGATTTTAAATATATGTATATGTGTATATATATATATAATAGCTAATACTTGGATATAGCTTGGTTTCCTTTAAGACTACTCTTTTAAAAAAAGTTTAAGAACCAGTGTCTCCCACCATCCGCAAACGACAGTATATGGTTATACTGCTTACTACTCTGATTCAGGCATGTGAATCTATGAAAGATACCCCAATACTGGATAAGAAAACAAGTTACTTACCTGTAACTACAGTTATCCAGTATTGGTATCTTTCATAGATTCACATGCACCCACCCTCCTACCCGGCTAGTCAGTTCTCTATTTCTGGTATACTTACTTCTCACTTGTGCTAGGAAAATCTGAGGATGTCAATAGTGTGCCATATTATTGAAAGTATTGCTAACACGAAGCGCACACATGTGAATGTGCTCGGCTGGAGGGATGATCAGCAGTGAGGCTACGTCATACACAGTGATGACGCTCATTACAGTCAAGCAATGCATGACAAACGTGAATCTGAAAGTCTCACTTATGACACACTACTATACTGGTAAAGCCCGTGGCTGATGATACTCCTTCGAGCCTCCAATACCCAGGCCGAAAGGCAGCACAATAATGCTCACACACATACACACACACACCAGGGGCATTGTGTAACACACTTGTTTTTTTTTTTTTTTTTGAAACCGTTTATTACAAGACTCAAAAAATATACAAATATGGGCCTACAACCTTCCGGCCGGCCGCTAGCAATAAAAGGAGCATACGATATACATTTATAAAACACACGGTGCTGCGGCTGAGCATGCACAGGAGGTAACATCGTTGCGAGCCACACTATCCAGACCCCACTATACGGTTCCATTTTAAACTTAAAGAACAACAAATACAAACAAACCCACAAGGCAATCCTCAATCGGAAATAGCAACACGTGCTCCCCTAGAGGGGGGATCCTAGCCATCCATAGGAATCTCAAGAGGGGGGGGAGAGATGAGAACTAGGGCTGGGTACACCTAATGCCCAGGTACCGGGGGGATGAGTTGGCTAAGGGGACGGGGCCGGCGACGGATCGGGCAATAACGGTGGAGCACAGATTCCCCCGCGGTAGGCGTTCCAGGGGCCCCATACTTTCACCCATGTCGCAGGCTTACCTCTCGCCACATACACCACCTTTTCCCGAAACATGCACCAATCCATATGTTCCTTCCAGGCCGAGACAGTCGGGGGCCTCTGGGATCCCCACAGTTGGGCAATATCACGCTTGGCAACCATATACCCCAGAGTCACCCACCACGTCTGCGGCACCGAGTAATCGGTAGGCTCCCACACATTCAACAGGCATCTCCTCGCTTCGGGCAACAGCGCCACATGCGTGACCACTCGCAGCACCTCATGCACACCACGCCAGAACCCCTCCACCTCTGGGCACTCCCATAAGATATGCAGAAAAGTCCCCAGCGCACCACACCCACGCTTACACAAACCGTCCTCAGCATAGCCCATACGCAGGAGCTTTGGCCCCGTCATGTAGACCCTGTGGAGTATCTTGAGCTGGACGAAACAAAGGCGAGCCGGTATGGCCACCTCTTTCGGGGAGGCCACCGCGGAGATCCAGTCCTCGTCGTCCAGCTCCAGCCCATCGGCTACCCAAGCCTCACGAAGGGCAGTCAACAAGTCTGAGCGGTCGTTGATCAGTTTTTTGTAGATCAGTGAGATCGTGCTGTCAGGGACGTGTCCATCTAGCACTCTATCCTCCAGGGGGGAACACTCCGGGATGGAGGCAACGTCCGGAAAGACGGAGCCCAGCGCATGCCGGACCTGCAAATACCGAAAGTACTCGCTGCCCTGCAACTGAAATTCCGTCTGCAGCATCTCGAACGTTTTAAATCCTCCCCTTGTCCAGAGATCCCCCACTTTGCTAATGCCTATTAAATCCCACTTCTCAAAGCCCTTCGAGGTCCACAAGGAGCCCAACCGCTCAGATGCGTATAGTGGTGACGCCCGGGTCAAACGGTCCTTCCACCCCATTGCAGCATTGGCCGCGTGCCACACTCGCACCATGACACGCGTGGGGCCCGTTAGGCGAGCGTCGGGCGCGCTAGAGTAGAGCGCTCGATTATGGTCCCCACCTGGAAGTAGCATCCTATCCATTTCAAACGCCGGGTTTAAGGCGGGCCCATATAGGCCCTGATTAATCGCAGCTAGCTGGGAGGCCCAATAATACCGTTTAATATCCGGGAGGGCAATCCCCCCGTCATACCAGGGGAGCGTCAGCTTAGCCAGGGCAATACGTGGCCTCCCGTCTCAGAGCAGGCGGCGCTGCAAACTCTCCACTTCGCGGAAGTAGCGCGCTGGGACGAGGTCCATAGTGTTCTGCAACGCGTATAGGAAACGCGGCAGCGACATCATTTTAAACAATGCCGCCCGGCCGAGCGGCGAAAGCGGCAAACGCCGCCAGCGCGCGACATCCTCTTTCAGACGCTGGAGGGGGGGAAGCAAGTTCCGATCATACCGAGCCTCCGGGTCCAGAGTAATGAAGACACCCAGGTACCTAAATCCCTGCGGGGCGATCTGGATCGGACAGCCCCGCGGGAGGATAGGAGCCTCCCCAGAGAGAACATACACACACGATTTAGCCCAGTTGATGACCAGACCGGAGTTACGACCGAATGAATGCAAAACATCAACCAGTACTATGAGTGATTTACGTGGGGAAGCTAGGTACAAGAGGATGTCATCAGCGTATAGGGATACGCGGTCTTCATACTCAGGGGTCCAGTGGAGACCACGGATGGAAGGCTCCCACCGCAGCCACTCCGCCAGAGGCTCCAAGGCAAGTGCAAAGAGGAGCGGCGATAAGGGGCAGCCCTGCCGTGTGCCCCGGCCCAGCTCGAACGGAGCCGACACTCTTCCGTTCACCACCACCTGCGCCAATGGGCCCGAATACAGCAATTTGACCCAACTGATGAACCCTGGGCCAAATCCAAACTTCGCAAGCATCGCCCAGATATATGGCCACTCAAGCGTGTCAAACGCCATGGTGGCGTCTAAGGACGCCAAAATGGCCGGCTCCCGTATGAACGGGGCACGTGCGAGCACACCGTGCAAACGCCGCAGATTAAGGGCTGTGTTGCGATGGGGAATAAAGCCAGATTGGTCCTGATGAACCAAATCGCCCACCACGCCGACCAGCCGATTGGCCAGTACCTTGGCGAGAATCTTGGGCTCCGCATTCAGTAGCGAAATGGGCCGATAGGATGTAACCCGGTCCCGAGGTCTCCCTTCCTTGTGGATGACCACGATTGTAGCCAGACGCTGGTCCGGCGGGAGGGAGCCCACCGAGTGTGCCGCCAGGAACATAGCCCGGAGGTGGGGTGCCAGCGTATCCGGTCGCAACTTGTACAACTCGATAGGGAGACCATTCGGACCCATGGCCTTGCCGGAAGCGACCGAGCGTATGGCGAGGGCAATCTCGTCGGAGGTGGGAGCGGCGTCCAACGACACCCTGTCCTCCCCGGAAAGGGACGGCAGCGTGATATCACTGAGCAGGGCACAGGAATCCTCTTCCGAGCAGGGAGACACCGGGGAATACAACCCATGGAAATAATCCGCGAAGCAGGAGACAATTTCTTCTGGCTCAGTTACACACACACCATCCGTTTTCTCAATCAGCGGGACCACACGATTCGCTCTCTCTTTTTTGTCCAACCACGCTATAAGTTTACCAGCCTTATCACCCACATCATACAGTCGCCCCTGTTGCTCTCTACTGAGGCCCCTGGCCGCCTCCGTGACGAGGGCCCTGTAGGCCGCCTGCTTGAGTTGGAGGACATGTAATGCAGCATCCGTCACCCCACCTTCTAAATTCCCCTCCAACTCGGCTATTTCAGCCTCCATCCGGGTCACCTCCTCCCGCTCGCGCCTCCGGGCGTGGGAAATAAGGGATAGGGCCTCACCTCGGAGTACTGTCTTGAAGGCCTCCCATAGCGGTACGGCCGAAGGCACAGACCCCACATTCTCATCAAAATATCGCTGAAGGGATTTAATCAATTCAGCGCGAATGGTGGGGTCGCGCAGGTACCAAGGATTGATTGGGACCACCCTACCCTCACCCCTCGGAAAGACATCAAAGTGCAGTAGGAGCGGGGAGTGGTCCGAAATACCCCGTGGCAAATGGCGCACCTCTCCCACCCTCCCAACATAGGCCGCCGGGAGAAGGACATAGTCTAGTCGTGAGAGACTACCATGGGCTCCCGAGTGGAAGGTGTACTGCAGCTGCGTGGGGTGTTTTAAACGCCAGCAGTCCACTAATCCAAATGTATCCAAGAGGCCGGGTAGCCACGCCTGTGCCCGGGGGAGGTCCCTAGGGGGGTGACGATCCAAAGACCCAGATACCACCGCATTAAAATCCCCCCCCCACAACTAAAAGCCCCCCCGGAAGGCCAAGGAGAAGGCGCCCAAGGTCCGCAAAGGTGGTCGACTGCAGCCCCGGTGGGATGTATACTGACACAAAGACAACCACTTTGCCCTCCAGTCTTCCCACCAAGACCGTATAACGTCCCCTGTCATCGTGGAGCACCTCATCAATCTCCAACGGGAGCGAGTTCTTCACCATGATGCCCACACCCCGTGAGCCGGACGTGAAGCCCGAGTGAGCCACTAGGCGATAGCCACGCCGATTCATGGCGCAGAAGGAGTTGCCAATGAGGTGTGTCTCCTGCAGAAAGACTACATCGGGCGAGATTCGCTTCAAAAACTGCAGGACCACACCCCGTTTGATCCTGTCCCCCAGTCCATTCACATTCCAAGACAACAAAGTTAGTTCCCTACCCCCCATCAGTCGTCCCCCGGAGAGCACTTCAGAACTAACACAATAATACGTTTGCCTTGTGATAAAAACGAACAACACCCCATCCCTACCCACCCACCCCAACAGAACTCCCCCCTCCCTGCACCCCTGCATGAGCCCAAACAGCCCCCCCCAACGTGCAGTGTGCCTGTCGCCCCATATATAGTTAGACTAACTAAACCCCCTAGAGGAGGAGGGAGAACCCCCAATAGACCCAACACAACCTCCATAGGAGGGGAACTTACAAAAACTGACGCAGAATCAAAAGTGGCATCATTTTCGTCCAGAGTGAGGCCCAATATTAGACCCTCAGTCCTGATCCAGCGTGCCGTCTCCCCCCGCCGCCCCCCCCCCGCCCCCCCGATCACGATCCCCGGGCAGAGTATCCAGCCAGTCCCCGGCCGCTTCGGTACGATCAAAGAAGTGCGTGCGACCATCCACCTCCACACGCAGCTTGGCCGGAAAAAGCATGGCGTATTTGAGGTTTAGGTCCCGAAGACGGCGTTTGACGCCTAGGAAGCTCAGTCTCTGCTTCTGGACCGCTGGGGTGAAATCAGGATAAAAATTAACCTCCATGTTGTCAAGCTTGACCGGTCCATGCAGTCTGGAGGTTTGCAGGATAGCGTCTCTATCCCGAAAATTGAAAATCCGGGCGATGAGAGGTCTCGGAGGGGCTCCGACCTTCGGCCTTCCCCCGGGAACCCTGTGGGCCCTCTCCACAGCGAAGAATTTGCTCAGCCCCCGTGGCTGGAGATGGGTAGCAATCAGGTCCTCCACAAAGAGATCCGCCGCCGCCTCCTCGCGTCCCTCGGGCACCCCGATAATGCGGATGTTGTTCCTCCGTGCCCGACTCTCGGAGTCCTCCAGGCGTCGATCCATGAGCGCAGTCGCCTGACTAAGCTGGCGCACCTCTGTTTGCAAGGCCGCCACATCTGTCGTTAGGCCCGATGCGGTGTGGGCCAAAGACTCTACTCGGTCGTTGGTTTTGGAAAGATCGGCCCTCACCAGGCCAACATCCACGAGGACCGAGTCAATCTTCTGCGCCAGTGTATCAAACCGCTGGCCCACCGAGGCCTTCATCTCGACAATGGCGCCCATAACATCTCGCAGAGTCAGATCTGCGGGCAGGTCTGGGGCATCAGGAGGGCTCTCAGGGGACTTGCGCGGTCCATCGGGAGATCCCTTCTGGAGGGTATAGCGGTCC
The DNA here is from genome assembly GCF_964204655.1 of Triturus cristatus. Lineage (NCBI taxonomy): Eukaryota > Metazoa > Chordata > Amphibia > Caudata > Salamandridae > Triturus > Triturus cristatus. Next base: position 928,421,973 of record NC_140582.1, read on the forward strand.
ATACTGTTGGCCTGATGGACGGCGCCACGCCGGGTCGATTTGGTCTTTGCCCGGTCTCCATCTTGTTTCGTGGCCATGGCCACCAGTCTCCCAGTCGCACCAGCCACGTCGTGTAGGGCAGGAAAGCAGGGCCACGAGCTCCGGGGGGGCCCCCTCAGAGCAGCGGGGTGGATCACAGCCTACAGGCAGGCAGGGTCTCCCAGCAAGGCCACGCCACACCAACACCAAGGGCTCCGCGACCCAACCTCGCAGAGACGACAAGGTGGTGCGAAAGCGAAAGCGAAAGTGCGGGGTACGCGAGTCGCCAGGCCCTGCCTGCCGCTGTTGTTCACTTTGTCACTGGATCACCCCACAGCGCAAATCCGGGGTCCGGCGAGGGGAAGGCCGCACACCTCAATCGGTGCTCACTCCGGTGTACGAGGTCCGATTCGGAAGCGGGAAACGGGTGCCACCTCAGCTCAGGTTCACCAACATAGTCCCCTCATCCAGGGCAGCATAATTTCAGGATAATCGTAGGAGGTTGCGGAGGTCCTCTGGAGCCTCGCACCTACGCGGCCATCTTGGTTGCGCGCTAGGCTCCTCCCCCCCACACTTGTTTTTTGATGTAACGTTTCAGATGCATGGCCACCACACGTGGAAGGCTCCTGTACAGAGCATGAATATTGATCAAGATGATCGTTGCATGTTGTGTGTACTATAAGATATGTGTACACAGCAAAACACTTTTCAAAAAAGCTCTCTAAGCAGAAGAGGTGTCGCTCATCAAACGCTGTAGAGAGAATGACTAAAATGGGTGGGGTCCGCCAACTGTTACAATGGGAAATGTTATGAACCAATCAAATGCTTTTTTTTTAAGGTCACATTGCAATCGCGCACCGAGCGTGCAAGGAGGCCGCACTCGACGTGATTTTGAGAAAATATATTTACCATAATATAAATCTATTACAGTTAGAAATATATAAATGTTTAAAATATTTTAGATTATCACTTGCTCTGATATACACTTTAAACTTATTTAGATATAGTTTTGAGACATAAAAAAAAATGAGGGAATGGCGTACTCCGTGCGATACCATACATCTATGACGTAACAGGGCCTGGCAGCATGCACTCGTTGCATACAGAACGCGCAGCCAGCGCGACCCCATATGTATACGACGTAACGCATGGCTTGGTACCGCGCACCCGTCGCATACCAAACTAGCAGCTGGCGCCACCTTATACGTATATTATGTTAGGCGGGACGCGGTGTTATGAAGCCGTCGGATACTAAATGCGCATCCTTTACGAGTTCAGCAATATGGCGGAAGGGATTCGCGTGCTGATGGAGCTTGGTACACTACCGGTACGGGAGTCCAGTTAAAAAAAAAAAACCCAAAAAAAAGATATACATACTTTTTTTTTAAGATAAAAAAAGGATAATAGAGTTCCAAAATATTACAAAAAATCTAGATAAAATATAGGTTTTATAAATATTAAAATATGAAATTAACATTTAAAAAACCTTCAAAATTCACTGAAAAAACCATAGATTTTACAAACGTTATAGTTAGGAATTAGCATTTAAAAAACCTTAGAAATTCACTGAAAAAACCATCGGTTTCAGGGCCGTTCTAGTTAGTTGGACATTTGACTCGTATAAAACCAGAGAAATTCGCCCGTTATAGTTAGTTGAGCTAACTATAACTTGCGCGTCCGCAATGCACTGGTGATGACGTCACATATTACATCACTCATGACATGGTCAGTGACATCACTCATATCTCAAATTATATCACTGATACATCACTGATGACATCATCCACGTGATAATCTGATGCACATACTGATGCCCTAATATAAACTTTGATACACACACTCTAAAATACAGATTACTATTTTTGGAACCATACACACAACAGTGCCAGATACTAGATACCACCCACTATTTCCTAGGTCTACACACACATCCAGTCACTTATACATGCAGTTGCTCATCAATACAGTACTATAATATGCACTCATACACCTATACATGCAGTCACACTCCATCACTCATCCATAGAGTTACTCACACACCTAGTCAGTCATGCAAAGAATCTATCACATACCCATTTACTCATGTATACAGTTATACACACCAACTCCGTTATTTATACACACACCACATCACTTATTTATGCAGATACTAACACATACTTACTGTCTTATACAATCACTGATACAAGCAGACACTCATTTATACACCCACTCTTCAAATAACTTACTCTCACGTATAGTCATTTATATACTCCAACACTCACATATACTGCCTTACAACATATGGAGTTACTCACACATATACCACTGAGATATTCATTCACTCACCAACACACCCATACACACACTCACTCACCAATACAGCCCTTCCCAGATGCACTTTTGAATCCATACACCCACTCAGACATCTATGCACATAGTCACATAACCCCCACCCATCCACACAGACACTCAGGCACCCATACAGATACTCAGACAACAAATCAATTACCCACATAGACACTCATGTAGCTACTCACCAATCCATGCAGCCGCTTATACACCAACTGAGACACTAATCCAGACTTTCATACAGTTTAGTCACTAACCCATGCATTCAGTAACACATGTTCAATCACTCACTTATACAGTCAGTCACACACCTACTAAATAATCATTCAGGCACTTGTACATCCACTCATTCTTCAATACACCTTGGCATAGATATATATGAAAAATATTTAAACTTTACAGAAACGCATATTCACTGGATGATGTCATCAGTGATGTCATTTGAGATGTCATCAGTGATGTCATGAGTGATGTCACTGACCATGTCATGAGTGATGTAATATGTGACGTCATCACCAGTGCATTGCGGGCGCGCGAGTTATAGTTAGCTCAACTAACTATAACGGGCGAATTTCTCTGGTTTTATATGAGTCAAATGTCCAACTAACTATAACATCACAGAAACCTATGTTTTATTCAGTGAATATATATATATAACCCGTAATTTGTAGCTCAATGGCTTATATTTCAAGCTGGGCAATAAAATATGAAAAGTATTTTACTGACAATGAATGGATCAAAAACGTTTACAATGTATTTGTGATTTTTATGGTCTTAATTTTGAGGATTTCTATTGATTCATTCATATATGTACAAATTCAAGAATAAGTCATATTTATTATTGAAAAAAATATTTTGACGTACTGAGAATCATTCCTTAACGAAAGTAGGATTTGGAATGCTTTTAGTCTGTCTTCCAGGTTCATTAATGCAAGGCGCACGTAATGAGTTACTTGTGATGGCACTGGCACTTTAAATATCGCATTGTTCAAACCTACCGCTGTCATGTGATCAAGGCTCAAGAGAGCCAAAACACGTAATGGCGACTGGTGAGGAACATTAAAATTTCACCATAAGCACCAAGTTTGGGTCCGTGTCCGTCTTTGAAGACAATTTTGCTACGTACGGAAGAACATGATATTTTTGACTGAATCGTTCCACTCGGTCATACACGGACCCCCTCCCCGTTCAGGTCGACGCTTTTAGTGGAGAATCACTTCCAGGGCAACCCGGAAGCATTCAAGGATCCGAGGAGGATACAGAGCGTCTGACCCCCCGCAACCCCGGAGAAGCCGTGAGAGACCTGCGGTAGCCAGCGAACGTCGAGTCGGAGGACTCGGGGGGGGGGGGGGGAAGCGGAAAACCTAGCAGGTAGGGGTTAGCCGAGAGATTGCGGGGTGAGGAGGTGTGCAATACGTTGCTCAGCGATTGACATTTAGCGCTGTAAGCAACGCAGATATCTTTTATATTTCCTCATATCAGCCGACGTGGTAAGAGCGAGGGAGATTGCGGCAAGGGAGATGTTCTCCGATTCCCTCCCCACAACAAGTGGAGCCATAGAAACAAACAAAGACACTTCACAGTATAACAACACAGCGAAGGATCTATTCAAACAACTTGAGAAAAAAATGAAATCGGAACGAAATAAAATCAAGGTCACTCCAAAGATATATTGATGTGGAAAGGATACCGAGAGGTTTGCGCATTCTAACAGCACCAAGCTATGAAGATCCCAATCCCGAGCTAATGAAAGAATGGGCTGCTTGCAACTTAGAATCATCGCAAAGACTCACACTTATTCTATTAAAATATGCTGATCTTGACAGAGCTAAACTATTGAAGGAAATCGAGACAATAGAGGAGGAGTTGGAAAAACTTAACCACAAGGAAGAACAAGTGAAATTACGAAGTGACATGTCAGCCCGATTAAAGAAAGAAGAAGTTAAGATTAAAGCCCGAAAGGCATTCAAATTCCAAAGAGATAAAAATGACTATGATCTTGGGCAGATATTCACGTTTGCCAAACGATATGATGCCATCAGAAAATCGAAATTTCAACGTGGTGGCGGATCCGCAAAAATACCAACTGCAGCCACAACAACACAGTCCGATATCAGCTCAATAAGCAGTGAATCCGAATCAGAAATGCGCAATGCGGCGGTGGGGTGCCAGAAACCTATACCTGCGCCTGGAGAGGAATTGAATTTTTTATGCGCAGAACGACACCAAACACTACGGCCAAGGCCGCCGAAGAATCCAGAGGCGCAAACTTCAAACGGCAGCAGAGGCGCAAGGCAAACACAAAAAGATCAAAATCCATCCAGGAAAAGAGGAAGAGGATATTGGAAGACCAATCCTCAAAATTAGATGATAATCAAAACACCATTATCAATCAGGCCAATATCAATTTAACCATACAGGAAGAGAACATTTTAAAATTGGGACTATCGTACGCTCCACAAACAGATTTTGACTATGCCTCAGCAAGATTAGATCTATACAAAGGGGTACGAAAATTAAAACTGAAAAATCATTTCATAGTCAATAAAGTAACTACAGAAAGAATTCCAAACATAACTTCTAATGGGGCCTCAGTACTTTCACAATCTGACGAACCAGTTTTACAAGTGATGCACGATCTCTATGATGAGAACACGATTGAACCCAGTCTAAACAGCTCAATTCCGACACCTTCAGGGCAATCTGAAAACGTGACCGGTACATTATCAAGTCCGTTTAAACCAAAATCTACATTTAATCTTATTGCAATCAGGGATGCTATTGATATTTTCCATGAGGCAGTAACAGCACAAATGAAAGATCTCCATAAAACGGTACAACTAAAAACTAAAGGTTGGAACAAAAACAATCAGCAATATAGAAATGTAATCACAAAACTACAAAAAAACAAAAACATCGTAATCCACAATAGCGATAAAGGTGGAAACAATATTTGGTCCCTGACAGATTATAACAAAGAAGCCTTCCATCAATTGAATGATCGCTCCTGCTATGTTCGTTCCAATGTTGGTAATCTTAAAGCTACGTACCAGGAATTCTATAAAAAACTTGCTGGATGGAAACGAGCAAACCTGATCAGCACAGATGAATACAAATATATGAAAAACGACAATCCAACTACTCCGACAATGTACTTTGTCCCTAAAGTCCATAAAAATCCCATAAATCCGCCAAGGAGACCTATTATCAGCACGAGGGATGAACTAGTAGAACACGCAACTGAATACATTGATTTCTATTTACAGAACTTTGTTCTGGATCTGCCGTCTTATGTTAAAGACACAAGTGACTTTTTAAGAAAGATTTCCAAATGTATCTGGCAAGAGGACTTTCTTTTAATTGCATTAGATGTAACCGCACTATATACAAGTATTGAACATACGGACGGTTTGGCAGCTGTTGAACATAACCTAATGAAAAGATCAATAGAAAATAAGGAACATAGAAATATGTTTATAGAGATGATCAAATTCTGTCTATTTAACAATATATTCATGTTAAAGAGCAGCCAACTATATCCGCAAACCAGAGGTGTAGCCATGGGGGCCAGTTTCTCACCAAGTTATGCCTGTTTACATATGGGTATGTGGGAGGAACTGGTCCTCATGGAAAACATGGTCACTACATGCAGAACAAAGTGAAAATATGGTTACGCTATATTGATGACCTCTTTGTGATTTGGCAAGGCACGTTTGATGAAGCAAATAGTTTTGTGGAGCTAATCAATATTAACAATGTTAACTTGCATTTTACTGCAACTATTAGCAAGACAAGTATAGAATTTTTAGATACTCAGATTTACATTGTTAACAACACTATTGAAACCCATCTCTTCAGAAAGAAAACAGCTGGAAATTCTACATTGCCTGCAAGCAGTTCCCACCCAAAACACTTAATCAACAGCATCCCCTATGGGGAAATGCTGCGTTTGCGATGCATTTGTAGCAATAGTGAAGATTTGAGTGTGGCGCAATCTGACAGTAAAAGACGATTCCAACAGAGGGGCTATTCGGTCAATGTCATTGACAAAGCAATCACTAAATCTATGCAGTGGAGTAGAGACGATGTATTACAGGACAAAACTACAGAAATAAAAACTAGGGCCAGCCAAACCAATCCAGAAAGGGAAAACTTTTGATTAATAATGAAATACAGTAAGCAGCTTAAGTCACTTGACAAAATTATCCAGCAAAATTGGCCTCTGGTACGTAGCGACCCAGTGATTGGACCCCTGCTACCGCAGAGGGTGTCCATCACTTATAGTAGGGCCCCCTCAATGAGGGACATTTTGGTCAAAACTAGTGCTGAGGTTGTAGATAACAGTAGCTGGATCAAAACCAACAAAGGATATTATAAATGCAAAACCTGTAAAGCGTGTTCCCGTGGGATAAACAAAAACACATACCATACACCCTTTGGTGACAAAACATGTAAAATTTCAAGGCTCTTGACATGCAAAACCGAATTTGCGGTCTATGTCCTGCTGTGCCCGTGTGGCCTGCAGTACATAGGCAGCACCACATTACCCATCCACAAACGAGTGTTGCAACATTTGAGAGCTATTACAAATCAGGATAATACCTATCCTGTGGCGCGTCACTTCAGGGAATATCATGAATCAAACAACTCTAACCTGAAGTATTATGTGATAGACGCAGTTTCCCCAAGTAGAAGAGGCGGCGATTGCGAAAATAAATTGAGAAAATTAGAGACGCGCTACATTCTACAACTAGATTCAAAACATCCGGGGGGACTCAATGCCACGGAAGATTTACATACATGCCTTACATGATTACATGAAATACATTTTTCACCAAGGAATAAAAGCACTAATATGATATTTTAGTTAAAATTAAAAAAAAAAATGTAACCTTCACATTTTCTTATCCCCCGTCCTAGTGTCATTAAACTTTAGCCAGAGTAATACAATGGTAGCAGGGGTTTTCTTATACAAAAACCTAATATATATATGTGAATATATATATATATATATATATATGCACTTAAAAAACCATAGGTTTCACACATGTTATAGTTAGCTGGACATTTCCCTCGTAAAAAACCAATCAAATTCCCCCGTTATAGTTAGTGCAGGCAACTATAACTCACGCGACCGCAATCCTCTGCTGATGACGTCAGATATTACATCACTGATTACATATGTGTCTTTCTGAAAAATAAATATTTGTAATATATGTATAGCTAAAGATTAATGGAAGAAGACATGGGTAAATAGGTGTCTAAATACAGTGATGTAATATCTGACGTCATCAGCAGAGGATTGCGGTCATGTGAGTTATAGTTGCCTGAAAAAAATATTTTGACGTACTGAGAATCATTCCTTAACGAAAGTAGGATTTGGAATGCTTTTAGTCTGTCTTCCAGGTTCATTAATGCAAGGCGCACGTAATGAGTTACTTGTGATGGCACTGGCACTTTAAATATTGCATTGTTCAAACCTACCACTGTCATGTGATCAAGGCTCAAGAGGGCCGAAACGCGTAATGGCGATTGGTGAGGAGCATTAAAATTTCACCGTAAGCACCAAGTTTGGGTCCGTGTCCGTCTTTGAAGACACTTTTGCTACGTACGGAAGAACGTGATATATATATATATATATATATATATATATATATATATATATATATTTATTATCTACTGGCGGTCGCCAGTAGATAGTTATAGTTAGGACCGTGTTTCCATAGGAAATCCGCAACATTCTATTTGGAATAACTTTGGCGCCGGTTGACGAATCCTCGCGAATTTTTCAAAACTAATGGGGCGCTACGCTTCGCTCCTACCCTGAAAGTCTCGGGGGGATTCGTCAAGCGGGGGCTGAGAAAAAGGGGGGTCCCAAAACGCGTTTTCCCCATGCATTTTCCCATAGGACCTTTAGTCCGAGCTACAGCCCGAATGGCTGAACAGAATTACTTGAAATTGGGCAGAGAGGTAGTCCTCAGGTCAGGGATGTGCCTTTTGCAGGTCTGATGTAAATCTGTTCAGTAGGTCCTGAGAAAATAGCATTTAAATCAATATATATATCTGTAAGCGCGCTCCGTGCGCTTACGGTAAGCTTACCGTACGCGTACGGTGCCGTGCGCGAGCTCAATTCTGATTGGTGGTTACATGACTGTAAACATTCGAATCGGTCGAAATCAGAAAGTATCGGCCGCCATTTTCTGTCTCTCGCACTGAAAAACAAAGGTTGATAACATGTAAAGGGGGCAACAAAGAGAGTTGCAGACCCCCTAGCGTTCGTCAGGGGGTTCACGAAGGACCAAAAAGTATGAAAAATAAATTTAATAATTTAAAAAAAAATCGCGGAGTGCGCGTACGGTAAGCTTACCGTACGCGTACGGTAAAAAATAAAAATAAAAAAAAAAAAGAATTAACAATCACATTTAATATATAAATCTAAGGACCCCCAAGGGAGAAAAAAACAATTGATATTTTGTTAAAAATGGTGAGGCGCGCAAAAATTAAAAATAAATACATAACTTAGCATTTAAAAAACCGTACAAATTCACTGAAAAAACCATAGGTTTCACACACGTTATAGTTGGGAATTAGCATTTAAAAAACCTTGCAAATTCACTTAAAAAAACATAGGTTTCACACAAGTTATAGTTAGCTGTACATTTCACTCGTAAAAACCCAATGAAGTTCCACGTTATAGTTAGATCAGGTAACTATAACTTGCGCGACCGCAATGCACAATGTGTCATTTCAGATGTCATCATTGATGTCATGAGTGATGTCACTGACCATGTCATAAGTGATGTAATATGTGACGTCATCAGCAGTTTATTGTGGGCGCGCAAGTTATAGTTACCTGATCTAACTATAACGTGGAATTTCATTGGTTTTTTTACGAGTGAAATGTACAGCTAACTATAACTTGTGTGAAACCTATGGTTTTTTAAGTGAATATATATATATATATATATATATATATATATATATATCAATCACATAAAGGTTGCCCTGTTGGAAGTGCCACAACACGGAAAGGTTACCGCACAAATGCCACCGGTGGCCTCACACAGCCTGCTGCACATCACTCCTGGTACTTGCCAAATGCGTTTTGGTCGTCGTCCCGCCCTTGATCACTGGCTGAATTACAGAGATAAACTGCTGTTCCTTTTCTCACACGGGAATCTCTAGCCTAAATCTGATCACCGTCATTATTCACTGTCTACATGCAGCCACTGGAGGAGATGGTTAGTGGACTGTATGAAAACTGGCAACCATCAGTGTGCGAAGGAAAGTTGGGTCTCTGAGAGCATCTTGTCTGGAAAGATATCACAAGCCTGGAGCCACCCGCCCAACGGGAGTTTGGGCGGGTGGGGGGGCGGGAAGGCATGGAAAAAAAATAGTGCTCACTATCTAAATAATACATACAATGCAACACTCGAAGAGGCCAGTAGCCATGGAAGGATACAAATGACGACATGGCCGTCATAAGGAGGGACTAACAGCCTATAATACAATCGGAAGGCAGCATTTAGAAAGGACAAAGACACAAGCCAATGAAAAAGATGGGCGGAGCTTCCACTCCATTACCGCATGCCTCGCAGGGCGAACAAGGCATGAGCGCTGATGCTATACGCTTGAACTAAAAAATCCTATGGTATCCAATGTCATAGTGCCAAAGCCAGAGTAAAATGGAAGGCAAAACTTTGTTCCTGGATTTCTTCTTCTTTCTTCTTCTAGACAATCACATGCCAGTCTTCCCAGTGGGTACTCTATTGAGTAATTGATCTTGGATTATTGAAGCCAAGTTGTGTGCAGCACTGGAAACCACAGACCTCTCTCAGGGTGCGCTTGAGGGGGGTCTGCTGACTCCCAAATAGGAATCTCAGCTCTGACCAACACTGAAATGTTCTGCAGAGCAGCACACGGAACACCTGTGATACAGCTAGACAAACAGTGGAAAACCCTGGGGAAATACAATTCCTGATCAGTAAACCATTCAGTGTGATCCATACTAAGTAGCACCGAACCACTGCTAAAAAAAGGTTATTTCCATCTTTGCACTAGACTTCTGGTGCTCATGTGGGCTACAGTGGTGCCCTTCAAAAAAGCTTTCCCAAGGTTTTTGTAAATAAATGTTCTGGAAGTGCTGACCAGTAATAGGGGCAGATTGACCCTATTAGACCAATATGATTTTCAGGATTATCAACTAGAAAAATAACATGACGGCTCCCCATTGGGGATATGAACGATAATATCACTAAAAAATATACTATGGTTCGATGCTACAGGTTGTCAGAAAAGAAATACTTCCTCATTTCTGTTTGCAAAGTATTGCTTTTATGAAAGACAAACATTACTTACATACATCCTGTTAGACCTGTCAGCCCTTTGGCAGTTCCCTCCTCATTTTATTCTTTTTCTTCCCTTTCTCTTCTCATTTTTTTTTCCTGTCCACTTACTACTTTTGGTGTTGATGTAGAGGCTCTGGGCGCCTCGTCCTTACTCACTGAGGGAGAGGCGCAAGGTGCTTCAATGAGGAAATAGGAAGAGGGAGGTTTGTCTCATAAAATGGTGGCTCCAACTGTCACCTCAACACCGGGGCCATAGACTGCCATAGGAGGTTCCGGAACCTTCTGGGCAACCCTGGCCAGTCAGGCCCCAGGTGATAGATAGAGGTGAGGGCAGGGAGGCCATTTTAGGAATTAATTGAGCTGTGAGGTAGTCAGGAGTAAGGCACCTGAGTGGAGAGGTGGCTGCGTTAGAGAGGGACTTGACAGGACTTTGGGTCTGCGTGTCTTCCCTCATTAGCTGATACCACCCTCGACCTCTTGACCGGTCCCTGACTCCCACCACTGACTTTGGAGAACATCTTTACCTCAATAGACTCTGGTTTAGTCAGCACCTCTGGGAAGAGCCCCCGTCCTGTGCCCTATCTCTCTCACCCTTATTGTGCCCAGGATTCTAAATCGGACAAGGCTTGGCGCCTGTCCACCAGACCTGCCTGTTTGGAGGGTGACTGAGACCCAGCGAAAAGCATTTGGTTGGCTAAATAGACTGCCCGGGAGGGAACGCAGCACCCTTAATTTTAGCCCCCCCCTGGCACGAGTCCCTGCTGGGATCACTCACCGCCGCGATTGGGAGGTCTGAGGAGAGAGTCAGGACTCCCTAGTGAGGTCCTGAAGCGAAGTACGATCAGGAAGTAGAGGTCACGTAAGGCTGTGAAGCGCCTGCCCCGCGTCACCTGACGAGGGCCGATTCGGAAGCGCCGCCTCGTTGTTGGCGGAAGAAGGAGTAAGCCGCGCCCCCGCAAGCCGCGTTGCCTCAGGCGGCCGCGGGCACGGATTAAAGGAGCAGTGGAGTGGAGCCGAGGCAGCGCCTGGTCTGTGGAGCCGTGTGGGGTCCGGAGACGACTCTGCGTCCGGAGTAACACCGCTGGTGTGAGGAGTCCTCCCCGTGAGAAGACCTCGCCTCAGGGGAATCCTTGTGGGAGGTGGCTGGTGGGTGCGCCCCGTGTTCGGCCCCTTTTGGGACTTCCCTTGCCCAGCCCATGTTCCCCGTCTGTCCCGCGTGAAGTGGGAATCACCCTACCAGCATCGCCGGTCTTCCCAGGCAGAGGAGGACCCCAAAGTTGAACCGTAAGCTGGGATTGAGGGAAGGAAAGGAGGGGTGGGGGTTACCAAGTAAGTGAAGGCCTGGCAGCCCCGGCTGGTGATTATGAGAAGAATTCACAAGTACTGTTTAACTGCCTAGCAAGATTGCCAGCACAGAGGGGAATCCACGAGTGATGATTAACTACATAGCAAGATTGCCAGTACAGAGGAGAATTCACGAGTAATGTTTAACTGTATAGCCAAATTGCCAGTACAGAGAAGAATTCATGAGTAATGTTTAACCGTATAGCAAAAGTGCCAGTACAGAGAAGAATTCATGAGTAATGTTTAACCGTATAGCAAAATTGCCAGTACAGAGAAGAATTCATGAGTAATGTTTAACCGTATAGCAAAATTGCCAGTACAGAGAAGAATTCAGGAGTAATGTTTAATTGTATAGCAAAATTGCCAGTACAAAGAAGAGTTTAAGTGTAATGTATAACTGTAATAGTAAGCTTGCCAGCATAAAGAGAATTCCTGTGAATGTCCAACGGTAATAGTTTGTTTCCAAGCAGCAGACTAGTGGCAGTATAGCGCCCAATGGTAGAAGCGTGGTCGTATACCACCGCCTAAGATCCAGAAGACCATGGTGGGAAGCACTACGAGTGGGAAACTAAAAAGGGTGTTCTAGGGCCTAGGCGCTGGATTGATCCTTCTGATAGAGTTTATGGTGGGGAACTGTACTGAGGTAAAACCAGGAAGTGTATTGTTGGCTGAAATACTATGAAAAATGTGCACCTGAAATGTGATGGTTAGAATTGGTTGAGCGCAATTAAAAAGGAAATCTCTATCAGTTTTATTTAATCGGTGTAGTGTCCTTTTTGGGTGGTGCAGCGCTGAAGTGGAGGTTGGGTGTGATGCAAGTGCAACAAGCGATTCCGGTGGGAAAGCCTTCCTGCTTGAGCCAAGCTACCTAAAGGACGCTAGGTCCAACACATCCATACAAGACTTCTACCTTCTGCTGTCTGTTCCTTTCCAGAAGTAGTATTTCTGTAAGAGGCTCAAATGGCACAAGTCATGCTCCTTACACATGTTGGTCACTTAAACGACTCATCCTTGTCAATGACAATGAGTTTAAAAAAATTGGCTTCCAGGATGAGCGTCCCATATTTAACTGGCCTATGTAAATTAATCCATGCCAAATATATTCTCAAGCTCTCGTATTTCTTGTTGATTTTTTAAGGGTTATCTGGCTGGACAAAGCGCAAACAAGATGCTACAAACTGATAGAGCGTTATGATATTCTGAACATTTTAGGGGTACATTATATCCATGAATAGTTCGTACCCGCATATATTTTTATGTGTGTTTATTTTAGTTAGTAGGCTGTGTTGTAATAATCGATGGTAAATGAAGTGTTAGAATGAGTTGTGCCATTCAAGAAGGTAAAAAGGCATTTAAATGGGATTTATGTAATTCGCGATGTTCATTGCAAACGCTTAATAAGGTAGCTCATATGTAATGTGTTAGATTTAAACGTGCACCATTAAAGTTACAAACATGGAAATGATTTAATATTACTTTAAAATGTAATTACATGTAGTGCTTGCAGATGCAACATTTATAAATGCGTGCTTAATTAGATGTGTAAAGGCCTAAATGAGTGTTCACGTTTACTTTGAAAGGCCTATTCGTTTTTTTATGTTAGCTGGTTTGTGTAGGCCTGAAATGCATTTTCCCCTGGTAGAGCTCTCATTTCGAGGTAGTCAGCGAAATTCATGTGCGTGCAAGGTTGTCCTGTTCTCATGATTCTGTTGCAGGTGCAAGGACGCTGTCCTCGTTAGTTAGACTAACTCCTTTGTTTTAGGAGTTAGGTATGGAGGAGACCTGTTACAAAGTATTCAGGAATGCCGATAATTGGGAGCCGATATTCTCTCTTGCTGAAGAAGCCTGAGACCCAAGGACACATCAACTATTGCTGTACTGAGTACAGGTTTGGTGGTTACTACCTACGAGAAGAGCCTGGCCAGAGGAGGTGTTTCAGGGGCGTGTTTTATTAATTGTGCATTTTGTATTAGGGACAGTGCCCCGAGGGATGAGTTAGCAGAGAGCCGTTAGAGAGGCAGAAGGAAGGGGTCGATTCTTAGAAGTTAGACTTAGAATGAACTTTGTAGCTTTGGCTACTGACCCTTACAGCGTGAGTGTACTTCTTAGGAAGTCTTCACGAGCTGACACGTTTTCTCGATCTTACCTGGGAGATGTTAAGTAGGGATGCCATTTTAGTGGTAGTGTAGGGATAGATTAATGGATTTCTTTTACAGCCACTAATGAAGACTAATATTGATGTTGGTGCAGTTATTGCTTGTTTAGTATTTTTGGAGTTGCTCATTCTTTCTATGCTGCATCAGGTTAGAATAATTTGTAGGATGAACTTTGTATTAGTGGCTATGTATTTCTTCAACCTCGTCATGAGGTGTTTCTATGTTCAGTTATTCATGGCTTTGTAATAAACAACTAAATTGGAATTCGGAGTCAGGGGTCCTTTCCGAGTTTTACTTGATTGGTCCGTGCTAGTTAATTATGAATTTATGGTTTCTCTCCTTTACACTTTTCAGCAGGTAAGAAAGATCCACTCGACCGAGGATTCTTAACCCCTTCGCCGCGGAGCGAATTCCGCCGCGGCGCTGGGGGGGTGCGGGGTAAGCGTGGCGCCGCCATGCTCGTGACGGAACCACGCCGTCATGAGTCACGGGCGAGCTGTGCTCATGACGGCGTGGTTCCGTCACGATTCCGCCCACTCGTTATTTTGCGCGCACAGGCGGGGAATCAGTGCCGCGTGGGCGGAGCAGCCGCAGCATGACGGAAACACGCCGTCATGAGCACACGACGCCCGTGGCTCATGACGGCATGGCTCCGTCATTGGCATGGAAAGGGTTAATAAGATTTTATAGGAGAATCCAGCTTAATCAAGACGTTTATTCAACCTTGAAGAAACCAACGCTAGATCTGCTGAACCCAGTCAAGTACTGCCCTATTCCCCTCCTCCCTATTATGGTGACAGCCTGCGAAAAGGTGGTTAATAAACAACTCACAAACTTCGTCGAGGGTGCTGGCCTACTTCATCCAGCTCAGTCCGGATTCAGAGCCTCCTATAGCACTGAGTCGGCCTTGATGGAAGTCTCAGAGGCTATTCCGGAATGTTTGGATGCGGGAGGGAGGGCAGCTCTTATTTTGTTGGATCTCACAGCAGCATTCAATACCATTCCCCACTCTCTGCTGCTTACCCGCCTTGCGGACATGGGGATCTCGGGTGCTGTCTTGAGTTGGCTAAAATCCTTCCTGGTAGGGCGTACCCAACAAGTTTGGCTCCCTCCGTTCTCCTCTTCACATCAGGAGGTGACCACTGGGGTGCCGCAGGAGTCCTCCTTGAGCCACCTTCTTTTTCATCTATACATCACCCCTCTGATTTATTTGGCTGAAGAGCTGGGAGCCAAAATTATAGTTTACGCTGACGATACTCAGCTGTTGTTTACCTGGGGAAAATCTGACTGATCCCCATTTCTGGCCAAAAATTGCCTGCCAGCAGTCTTTCAATGGCTTTCCTCAGCACAGCTTAAATGCAATGAGGTCAAGTGTGAAATTCTTCTCTATGGGACCTTTCCTCCCCAGTTCAGAGAAACTCTATGGCCAGCGGATTTTCCCTTGCCAGCCGCAACGGGGCAACCCGAGAAAAATCTGGGAGTCTGGTTCGAGGAGAATCTTTCTTTTTTAACCCAGATTAAGAAGCTAGCGGGGAACTGATTTGGGATACTTAAAACCCTTAAGACATTTCTCCTGCTTCTCCCCAGAGCAGCTAAGGAAACAGTGACCAGGGCCCTGATACTTTTGCGGCTCAACTTCGCCAATGCTCCGTATGCCGGCTTGCCGGGCTACCTTCTTAATAAATTACAGGTTGTCCAAAATGCTGCTGCACGACTTGTCTTTAACATCCTGATGAGTGGCAGTGTCAGACAGCATTTGCGATAACTTCGTTGGCTGCCTGTGGCAAATCGAGTCAAGTTTAAAGCCCTGGTCCTGGTCCATCGGGCATTGCCTGACTGCGGCCCCTCCTACTTATGAGAGAGTTTCCAGTTCTATGCCCCCGCCAGATATCTCCATTCATCTTCTCAGTTCCTGGCCCAAACTCCCCGCCTCGGCTCACTAGAGTGGGGGGCAGCTCACTTGTTGTTAGAGCTACCACTCCCTCTGACTCTCCGCAGTATTCAAGACTTCTGTCTATTTAAAAAAAAAAATGAAGACTTATCTCTTTACTTGATGAATCTCTATACGTTCCGTGCAAACTCTCCCTTTCTCCAGGCTCGGCCGGGACACTCCTCGGAGTATCTGTGCGTGCTACAAATGCAAATAACATAACTGATCATATCATAACCTCCTGGTTGCGGCACCATCCTCCCATATACAGCTGGAGTTTGGTCTTCATAAACAATCTATAATGTCGAAGGCCTGATTTTTGGGATATTACACAAAGCTCAGATCAGCACCTCCTTGGTCCTTGAAAGAAATGATAAAGCGAGGTATCCAAGATAAAAAACTTATGTCGGAACCTGACTTGAGTGAGGCAATGGAAGCCGTGGATGCCTTCAATATCATTGAGCACAACCTAACACTGAAGCTAACTGCAAAATTGTTGGTAAGAACAGCAAAGATTCAATAGGGAATTGTTGATAAACAAGAACGGTATTGAAAACCCCATGCCAATTTATGTAGGTGAAGCTTTATTCGATCTAAAATATCATAAAAGCACAACATACAATGATAAAAAAGAGGATCAAGTGTACATAAAAACATCAGTAGTCGCGAACATCTTAAAAAGTTATAAAAACAGTTAAAAGCAACATATAAGGAACAGAGAATAAAGTGCTTGGTTATTTAGAGTTCGTTAAGATACATGGTAGCCGTCGATCTCATAAATGGGTCAGTGCAGTTGGGATGGAATGTTTTTCTTACGCAATAGCCATGCACAACCCAAGTACTTGGCAATGCCGCAGACAATAGTAAGGGACGAAGTATCCGTCTGCAGAATGCGTAGCGCAGTACAGTAATCACGACATCCCAACATTCTGCAGATCGGACGGAGCCATTTAGCTCTTGGCCTTCGATAATGATGGCAAGCAAATAGGAAGTGAGGAATAGACTCACTAGGTGCTGTGCAACTCGGACAACCAGCAGGTGGCAGTGAGGATCCCTTCCAGCCAGCAGTCACACAATTGAGGGGGAGGGACCCTAATCTAAATCGTACATACAGGGATCTGTCCAGAGGGGACTGGATGAAGTCAAGATATGCCTCAAGTTTACAAACGGGCTTATGTTCTAAGAAAGCCACACTCAACTTCCCCAATTTGGGATTATTCAGATCTCTTGTATTTACCCAACCCCAATATGCTTCCTTAAGATCCTGTTTCTGAGGGGGTACCTGAGATACCCAGGAGTCTTCGTAGCCAATGGATTTCAGTGTTTGCTTTATGTGGGTGAACCATTTTAACCTCCGGCCAGTGTCTGCTAATAGGAGATCATCTAGACCTGCCGCATATTTAGCAAGTTCAGGGGTCCTCCGCAGTCTAGCCCAGAATAGTAAAGGGCGTAAGCGTGCAATATCCTGGATGGAGTGTCTCCCCAGGTCATGCAACAAAGGTTTTAACGGGGATGATACTGGGACGGAGATGAGGTTCCTCATAAATTTGTTCTCTGAGACTACCAAATCGTGAATGTTTTCGTAACCCCAAATTTCAGCCCCATACATAGAACTAGACAATGCCTGGGCCTCATATACCACAAGAGCCGGTGCCACAGGTCGACTAGTAGAGAGGTGTTGTTCTCTTATAATGGCACCGGAAACCCTCTTGTGGCACAGGAGCATCTTGGTCAAGTGAGCACTCCACTTCATCCCTTTTGCAATGCGTATCCCTAGATAATCAAAAGAATCTACAATATCTAGGGGAGTGCCATCAAGGGTAAAAGTATAACTAAAGCGTCTCGGTGGGTTTATAACCATTAATTTGTTTTTTTCAGTATTGATGATGAGCCCATAGGATTTGCAAAAGAGAGCAAATCTATCTAGATTTCTTTGTAGGCCAGCCGGGGATTTTGAAATCAGGAGAGTGTCGTCGGCGAACAGGAGGGTGGGGATCTTTTCGCCAGCCAGGGCTGGTGCATCGGCAGGGACCTCTCTAAGGAAGTCCACCACCCCATTAATGTATAGAGAAAACAGGGTGGGAGCCAGCACACAACCCTGGCGTACCCCCCTATTCACCGCGACACTCCCTGTAAGCTGGCCTTGGGCCCCCCATCTGATATTGGCATGGTTATTTTCATGTAAAAGCTTTAAAAAGGCAAGAATCTCATGGGGAACGCCTAGTTGAAATAAAACCTGCCACAAACGTTGGCGGGGAATTAGGTCGAAAGCCGACTTTAAATCAATAAAAGCTAAATATAGGGTTCCCTTGCCTAAGACTACCGTTTTCCAATATATCATAAAAAATCTAAAAACTTGATCCATGGTGCCTACCTTTTGTCTAAAACCTGCTTGGAAATGTGATAAGACATCCCCATTCTCAATCCAGCATCTCAGTCTCATTAGGAGAACCCTGCCAACTACCTTCTGTATTACATCAATTAGACTGATAGGTCTATAGTTAGCAGGGTCCTCCTTATTGCCCTTTTTAAAAATTGGCACAACCACCGCGGCCTTCCAGGACGCAGGTACTATGCAGCCCTTGGCTATGGCATTCATGACAACAACAATGAATGAGGCCCAGGGGATTGGGTCATGTAGGAGAAGGTCACCTGGTATGCCATCAGGCCCAGCCGCCTTACCTGGGGCAATACTTTTGATGGCCAAGATGGTTTCGTGGATCCCAAAGTTGGTCTCCGCTGGGAACTCAACGATGGGTGGTGAATCCTCCGCCACCGGTGTGTCAGAGGCAGTCACCCCCTCATATATAGCAGAGAAATGGTCGAACCATTGCAGCTCCGCTATGTGATTAGGGATACTTATTGTTTTGGCCCTTTTGGCTCTATTCAGAATGTCCCAGAAGGTTGTAGAATTCCGGTTTAAAGCCGCCTCCTTGAGTTCCTGCCAATGACTTTCTTCCCAATCCCGTTTGGCATCTTTCAATGATCTTGCATAGTCTTGTCTTGCCTTACTGATTAGGTTTCTGTCCTGTTTCCTTAAGGCTTGGGACAGAGTAATTCTGGCCCTTCTGCAACCTTTGGAGTACCAAGGGTTCCCGCTCCTTGAGGAGTCCGCCTTGGGGCGAGCTTTCTCCCCCACAATAAAGAAGTCCCCTATTTTGCTGATAGTGTCATAATAGACAGAGGCTATTAGGTGGGGATCATCCATTTTAGTACTAGCATCATGGAGTTCGGTAAGTTTCCTGGCTAGGAGCTCTTTGATCAGAGCAAGCTTCTCCTCATGTTGGGAGATCCCGTGCCATTTGAGGCGTCGACAGCACCCTGCCAATGACACCTCCTTGGTTGCCATTAGTGGGGATTCGTTGGCCACATTGGGTGTTATCATCCAAGGGTCTTTTGCTTGTAAACATAGTGGATTGTGGTCGCTATCTATTGTGTTTTTGACGACCATGTCTATGATAAGCCCCCAGGAGTGGATGTCGACAAGAATGTAATCGATGCGTGATGGCGAGGATAATCTGTTGAAGGTGAAGGCGCCACCCTTGTCAGATATAGATCTGCCATTCACTGCACATTTATGTGATTTTATGTATCAAGATCTGGGAAAAGCAGTGTACTTGGCCTCCCCATGAAACTGTCTGCCAAAAAAGATTTGTTGAGACTGAGGTGTGGTCTAAATGACACTAAAAGACTACTAATTTGGGCGGTTAGCAGGGTTTACCGAACATCATTGCTGCTAATGCAATCATGAGAAGGAAAAGACTCTTGCATGTGATAAGCCTGTGCCCAGCCTTGAAAAATCTAAGATGTTACTGGCTGAATGAAACCCGTGTTTCGTAAACTTGTCATAAGACAATGTGACACGGCTATCATCGCATGCCTGAGTGGTGTGAATCCGCAGCTATCGGCTCAATGTATGAAATTACTTAGAGAAGCACAGAAGCTTTAACTGTCCTACCCGCTGGTGACTGCCCATTCCTTTTAGCTGGATCATTTTTGGCCTTTTTGACTTTTTGTGTGTGTATTTGTTCGTATCTAAAGTACTGACTAGCATGATTATTTTAGAACGGCACTTTATTTGTGATCTCGTTGCACCTATCATTGCCTAAAATATAACTAGCAGGAGTGGCCGTGGTTGCTTCAGCACCGAATTTGATAGGTTGACCTCAGCCAAAATGATCAGTGTTCCAAATTTAAGAGTCGTTGCATTGCACTTTACTAATAGCAACATTATTCTACTGACTTGTTTTTTTTTTAGAAGTGTGGGAATTGCATAAACTTTATATACAAGGAGTAGGTTGCTATGTTGACCGAATTTGAGGGGCCCTTTTCTTTTCACTTTGCACTTCAGGGGACTAGGTTTACATGGGAGTTGAGAGCTGCTTGTGGCATTGATTGATTGTCTTGTATTACGTTTTTAGATCTGTGCTATCGGTTTTATTCATGCTGCTTTTTATATTGTGATTGTTTTAAATTACTTGACCCAATAAAGTTTATTTATGCGCCTGACATCGCACAGATGCAAGAGTGGAACAACCAGTAATTGAAGCAGCCTATTCTCTTGCCCATCCCTACTTATTACACACTCAGCTATACCTCGTTGACTCAAAAATACGTTCTGTTCCTCTATGTATTTTAGTTCGCTTGTGTCGGGTTTGTGTCTGCCCTATTTTAATCCCTGTATCCTCTGAGGGTGGACCTTTACGTTTACGTCTAAGCAGCTAGTTCGAGCCAAGACTAGTTTTGGAATGTTTATGCTATAAAACTGTTCACTATTTAGACGAGGAATCTCATTGAAGAAAGGCAATCCTATGAGAACGGGTCTGACTTCTGAAAAATGACATACAGATCTGTACCCGAAGAAGCACAAAGCCATGTTGTGAACAGTGTATTTAGGTTGTAATTAATGCCCTTTATTAACCCAACCGTAGGATGTACGAGCATTCTTTGCAGAGGTGATTGTCATTAGTGCACTTGTTTCTTCTCCTTTGAGTCATATTGTCTTTAATATCTCATGCTGAGATATTTTTCCTTTGGTATTTTGAATGTCTTTTTGGTGAACAGCGTTCATAGCAAGTGTCTCACTAACAATGTATTACGCTTTGCTTTCTGTTTGCAGGACGGAGATCCATCTATACCACCTGAAAAGAGAAAACAGGTAGGCTCCATTAATGCTGTCGGGGACCTTTGTTTAGTGGGCTCACAGAAATGAATGTTGGGTATTTGCGACTCTTGAGGCAACATTTCCATTGTTCTTCGCACTCTAGTATTAAATTTAATATTCTGATGTTAAATATTGGTCCCATACCGATCCACTATCGTGAACAGGCTTTTCTAAATGCTGTTATTCACTGCATTTATGTCACAGCAGTTAAAAAGACACATTGTTCTCCACTGCTGTGACTTAGCAATAGTCACTGTTTATTAACTGTGGCTTCAATCATTTATTTCTACTGGATTGATATGGGGCCTGGGTGCAACACATAATTGTATAGGTAAGTGTGAATAGTGGGAAAGTTTTTAACCTTGCGTGAGAGTTATGTTATGCAGGGCTAACCATAACTGTTGAATTTCGCAGGGAAGAGTGGCTTGGATTTAATTGATTACTTTAACTGTAGATGTTTAAGTGAATTTCAAAATTCCTTTTAAACATGTTAACGTGTCGAGTAAGAGAAACCACAACTTGACTTTGTGTGTTTTTTTGTTTTATATGTGTGCACATATGCATAAAACCAGCTGGGAATGTAAAGTGCAATAGCTGCATATAGTGTTTGTCAATGAACAGACATTTCTGATTTGTTTTCCACTACCTCCCAAAAACACAAGTTCACCAAGCTCAATGCACACGACCTTCAGGTGAGCACGCACACACATGTCCGTCCCAAGAGCTGACGATCTAGGATGTAATAATATCTGTAGCACCTACAATGCTCCTTAAACAATGTGGAGCTGCCCCCCTTTTAGGTTGAGAGTGAGCCAGCGCGCATGCACTGCTCGGCGAAGAGCTGTGGTAGTTCAGTACGGAGAGAGTAGAGAGAGAATCCACGCCCACTCCACTGCCCTTATTTTTTATTGACTTGTGTGTTTAGCCTTTGTAAATGCTGTCTTCTAATTCATTATGAGGCTTGTTAGTCCCACCATAGTACAGCCATGTCGTCATTTGTATCCTCCCATGGCTACTGGCCCCTTTACTTGGTTGTTACACGGGCGTGTACTATTTTCTTTATTGCGATGGTGTGGTTCCTCTGGAAGTCCAAGGACTGAGACCCAGGGAGCAGCTGGAGCCGGAGCCCGCCGCAGGAGATGGACCAGATAAATATGGAGTGTCTTCTCCTCCCTGTCTTCTCTTCCGTTGTCCGTGCCATTTCCTCTCCTCCACCCCCCGCCCGCCCTCCTGTTGTCTGTACCTTCTCCCCCAAAATGAGCTTAAACACGTACTCTGTAATAAGCGGAGATGTGCTGCTGCTGCTGCTGCCTGTGGCAGCGCGATGCAGGCGGCTGCACTCGAATGAAGTGTGGCAGGCTGCAGTAGTGGCATAACAGCGCTGCTTGCACCGCCGTGGATACATTTATATAAAAAAAATTATCCTGCGACTGGACCGGAGGCTCAGCTGAACCCTCCACGGCCTGTGGTGGCCGCTGTGGTTCCTCAGCACTGAGCAGCCGAGAGCACACCAGCCCTTCTCTGTGCAGCTACTGCTGAGCCACAGAATCACATGCCCGGGCCTGCGTTTGCCGCAGGAGTCGTTACAGCCACAAGCCAGCCCCTACGAATTTCCGCTCCTGGAGTCGCCTTGCACAGTAAGTAATGCCTAGAGTTAAGTATCTCTTACTGCTTCAAAAATGTGGTCTAACCAAATTAATAGTTTAGTAGCGGACACTGCCCGGTCAGCGTCAGCGGCGTCACTTAATTCAGCAGAGTCTGGTGTAGTAGGTCAGTGACAGCCTGCTAGTGTGATCTGGTGCCACTGGCTGTAGTCCTGGGTAGGTAGCGGCACGCTGATTGGGGCAGACTGCTCAGCTGGCTGATAGTGATTTTTACCAGGGTAAATGCTGTAGTCTTTACTTATATTTTTTAAATACCACGGGCTGCAGCCTGAGTGTGCAGTGCCTCAGCTCACTCTCCTGTCTGAGGTTTGCAAGTGCCCGGTGCTGAGTGTCTGCGGCAGCTCAGCTGAATTCGTGAGTCAGCTGACTGCAGTTGATTGACTCTTAATTGCAGCTGAGAAGATCTGTGTGTTTGTGGGGCCTCTAATCCTGTGCTCCGTTACATAGTCTCGGGTCGGGCAAGATTATAGCGGCCTGAAGTACTACAGACGGATGCTCTGTATTATTTGGTTGATTGCCAGGGGCCGAGTCAGCAAAGACTGACCAAGGCAGGATTTGATTGTTTTTCTGCCAGCCCGCCCTGCAACACAGGTGTCCGACTAGGATATCCAATTTCATGCCTCAGCCTGTGTCACAGCCGGGGACCCACTGGAATTGTGGCTGTCGCCTGGCAACACTAGAAGTTAGAACTTCAACATGTGTCTCACTTCAACACATGCTCTGAGGTCCAGGGGAGCTGAGTAGGTGGTGCTTACCTTAAAGGCAGTGACCGGGCAGGCCTCTCCTATATTAGCTGTGCAGTGCCACCAGTCCTGCAACTGAGAGGTGTGTCTGCAAATGTGCACAGGACTTTAATAAGTGCTGCCTCTGAAAGACTTGTTTCATGTTTAATATCATGGTTACACATTTAACAGTGTGATCAGTTTATAAGGGCACTAGGTTAGTGCCCTTCCATTGCTTTTGCAGCAGTTTTCAAGATCTTCATATAGTTTCTTGTTGCTCAAATGGGTGTCATTTTTCATATTCATGTTTCCCTCGTTTTCATTGTTTCAGGAAAGTGTCACTCATAGTCCTTGAAATGTCACTCATAATTACACTGAAATTATAAAAATGTCACACATAGCAATCTGAAACCTTGGCAGCTATGCCCGCCCTCCCTCCCTACCAATGTCTGTGCCTTCTCCCCCCCTGCTGTCCCTCCCGTTGTGCCAACCATTTGCAATGCAATAGGTCTCGCGTAAATTGTAAATGCTTGTTTTAACAAAGCGCCCCCTTCTTAACAGGCTAAGCGGGTTTGCTGCCATGTATTGTTGGCAACACAGGTCTCCTCATTAAGGACCCTGTGCATGCAAAGTGTTGCGACACATGCAGAGTTTTTCAACAACAACAAAAGTATGCCATGAAGTGATAATTTGTCTTTCGGGTTGTTATCATTGCGGCCGCACCTCCCACTACATTGCTTGCTGCCTCCCTCCCTGTCCCTCACCCCTCATACCACATTACTTTAGCACTGCTTCAGATCTTGTTTTCATTGTGGCTGCCCCTCTGCTATACGAAAGTATTCCTCTTTCAACTTTGGAACTGCAATTTTCCCGCAGTTTAACTCGGCATCTTTGTTTATTCCACAGCTTCTGCCTTAATTAGGCACAGCTGTTTTGACCACTACGGCTGCTGGGGCTTTCGGCAAGTTGATTAATACAGCACCGCTCACCTTATCAACATTTTTCTCAGTTGACAGGTCCAGTCTGAATGGAGCATTCCTTATTGCTCAGGATGCCGCAGCACAGTTGAGGAACACATTTGCAATACCTTGCCTTAGTGGCCACTGTCCTGGGGTCGCTGTCAGGAACTGGATCACACTTGTATAGGAGTACATGCTTTTTGCTGTAATGCCCTTATGTTTTTAAATGATAGGTTTGAAAGCACCCAGCTGACAAGTTGCACATGTCATCGTTGTAAGATGGCCACCCAGTTATCTGTCCTAGGCTGGCGGTGTCGCACCTAGCTCTTCTTCTGTTTTCCTATTCCAGGTAAACTAACCCTACCCACTTACCTCTTGTCCTCCCTACAGTCATTGTATTTATGTATAGCACTTACTATCCCCGACAGCATTGCAATAATATTCAAGTTTTATTGACGAGCAGTAACATATTTGGCGTCCATTACTGGATTAGCTGCCCTGCCTATTGGCTTTAGACCCCGCAAAGTATACTTAGACTCCATTAGCAGCCCAGAACACAGCTGTAATAAAACAGCCTAAAACCCCACTGTCATTACAGCTGTAGGCCCCAAAAACAGCAGTGGACTACGTGTTAATTGGGCTTGCACATACTCACCTCACATTGGCAACAACCTGTTCACCAGTGACGTTAAAACCGAGAGCCACACATTCACAGCCTAGATTTCAACTGTTGTTTTCCCTGACCCCATCGCTTTCCATTGCAGCTTCCCACATACTTTCACTACACTGCAAACCAAAAACATAAGTAAAAGACATTGCCATTTATAACACCAGTATCTCGAAGTCTCGCAAATGCGAGACCTATTGGCATAGCCAATGCTTGTTTAAATAACCTTTAAAATGCACAGTTAAAGTGGGGCCCAGCCCCGTAGCTCTCAAACTAGCTGTGCAAAGCCTTTTGCATCTGGTTTCAGAGCTATTAACTGGGAGATTAGCTTCAAATACACAAGTCAACAGAGTTCACTACCTTCCGCCTAACTTTGTGTCTTTCCTCTTACCTCTTTAATCAACTGTGTCTGCATGCCTGTGGCCGTGTGCAGTTGCCACAGTTTTTTTAGGTCGAGCATCAGCGCGCGTGCAGACGTGCTGTAATCACTCTATTAAGGGTAATTACAGCTGCTACTTGCCATTGGCAAAAAACTCTATTGCTATTGTTTCCTGGCCCCTTAATGGCCGGTGCTCCCCATACATCATTTCCGTTTGTATTAGTGGAGCACCTGCCAACTACAGTTTCATTACAATGTAGATTTGTATCTTTTGGCTTGCAGACTTTTTTATTTATTAGTGCCCCATTCTATGCTTTACCGCTAATGGCGGCTGTGCCCGTTTCTTTAGATGAGCCGCTTCTAAAGAAACTGGGGTGCCGTTCGTGGAAGGAGTTTGATATTGACACTGATTTTAAATACGTGCTTTTAACGGAGGGGTCTACCCAAGCCAGAGCAGCGGAGGAGTTGCCTGAGATTCTTAGCGGAGGCTGTCACCCGAGGAAGCGAGTGCAACGCGGGACTGCGAGGACCAGCAGCCCCGTGCCTGAACACAGCTGTGTCCTCTTCCCGTACTCCCGCCCTCCCGCCCTGACGCTATAACACTCCTCACGGCATCCGCTTCGCGGGTGCCGTTCGTGGAAGGAGTTTGATATTGACACTGATTTTAAATACGTGCTTTTAACGGAGGGGTCTACCCAAGCCAGAGCAGCGGAGGAGTTGCCTGAAATTCTTAGCGGAGGCTGTCACCCGAGGAAGCGAGTGCAACGCGGGACTGCGAGGACCAGCAGCCCCGTGCCTGAACACAGCTGTGTCCTCTTCCCGTACTCCCGCCCTCCCGCCCTGACGCTATAACACTCCTCACGGCATCCGCTTCGCGGGTGCCGTTCGTGGAAGGAGTTTGATATTGACACTGATTTTAAATACGTGCTTTTAACGGAGGGGTCTACCCAAGCCAGAGCAGCGGAGGAGTTGCCTGAAATTCTTAGCGGAGGCTGTCACCCGAGGAAGCGAGTGCAACGCGGGACTGCGAGGACCAGCAGCCCCGTGCCTGAACACAGCTGTGTCCTCTTCCCGTACTCCCGCCCTCCCGCCCTGACGCTATAACACTCCTCACGGCATCCGCTTCGCAGGACGCGCTCGGACGCGCGCCGGGCGAAGCCCGGGCCAAGGGCGGGCCCGTCTGAGCCCGTCCGAGAACGCCAGAGAACGGAACGGGACCCCTCTCTAACACCTGCTGCTTGCAATCCTGGGAGCCTGGTAAGTGCAAGCTCACTACAGCACCTTTGTACCTCAGAGGGACTTTGTTGTAAAACGCGGTGACCAGATGACAAAAATGGACAAAATGCAGAAAAGGGATGGTCCTACCTTGCAATCGACTGGGGGTGCTCTAATGGGAACATTGGATAATTTTTTGGTGAGAGTGCAGACAGTCCTTGCTAAGGACATTGAATTAACTGAGAAAAGACTTTCATTAGACATTCTCTGTGACAAGAGGTCTTCTTTGGGGAGTATGGTCAACTCAAAATCACCTCCCTGTGGTCAGCCTGTAAGGTTGGATTCTTCGAGCCTAGTATCGCCCGTGTTGGAAGAACAAGCTAACGAGTCAATGATTTGCCCCACGTCTTTGATCGAAATAACGGACGATAATGATGATAATGTTAATATGGGTAATGGGGACTCCACTTTTGAACCCTTGTTAGGGGTTAAGACTCGCTCAACCAGCAACCTAAATGCGGCTTCCGGCAAGCAACAAACAGTCACTACCCTGAAAAAAAACTGTAGGGGTAACCAAAAGAAAGCCGCTGGGAAGACCGTTAATATTAAGGCTGGTCAATCCCTAGCCCCAGCTCCACCGAAGGCTGTTGCCTCACACCTCAAACCCCGAATAACGAAATCTAGGTCACACCCATTATCATCGTTGGGGATGGTGGACGCGGAAATAACTGATACAGTATCTTTTTGGGTCAAAATGGAAAGCATTGTTAAGAAATTATGTGATCCCATCTACGAAAGATTAGGCTCTATTGAGAGTAGACTCGTATGCATGGAACTCTCACTTGCATCGGGTAATTCTCGGGGTGGTAAACAACACCCGAGCTCGTCTAAAGAGCATTCTAGTATAACAGGCCAACGGATTGTGACCAAACCTGCTGCTAGTAATTTGGTTAACTCTACACTAGATAATCGACCTATCCCCCATGAGCCTGACCTGACCCCAGTAGTAGACACTAGGATAGTAGATGAGCATCCTCCCCCACACCCGATACCAACTAGCCATAGGGAAAGCAGAGAAGGAATTGGCAGGCAGTTTCCAATCATTCAGTCTAGTGCACAGGCCTCTTCAGGCCTAATTGATCTACATTTACCCCCTGAAGCTGCCCCCTATGTGGTGATTTTAACTGGGGTTCCCAACCTGGCGAAGGGGATAAGGGAATCCTATTGGGATTTAAAAAACAAATGCACGCATTGGCTTAATACCAAACGACCACTACCGGCCCAGATGAGTGCCGAGATCTTATTTGTAAGGCGTGTAAACTGGGTGGGCAGAAATACCAAATCATCTAAGGGGGATTGTGTTGTTATTAACTTCAGGGATAGGCGGTGTGTGGAATACATTTGTTCCTGGCCCCAAAATGCTTCTGCTCCTTTGTCTATGATAAGTACAGTGCCACTGTCTTACTTTTATGTATCCAAGCCTCAGTTTACAGGTGGGAATACATGTAGGGGCCCCCTGACTAACGGAACCTTTTTCGAGGACATAAGATCGATTAATAGATTCGATGTACTCTCCGGGTTAGCGGACTGTGACTGACTGTTTAATGGCAGTATACACTCTAACGATGTTATACCATGTGTATCCTTATTATCATTAGGTAAATGTGGTAAAACAAATGTGCTCTTAACGGCAGATGAGGGTATGTGTGATAGCGATTCGCATAATGGTAGTGATGTCAACACATCCCTTGTACAAGTAAATATGATAAAGACCAGTGTACAAGGCATTCCTGTTGAATGTCAGAATGAAATCTTAGGCATTAACCCCAGGCCTTGTCTTGGTCAAGATACAGTCCCTTCCCCTATACCAATTACAGGGAGTATGGAAGGGGGATCCAACTCTGCAAGCCACGTTCTGTTTTTATCTTGGAACGTGGCGGGTATAAACTCTAAGCTGTCATCTCCCCTTTGGGTGGATTTCACCAGTAAGCATGACATCTGTCTTTTTCAAGAGACATGGTCAGTGGACCCGGTGTTCATGTTGGGATATTTGAACTTTTTTGCTCCGGCAGTGAAAATGCCCAGGGGACGGGCATCAGGAGGCCTGATCATCTGGGTTAAACAGAACCTGGAATGCAAAATTCAAATCATCCAAACACAGAACCCCGATATATTGGGAATTAGGCTGACTAGTCCGCAAAATCTTAAAATTGATATTTTCAATGTATATGCAAGGGGTTTACCAGGTGGGAAAAAATCTGAGGTGATATCTGCATTAAACACCATAGTAGAATCTAGTCCCCTTGACGTCCTCCCACTTATCGCTGGAGACTTTAATACTACCTTTGAGCCACTCGGGTCTCAAGATATGCTCCTGACAGAGGAAGAGGATGCAAAATGGGGTGTCCCACAGCTTGAGGTAAAGACTGTCGGCAAATGGACAGAGGCGGCCCTTTACCTGAAAGGGTTCTGTCTGGGTAACCAGTTGAGGGCAGCCAATGGCAGAACCAAGTCAGATAGGATGTGCAACAAAACGTATAACAATGGCACAAGGGCAAGTAATATTGACTACCTCTTAGTCCATTTGAGGATGTGGCATATGTTAGTGGATATGGTGGTTGAGACACGGATTGAAAGCGATCACAATCCCCTAGTAGCTGCGTTTGATTTGAATATGGGAGCTAGCAAAGATCAAATTCCCGATAAGAATGGTCCAGCGGTAGTTCTATCAAATAACGAACGCCACCTTAAATGGCGTTACGTTGTAGAACACCCAGATTTGTTGGATAGTATAGAGTTCCACGTTGAAGAGGCACTGTCGTTAATTACGGCAGTAGGTAACTTAGGTCAACCCCCAGTAGCATTTGAGGAAATCCATGGGAAACTAGTTGGAAAACTAAAATCTTGTTTTTGCAAACCCCCCATAGTGCTGAAAGCCCAAAGAAGTAAACAGGAGGGTTGGTATAACGCCTCCTGTAAACATGCTCGCACTGAGCTGGGACTTGCCTTAATATCAAAAGATCCGAGCAAGATTAAATCTGCTCGCAATATGCATAAAAAAGCCCTATGGAAAGCAAAAAAGGATTGGAACGAATGTGAGTGGCAAGAATTAAAAGCAGCATGTGCTTATAAAGACCAGAAAAAATTCTGGAACATTTTTAAATGGAAAAAGGGCGAAATAGTCGACAGCCCTCACAATCGTGTACCACAGAGTTCTTGGGTAGATTTTTTTAAGTCTCAATACTCGATAGGCCCT
This sequence comes from Triturus cristatus, assembly GCF_964204655.1. Lineage (NCBI taxonomy): Eukaryota > Metazoa > Chordata > Amphibia > Caudata > Salamandridae > Triturus > Triturus cristatus. The sequence goes on from NC_140582.1 coordinate 928,452,126, forward strand.
GAGGAAGCTAGTAAGCCTTCTCAGGCAAGGCCGTTTTATGATACCCCTGTGTTCAGTGTCGGGGATGTTGATATTGCGCTCGATAAGGTCACCCAGGGTCGTGCGCCCGGTATGGACTGTATCCCGGCCGACGTTTTTTTGTATAAAAGAGAGAGGTGGTCACTGTATATCATGCACCTAGCAAATGCTATTGCACAGGGAATGCCGATCCCGTACTCTTGGAAAGGTGCGGAAATCGTCCCAATATATAAAAAAGGGGATAAATCGTTGGCTTGTAATTATAGACCCATTAGCCTGATAGATGCTTTTCAAAAGATTTTGGGCAGGCTGGTTTTGGGCAAAATCCAGACCTGGATGGAATCCAGTAATGTGCTAAGCCCATTGCAGGCGGGGTTTTGCCCTAAAACCAGCACTATAGACCAGGTTTTCAGGTTCATTGTCCTCTATTGGAGGACAGTGGTCCTGGAAAAAGGGGTTTTGTATGCTGTGTTCGTCGACCTGCGGGCGGCCTTCGACTTGGTCCCACGTGACAAGCTGTGGCAAGTATTGGAGGGTTTGGGGATGGCTCCGGAGTTGTTGGCATTGGTCGTCCGCCTACATGAGGGCAATTTTGCTCGGGTCCGGTGGGGAAGGCAGGGCGAGGTTACGGAGTCTTTCCCCGTGGAGCGAGGAGTGCGGCAAGGCTGTGTCTTGGCACCGACCTTGTTCTCGCTCTTCGTGAACGGGGTGGCCGAGTTCCTCTCCCGGGCCCCCTCAGATGCTCCAGCAATGGCCGGTACCCGCATTCCTGTCCTCATGTTCGCGGACGACACTCTGCTGATTTCGAAAACCCCGAGTGGCCTACAGCTGACCCTCCGGCGCTTTGAAGAATTCTGCTTGCTACGTGGTTTGGAGATTAACGTCTCCAAGACCAAGTTTATGGTTTTAAATGGCCCGAACCCGTGTAGATCGTATAAACCCTTCAGTAGCGTAATTGTAATGAATGGCTCCCCCCTGGAACAGGTGGATGCCTTCACCTATCTGGGAGTAACATTACAGAAGAACATGTACTGGAAAAGCCAAATAGACTCTTCTATTTTGAAGTTTAAACAGCAGACAGGTTTTCTTCTAAAAAGATTCAAAACCTCGCAGACCCAGCCAATAGTTCCACTCCTTGAGGTCTATACGATGAAGGTACGTAGCTCATCCTTATATGGTTCTGAGCTATGGGGATATGGAAGTAACCCTAAGCGATTGAACGCCATAGAGAGCGAGTTTATAAGGAAAGTCGTTGGCGTACCGCAAAGTACTCCTTTGTTACCCCTTTTCTGGGACCTAGGTCTGAAAACCATACAAGACACTGCCAATTTGCGACCATTGCTTTATTGGCGTAGGATCTGGTCAACTGAGGAGTTAAAGCATTATGCGTTGGGCCTAAAAGAAATAATGGAGAAAGATCACTTCCATAGAATAGATTGGTTGAGGTCCATCAAGGTGTTACTCTACAGATTGGGTTGGAACAACCTTTGGGATGATCCCCTAAATGCTGTTTTCCCCTCAAAGGAAATTGTCAAAACCAAGTACTGGGAATTTATCGCCATTGAATCTGCGGCAAGGGGTTGTACTGGCCAGCTAACAGCTAGATACCTAGAGATCAAGGCCCATCCCAGTCAGGAACGTTATTGGGATCTGATAGATGCACCAAGTGATCGCAAACTTTATTTTCAGTTTAGGATAGGCACTCTCCCTATTACCTCATTCACATCAAAATGGGCAAAAGGGTCCTCGGACAAATGTCCAAAATGTAGGGACAAGATTGAGTCCTTGAGCCATTTTGTCTTCTTTTGTCCCCTTTATGAGCTCCCACGGAAAAAATGGGTACTACCTGTCTGTCGCCTCTTAGGCACCCGTAGACATGTAGAGGCATTAAGAATTTTGTGTTCTGATCCTAGCCCACTAATTGCAATTGCAATGGCAAAGTATATAAAGTGGGCCTGGATAATACGTTTCAGACAGACAAATATTAAAAGTGCCAATCTAGTAGCGTTGGTTTGAAGTCATGTATAATGTATCTTTTAATTTTGGATTTATCTGTTTAATTTAAATTAAGCTAGGAAGTTTTTTCTTTACTATCTGTTTCACTAGATATCATTGTTGTCTATCTAAACTGATGTTTAGTACAGGTGTAAGCTTGAAAAATTTTGTGTCTATGGAAACATGTTATGTATTGTTCTAACGTATGCTTTAGCATGTGTATGTAGCTGGCAAATGTATGATACTTTCATGACTTAACTGTCGAATAAAGTTTATTTAAATCGAAATCGAGTTGCCCGCCAAGGAAATAACAAGCAAAACTTTTTTTTTTAAGTGTACTTTTGTTTGGATCTTAAGTGCTGCGATGTTTCCTGCAACCTGTTCTGGCTTTAAAGTGCAAGCAGTCCGGCACCTCGCGCTTCAGCTGTGGTGGCCGCACACACCACTCGCGGGATGCTGCTATTGGGTAATAACGGCGGCCGCTTCTTGTTTTTATTTTCAGAGCGCCATGCATGCTTTCACTTTCACAATGTTGGACCGCGCACACCACACGTGGGGCCCTGCCCTTGTGCAATAATTGCACCCGCTTCATGTTAACACAAGGTGCCATGCCTGTTTTAGTGTGAAACAAGCCTGGTATGCTTGCTTTACCATAGAGCCTTGATGCATTGTGTAGTTGCCCCAAGCATGCCTGCTCTTCATGCACTTTTCCTTCACGTCTCTTGCCTGCTAGAGCCTGCCCTAAGCCGGGGTAGTGTTACACTCCCTTCCATCAAACGGCAGCCAGACCACTTCCTAATTACAAGTTCAGCATGTGACTAGCAGACACCGTAGCGGACTGGACAAGGCGAAGGATCTGCACATGCACGAGGCGCAAACCCAGTCATTAAGCAGCCTCTTTCCTTTCACCCGGCACAAAGGCGAGGCGCCATAGTCCCTTGGGCAGGGCAGGGGCCTTGCCTGTAAACTACTCCCTGTCCAGGAACAAGCAGACATAGCATTGCAAATGCGTCCTTGTTGCTTCTGACCCGGGCAGTTAATTTCATGGGGCGCTTTTCATCTGCAAATGTCATGTTCTCGCCCGGATATTGGGCCTCCGAGCTGCAGATGCAGGCATGAAAACTGTGTCAAGCGCCGGCTTCCTCGCTGCACATGTGATGCAGCTGTATATAGTACCCATCGAAAGCCAGGCTTCATCTCTGCAGATAGGTGCCTGCTGTATGCCCGCATCTGCAAACAGCTAATTTCAGATGGTGACTCTTTCGTTTCATATGGCCATCTCCTGTAAGTACACCACCAGTCTCAAGCAGCACGCTTGCCAACTTTGTCAGACCAAAAATAGGATTTGTCAGGTTTTAAAACTACTAACTAGCATATGGATGAAATCACTGAAAATTACACTTGTTGGTCAGAGGATGACGTAACATGAATTCACTCTTTGTTTTTATTTAACCCAGAGCTGCCGACTTTGAAGCAGAAGACACACAATTGATGGACGGAATGCAGAACAAATCAAAACATTCACCCCCAGTCAAGAGATCTGGGTTAAATCCATCAATCTTTTGCTCACCATGCCACCCCAGTTTAGACCTGGCCATATGCAAATCAGTCTTGACCCTGTGCCTCATGGGAACAGTCCAGCCCGAACTGCCAAGCCAGGTCCTCCCTGGACCGGAAACAAGCATCCTAGGACCGGTTTCGGGGTATCACCCCTCTTCAGCCAGGATCGCTTGATTCCAGTGGCACAGTGAGCCCAGGACCCACGTCTGGGCATACCTGGCGCACTTAGGGCGAGAAAGCAAAAGACACACAATTGATGGACGGAATGCAGAACAAATCAAAACATTCACCCCCAGTCAAGAGATCTGGGTTAAATCCATCATTCTTTTGCTCGCCATGCCACCCCAGTTTAGACCTGGCCATATGTAAATCAGTCTTGACCCTGTGCCTCATGGGAACAGTCAGTCAGTCAGCCAAGCCAGGTCCTCCCTGGACCGGAAACAAGCATCCTAGGACCGGTTTCGGGGTATCACCCCTCTTCAGCCAGGATCGCTTGATTCCAGTGGCACAGTGAGCCCAGGACCCACGTCTGGGCATACCTGGCGCACTTAGGGTGAGAAAGCAAAAGACACACAATTGATGGGCGGAATGCAGAACAAATCAAAACATTCACCCCCAGTCAAGAGATCTGGGTTAAATCCATCATTCTTTTGCTCGCCATGCCACCCCAGTTTAGACCTGGCCATATGTAAATCAGTCTTGACCCTGTGCCTCATGGGAACAGTCAGTCAGTCAGCCAAGCCAGGTCCTCCCTGGACCGGAAACAAGCAGGGCATCGACTCAACATCCTGTGATTCTGGGCAAATCACTTAATCTCCCCTTGCCTACCAAACATTAATGTGTACTTGTGTAACATAACTGGTGCTCATGCAAAGTGCTCCAGGTCGAGTTTGCACTATATGAAACTTAAAAAAAAAACAACCAAAAAAACAGTAGTGTTGGCAAGCATGTTGCTGCATCACGTTCACCTGCAGACACTAAAGTGTTAGGCCTCATTTCATATGTGCTGGCCATGCGGATACAGGGCGCCCGCGCTGCATAAAAGTGCTGTCCTTCTCTACTGCATTTTCTTTTTCCCAAATGGCGACGATATCTTTGTTACACTTTCCAAACTGTAATGGCATCAAGTCCACGCCTCCAGAAAAGGGCTTAATTAATGCATGCAGCTGGTATCTGTTGTGGTTGATAAGCTGCAAGATCAAATCAAGGCAAACTCAGTCTTCCATCCAGGGCATAAGTGCTAACAAGCATTTGCAATGCAAAATATATTCCATTACATGAAGCACAGAATAGCGTGGAAGCTGTACAAGATGCCCTATGAAACAAGCATTTGCAATGCAATAGGTCTCACAGTAGTAAAACTTTGAGCTATTGGCGTTGCAAATGCTAATTATTTTTTTTTTGTTAAAAAATATCCCAGCAGTAAGTATAAGTAATAAACAACAATGGTGCATTTTTAAAATGCAAGCCAAAAAAAATCTAATTTCCAATAAAAACAAATGGAAACGTATGCTGAGCTGCAATCTTTCTCTTTATAATTGCATTAAGGGTGCAGTATCTTATGTGGCTAATAGAGGTCCCTTTACAACCCCACAGGCTCACCTAGTAACCACCTGTGGTACTGCGCCCTTTCCGTGCAACGTGAAATATCTTTTAGTACTTATGCTACTGTTCAGATATTTGTTAACCTCAAAAAATTAGATCACAAACATTAGCATTTGCAACACCAATAGCTCAAAGGGTCACTAATGCGAGACCTATAGCATTGCAAATGCTTGTTTCACTTACCCTCAAAATTCCAAATCCATATAGTCTGAGATGGCACCCTGCACTCAGCATTCGTAGTTACTTTATGAACCGTGCATAACCATAAGCCGTGTGGGGCAGGCTGTGGATGCAGGGCCCCTTAGTCACTTGACCACTTGTGCATGTCTGTGCCTAGTGGGGTTTGGAAGCAGGACATCACTTTTCTCTGCTCTAGAACTGGTCCCTTAAGCTGCTGAACCAGTTTCATATGGCCTAAGGCTGTACCTACTATTGTATGTTATAACCAGCAAAGCTTTCCATGACCAAATACTACAACACGCCCAAAGCCTGAGTTCTGTTTTAAGGCCACTGAAGCACAAAGTGACTTGCAAAATACTTTATATGTATGGTAGAGAGAATGTTATTTCTTTTACTATATCGTCACATATTTAAATCCTTGTTCTCTTGCTTTTTCTAATTACGTTGATATTTTAGTTACAGATAACCTATGTGAGGTTAGTTATTTCTTCCAAATACATACACATAAGCAGTTTTATATAATTCAGCGTCCATGCTATTGTTGCACAGTAGCATATGTGGGTAGTAAGCAGATAGTTGCTTGCCTCTCATAAATTCTTGCTTCTCTGTTTTGAACACGAGTAGTGCAGTAAACAGACATTTTACCATATAATAGAATTTTCAGGATATAAAAATGCAAAATCAAGGGGCCCTAAAATCTCGTTTTCGGAGCAAATGTTTTGTCTATGAAGTATTCTACACATGAAGCTACTTTTCACTGTCTGTCATCTCTGGCAAAGGCATTGTAATGCCCTTACTCAACTGTAATATTTTATTAGGTATGGCTTTCATCACAAGTGTTTATCATAAGCACAGGTATAGTAAACTGTTTGTGTACTGCTGTGATGTCAGAGCAGTGAAACACTGTGCCCTGAGGGACACGCTTTGCCTGATGCGGCCGCCGCCTTCCCCTGATGCCTAGAGAGGCAAGGGAGGTGGGGAATGTGGGTGGTGTTCTTGCACCATCTCACCTGCAGCACAGGTGTTTCACAGTGCAGCACTGGCTGTACGCTCGCTGTGGGAAAGTGCAGAATGCAACTTTAGGAGGGAGGGGAGAGAACACCCACAGAATGGCAAGATGCCAGGTATTGATTTATTTCAGCCCTGTACAGGGAGACGAAAGAAGTTATCCATGGTGGTGCACATGGTTGGCAAAACCCCAGGTATTTTCATTTGTTTATTTATTTTTTAAATAATGTGGTTGGCAAGGGTGGCGCGTGATGTGACAGGATCCCAGGTATTTTTTCTGCGCCTTGGTGAGGGAGGTTAGTGCAATTACGGAGAGGTGGCTTGAAGGATGCCAGGCTTGCTTGTAGAGCATAGCACAACGTTTTTGGAGATTATGGGAGAACAAGTGGGCGGAAAAGATGTGCAGTGATGGGATAGCAGAACTTTTCCTGCGGGAAGTATGGAAGAAGTAATTCTTGGGTTATGGAGTATGGGAGCGGTTGGGCATTTTTTGAACGGTTCTGTGTTTCTTGGGCTGAGGGTGAGTGATGTGCTTTCTTCCACGCAAAGGATGAGAGCAATTCTTTTTTGTACTGCTAGGTGGTATACCTGGATCATGGACTAAAGCAAATGGTCCCTCTGGTGCATTGTATGAGCAGGGATTCTTAATGGGGAAGAGGATGAAGCAGAATGTTGCTTCGGAGAAGAAGGTGAAGGCAGTTTTAGAAGCAAGATGAGGCATTTGTATTTTCATGGGCTGAGGATGGAGCAGGCTTTCATAAGGCAATGGATATGGTAAGTGTTTGTGTTTTTTTGCTACATTCTGCGGTACATCTTTTCCCTTATTATAAAGTCAGTGAGTCAGTTGGAGTAAAAGGATAAGGGCAGGAGATGAGTCTGGGGTTTCCGTAGGTTTGTGGAGGGGGCGTGTGGTCTTGCTAGTATGGCACAAAAACTTTTTGTTTTCTGTAGAAAGGTTGGTGCAAGTTATTTTCTGTTATCTTAGGTTTGTGTTCATTTTCTGGCGCAGATCATACAGGCTACATCTCTGTGGAATGGGATGATGAATTTGGCTTCTGTGAAGACTGTTGTTTCTCAAGTGGTGTTTTTTCAAGTAGATGTTGCATGTGCGGGTCTGTGGGAGGGAAGGATGTGAGGCAGGTGGTTTCTGTGGGCAAGGGTATGAGGAGCTTTCTGTTAGGAAGGTAGTGAATCTGGTGTGGTCTCTGGGAAAAGTATGAGGCAGGTGAGTTCTCCACGAAAGGGTTTTATTCAGGTGTTTTTTTTACTGGGAAAGGGTATGAAGCTGGTGTTTTTTCTGTGGAAGAGTAGAAGGCAAGTGATGGTTCTTGAGAAGGATATGAGGCTGGTAATTGGCCCACAGAAATGTATGAGTCCGGTGGAGTGTCTGGGGAAGGATATGAGAGGCAGGGGTGTGAGGCAGAGGGATTCCCTGAGGTAGGGTTTGAGGGAAGTGATTTCCCTGGAGAAGTGTGGGGACAGGTACAGTAGATTCTATGGAGACTTTGAAGATTACAGATTGGCTTCTCTGGGGAAGAGAATGAGCCACGTCTGTTCCATGGGATAGGAGGTGAAGCAGTAGGTTTCTTTTGGAACAGGTGAGAAAGTTGTTAGATTTTCTCAGCCCACATTTGAGGTAAATGTTTTCTTTGAATTTGATGCTGAAGCAGTTGGTTTCTTTAAGAATGAGGTGTAGCAGGTAGCTTCTCTGAGCTTGGGAGTAATGCAGTGGTGTCTTGGAAATTCAGTGTGTAGCAGGTTGCTTCTTGAGACTGAGAAGTGCGGCAGATGGTCGGTAGCTTTCCTGAGTTTATAGGCTATTGATTAGTAAAGTTAATCTCTGGGGTAACTATTAAGATGCCTTCAGTATGTATCAACATTTTCTTAATATTGTTGATTGTTTCGGAAGTATCTAAGGTAGAAAACGCCATGCTAGGCCTTTCGGGTATCTAAGGGGGGTACTAAGTGTGACTTAGACTGTCAATGGTAGAGCATGAGAAGGGATCGCCTGGGCTTATATACCCAAAGACACCAAGGGTAGGTCATGTCTATAGGAGTTCCAGGAAGCATTTTATAAATGTATGGACAGTTTCCTGACCTGGATAATGCTGTATTCTAGTTGGGGTTGTTTTTAAGTCGGTGTGTGTGACAAAAGGTAACTTTATGTTCGAGGCATTTGAGCTGCAGATTACACACTTTTGCATAGATCGCCATCTGGTGTTGGGCCCGGATGTTTGCAGTTTGTTTTTCCACTTGGAAAGTCTTTGGAAGTCACGAGGTCGGTGACTCCTCCTTTGGATCCTATTGCGCATGGGCTTTGGCTCAAACCTCAGATTGTTTTTTTCCGCCATCGGGCTCGGATGTAATCTTCCGCGCTCCGGTTCCGAACATTTTCCAGTTCGACGATCGAAGCGGAATCCTCACCTCAAATCGCGGTATTGTTTCGATCGCGATCGCCTCAATCAACGCACCTTCTCATTGGCAAACCTTCGGTTCCAGTCGTCGACGGCGGCCTTCGGGCCTACCCAAGCTCCGGTCCCGGCTGATGGAAAGAACTCCATTCAAGAAGTGCCCTCGATGTGGGTCCAAATTCCCCCAAACCGATCTTCATGAGGTATGTAACCTCTGCCTCTCCCCTGAACACGAGGCTCGAGACTGTCCGGCCTGTAAGTCTTTCCGATCGAAAAAGACTATTCGGGACCGAAGAGCCAGAAGAAACATGGCACACTCCTCGACCCCCGTTCCAGTCGATATCTTCGTAGACGACATCGAAGATCCGGGACATCAGCGCACCAAAGAGGACCTTGTCAGTGCTTCCGAGGCCGACGAGTCAGATGTGGAAGACAGCAATCCGGCGCAGAGGGTCGTGAGTACCATACCCCCCACCACACCCACGCCAACACCCAAAAAGCTTCGGTCACGCCATTGCCTCCGGGCCTAAGCAAGACCAGAGACACTGCTTCACACACCCCACCTTCGGGCCCGGTGAAGAAGCCAAGTAAGCCTTCCGGCGGCTCGGGCTCGAACCAGCCTACCAGCGGTGCCGAGAAACACACTTTGGCACCGAAAAAGAAACCGGCCTCTACCTCGACACCAAGCTCCGCACCGAAGTCCTCTGGGTCGAAACCCGGCGCTTCCGTACCTACGCCATCTTCGGTACCGACCAAACCCCATAAGGCCCTCGGCACCGACACTTCCAAGCCGAAGCCCATCTCGGCGCCGACCAAGAAATCGGAGGTTCCCAAGCCCAGCGCTACGCAAGCCGGCACAGACAAGCCTAAAAAGTCATCGGCCCTGAAGCCTTCGGCGCAGACGGACCAAACACTTTCACAGGAACTATTTACACCGGATCCCTTGCATAAAACTCTCACCAGGGATCCAAAAACTGGACATCTGGCACTCTCTTCCAAAAAGAGACATTTGGACAAACCGGCTCCGCCTCCACCTCCAAAGAGGAAGGACTCTGCTACCTCTCCTTTCAGAATACCTTACCCCCCCTCCTCCACCCCCTCCGCCTTCTCCACACCCACCTCATCGCTCTCCGACCCCGTCTCCAGACAATGATGATCAGAGGGACCCATATCACGATATAGGGGATGTGCCCCAAGACCCCACCCCTACAGGATCCCCAGACCCATGGGACAACTACAATAACCCAGATATCCCCGACGTCCCACAAGATGACCTTTACCTTTCCAGGCCATCCCCACCGGAAGACTCATTAGGGTTCCACCATCTACTTCAAAGGGCGGCACACTATCACGGGGTAGAGTTGCACACTGACCCAGTGGAGGAGGATTTCCTCCTCGACACATTTGATACCACACATAGGTCTACCTCCATACTACCTATGCTTAAGGGGGTGGTAAAGCATGCACCAGAGGTTTTTAAAGACCCAGTTATGGCCAGGGTCATTAACCCACTCATAGACAAAAAATACAAAGCTGCCCCCACAGATCCCGCCTATATCAAAGGGCCAGCGCCACTAGATTCCCTAGTGGTTTCCACTGCACAAAAAAGAACAAATTCCCAGGCGTCAGGCGAAGCACCACCACCTGACAAAGAGTCAAAGCTACTGGACGCATCAGGAAAGTGCACTGCTCGCTTTGGCCAGATATGATGGGGCACATTATGATGAATTAAAAAACATAATGCACCACCTCCCTGAAAAATATAAAACTAGGGCCAATGAATTAATTCAAGAGGGTAAGACAATCACAAACACCTCTATACCGACCTTTGACCCTGTTCACCAGGCAGGTCGCTTCCCTCACCGCCACGCAGCCCCCTGTGTGACCTACATTTCGATCGCTGCCGCTCGTGTTAGCCTCTGCCTTGGCTATATTCCTGTTGTCTCTGTGCCTCTCATCGCCCCTTTTGCCTTCTGTGCCCTGACTGACTGTCTCCCTTTTGCCCTCTGTGTCCTGAGTGTTTGTGTCCTTTTGCCTTTTGTGCCCTGATTATCTGTACCACTTTTTTGCTTTCTGTACCCTTCATTGTGTGCCCCTTCCTCGCCGCCCGTTTCCCGCCGCTGCGTCCCGGCGGCCCCGCCCCCTTGTCACCCATTGGCCTCCTCGCTCCCACCTCCCAGCTGCTCCTCCCTCCCTCTCCCACTCATATGGAGGCCGTGCAGCGGTAGAGAGAGCGACCTTTGACCCTGTTCACCAGGCAGGTCGCTCCCCTCACCGCCACGCAGCCCCCTGTGTGACCTACATTTCGATCGCTGCCGCTCGTGTTAGCCTCTGCCTTGGCGATATTCCTGTTGTCTCTGTGCCTCTCATCGCCCCTTTTGCCTTCTGTGCCCTGACTGACTGTCTCCTTTTTGCCTTCTGTGTCCTGAGCGTTTGTGTCCTTTTGCCTTTTGTGCCCTGATTATCTGTACCACTTTTTTGCTTTCTGTACCCTTGATTGTGTGCCCCTTCCTCGCCGCCCGTTTCCCGCCGCTGCGTCCCGGCGGCCCCGCGACCCTTGTCACCCATTGGCCTCCCCGCTCCCACCTCCCAGCTGCTCCTCCCTCCCTCTCCCACTCATATGGAGGCCGCGCAGCGGCCACGCGCAGCGGGCGCGCCGAAGGCGTGCCTAAGGCAAGCCCGTCTGCGCCCGGCCCACGCCCAGCACCAGACCCCCTGGCCCCCGCAGATGCCAGCCCACCCGCAAGTCCTACAACGCCGCCACTCTCATCGCACTCAACTCCGGCCGGATACCCGGTTGCTGCAGAGCCACCCCAAGACGCACCCACGGACCATTCAGCTGCCATTCCTGCAAGTTCTCCTGCATCCGGCCCTGTACCGCGCCCGCCAAGCCGAGCACCAGCAGCAACCACCTGAAGTGCATCCTGCTCAACACCCGCTCCGTCCATAGACATGCCGTGGAACTCTGGAACCTGCTCGACACCACATCTCCAGACGTCGCCTTCCTCACGGAAACATGGATGAACGCCCCCTCAGCACCCGACATCGCCATCGCCATCCCGGACGGATACAAGATCACCCGGAGGGACCGCGTCAACCAGACAGGAGGAGGCCTCGCCATCGTCCACAAGAACACCATCCGCATCACAACCAACTCCGACGACACCCTCACAGCTGCCGAACACCTTCACTTCCAGATACACACTGACCCCAAGACCACACTCAGAGGCACCCTCATCTACAGACCCCCAGGACCCCGCACTCAATTCAGCGAAGACATCGCAGACTTCATCAGCCCACACGCCCTCCCCTCCGCTGACTACATCCTCCTAGGGGACCTCAACTTCCACCTGGAGAACAACAACGACAACAACACCACCACCCTGCTGGACAACCTCGCCAACCTTGGACTCAAGCAACTGGTGAACTCCCCCACCCACTACGCCGGACACACGCTTGATCCAGTCTTCTCCTCCAGCAAGTACATCTCCTTCAGCCACGCCACCGGACTCCACTGGACAGACCACAGCTGCGTCCACTTCAGCTTCAGAAGAACCACGACTCACCACCACCCGCAACAGGCTCCCCGCAGGAACTGGAACAAGATCACCACCGACCAGCTCACCACATCACTGAGCCAGAACCCTCCCGCCAGCTCAACGGACCCCAACCAAGCAGCCAACAACCTCACACAGTGGATCACCAACTGCGCTGATGACCTCGCACCTCTGAAAAACCACCCCAGCAGGCCCGGCAGCAAGAAAACCTCCTGGTTCAACGACGACCTCAAAAACTCCAAAAAGAACTGCCGTACCCTCGAGAAAGCCCGACTACAGACAACATGACCGCCCTCAAGCACGCCTCCCACAAACACCACCAGCTGATCCACACCACCAAGAGGACAGCATTCAAGGAACGACTAGACAACAACGCACACAACAGCAAGGAACTCTTCAGCATCGTCAAAGAGCTCTCCAACCCCAGCACCGGAAACAACGACATCACTCCCTCACAAGACCTCTGCGACTCCCTCGCCTCGTTCTTTCACTGCAAGATCGCCGATATACACAACAGCTTCAGCGCACAGACCACGCACCCAACCACCGAACCAACGACCCCACCACCACCCTCCGCGCCTGGACCCCGGTCAGCACCGAAGACACCATCCACACAATGAACACCATCCACTCCGGATCTCCAACCGACCCATGCCCCCACCAAGTCTTCAACAAGGCCGACTCCTTCATCGCACCCCAACTCCGGGACATCATCAACTGCTCCTTCAACACCGCCACCTTCCTGGAGAGCTGGAAGCACGCCGAGCTCAGCGCCCTCCTGAAGAAGCCATCAGCAGACCCCTCCGACCTCAAGAACTACCGCCCCATCTCGCTCCTGCCTTTTCCTGCCAAAGTCATCGAGAAGACCGTCAACAGACAGCTTGCCGCCTTCCTCGAGACAAACGGATCCCTCGACCACTCGCAGTCCGTCTTCCGAGCCAACCACAGCACCAAGACCGCCCTCATCGCAGCCACTGACGACATCCGAGCCCTGCTCGACAACGGGGAAACAGCGGCCCTCATCCTCCTGGACCTCTCCGCAGCGTTCGACACTGTCTGCCACCGCACCCTAGTACAGCGCCTCAGCAACATCGGAATCCAAGAGAGGGCTCTAGATTGGATCATCTCGTTCCTCGCCGGAAGAACCCAGAGAGTCCGCCTCCCCCGTTCAGATCCGAGGCCACCGAAGTCATCTGTGGCGTCCCGCAAGGATCATCACTCAGCCCCACCCTCTTCAACGTCTACATGAGCCCCCTCGTAGCCATCGCACGCCAACACAACATCAACATCATCTACTACGCCGACGACACTCAGCTGATCCTTTCCCTCACCAACGACCCAGCCACCGCCAGAACCAACCTACACGAAGGGATGAAAGACGTAGCCGAGTGGATGATGAACAGCCGCCTGAAACTGAACTCAGACAAGACGGAAGTCCTCATCCTGGGATCATCACCCTCCGCCTGGGACGACTCCTGGTGGCCCCCCCGCCCTGGGCAGCGCACCCAAACCTACGGACCACGCACGCAACCTGGGCTTCATCCTGGACTCCTCCCTCTCGATGACCAGACAAGTCAACGCCGTCTCATCATCTTGTTTCAACATCCTACGCATGCTCCGAAAGATCTTCCGATGGATCCCCACCGAAATCAGAAAGACGGTCACCCAGGCTCTCGTCACCAGCCGACTGGACCACGGAAACACCCTCCACACCGGAACCACAGCCAAACTACAGAAAAGACTCCAACGCATCCAGAACGCCTCCGCACGACTCATCCTTGACATCCCCCGACACAGCCACATCTCCGGTCACCTGAGAGACCTGCACTGGCTCCCCGTCAGCAAGAGAATCACGTTCCGACTCCTCACCCACGCACACAAGGCCCTCCACGACCTGGGCCCCAGATACCTCAACAACCGCCTGACCTTCTACACTCCCACACGCCAGCTACGATCGACCAGCCACGTCCTCGCCACCGTTCCACGCACTAGAAGAGCCACCATGGGAGGAAGATCCTGCTCCTACCTGGCAGCCAAGACTTGGAACTCCCTCCCCATCCACCTCCGCCTGACCCAAGACCACCTCTCCTTCAGGAAGCAACTCAAGACCTGGCTGTTCGAGCAGTAGCGGACCCCCCTCCCCCTAGCGCCTTGAGACCCTCTGGGTGAGTAGCGCGCTTTACAAATGTCTTGATTGATTGATTGATTATACTCTGTGCCTTAGATGCAGCAGACACAGCCTCCAGGGCCATTAATACTAGCGTCCTCCTCCGTCGCCATGCTTGGCTAAGAATATCAGGATTTAAACCAGAGGTACAAGCCTCCATCCTTAATCATCCCTTTAACCAGGAACACCTATTCGGCCCAAAGGTAGATGAGGCCCTCGAAAAAATGAAGAAGGACACGGATACGGCGAAGTCCATGGGAGCCCTACAGTCACACTCTCCTAGGCGCTCTTTTTGCCGCTCTTCCTTTCGGAGTACATCTAGAGGCTACTCCTCAGATAACGCGTCCACTTCCTACAAATCCCCCACTCAGTCCACCTTCACAAGGGGCTATCAAAGAGGCGGCTATAGGGGCAACAATAATAAAGGCAGAGGTAAAACAAATACCGCCCGCTCTGCCACACCGCCTACCCAATGACTTCCCCCCGCTCCCTCCAGACCATCCCACTCCGGTCGGGGGCAGACTTCAACATTTCCTTCATGTCTGGGAGACCATCACCTCAGACAAATGGGTGACCCAAATTATTCGGTCAGGATACTGCCTGGAATTAACATCTACCCCCCCAAACATTCAACCCAGGCAAGCCCAATGTCACAAGAACATTCCACATTACTAAAGCAGGAGGTAATCTCCCTCCTACAAAAACAGGCAATAGAACACGTTCCCGCCAATCAACAAAATTTAGGGGTCTACTCCCTATATTTTCTAATAACAAAAATGGGACGAGACTCTACGACCTATTCCAGATCTCTGGCCTCTAAACACATACATACACTCAGACCATTTTCACATGGTAACGCTTCAGCAGGTGCTTCCGCTCCTCTCCCAGAACGACTTTCTTACCACACTGGACTTGAAAGACGCATACTTCCACATTCCAGTACACCATGCTCACAGAAAGTACCTCAGATTTGTAGTGGACGGACAACACTACCAGTTCAAGGTGCTCCCATTCGGAGTCACAACAGCACCACGGGTATTCACCAAGTGCCTAGTGGTAGTGGCGGCACACCTCAGAAGACAGCACATTCACGTCTTCCCATACTTGGACGACTCGCTGATACAAGCCACTTCATAAAACCATTGTGTGCACCACATCGCCACCACAATCCAACTACTTCACCAACTAGGCTTCACGGTGAGCCACCAAAAGTCCCAGCTAACACCATCCCACAGAAAACAATACCTCGGTGCCACCATAGACACCTCAAAAGCAATAGCCTACCCCAATCCGGCCAGGATTGCAAGCATTCAGGCTTTGCGACAAAAATTCCTACTTCAACACTCCCTTCCAGCAAGAGTGTTTATGCAACTGATAGGGATGATGGCCTCTTGCATTTTCATAGTGCCTCACGCAAGACTCCAGATGCGTCCACTCCAAGAGTGCTTAGCACGCCAATGGAACCAGGCCCAGGGGCAACTGACAGATCTGGTGTTGGTAGACGGTCGTACCCATCGCTCTCTGCAGTGGTGGAACACCACCAACCTTTCCAAAGGTCGACCGTTCCTGGAACCGGTTCCCCAAATAATACTAACAACGGACGCATCGCTCTCCGGCTGGGGAGCTCACTTATTACACCTCCCAGTGCAGGGCACATGGATGCCTCAACAATCTTTCTAGCCCTTAAAATCCTTTCAACCACGGATTTCAGGCAAGGCAGTCCTCATTCGCACAGACAACATGACGGCCATGTATTATATTAAAAAACAAGGCGGCACACACTCTCCACAACTCTCTCAATTAGCACAGAGCATATGGAGATGGGCAATTCCACTCAAAATCTTTCTCCTAGCCCAACATGTCCAAAACACCATGGCAGATATTCTCAGCAGAAACACACAACAGATCCACGAGTGGGAACTTCACCCGCATGTTCTTCATCCGTTCTTTCAAATGTGGGGGCATCCACAGATAGACCTCTTCGCCACCCACGAAAACAAAAAATGCCCAATCTTCACCGCCAGATACCCACACCCATTGTCCAAAGGAAATGCGATATGGATGAACTGGTCAGGCAAATTTGCGTACGCTTTTCCACCTCTTCAACTCATTCCATTAGTAGTGCGAAAGCTACAACAGCATTCCCTCACACTGATCCTAGTAGCTCCAACATGGGCCAGACAACCGTGGTACACCACGCTGCTGGAACTCTTGGTAGTACCACACCAAAAGCTACACCTCTCACCACGCCTCCTAACCCAGAACCATGGAGAGATCAGGCACCAGGACCCTGCTCAACCTTGCGATCTGGCTCCTGAAATCCTAGAATTCGGATACCTAAACCTTCCCCCTGACTGTATGAACGTCATCAAAGAAGCTAGACGCCCTACCACTAGAACCTGCTATGCTGCCAAGTGGAAAAGATTTGTTGTTTATTGCCATAACAACACAATCAATCCTCTAGACGTGTCTCTACAACACATCATATGCTACTTACTCCACCTACAAAGGTGTAATCTAGCCTATACCTCCATTCGGCTACACCTCGCAGCAATTGCAGCTTACTTACAAAACAGGCAGCACCTATCACTTTTCAGAGTACCTGCCATTAAAGCCTTCATGGAAGGCCTCAAAAGAATAATTCCCCCCAGAGTACCACCCTCACCTGTGTGGAACTTAAATATCGTTCTCACAAGGCTGATGGGGCCTCCCTTCGAACCTTTGCATACATGCGAACTGCAATTCCTCACATGGAAAACAGCTTTCCTTGTAGCCATCACTTACCTTAGAAGGGTCAGTGAGATACAATCACTTACCATACAAGAACCTTTTCTTCAAATGCACCAGAACAAGGTTGTTCTCCGTACCAACCCAAAATTCCTACCTAAAGTCATTTCCCCTTTTCACCTAAACCAATCTGTAGAATTACCAGTATTTTTCTCGCAACCTCAGACTGTTGCAGAAAGGGCTCTGCACACGCTAGATGTCAAACGAGCCTTACTTTACTATATCCAAAGAACACAACCTTTCAGAAAGACCAAACAACTGTTTGTCTCTTTCTCTCCACCACACAAGGGCAACCCCATCTCAAAATCAGGGATAGCTAGGTGGATTGTAAAATGCATCCAGATTTGCTACCACAAAGCAAAACGAACGCTATCCGTTCCCCCTAAAGCCCATTCTACTCGGAAGATAGGGGCTTCCATGGCTTTTCTAGGGAACATCCCATTAGATGATATCTGCAAAGCAGCTACACGGTCAACACCGCACACTTTTACTAAACACTATTGTGTAGATGTGCAAACCAAGCAACAAGCTAGTGTGGGCCAGGCTGTACTAAAAATATTATTTCAAAGCACCGCAACAGATACCGGTGGTCGCCGCTAAGGTTGGGAACTGCTATATAGTCTATGCAAAAGTGTGTAATCTGCAGCTCATATGCCTCGAACGGAATATGCTACTTACCAGTATGCATCTGTTCTTGGCATGTAGAGCTGCAGATCTACACACGCCCACCCGCCTCCCCGGCTACCTGTATCTGTTCCAGTCTATCTTATTTTTGATACAACACACATGGGTTTCTTCACTGTTGTTACTACGCTCCATCTTTCCCTGCTGGCGAAAAACAATCTGAGGATGGAGCCGAAGCCCATGCGCAATACGATCCAAAGGAGGAGTCACCGACCTCGTGACTTCCAAAGACTTTCCAAGAGGAAAAACAAACTGCAAACATCTGGGCCCAACACCAGATGGCGATCTATGCAAAAGTGTGTAGATCTGCAGCTCTACATGCCACGAACAGATGCATACTGGTAAGTAGCATATTCCTTCCATTATGTATTTATTTATAAAGTGCATGTACTACTAAAGGCTTAATGGCTCTTTGATGTGAATAGCTGGAAGCAGGAAGCAAAAGGACAAACTATAGAGCAGAGTGCCAAATGGTTAACAGAAGAGCCTGGTTTACAGCTTTTTGTGAAACTGGATAAAGTTAGTGTTATGCAGTTCTCCTTAGAATTAGGTCCTCAATTTAGAGTTAAGAATCCAAAAGGCTTTTCCCCT
Organism: Triturus cristatus; assembly: GCF_964204655.1. Classification (NCBI taxonomy): domain Eukaryota; kingdom Metazoa; phylum Chordata; class Amphibia; order Caudata; family Salamandridae; genus Triturus; species Triturus cristatus. The sequence continues at coordinate 928,470,689 of NC_140582.1, forward strand.
CCTGTTTTTTTTCATGCAGTGATGGATTGTTAGTAATGCGAGTGAACCAGGTCTAAGGGATCAGACGGGGTAATGCACCCTTAGAATTTGGGAAGAGTCAAATATCCCTTATGATTTAAATAAAAAACAGACTCCTGGTGTGCCAAGCACAGTATCTTGAAATATGTGAGAAAAGGACTTTTTTTCAAGGTCACACCCCCACCCCCACACTTTTTGCTAGGTTTAGTACTAGTTTAATGTCTTTGAGCACTGGGGGGGCTGACTTCCAGAACCCAGTGTATGTAATCTAACCTCTAAGGTATATGTGCAATGGACTAATATCAGTTTGGTTCAGTCCATAGTATATATTACTCTATGAACCCAAGGCCTGTAAGTTAACTATCACTGCTGGACTGCAGCACTGATTGTGCCACCAGAAAAGTGGCAAAGTGAAAATATGGCTCTAGGCCTGACATTTCAGCCTACCATGGCAGTTTTAAACTGCCAATTCGACATGTCAAAATAACACTTTTGACATGCCTAAATGTTCCTGTGTATACTGGTAAGTCACCCCTATGGTGGGCCCTAAGTGGCCATAGGTCAGGGTGCATGGTATTTAAAAAGTTGGACATGTGTACTTAAGGTTTACATGTCCTGGGAGTGAAAAATCTCTAAAGTAATTGTTCATTGCAGCAAGTCTGGCTCTCCTACAGGAAAGCACTAGGTTGCGTTATAACACCTTTTAGTGCAAAGCTTTGATTTGGTAATAGCTAGAACTATGATTCAAGGACTCAAATTAATAGGAACGTAAAATCCAATCTGATGGTAAAGCCGGATTTTAAATTACTATTTTGGAAATACCAATTAATAGAAAATTGGCCTTTTCCTGCCTAAAGCATCCAATAGCACTTTCTGAGATAATCCCCAACTGTCACCTGGCAGCCTGCTGAGAGGTGTGAATTGCTCTCATAAAAGGGAACAGTAGGGCTTTGGCTGGGAGGAAGTGCGACCTCCTCCTGAGAGGATGGTCTGGGTGGAGGTGTGAATTGCTCTCAGAAAAGGGAACAATAGGGCTTTGGCTGGGAGGAAGTGCGACCTCCTCCTCACAGGATGGCCTGGGTGGGTGTGGCCATCAACTGTACAAGCTCCAAAGGGGCAGCCCCTGACACAGGCAGAAGGTAAACTTTTCACCAGGGCTTACCAGGTCCCTACAGCCGACCCGTGCTTCATTACGGTCGGCCTTCAAATTTGATTTTGACCCGGTCTAGTACGACCAGATACCCGCAGTTGGCACTAGAAAACTCTAACAATCCTAGGGAACATATCTCTGGTTCCCCTCCTCCAATTTTTGTCATTTTGGTGTCTATATGCTCAGTAAAATTCAGACTACTTTTATAAATTGGAGTGGGATTTTTATTGTGTTGTGGTACAACTTATTAACTGTTTTGGTACTGACAAATGATTTGCGCTTGTTTTTCTTAGTTAGGTCTGACTGCCCTGTGCCACAGCTATCCAGGACTGAGTCAAGGTTTAAATTAAAGTAACCTGACCTGATAAAGAATAGCCATATTATTACATGGGGATGTCTTAAAATCACCGGAACTAATAATCCACTTTCTCACAAAATAAAGGTGCGGTTTTACTGGGAGCCAGTTTTACTCGTGTTGGTCAGTGGACACAAATATATCGGCCCCACCACTATGTTTTGTATCCTCTGCAGCTTGTTAATTCGGTCTGCTGGAGCCCAAAATAGACAGTGTTGGCATAGATTAGGCAAGAGGAATAGCGGTGGGATTCTGAAGAAATGACCAGAGGTTTTTTAAAGCTAAAAGAAAGCGGGAGCAGGATGTCCGAAGCATGTATATGTGAAAGCAAAAAGGTAGTTCCTTGTCAAACCAGAATCTTACCTTATTTACCTTTTTGCCTGGGTTTGAGAATATTGCCTTCTCTACTAAATTACTACATATTGTGTTTGTCGCACTACATATATATTTTCTTTTATACTGCTGGTTCTAGCATGATGGTGATAAATACTGACACATTTTGCTCAGTCCTGGTATAAAATTATAATACATGGGCTTGCAAAGCAGAAGCTATTGTTTTGTGGAAGCGGTGGGAAAATTATTCTATTCCCAAATCTATTTTTAAAGTGTATATTTTATTGACAAACTCTACTGCTGTCTGATTTGTAAGATTTGTATAGCTCATCTGCTGTTGTAACCTGTAGATCTCTGTACCTTAAGTGACACAATTTCTGTAAGAACTTGTAAAATCTGTTGTACTGCCAGTAATTGTAACATTCTAAAATTAGGGCCTGATTTCAATGTCGGGCAGAATTCCTTCTGCCCGACACTGACTTGGTCCTCATACCGACCAACACCCAGACGGCTGTCCCGACCGCCTCATTAGGATGTGACTGAACACTGTTCGGTCGCTTTCCTATATTTCACTATGGGAGTATGCCTTATGGCCGTGAACTGGCCGTAATGCATGCTCCTATAGGGAAATGGGAGGTGCGGTTCATCCCTGCATCCCTTGAGAGGCACCTCAAGGTGCCTACCACAGGGTGCAGGGTTCAACAGGGGGGCCCTGCACCAAAGGGGGCCCTGTTGTGGGCCCCCCAAACATGCTTTCCAACATGGTTTCCATGTCTGACAGGCCGGCATGGAAACCATGTCGGAAACCGTGCATTGTAATGTCAAGGGGAGAGGAGTTAGCCTAACGGGTAGGGCGGTCGACTTCTAGCCTAGGGACCTGGGTTCGAGTTTCGGCAATGACGCTGAACATCCTGTGATTCTGGGCCAATCACTTAATTTCCCCGTGCCTAACAGAAAAATAAATGTGAACTCATGTAATGCAACTGGTGCTATGTAAAGCGCTCTGATACCCGGGTCAAGTTTGCGCTATATAAAAAAATAAAAATAAGAAGGCGTAAAAGTCCCGCGCTTGAGATTACTAGCTGGCTTCCGACTGGCCGAAGGGCTCTCTGAGCCCGTTGGAAGCCAGCCGGAATGACTGGCCGGTTTCCTTTCCAACCGCCTCCATCATAATGAGGTGGTTGGAAAGGAAACAGAGCGGCCAATTTACGATGCTGTCATGCGGTCAGAGCATTTACGGCCACATCGTAATCGGCCCCTTAATCCCTCCTCCCTATACCATCCAAGGAGAATTTCTGTCATTACCTATGATTTATAAATTGACACGGAAAGGTCAGGCTTACTTGGCATACCATGAAAGTACTGACATTTTTCATGAATGCCTTTTCAGAGCTAATTGCAATATAGCAAAGATGTGTGAAACTTGTGGTGTGCAAATCCACTATTCAACCCCATTTTTCACAGGTTTTTGTGAGAGGCAGACTTGCTCCAGTTGAGGTTGGGTATTGTGCCCCACTAGGTTCAAAGTGTATCCTGACAGGAAAAACCAAGTCAGAATTGACTTGTATGAATCTTTATGGAAATCAGTACGTTTTCTGGTCCCTCTAGGATCTTCAGTGTCTCCTTTGTTAATTTAGACATACATTCACCCCCCGGCACAGATCATTGACTCGTATCACATTTGTATGAGGGTCCTAAGCTTAATATGGGGCAAAACTGTGATCTTCATATTTGATAACAGGCCAAAAATACACTACTTATTACCATGTAGTTGGGCAGATACCGTGGGAAAACCTCATTAATCACCAGTAAGTTAAAACGAAACTGGGGTATTATCTTCGCCAGGAATAGGTCCTTCAAGGCTCAGACTTTCTTTGATTAAAAACACCAAATAATTCCCCAGGATAAAAGAAATCGGACCTCTCCTCCTCCACTCCTACCTGGTCAAACTAACAAGAGCACTGATCTTTCCTGGATTGGACTACTACAATATTTGTGCAGGGCTACAAAAATCAAAGTTTATAAAATTGCAAATGATATAAAATCACATGCCCAGAATGTGCCTTAATCTCCAAAAATTCGAACCAACCTTGCTGACTCTGATTATCCTTCGTTGGTTCCTTGTACAACCCGGATAAAGTTCAAAATGCTATGCTTTTTGCATAATACTCTATGCCAGTGTTTCCCAAACCGAGGGGTTGAGGGGGGGTCGAGGCAATAAATAAAGATTCCTTTACATTCTGTGATTATTTTGTCACATTTGCAGGTGCTTTAAAGACAGAGGCCTGTCTTCTGACAAAGTGCTGCTTATTCTTGTACCATGGGATTGGTGTTCACTTTGATTTTTCTGACTGCAAAATGAGAGAAGTGACTTATGTGACAATCTTGCTGAAGGAAGGAAAATGTGAAAGGAAACCCTGTAGGAGAATGTTTCGTGTTTTTTGCAATACACAACCAAATCTAATTTCCTATGAATAAACTGAATGCATTTAACAGTTTGAAAGCAAACATGGCACACATCTTTTTGTCCCAAAGCAACAAATTTAGCAAGCCACTTAGGTGGTAGGATGATCACATACGTTTTATTTTTCTTTGTAAGATCTGATACCCTGAATCTTGCTTCACTGCTAGTGGGACTGTTAGTGTGTCACTTATATTCCACATATATATTGTCCAATACTGTACTACAGGACTGTTTTCAATGGGAAAAGGCTCTTCCAGAGGCTCATAGGGTGGAGACAGAATAAACATGAAACTGAAGATCAGTTTCTTGTTTTGCTTGAGCAGAATAATAGTGGCACACATTTTATTACAATGATTGTGAACATATAGCTTTGTTTTCTACTAAATTCAGCATTGTAAATTGTATGCAAACATTTGTGCTCTGGGAGATAGATCAGACACTGTAAATAGGTTGTATCTGTGTTTCTGTGGCAAGACTCAACCATTGTTGATAAATAATATTTTGGATTTAGAAACGCTTGTATGTTTTGCAGTATTGGGTTCCTTTCTATATTAACGTGTATTAAGGCAAGAAAATAGCGAGATAATAATTCCACACACTATGCTATACAAGGTTGTGTTATTTACCTTTAATTGTTGCATAATTTGGTTCTCAACTGTTGCATAATTCCAGTGTGCCCTGTTATTCTAAGCAACAGAATGTGATCCTGGAATCTCCTGCCTGAAGAAGGCTCTCCTATTGAGATTCCAACAGAAACCTTAAAAGTGGTGGATCCTTCCCACCTTGTTCTAATGTTCCTCTAGCTGAGTGAACTGTGTTGTTAACATATGAAGCTCTCTGGTGCATGTTAAACTCTATTCCACCATTTATTCAACTACATGGCATAACACCCCGATGTCTACAGCCGTTATGATTTTTTAATTTCATGCTTATGGAAAACAGTGCTGTTTTTATGGTCTGGCTTGACAGTGCAGCAGTCACCTGACATTTTACCCTACACCAATATTATTATATAGTTCTTTGCTTTTACACACATCATTTCCATTCCCACGCTATCTACTGGTAATACTTCAGATAAACGTACAACATTAGTTTAAAGCCAGACCTACCAATGCTAGTTAATGATAAGCTGTTAACTACACATGGAGTCTGTAGATTAGTACCTACTGTTTATATATTGGAAGCAAATATTCATCTGGAGGAATAAACAGCATATTAATCACACTGGCGACATTCTGTCGGTGCTGCTTTTAGTAAGGTAGGATAAAGCTGTGAATTATTCTGGTGGGAAATGTCTGCCTTCTTTATATGCTGGAAAGAGTGAAGGTCAGATGACAAAATGAGGAAGTGCATACGCCAAAGCAGAGCGTGATAGTTTCAGTGTCTCTCCAGGAAAAGGCGAGCTGTCAGAACGACTCTTTATTTCATCACTTGAAAGTCAGTCACAACATCCTAATTCCGAAGTAATGGAGGGGAAAAGACAATAACAGTTGCTATCAATCACTCCTTTGAAGCACAACCCATTTTTGTTTCACTTGACTTGGTGTTCCTGTTCCGTTTCGGATGAGAGGGTTTAATCAGAAGGGTAACTTTGTTTTGAAGGATACTTTCAGCTTATTTTAGACAATCTTGGAATTAGGGGCTCTTTAATTTTTTTTTTTGTAAAACATTTTTTATTGAGAAATAAACATCAGCAATACAATGACGTTTCAGAGGAAGTAGTACCTTAGGCTTCATGGGCGCAGTAGATAAATCACTATATACAGAATAATATGTGGAAGGTCTAGGGTGAAGGGGGATCTTCGGCAATGGGAATAAGGGGAGATTGACATATATCTCCTCTGTAGGAGTTCCACAAGCCCCAAACACGAGTCCATTTTTTGGGACATCCGCGGGCCACATATACAGTTTTTACTTGAAACATTGCCCAATCGAAGTCTTTTTCCCAGTCTCGCACTATAGGAGGGAGCGGTGCCCCCCATCGCTCGGCGATGTTTCTCTTGGCTAGCATTAGTCCCAACGTGACCCATTGTATCAAGCAGACATTCAAATCTGTAGGCTCCCAGATGTTTAATAGACACCTGCGGGCTTCCCTACGGAGTTGCATGGACAAGACAGTATTTATGATATCATGGATGCTACGCCAATAGGGTTGGATCAGCTCACATTCCCAAACTATATGAAGGAAGGTTCCCAGTTGGCCACATCCTCGTCTACAGTCTCCCTCGTCTGCCCTCCCCATCCGCACCATTTGAGGCCCTGTTATGTATACCCTGTGTAGGAATTTTAGTTGGACAAGTCGGAGACGAGCTGGTATCGCCACCACTCTGGGAGGGGAGACAGCTTCCTGCTATTCCTCATCGTCCATCTCAAAGCCTTCCTAGTCCACTTCTCTCGGAGGGCCTGGAGAGGATCCGAAAGGTTGTTAACCAGCTTTTTGTATACCAGTGAAAGGGTACTGTCAGGAATTTGGCTGTCAAGTGTTCTATCTTCTAGCGGGGATGATTCCGATAGTGTGACCCCGGGCTGCAGTTGAGTGCGTAATGCGTGTCTGACCTGCGTGTAGCGGAAGCGTTCTGAGTCGGCCAGCTTATACTGTTGCTGCAATGCGGCAAATGATTTACTATCCGTTTTGTCCCACAGATCGCCAATATGGGAAATACCTATGAGGTCCCATTTGTAGAACCTCTTATACCTCTACAAGCTGCCCAATTGGTCGGACTCCCATAATGGCATTGCGTTAGCTTACGCCCCCAACCAAGGCATTTAGTGGCCGCATGCAAGACATGTACTGCGTGTTTAGTGGGGCCTGTAAGTGTGTAGCGCCGGGGCCTAGAGTAGAGGGCTCTATTAAAGTTCCCCCCGGAGAGGATCCATCTATCCATACTATAACCTGGGTCCCCCGGCTGGGCATATGTTCAGTGGTTAATGGAGGACAGATGAGCCGCCCAGTAGTACAATTTGATATTGGGAAGACTGATGCCCCCGTCGTACCAGTTCAGGCAAAGCTTACCGAGAGCGATACGTGGTTTGCCATTCCACAATAGGTCCCTTTGGAGGCTCTCTATTTCTCTAAAATAGGACGCGTGTATTGGATCTAAGGAGTCCTGGGGGACATACAAGAACCGGGGTAAAGACATCATTTTAAAGAGGGCAGCCTTCCCTAGCAGGGAAACGGGGAGCGATCTCCATCTGTCAATATCTTTACGTAGTCTGAGCAAGGTTATGAGAATAACGGAGGGAGGGGTCTAATGAGAGGAAGATACCCAGATATTTAAAGCCTTCTGTGCATATCTGTATAGGACACCCCCGTGGGGGGATCGGCGGATCACCCGCCACGACGAATAGGAGGGACTTGCTCCAGTTATGAAATAACCGGAGTATCTACCAAAGATCACAAGGATAGCTAAAACCACGATTAGGGATCTTCTCGGAGAGGTCAAATAAAGGAGAATGTCATCAGCGTAAAGGGAAATACGATCCTGCCATTCTGGAGACCAGCGCATGCCCCGAACCATCGAGTCCTTACGCACCCAAGCTGCCAATGGTTCAAGCCCTAGGGCAAATAGAAGTGGGGATAGGGGGCACCCCTGTCGAGTCCCCCATACCAATTCAAATGAGGCCGATTTCTTATTGTTAACTACAACCTGGGCCAGAGGTTGAGAATACAGTAGCTGCACCCATTGTATATATTTCGGGCCAAAACCCATCTTCTCCAATACTGCCCACAAATATGCCCATTTGATGGTGTCAAACGCCATTGAGGGGCTCTTTAATTAATGCATACGTGCTTCTCTGGTTTACGGCTGCATAGGGTTTACTGCGTCTTAAGAGGAATAGAAATACGCATTAAATTACCCCTGTGAGTTCCTTGTTTTCCCATCAGTTGCAGACTCCTGGAAGCCAGTGGTATAAGCAACAAAGCTCCCCATTTTCCCACTGCAGTGTATGGTCAGGAGAGCCTATGACGCTCACCACCTGTCGAGTAACCGGCAGGGTGAGCACATCCCACCATCCCTGAGACACCCTGCAATTCGTATTATGTGCAGCAGTACAACAGTATAACAACACTGACACCACCTTCTGATCCCTTTAGTTAGATACCATCCATTCAATCTGGGGTCTAAGAAAGCGCAACAATTCTCCTAACTTTACATGTTCATAAATCCACAGTGCACTAACTGCATATGGTTATGGTTTCTCTTAAACAACGCTTTGGTGGTCTGGTAAATTGTGGGCAAGCGATGCACATTAATTTACAATGTTGTTATTTAGTTTTTTGATTTATGTCAGTACCTGCAGGTTTCATTCATTAACACTTGAGTCCTGATGATGGCAATCACAGCACTGATACCGCCCTACTCGCCGCCACAGATGACATCCACACCCTCCTGGACCATGGCCACTCTGCAGCCCTGATCCTACTCGACCTATCAGCAGCCTTGTACACCATCTCCCACTGCACTCTCCTCGCCAGACTACACGATGCAGGCATACAAGGAACAGCCCTAGACTGGATCCGATCATTCCTCACTAGAAGAAGCCAAAGAATTAGACGGCCTTCCTTCCTCTCCGATCACACAGAAATCACATGCGGAGTCCCACAGCGGTCATCACTAAGCCTGACCATCCTGACATGGCCCCCCTCGCCGCCATCTCCCGACAACACTGCCTCAACATCAAATCCTAGGCCGACGACACCCAGCTCATCCTCTCCCTCACCAAAGACCCCGCCACCGCCAGACTCAACTTCCAGAAAGGAATGCAGGACGTCGCAGTCTGGATGACCAACAGCTGCCTAAAGCTCAACGCTGATAAGACAGAAGTCCTCATCCTTGGAACCACCCCCTCAGCATGGGACAACACCTCGGACCACACCAGAAATCTCGGCATCGTACTCAAACTCATCCCTCACCATGAACCGGCAGGTCAACGCCCTCTCCTCCAGCTGCTTCAACACCCTCTGCATCCTCCGCAAGATCTTCAAATGGATCCCCCCTGAGTCAACAAAGACAGTCACCCACGCTCTCATCACCTGACTAGAGTATGAAAGCCTACTCTACGCCGGCATGAACAAGTCCCTACTCCTCAAACTCCAGATGATGCAGAACACCGCCGCCAGACTAATCTTCGGCATCCCCTGGCACAAGCACATCAGCCAACACCTACGAAGGCTCCACTGGCTACCTGTGGAGAAAAGATTCCCCTTCACAATCCTCACCCACGCCTACAAATGCCTACACAACACAAAATTTGTCCTTTCATGCATTTTTTAATTTTACCTCGATTTCCCCATCATGTTTACTTGGTATTACTGATACTAGGATAAAAGTAGTTCTGGGTTGTAGTATTGCTGCAGTATTACAAATAAACCTCCTATAGACCACATGGAGTAATCAATAACATGTAGAAATCAGTGTTACAGCACCAATGTCCCTGCCATTTTAAATTTCTATGTTTTTCTCATTCAGATTTCTACGCCATTTTTCCTAGAGAATTTATTTCTGGAAACCAAATGCAGTAATACTACATGCAATATTACTGCAGGCCTTGAAATACTGATTTGAGTGAAAACTCCAGTTTTCACCCAGATCAGTATTAAGATGCAACTTGTAATGCATTTTCACATCTACTTGGTGACAGCTCATATTAAGCTAATTTCCAGAGGTATAGATAACTGTGAAAACCCTATAATTGTAATGGGGGTTTTGAGTTTTTTGTCTAAAGGTTACTTTTCCTGAGGATTGAAATATTTATTTTTTCCCACAGTCACTGCATTAACGTTTGTGAGTCTTTATGTGGATAATTTCCTTTAAGTGAAGATGTTACTTATTGGGTTGCTTCACCAATGACTTGTAATTTTTCCACCAGAAGGTGTTACCTTTTAATTAGGCCTGATAGACCTAGATTTGTAGTCCTGTGGGAGCAGATCATCAGCCTCTGACACCACATATTGGTGGTGGGAGAGGAGGTTCCTCCCACTGTACCATAAACTCTTTGGGCAAAACCTTTACATATTATTAATGGGAAAGAAGGGAATGTGGCGAGGGGTGTGGGAAGACAGCAATCTTCACTGCTGAGACCAGGAATGGAAGCCCATAACAGAGCCCAGTGATGCAATGTTGGAAGATTGATTGAGTGCCAAGCCAGGAAAAGTATTGATTGGTCAGCTTGAAATCCCCACAGATTGACAAGTAGTATTTACTCATACATTTATTGAACAAATTAAAATATTTGTGGAGCACACTGAACAAAAATACGCCTCTAGGTTATATGCTGACTTTGTACATTTTTGGGACTTTTCCCTGCCAAAATGAAGAACTGTCTTGGTAGCCTCTGTTACTTTCTGAAGGATGGTTGCTTCCAGGACAGGGTTATCAGGTCTCAGATGCCATCCTAGCAACAGAAGGGAACTTCTGCCCATCGTAGGATACCTGAGACTGGCTTGTTGTCATATTAAGTACATGAAAGTCCTGAATAAGCGGAACCCAGTAGCTGTACTACCCTGCACCTCTAATTCATCTCTGACTCTTCAGAGGCCCAAGAAGTTGCCAGTTGAACCTTAAAGCCCATTGCTGAAAAGTCCTATTTTCAGATCTCTGTGTGAGTACCACAGTATTCATCTACATTGCCTGCTAAAAATCTGTCTGGAACTCTTGAAAAGAACTGGGGGACACTGTTCCTTTCCTTGGCTTCGCTGGCACCTGGTTATGCAGACTCTTCATTGTGATGTCACCTGCACCAGCAGAAGAGTTTTTCAAAGAACTGGCATCTTGATAACCAACTAAGAAAAAACCTTATGTGGTATACTAGCCTTGTAGCTTGCTTATGCTCTTGAGGTGCATTCTCCTTCCACAAAACTGTTCCCTATCTGGTTCCTGCCGCACTGAGGGTTTACATTCAGTATGTCAGGAAGCTTATTTTATGTATTGTTTGTGACCATCACCCCCATAGGGTGGGCCTAAGCACCAAGAAAGTTGCTAAGTCCTGCAGCAGCATTTTACTTAAAACCAAATCTCCACCCACAAACTGTTGTTTGTTTTTATTTCCACCATTGCCTTTTAGTTGAAGGTTTTGACCTTAAGTTATTTGTTTCTTAACACTCTTCTATTGTGAAGGTTAGTTACTGTAGCCTCTTTGTCCAGCACTTCTGCTAGAGTTGAGCCTTGCATTTGGCATGTCCTATCTCGTAGATAGGACATGCCAAACACACGCTTAGGTCAGCTGAGAATGTTTCAAGAAGGCTTTTGGTCTTCTTCTGCTGATGAATATCCAGATTAGTGTGTTTGTTGAACTCAGTATCTCTCACATGTCTCCTAGGGAATTCGTCACACAGAACTTAATTTAGAATGGTATTTGCACAACCAAGTTTAGTTTAGGTGCACAGGGACATTTGTAAAGGTAACATCAAATCCATAGAGTTAGAGGACCAAGATTGGTATAGTTTTACTCTTGCAAATTGGATTATTAAATACTAAAATTCTACAAGCATGGTGGAATTTCTGCATTTGCAGATTTAATAGTTGCTGTATGCTTGTAGGCACTCCAAGAAGGTCCAACTCACAAAGTCATATATTGTGAGCATTCACCCAGTGTTTGCGAGTTGATTCCCCCCATGCAAACCCTTTAAATTTACTCTTTCAATGGGCAGGAGTAAGTCAATTTTGAAATCGGGAATGGGGAGGGAACACTCCTCTTTCTCGGTATTGCATGTAAATGGGTTCCTCTAAGGAGAAAACAATTTCCCCATGTGTAAATGTTAACTAGCAAGTACACCTGGAAATCTGTGAGATTAACAGAGTTTTGTATTCTTCAATAGCTTGGGTTGTTGAATTTATGGTTAGATCTACAATTGATAGATGATATTATTTAGAAAACAAGTAAATGATCCAAGATTGAGGGGTTGTCTTGAAGTTGGTGTTTGGCAAGTTACATGTACATAGTTGTAGATATTGATGGAATGTAAACCTAGCTGAGAGCAACGGTTTGCTGCACATTTAAAAATCAGATTGCACCAACTGTGAGGGGAGATAATTACATGTCTTGTACATTGCTGGGAAGGCCCACGGAATGGGATGATAGGGTGCCCTTATGGGTTACTTTGCTCCTCCTTGAAGAGATGTTTTCTCATCTTTCCTGAACTTCAGGTGTGATGGAGTAAGTCTGATGTGTGGATGGGTGTTCGATATTCTGGAACCATAGATCGGAAATCCTTGTTTATAGTTTTGCTTGACATGTTTTGGAGTTATTTATCCTCACTCTAGTGATGTGTCAACTTCTTGTGAAGAATTAACCCACCAGAGACTGTCTAGGTTTCTTCCATAGGGGGCAGGACTTGTGGATAATGCAGTCTTAAATTGGCAGCTTGTGTAGGTCTTTCACAGTGACTGGTCTGGGGTCCAATTTCTTGAGTGGCTTGATGGAGATGTTCAGGAGCATGAAAATTACTTTTCATTAGTTTTAGGGTGGGATTTGTGCCCCATGCTATCAAGGAATTGCCACTGACTAAATGGAAGAGATCCAGATGCCTCTCGGGGAGGAAGGGTTTGACTGTGCACAAGATTGTTTGATGGCACACTTTTTGTGCTTTCTTTGTTACGTAACTATTAAAGGATAGGTTGGTGTCAATGATGAAGTCAAGCCAAAAGCTTTTTTGTGTTGACTGAAATGCATTGACTGCCAGTCTAGTTACATGTTAGTGAGCAAGTTCTTGAATTGCCTTGTTTGCTGTTTTGCCTAAGGTAAAGCTGTTTCCTTGTATGTAGAAGGGGGGAGGAGTCGGCGACCGCAATGGCTGCTTGGAGCTGATGCTCCGTGAAGACACCGCGCACTGCAGCACAAAATGGCAATTTCATCAAAATAAACCCCATTTAAAAACTAAAATTCTGTGACCGGAAGACCAGCAGCAGCGATGGAGCCAAAAACGGCTGCGTAAATTGGAGGATTAAACTTGGTATCGGCCCCTGATAACTCCGGGTCCTGATGTGCAAAATGACGCCGGCAGATAATTAGCTCGATACCAGCTGGGCTGAGAGCAAACACAGCCTTGCTGGAAAAGCCCTGTAACTGGATCTGGCACCCAAAATGACCGGTCAGTGCAATCCCCGCTGAACTTCAGGGGCGATCTGCACCTGACTGAGCTGCCGAAGCCTGAGAAATCGTCGTGGCTCCGGCACTGGCTGCATCTCAGATGCCCCGAGCGACACGAAACTGGCCGCACGCTTCGAGGCGGGCATGGTGAGTGTGTGTGGGGCCGTGGGTGGACAGCTGGTGCCAGGGAGATTGCACGGTGTGTTGTGGACACCCGCTGGGCCCCTCATGAGCCTCAGACGTGGTGATTGCCCCGACGCCGATGGCGCCACCTTCCGGGATTCAGGGCCCTGCACCATACCCTCTTGACTGCACAGGCGTTCTATCATCAGAGCGGGGAGGGCAAAGGACGGACTCTGGAGCCCCCGGCTTCCTGTTGCATAGTGCTGGGAATAGTGATTATGTGGGAACCACCGGCAACACTCAGGACAGGCCGGTGCAGTCAATACCCCCTACAGCAGTGAGGAACATTCATACCAGCCTGGCTGTCCCTAAGATGGCCGCCACGAGTGGGCCTTCCACAAATGCACTCTTTTCTCCCCTTGTTGGTGAGGTATCCAGCATTTTTTCTCCGGGGCTACAGTGACCTCTTAGAGAGTGACCAGAGCGGTAAGGGATACACACTCAGTAGAGGATTGGGATCCTGCACAAATGCCCAACCCTCACTACTGCTGCTGGAAATTAGGAATATCTGCAGACCTTGGACCTGTCCCTTCCACCTCTCCTCTCACCACTCTTGACCTGGGGCGAGCTGGAAGACGACGCGGACGGTGCTCCCCAGTAACACCGGGACTGGTGCTTTTGATGTAACTATAACAATGCAGCCTGGGTGTAAACCATAACTGTCTGTACTTACCGTGGAGCCCGAGCAACCTTGGCCGATGCCCAGTGGAGCTGTCCTATTTAGCTATAGAGGAGTTTGGCTCTGGTTCACCCCCTCAGCCTTCACCTACCCAGCCTGACATCGGACATTGTTTTCCTCGTCTCCCTGTTGTGTTACTTTTCCATCTCCCGCCTCCTCCCTCCATGAGGCTTTGACTGCCCCCCCTTTTCCATCTCTTCGTGAAACCATGGTGTCTGCTACATTTATTGTTTTTTGTTTGATTTTCTATATTCCGCCATTCTGGGCTAATGCTATCGGCTTCTGTAGGTCCTCCTTCGTGGCGGTTTCAACCTATCCTCTCTTCCGCTGGACGGCTCCTTGTTTGTATGGTTTACCTTTTCTTCTAGTCTACCCTCCCCCTGTTGGTCTCACACCCCTCCCTTCGTATACTCTCACCGATACTCAGGTTGGTTTTGTCTGTCTCTCACTTTGACCGCTCTGTTCCCCCTGAAGTACTTTTCCCCTTTGCCGGTCTGCCTGACTCTGTCTGCAGTCCTTAACCCTGTTTACCATTCCCCCTCTACCTTTCACTCCCCACAAGACGTATGTCTTGTTATGCTACGGGCTGATAACTAATATTTATTGTGTAATCTCATGTTTTTTCTCCTATGTCTATACTTGACTCCTGTAATTAATGTAATTATGTAACCTGTAACTCGCTGATCCTCATGTAAAGCGCTCTGATACCTCTGGGTCTAGCCAGCGCTATATAAAACTTTGCAAATAAATAAATAAAATGTAGAGCCTTTGAAATACTCTTGCATGCAATCAGCAATCTGAGGAATCTTGAGCTAATGATTGATTAGGATTACAGGCTGTATTTGCAGATTAAAAATGAATTGGGGGGGGGGGTGCGTCTGGAGGCCTAAAGGGAATCTGCAGGTCAGTGGTGAAGACCAGATTTAGGGCCTGATTACGATGGTGGTGCGACTGCCACCAACAGCCTGTCAGTGGCGGTCTCACCGGCATCGTAAGCAGGTTTCACACCCGCCATATTACAATGGCGGGTGTTTTTGTTTGGTGGTCGGAAAGATCGACTGCCACGGTTCCGACTGGCTCAAGTAGCCCGTCGGACCATCAGAAGGGAATCATATCCCTACAACCGTGGCATTGCCTACCAGGCACCGCCGTAGGGATTATGATGTACCTTTCCACCCGCCTGTTCCTGGTGGTTAACCCGCCATAAACAGACAGAAGGAAAGGGACTTTAAGGGGGCTGTAGCGGTTCCCTCTACCCCCCTGGCCCCAAGCTGTGGGCACTGGGGGGCACCTATGGTGCCCCTCTTCATATCCCTGCACCATTTGGCAAGCACAGCATGGTGCCTGCCACGTAGTGCAAGAATATGCCAGGTATTCCTATTTTGCATTGCAGTGGGTGCTGCAGCCAGCTGCACCCGCCGCAATGCAAAACATAGGCATTGCGACCGTTGTGGTGGTGGTCCATTGTAATGCCTCTTATGGGACTACCGACAGCATGTTGGGTGGTCCCGTTTCCGATACGGGTTATCCGTCTGTCATCGTAATCAGCCCCCTAGTGTTTGATCTCATTAGGGACGGAGGTTATTTACAAATTGAATAAAGGTCAGTCTATACCTACGTGAGATCTTGTCTTGTTCCCCTTTATCTTACAAATATGCTGGCCACTCGGGGTCCTCAGAGGTATACACATGTTTCCAACTACTGATCCCCCCCCTTATTTATTTTTTTACACCTGATTTTCTGCCAATAAGTTTGGTTTTATGGCATTTGGCACAGCAGTGCCTATGTAAGTAAGCAACAGTGTGATCGAATGTAATAAACAACCAAGGAGCTTTCACTGAGTGGAATTGCATCTAGTACAATAGTTTTAAACATTTTAGGCTAGCCTCCACTTAAAAGACAAAACAACAGAGATAACTAACGATTTAATATCTCTGTGTGGGTGAAAAGTAGGGAAAAGATAAAAGGTTTATTCAGAAAATCAAAACGCGAATATTCCTCATCACATTCAAAGCCACTTCTGGAAGCCTTGAGCTACCCCCAGCATCCACCAGTACCTACTCTACAGTAGAAGTGAATTGTATTAAACAGCACAAATGTCTGACACAGACTAGGAACAAGACATCTACAAATTACATATATTGTTTTATAAAACATTATTTTTAGTTGTCTTTTTGTATATGTATAGATTGTCTTGAGTGCACATATTAATCTGCAGAATATTTGATTTTTAGAATAAGTGCTCTGCTCAGAGTTCATCAATTTCTTTCCAACAGTAAATTATATAAGGGGAATTCCACCCTGGCTGCCCGCATTGAACTTTAAACTTTCACCAGAACTCTTCTGTGTTTTGAGGAAAGGGGTTTTTCTTTTTCTCCCAAACAAACCAGGCAACCCATCAACCCACAGGGAACCTGGGTAATAAGATTCATATGAGAAATTGTTCCGAATGTGACAGTGAATTGGAAGTCCTGTGAGATACCTAATCACTAATTTTGTTTCACGTGAAACATATGTTAAAAAAAAATAAAAAAATGTGAATTCCATTGGAATGGTGGCATTAAAATGCAGATAGCCTAGTGAGAAAGTGGCTTAGTGCTCAATTATATCCAGTGTGAACAACAGCACACAAAAATAATTAGCATATGTGCTAAGCAGAGATGGAATCAACAAACGGTTCCAAATCCTTTTATATACAGAGAAAAAGTCGTCCTGTGCATTACTTGTCGTTTCTCAGTAGTGGAAAATTGGATGAGGTCCTCATCATCAGGATTAGATAAGGAATTCCTGTCACTACCATTTATAGTGCCTCAAAGCGTTCAGTAATGACGAAAGATTTCTGACACAATGAAGGAGACCTACATTTGCACTTGTACTGCAGTATACTGGAGAAACCAACAAATTGACAGAACTGTTGTGCTACGTACAACCAAGTATGAGACCTGCCAGTCAACAAACCGTGGTATGAACACAAAAGTCGTCCCTGGCAGCTAGGCTGGGGGCATCAACCTCAAACAGGCAGTAGAGCGTCATTCTGGGATTGTTGATAGAGGCAGTTTGCAGCTCAGATGCAAATCCGTAAATGGTTTCTATGGTCTACCCACCCAAAGTCATAGGTGTTCTTATCTTTTTCTTTTTTTCTTATGGTAAGATGTCCCCTCCTTTATAGGTCGAGCCTAGCAGCGTGCATGCGCTGCTCTGCGAGGCTTCTTGTATCTACGCTTGGTGGGTCTAACTCCTTCCACACATTGGATTGGCTTTTGCGTGTGTCTTTCTATATTGAAAGCACGTAAATGGCTAATGGTGGGTGCATGTCTCACCTCTTTTCAAAGGTTCACTCCCACAGCGTTTTGCCTCGGCAGCGAGCAGCGGTGCGCAGGGCCGCAGCTGCAGTGCCTCCTGTGAGGTGAAATCGAGAAAACAAATACCGAGCAAGTCACTTGAAAGGCATTGCATTTGTTTCAACCTTTAAAGATGCTGATAGGGATGGTGGACCCCATGCTGGGAAGAAAGCAGAATATGAACTCAAAGGACACAAACTTGACTGACCTGACCACTCTTTGAATTCTGCCTTGACTGTCCACTCGCTTTTTAAGCTGGCTCACAATGGAATGGGTGCAGAAAAGTATGGCAAACAGAGGCACCACAAACGCAGCCAAGAAGAATGTGTTGTACCCGATCTTGCTCGTTCTAAGCTTCTCATTTAAGTCAGAACACTCACAGAGAGCTCTGTTTGTGACTTCTTCATTTATCAGACGGGTATCTGCTAAAATGTGAACTGTCATGGCAAGAAACATGATATCAGAGCGACTGACCCTACAGCTTCCTTCTTTGTGGTGCTGTTGATCTTCTGATAACGATCACCTGCCACCACTGTCAGGAAGGAGATTCTTCCAGCTTGGTTGAGGGAGAGCATCCACAGCATGCTCCAGAAACAGATATCACCCAAGTGACAGTCGCTGGTGCAAGACAAGTAATGCGCCCGGAAGTATAGGCAGAGGATGAGCAGAAAGTCTGAAAGTGACAAATTGAAGAGGTAAATGGTTCTGGGTTTCCATGAATTCATGTGTAAGCAGAAGATCCAGAGGGCTACACTATTGGCAAGTAAGCCTATTCCGAATTCAGTGGTGAGCACTGCAGCCAGCTACCAAGTGCCTGTTTTCGATGAAGAGGCACAAGGCATTCACAATCATGGTTTCTGAAACAAAGCAGATATATGGTGAAATATAGCATTTACGAGGATCATAGAATCCACGCCAGGAAGCAACCACAGCTCTTCTAAACTACACGTAATACCCCACTGCTTTGTCGCTGCTTCTTTTTATGTTTGTCTTTCCCCCTTCCACTTCATGTTAGAAGTCCCGCACCCTCCAAGCACAAATGCAGTAGTGGGTTTCTCAGTACACATGTTTATGTATGTTTACTGCTCGTGTTCCAATCTCTGCTCCATAATTTTTAATATATCATCTGCGTTTACTTTTTAGCTCGTGTTTGATCTCTGCTACATGTTTAGCACACTCTGCCTGCCGTCTGTTTTCTTTCATTACTGGCGATATCGAAAGGCTGGTGATCCCAATTACAACACGCCCGACACAGCACCTGCTTTTCTTTTGTTTTTCCCTTTTTATCTACATCTAAAATGAGTTTCTAGAGGTCCTTAATTTATATATAGGCGTGCTGCATGGCAAAATACTTATAAGGTCTCAAAGGCGAGACCTACTGGCTATGCCAATGCTTGTTTTCTTCTTTTGTTTACAGAGTTTGCTCCTACTGGACACATACATTTCAATTTTTTTGTTTATTTTGATTCATATAACTGTTGGTGTGTGTAATCCTGCGGTGTGGTGCAGGCGGAGAAATGTTCTGAAAAGAAAAGTACCTGACAAAGTCGACTTACCTAGGAACGTGAAAACGTGGATTTCAGAAGATGTGAAACTAATAATCTTTTCTGTAATGTATGCACAACGGTGATGAATTGATTAATGAGTAAATATTTGTAATCTTCTGTTAGTGAATGAATGTGTTTTAGAGTTACACGTGAAAATCTAGATTAGGTTGGTAAAGGAGCACAACTTGCATGCAATATTGATCTTTCCTGTTTCTGTAGGCTTAGAGTGATGCTGGTAGTAGCTCTGTTAATAAAAAGCAAAGGAAAATTAATGAAGTAAAAAAATATGTGCACAGTTGTTGGAAAACGAGGCTTTAGTTGTGTGGCCTGCAAAATTCAAGTCAAGGGGCTCCTTTTTCCAATTCGACATGGCGTCAGCCTCCCGCCTCAGCGTTCCTCAGACAGAGTACATCCCAGAGAGAGCACCTCTTCCTGTGCAAAACCTTTAAAGGAGGGCTGGAGGGTGCTGGCAGGAATGCACCTCTTGCCTATCTTGCAGTGCCACCTCACCTCTGCCCCTGATCCCACCTTCTTGCTCAACCCTCTGGGATACTTCAGTATGGCGTTGTCGAGAAGTCCCATGCCACATGGTCTCTGAAAAGCCAACTTACCCCACTCGCTAACATGACGGCCAGGGCCAGGTGCCTGGCATCGGGTGACAGCTTCTGATAAATGCCCGGCAGCTTCACCCCATTTCTCCCTCCTGGAGAGAAGATCTCCGCCCTGGGGAATGCTTGCAGTGAAGGGTTAGGCCTCTGATGCTACAGCGTGGGGGGAGGAAGGTAATTAATCCAGCCTGGCAGTCACACTAGGCTGGGCTCTGATTCTGAGCTGAGTCTGAGGACTATGGCATTTCTGGATGACCCATAAGCTGTACAGATATGCTTTTGGGCATAGCAGAAGGGTTCTTTTCACACACTTTACAGTGCACTTTCATGCATATCTGAAGTTTGCTTCATGAGGCCTCCTTTTCCATAGGAATATAATGGAGTATTCCTACAATGAAACAGTAAATTAACTGACTATCCCTTGAATGTGTACCCCCACATTATAAGAACTACTCCATGTCACCACCCAACTCTGCATTGTCCCTTCTGCGCCTGTCTGTCCGTACACAGCTCCTGGGCTGTGCATAACAGGAATCTCCCCCATGCATCCCATAAATGGATTCACACATGTCCACTTGTAACCAGCCCAGTGCCCCTTACCCTGGCTGCATTGCAGCGGCCTCATCTCAAGGTGGACCCTGGTGGAAAACATGCACAGTCCATTTTACCATGAGTTTACAGTGGGTGAGTCACAGATTATGTGGCTCTGCCACAGTAAAAGGAAAAAAATTAGGTGATCAAAAAGCAAAAGATCCAGGTGGCCCAGATGGTCAGAACCACTTTCTCACAACAATATATTCACATTTTGTCCTTCACTTGTATATTTTGAAAAATTGATTTGCAGTAACAAAGGAATGTAAATGTTGACTAACGTATTATCAACATATAGTTCACTCAGCATTTAAGTTTAGCAGAATTCCTACTTTATTCTCTGCAGATGCTTGTCCATTTATCAACATTTTGTGTTCGCAGGATGGCTACCATTGCCATGCTAACTTATTAGAGTCAACTATTTCTGACACATGATTTCTTTTCCTTTTAGGCTAACCTTGCACAGCTATTAATTGAGACTCGGGAACGAAACAAGCGTCTTGTAGAAGAAATAAAAGAACTTCAGCAGAGATTGGCCGAAGTACAAGGTGACAATAAGGTATGTTCATTATTCATTTTATCCAGCAGTTTCATGCAGCGTATCTACACCCAAAAGGATTATGGCGCTTCACCGAGTACTCAACAGCTCATATTTTGCAATAAAGATGAAATAAACAAGTTGATACACAGAAATAAGTTGCATAGTAGCATCGGGGTGTCAATGGCTGGTCTTTGAGGAGTAGTTCATAGATGTCTGGTACTAAGGTATGCACTAATGTCCTCCTCAACCACCTCAAAGACTACGTGATCCAAGTGCCTACTGGAAAACGGAAACCAAAACAACACTGGAAGCATCCACAGCAAGCACCTCGTAAAGTGATGTTGTGGTGCACTGAAATGGCAGTCCAGAGCTGCTATTATAAGAAGAAAGGAAGGAAGGACTACTTAGGCACAAGTAATAACAAGCATTTGCAATGCAATAGGTCTAGCATTTACGCGAGTTTGAGCTATTGACATTGCAAATAACAATGCCTTTTATTTTTGTTTTTGTTTTTAAAACATAAATAAAAGGCATTGTTATTTACAATGCCTACAGCTTACACTCGCTTAAATGCGAGACCTATTGCATTGCAAATGCTTGTTTTGCATCGTTTTATAGCTCACACTCGGCCTAAGGACATTAGAGCACTTAACAATAGAAACTGACATACCGAGACGCATCATACACATTTTCAAACCTTTTTGGGCATGGGGAGATTAAGTGATTTGCCCAGAATCACACGACTTTGAGCGGAAGCCAGGATGTTGTCCAGGTTCAAAGTCAGCAGCGCTTACCACTAGGCCACATCCCTTTCGCAGTGACTGCATGCTGACTGATACACAAATCGAACATGTGGCATGCAAAACGTGTGTACATCGCATGTGCAGTCTACCCAGATTACTGCTTTTTTTTTTTTTTTTCCTCATGCCCGGTGACACGAAAGCAAACGCTCAGCATTGGAACAGTAGGGTTACCAAGATGTCAGACTGAGATGCGTGGAGGACTGGCCTGTGGTTGTCAGTAGCGGGACAGGAGAGAATACTGCATGGCAAACCTGAGGTGCACTGTCAGGGATGTGTGAAAGTCTATTGTAGGTCAGCACCGGGGAGCTATTTATTTATTTATTTGCAAAGTTTTATATAGCGCTGGCTAGACCTGGAGGTATCAGAGCACTTTATATGAGGATCAGCGAGTTACAGGTTACATAATTACATCAATTACAGGAGCCAAGTACAGACATAGGAGAAAAAACATTAGATATGCCATGGCATAAGGGCTTGAAGATATAGAAACTATGAATGCCCGGACTGGGGTGCCTTACCAGAGCTGTGCAGTTGCACCAAAGCTGCAGGCCAGGATTGAAGCACACCGGAAGGGCTACGTGTGGATGCAGTGCTGGACTAACAAGGGCTGCTGCAAGGTGCGGCTGAGATGAGTGCACACAGTGTGCGTGTGCTCTGGAATTGAAAGAGGTGCTTCAAGTTAGGACTGGTCTCGGCCCTGCAACCCCAGTGGGGAGGCACTTCAGGCCAGACATAATCGCACTTTGGCAGGTGCATACTGGCCCTCTGCTCCGAAACAGCAGGGGGCGCTGCAGGTGAGAACTGAGGTGCATGTCGATGGCAAGATGCTGGCATGGCAAGTGGGGCTGTAGGACAGACCTGGGTGTATGGGGCTGGAGGGTGTCCATAAACCTGTAGGGTGTTCTGGAACCATACAAGTTTTGCAGAACCGGAGGGGGGGGGGGGGTGTTCTCTGGAGGACTTTCTCCAGTAAATATCTGTGAACAAGTCAGAGGTTGCAAGAATTGCACAGTGTAGCACTGCATACCCCTGGCGAGGCCCCGAGGTGCTGTCCTAGATATGACCTCTCTCGCTTCGCTCCTGCTATGTACTTACTTTAACGTACGTATACAACACGGCCTCCTCAGTCTCCGGAAATGTCTCTAGACCCGGTCCAACCCTGCGCAGTCTCCTGTAGTCATCACGGGTCTGACTACAAGGTGGCCCGGGTCATAACCTGATTACACTCTCCCACGTCACGTGGATAGTATGATGTGTTATCCTGAGGACCGGGTCGACACTGAATGTAAAGGCTCTCCGTGTGAAGGCGGGCTTGTGTTGGGCCTGACCTGGAAGCGGTGGAACACGCGAGTGAAGGGACACGTTACCACTTGAGCCCCCCTCTATCACCAGGAACCGGCGACCTTCATCTGCTCCCGGGGACTGCCCTTGATTAACTCGGGACACGCACGCTGTGTCAGGGACAGCTCAGCGGCCTGCGATAATGGCGGAAGCCGCTCTCCATAACGAGGTGTCAGCAGGGCTGGTAATATATATGTAAATAAAACGGGAGCGAGGCACGCCGCTCTGCAGCAGAGAATCTGATGACCCCGTGGAGAGGCACGGCTGAGATAATGAACCATAAATCTGAGCGCGCCACAAAGCAGAATGAAAAAAACATAGTGCTTATCGACTAAATGAAGGAGACAGTATAACGCCGCAAGTAAATGATCCAGTCCTGATGGGCGGTCCCAAAAGGAGACAGGGCGGTAACAAGGAGGGACTAAGAAGCCTCATTATCAAGTGGAAGCCAGCCTTTACCATGGACGATGACGCCAGCCTATGAAAAATATGGGCAGGGCTTCCACGCTACTTCTAAAAAAATACCCTAATAAAGCATGCCTCGCAAAGCCTGCAGCGCTTTTCGCTGCAACGCTAGGCGATACCTAAAAAGAAGCCATAATAGTTTGGGGTGTCTTGAGCAAAAGAAAATGTAATAACAGACTATCCTAAATAGTAAGTAAAAGACTGAATTTTACGAGAATAACTTCTCCGGGTTGGGAGCCAGGTCTCGCAAAAAATGCCCAACGTAATAGAGAAAGTATCAAGGACGTCTCTGCTCGTCGTTGGAATGGAAGGCAGTAAAGCCGCACTGGAATCCCTTAAACGACTCAGTAATGGAAACTGTGCTTTCAAGCTCTGAGAACTCTGTGCCAAAAAAGAAAGGACACGTGTTGTTCGGTGCGGCAATGTCAACATTGTCAGAACGCGACAACTTGAAAGAGTAGAGCGTTGTTTCATGCAGCCATGCTGGAGATGGATTGAAGTTCAGATAGATATGGGTGGTTGCTCTGATTCAATAGCTTTATAAGTAGTACAGAATTGGATCATTTTACATAAAGGCAACCAATAGAGTATCTGGGTAAACAGCAATATTTTCTAACGGTAATGGCCGGTCTGGTTGTTGATTGGAGTATAGCAAGAGGTGTAAGAGTGGATTATGAGATATCGACTAGAATAGCCTTGCACAAGTCTAGTCTCGAAAACCGGGGCATTAAGGCATTTTTCCAGGTAGAGCTCAGGTCTGAAAACAAAGGTTCTGACTTTATTGAGGCAATTGAGGAAGAAGTTTGCATATTTTGCCACCTTGTTAATATATATTCTAAGAGTTGGATTGGGTCCTCAGCAAAGCTATTTGGTCCGTTGGATAGAGTAAAGAAGAGCACGTATAGAGATTCAGCAGGTTCAGTATTGACTCATTAAGTTGCCATCCATGAAAAGTTTAACAAATTAACTGTCTTTTGAGGGTGTGAGATGGCATATGGAAAGTAGTGTATCTTATGCCACTGTCTGTTGAGCAGGAAGGTGTAGCCATATAGTCAAGTACCCCTTTTTAAACTGGTACATAGTTGTTGCACATAAGGTTTATTGGAAAATGTCCGGGTAACCATTAACAAATGATAATTGGTTTGACATAAAGTCCTCCAGAATATCTTTTATGAAAGCGAATTCCAGAAAACATATAATTGAACTTAAATTGCGTGTTTAAGTAAAGTGAGGTATAGTTGATTATCTTATCATATTGAAACATCTCTGGCAGTGGATAGAGGTATCTTCGTGGCTCTGCACTGGCTTTTCAACAGTTCTCAGCAAATAGAAATGGGTAACATCCTTTGAGAGCTTTTCCTGTGGGATTCTGTAGGACCCCACTCTCTTATAAATTATTTTTAGCTCGTACTGGCCAAGCTTTTTACAAGCACCTCGTACATTATCACATATACACAAATACAAACCGGACCCTCAATACTTTTTCCAGCTTGAGAATTGATCTGTCTCAAGCCCACTATAAAGCATCTTTGCACTGGATGAACTATATCAGTGGTTCTCAATATTTTGATTTCTGGGGGCCCCCGCTTAATCCCAACTGGTTGGGAACCACTGAACTATGTCATGTACACATACCTGCCGTAGAAATCAAGTAAACAACATCTTCAGTAAAATCTATCAGCACTCCTTTAAGTGTTTAAGGTTATTACTCTTTGTACGTAGCATCTTTGTGTGTTTTCTTTTTTTATCTGTGTGTCTTCTGTTAGTATTTATTCCACATCCAGAGGTCCACAGAAACTTTAAAATAATTTTTGCCAACACTTGTTTTGTTCTAGATAACGATTTCAGCTTAACGTCACCAAGACTAGAAGTAGCTAAAAACATCCTTAACATCTACTCAATTTGGAATATACACAACAATAAATCCCTGTGTCATGATTGGTAGTGTTCAACGCATTTACCTCTTCAGTGGTGGTAATTGTAGGAAGCTGGGTTTCTGTTGCAGTAAACCCCCCACATTTTTTGCCTGACTACTAATGCACTTTGACTTGATATGCCATGGGTCCCTGCCAACCAGGTTCCCAGGGCCTGTGTTCTTTCCCAAAACTGTACCTTGTACCACCAATTAGCACCTCTCTGGACACATGTCAGTCCCATGTAACAGGTACCATGGGTACCAAGGACATTGTGGCGAGGGAAGGCCTGTAAGGGCTACAGAACTTATTGTGCCACCCTTAGAGGCCCTGTACCTTTACACACACACACACACACTTCCATTGCAGGCTACGTGTTTTGGTGCGGAACAAGGAGAAGAGTCGACATGGCACACATCCCTGTGTGCCATGCCTACAACCCACTGCCCTGGCATACGTCAGCCACCCCTCTAGCTGGGTGGTGAGGGTACAGGTGCATGAGTCCTGTACCCCTACAGTGTCTAAGTCAACATTGTAACATTGTAAGTGCAGTAATGCCATCAAGAGTATATGGTGCTGGGTGTTTGTCATTACGAACTCCACAGCACCATAATGGCTTTACTGAAAACTGGGAAGTGTGGTATCAAACTTCTCAGCACCTTAAACCTATACTGATGCAAGTGTGGGATTTAATGAAAAATGCACTCAGAGGACATCTTAGAGATGCCCCTCTGAAAAACGACCAGCCACTGGTGGGTTCCCTGACTGGTACACACCAGCCTGCCACCACGAGACATGTTTCTGTACCCCTGGGGTGGGAGCCTTCGCTCCCTGAGCCCAGAAATAAAGCCTTCTCTGGGCGGACGTAGTCACACTTACCCCAGGTCAGGAAGAGCCATCTGTGGCAGGGAAGCTTCAAAGGCCTTGTCGCCTTTCGAATGCGACCCCCAGCCTCTCCTGATATCAGGAGCAGTCCCCCTTACTGTCTCCACTCCTTTTCGGCGATAATATAGATGGGAAAAATTAGAGTTGGTGGCTGAGGAGCCACTAACTCAGGCTGGACAGTTGGATAACATTGGGCATCAGCACTATGACCCAGCCGCCCTAGTGCCGCTGAGGGTGTTGTGAGAATGCATTCTCGACCCTGGGGGAACCCCAGAATACCAACTACCACAAATACCTGCAAACCGTTAGCTTCATTTCCTTTCATAGCATTGCATTGACTGCTTTTCCTTGAAAATTATTCTAAGTGTGGAGTTGTTTTGTATGAAACACTGAAAAACTGCTAATGTACAAAAACTACTTACCTTTATGCTAGGAAATGTCTAGAAAAAGTAACTTAAAAAGTAATCTAAAAAGTAACATACAAAGTAATCTGGAAAGTAACTGCAAAGTCATTTTGAAATATTGACTTACCTGTAATTCTACCAACTACGTTTGAACCTGCATTCAACTGTAAAACATTGCATAAGATTTTGCAAAGAATTATTTCACTTACTTGCACCAGGCTCGGCTTGGTTCTAAAAATAAAATAACTTAATAATATTTTTGATACAAATTGGTCTGAGTTCAGTCTTTGAGTGTATGATGATATCATTTGCTGCCTGAGTGTGTACAACAAATGCTTAACACTACCCTCTGATAAAGCCTTACTGCTCGCCCACACTACCACAAATAGAGAGTAAGGTGCTATCTACTTTTACCACTGCCTACCTTTGTGGTTCCTCTGAACTTTGTGCACACTATACCTCACTTTGGTATAGTATATACAGCTTCCTACAGTAATGTCATCCATGAACTCATGTATTTCACAAAATGTCTAAGAGGTAACATGTGAAATGGTCTTTGCCATGTGGTTTATAATGTTACCGGAAGCCCTTGATGGCAGTATTGGACCATATTATTTGATTACCTTTTGTGCATCTCCTCTCTGCCACCCTTCTATCTATATCAACACTTTTATTATTGTTGCTGAGGGAGGGGCTGTCCTTACACTCAGCAATAGTCATAAATATCCTATTACACTCTGCCCACCTGCATATATACTCTATGGAAAAATACATGTGGCCCAGTAACACATTATATAGATCGATTGTACTGACATTCACACATTTGTTACTATAGTGCAAAGGTCAAATTTCAGTTTATTATCACGGTAGAGCGAAATGGACATTGGGAAAAAATGTTTACTGCTTCGCACAGTGCATATTACAATTACTTTACACATGCAAACAATTGTCCTAATGGACAAAAGGCCTCTTCAATATGGTTTATTATACTGCATTAATGTTGCCCCTTGCATCCTGGTTAGGATTAGATTTCTTTTTAAGATAAACATAACATAAGTAAGCAGTACCAATTGAACACACATTAATGCATGTATTGCTCCCGTGCATTGGTCCGATTCCATGTTAGTACCACAGTATAGCACACTTGAGCTGTAAAAAATATTGTTAGCTGCTTCTGAGATTCTATATTAAAATGACTTTACACGGGGATAAAGCACTGGCTAATAGTCAAAAAGCCTTTTCAGTGTGAGTTTACCTTACTGTTCAAATGTAATCCTTGCATCCTAATTATTTTAAATCACTTTTTCCTAAATCAGTTAGATGTGACGCTATCTAATGGCATAAACCACATTTACATTGATGCACAGAGTGCAGTATGTTATTTACTACCACTGTTGAGGTAGGGGAGAGGTATGACAAATCACACAAGGCTTCTCTCATGAATTAAAATAAGACTATATTACACTCCAAGCATCTGCGTACATACATACTTTACATAGTATCGATTTTCCATACAGATCTTATTGCATTTAGCTGAGAAATTCCTTAGATGACCTGGACTTGCCTCTCCAATTTCAGTCGTAAAGAGGAATTTGCAAATAGAGCCAATTTCTGTTACAAAAATCCTCTAAGTATTTCAAATGTATCTTGACTACCTTAGTTTGTGCCGTTACGTGCAGAATAGTTTCAAGTTAATGCTATGATAGTTTTGCAATTTATTATGTCCTTTGTGAGTGTCCACCAGATAGATACATTTCTGGTGCAAGATGTTTAACACACAATTGAAGGCAGTTACAGCATGCACCAGGTTAGTATATTCTGTGCTGGAAAAAAGGCTGTTTATAACTCCACACATTTTTTCACTGCCTTTGTATCATTATCGAGCCTGAGATATAATTTACAAATAATGTTAATGTCCCTTTGTGTCAAAGTGATAGGTTTAGTGGCTAATCTTGGGTCATACAGGTTCTGGGGACCATGGGCCCGATTCACTAAATCGGGCCCGGGGGTGGAGCTTCCGGCCCGGAGGCGGAGCTTCCGGCCCGGAGGCGGAGCTTCCGGCCCAGAGGCGGAGCTTTCGGCCCGGAGGCGGGGCTTCCGGGCCGGAGGCGGAGCTTCCAGGCCGGAGGTGGAGATTTCGGCCATAGCTAAATCGGCCGGAATCCCCACCTCTGGGCCGGAAGCTCCGCCCCCGGGCCGGAAGCTCCGCCTCCGAGCCGGAATTTCCGGCCCGAGTGCGGACGTAAGTTTAGTAGTCGTAAATCCATTCTGTGAATAGCAAAAGTACTAAGTTCATTCTGTGAATAGCAAAAGTAGTAAGTTCATTCTGTGAATACCAGAAGTACTAGGTGCATTCTGTGAATACCAGAATGGTACTAAGTTTAGGATTTAGTCTTAAGTTTGTTCTGTGAATCGGGCCCCATGTGTTTAGCGCAGAAATATATGGTGTGTTTATCCCTGGTTAGATCACATTCACTTTTGTCTGATAGGCCCAGTATCTCCTCCAAACCATTGGCCTTCATTAAACAACATTTCTGTTGAAGAATCCAATACCCACGTGATCATACTTTCAGCGGATCACATGACATTACATTCTGTACCGTTCTTCATGCGTTGGACTGTTCATTGTGTACATAGAATGGAACAGTTTTTTGCTGTTTTACATGTTGAATTTGTGCCTCAATGTTTTTAATTTACATGCCTAACCAGAATAAGGTGGAACATTCTGGTTTAAAACTTGTGGAAATAGGAGTAGTTAGATATGTATTAAACACATAGATCGGATCTCTATTAAAACAGTTGTGCTGTTGGTATGCTTGGTGCTACATTGAAGGTATTTCTCCTGTAACCTGCAGGATCCTAAGTGAAAGAGAGTATTTATTTTAGACAACATCAAGTGGCTTAACTATTTTTGTACTAGAAAGTTGATTCTGCTTTACTCATTGTACAGCTTCTGAGAATGACCATAGCAAAACAAAGACTTGGAGATGAGGAGGTTGGGGCTCGTCACTTTGCAGCTCATGAGCGTGAAGACCTTGTCCAACAGCTGGAGAAAGCACGAGAGCAGGTAATCATGAGTTAAATATGTCTTGTTTACAACCACATTTCTTCACACAAACAACATTGATACTGTTTAGTATAGCTTTTAGTTAATTGTATTTGCTCATTGGGATTGTTCTTTCTTTGATTATTTATATTGAGTGGTTAAAGATCCCACGCACATTCAAAATTATATTTGAGTTAACAAAATTTGTAGCAAATGTGCCGTGACTGAATTATGACAGTCAAAAAAAATTTGGTTTGGTGTGAAAAATATTCCAATTCTTCAGTTTAGTAAATAACTTTAGTCTTAATTAACCCCAAGTGCTCTGAAGGATGATTGGGAAATATGTGAAAATATCCTTATATATCTACTCCACAATTTCTCCAGGTCTCCCAAAACATGTTCATTTGGGTGTCAGTGAAGGGCTATCAATGACACCTGCAAATGTTTTGCATGGAAACTTTAAAGAACCCTATTGGTCTGTGGTGAACCCTCAGGTTTGTAATTTTTGAACATTCTGGGTTTTCTGACTTATGCTAGTTTAGAGACCTGCTCAACAGGCCTCAGCTGTTTATCAAGATTTGACAATAACATTCCATTTATTTCTAGAGCATCTGCTGTGAGAAAGGGACTGTTAGAACTGGCGGTCTCTAGTTGGCAGAGTTATACACTTCTGACAAATAGGGACCCACCTCCTCTAGTCAGGGCAAGGGGATTACACACTCAGATAACCCCTGTTCACCCCCTTGGTAGCTTGGCAGAGCAGACAGGCCTATCTCAGAGGCAGTGTGTTAAGCATTTATGACCACATACAGTAATACACTACAAACGGACACAACACAGGAGTGATTATAAAAATAAGTAATTTTATATAAGGCTTAGCACAAGACCAAATAACGATAACAATATACCACAATCTAAATAAATACTCTTTGGAAGGAAAAATAATAGTTCAGGTAAAAGTTCCTTCTTAGGAAATAGTTCTTTAGCAACAAAAGTAAGTATTCTTCTTAAAACACAGTTCTTGGCAACAATGTGACCCCCACAGGAGTCACACGACGTCGAGGTTACGATATTCCCAAGGTTCGGCGTCGACCGCGAGGAGCGCTACGTCGAGCCTGGAGTCGCAACAGACCCCACAAACACAGTACCTTTAGAATGAAGCAACACGATGATCCACGGCGTCGAGAGGTCGGCGTCGATCGTGCCTCGGAGTCTGGGCGATCCGCAGCGGCGTCGAGAGGTGTCGGGCCGGAGCAGCGCTCACGGCGTCGAGAAGGGCGCAGCGTCGATGCGGTCAGCAGCGGCGTCGAGACGGGGTCACTTGGAGCTGGAGCCGAACTCACTACTCACTGGCGTCGCTACTGGCGTCGATCGGGCCTGGCGGCCGGCGGCGAAGGCTCGGAACACTGGAGCCGTACTCACGATGTCGAGCTGGATTCGGCGGCGTACGTCGAGATTGTAGATTTCCCCTGTGCGCTGAAAACACCACATTCCAGCAACAAGCAATTTCAGCAGAGGGTGAAGTCCTTTAGCCCTGTGACTTCAACAGGAGGCTGGCACTCTTCCAGCCCTTGGAGATTTTCTTGCAAGCTTGAGAGTAAACACTAAGTTCCTCTCTCCTTGTCCCTTGGCAAAAATAAAGAAGCAGCTTCAGGTTCCCCCCAGCAAACAGCACACTGGCAGAAGGGGGAGGCAAGTCCTTGGATCAGCAGGCTTCTTGTCCTTGGTAGAGGTTTCCTTGTCAGAAGTGATCTAAGTTCTTTGGTTCAGGGGCCCTTCTTTTATACCCCTTTTCTGCTTTGTTCCCTTTGTCCAAGCAGGGAAATTCCCCCCATCCCAGGTTTGTTGTGGGTGTTGCCAGGCCTAGGCACCTGGCCTATTCACTGAGCAGGGCAGGGTCATCAGCCGCCCAGCAGGAGGCGGAGCCAGTATTGTCACTGGCAGGGGCAGGGCCATCAGTCGCCCAGCAGGAGGTGGAGCCAGCATTGTGTCAGGCAGGGCAGGCTACCAGGGACTACTCTTCCCCCACTCTAAAGGTAAATACCTAATTCACCCCACACTGACTCATTCAGACCTCTTGAGCCACCCAGCCCCTGACACACAAACACCAAACCAGCAGAGACCGGTGGATAGTTGGACAAGAAAATAGCCACTTTCTAAAAGGGCTATTTTCAAACACAGAATTTAAAAACCATCCATCCTAAAGGATATGTTATTAAATTCTGAGTTCAGGGATACTAAACTCGAATCGCTACCATGCTCCCTGAGTCAGATAAGATTATAATGGAGTTAATAATCAGTCTGCCCATTCTGGCCTATGGAAGGCAGGTAGCCCTTCAATAGTGAAAACGAAAATGGCTGTAATTCACTATTAGGTCATGCCACACACATCAGGCATGACCTACCTTTTACCAACAATGCACCCCGCCCTAGGGCCTACCATAGAGGTGTCTGAAATGTGGCAAAGGGAAGGTTTTAGAGACTGGCAAGTAGGTTTCCTTGCCAAGTCGACATGGCAGTCAGGGACTGCACACAGGCTCTGCAATGGCAGGCCTGGGACACATTTTACAAGCTGCTTCTGTGGGTGGCACAACCGGTGCTGCAAGCCCACCAGCAGCAGTTAACTTACATGCCCTTGGCACACGCAGTGCACTAGACTAGGGTCTGAACAGTAAGTCAACCAAGCCAATCATGGTAACACCAATCAATGTATCAATTTAACATGGGGAGCACTTGCATTGTGGCACTGATCAGCAGCGGCACAGTGCCCAAAGCAATATTCCCACAAAACATCGTAAACAGAGGAATCCAACAGGAAAAAATGGAGGAGAAACTCATGCCAATGATGCCAGGTCTAACAGGGACTTAGCCCTATACTTTAGAAACATATCATGCTACCACTGAAAGATGTGAAACATTGTGTTACCAGTCTAGTCATATATGTATGAGGTTCAGGGGTATGTTTTTATTCTTCCCTGAGCCTGACACTGTCTATTGTGTTTCCAACCTGACGGATGTCTCGAAATCAAGTTGTTGTGGACCTGACACAAGTCTAAAACTAGCCCTCAACTGATGGCAGCTATAAGATTGTTTAGGATTGTAAGTGTTGGTCTAAAACCTATTTACGAGAGTGCAAATTAATATCAGAATTCCATAAGAAGGCCAAAGGAAAGCACTTGACAGCTGCGTTCTTTTGAAACAATGTACCTGACTGGTTCTAAGAGAATTCTAACCTCGGGGTAAAGATGAGAGAAGATTTTCATTTGTTGGCAGGACAGGGCAAAGAAGTGTGAAGGCACCTTACTCGGCTCTGCCACTGTTTGATCATGTCCTTGCAGGACTGTGCATCCCCTAGCTCTCGAGGACTTCTTGACATTTATTCTCCGGGAAGATATGCAGTCTGTTTGTAGATTTTGAGTTCAGATTACTACCAAAGGAAATTTCTTGCTCTTTAAAAAAGAGAGCTCCCTTTTGTTGTGGGGCAGGATACATCTGTTGAGGTTTCCTTGATCATCAGTGTAGCTTAACAGGCTTTATACTACATCACATTGTTGTAGGTAGGATGGAGGACAAGCATGGTATAAATGATTCTTTTCCCTGCAGTGCATGAGGTAGAGTTGCCCTGATATCTATTGGAGATATTGTTGAACTAAGGACAGTAAACAGTGCTAATGAGCATAACCTTTGCATTAACTTCCAGATGCAGAGATCTCTCTGGTTGGTTGTGGTGTCTGTAACCTTCTATGTTAGCCTTCCATCTGAGCTTGAAAGTGTTCATCTGCTGAACGGTCTTTGTTCCAGAGGAAGTGATCTTTTTTTTTTTATCCTATGTGGAGGACTGGAAGGATTTTTGTATCAGTTGTGCACCTGTGCTGACCCCAGAGAAGCATTGTACAAGAAGAATTTGTGTTAGAACTAGAAACCAGAAACCAGTTAGTAGCCCTGCTATATCCTTTAATTATATTTTATCACCAGCTGGGAAATTTTGCCTTTTCTATACTTTTACCACCAGCTGGGAAATGTTGCCTATCGTAAGGTTAAGTGGAACCCTCTGGCTAATATCTGAAAAGAGACAGCCTCATCTGATAAGGACTGAAAGTCCTGTTTCACAACAAATAGGAAGACCCGCCTCCAAACAAAGTTCTACAAAGAGAGTTTACAATTCAATTTAGCCAAAAGAGAAATGTAGTAAATTGGAAATATCACAATATATATTTTTTTTATTTCTTTGGGTCTATAATTAATAAATAGAAGACATTGTTTTAATCATCCATATTTATGAAAAGTCCTGCCATTCCCGCCATACAGAATAAATATCAAAATAGCCATTCAAGCTCCACACTTACCACTCATAGCATGACGACACACTCAATCACAATATATATTAAAATATCTCATATGTTGAGCCATAACAGGAAGGACACCCTGAACATCAGTGCTGAATATAGCCACGGACATAATCATAACAATTTTGCTTCAAAATATCAGGAGGTTACATCAATACATTTCTTATTCCACAAAGGCACCTATTTGTATTGTTCAGTATTGCATGCGCTCTTTATAAATTCAGAGAAAACATAGTATATACATCAATCATTTTTCGGTGTCAAAATGACTATAGCGCTAGTGCCGACGGTCGTTTTGTTGAAAAGGTGATCAGCTTACCACCCACCACTTTCAGGGCACTAACTGATGACTCAGAGCAGTTTAGATCACAACCGTAGAGCGAGGAAGAGAACAAAATGGCACATACCCATAGATAGTCGTTGTAAGAACACCCTGCGTAAGATTTTAATGGAAGAATCAAGCAGGGCTATTGGCCGATAGCATGCAGAACTGCCCTTATCATCCATCTTAAATATATAGGCCCTATGAACGCCTTATCCCATGTCCTAGTAGAACATCACTACAGGCTTAATTAGTTAAATATTATAGCAAGTAGTAGACTCCAGACTAACCGCTCAGCACAGAAAATATCTGCTGAAAGTCCATCCAAAACAGGGGTTCTTCTGGATTAGCTGGCAATGATGGCCTGTTGTGTTTCTTCTGCAGACAGAAAAATGCAGACAAGATTTACGGGCCACAGCTAACTCAATATTAGAGGCAACATCAACAACTAAATCTGAGGCAAACATTTTCCCGTAATGATCAACCCTGTCCTCCTCAGACACCAGTGACGGTAATGGTGGAAGATCGCCCTGGCAGAACAACGGTCAGTTGATAGTGGCCCTAGATAGGCAAAAGGTTTTAGTCTATATTTCTTGGAACAAATTCTCCAATGCCTTTTCTCAGGGTATTTTTCATTTCTCTCAGGATCTGTTTGTAGTTGCTACAACAACTGGAAATAGCGATTGGATCCCTAGGAACAAAGTGGAGGGCTTGTTATAAAGTTCACTGGTCTTTAGTACAGGCTCCATCAAACCATTCTTTAAGAGGTCTTGATTTCAGTGGTCTTGGGTTGATTAATAGAATGTCCACTTCTGCACAGTGTTTCAAACAACGCATTAATAATAATTGGTGCGGTGTCCAATGAAGGGAGTATTATATAGGGTTGATCCCTGACCATTTTAGGTGCCCTTCCTCAGGGACCACTGCCTGCTCTTAAAAAATGGAAAGAAAACTTTTCATTTTTCTTTTTGTAAAGCATCTCGTTTTCCTTTCCTTTAAGGAAAACGGGCGGCTTTATGAAAGGAAATGATTGCTTTATTTAAAAGCAATCACAGACATTGTGGTCTGCTGATCTCAGCAGGCCACCATCCCTGTGATTTTTGCGATTCCTAGGGGGTCACACATTGCGACCTACCTCATTATTATTCATGAGGTAGGTAATTTGCGACCCCATAGGAATCGCAGAAAGTGTACTGCACACTTTCATGCATGTGGTTTTGTGATTCCCTAATTGCGAATCGCAAAGATTTGCTATTAGGGAATCACAAAACATTTTTTTGATGCATCAGTCCCTAATCGTCTTAGTCCCATTTGTAGATCTAATCTCCTTTTCGGGTTTAAAATAGAACCCTACTAATACAATTGTAATTACTAATACAGCTACATGAAAGTCAAAACCCATGACAAGTTTACACCGATTTCTATGGCAACAGATGTTTTATCTGTAGTCAGATCGTTTGAGGAAAAATGTACAGCAATAAGTCAGCAGTTCACTAAAGATTTACTCCCAGCAGTTTTCTTAAGAAGTTATCATTAAGCAGTATCTTTTACACAGTCTCTTTGTTTTCAGAAATCTTCATATAGTGAAACTTAATCCTACTCCATGTTCTTCTAAAAATGTTATCCCTACCCTTCTACTGCAGTCTTGGTACTAGGTAAATCTTCCTAAAATAAAAAAGGAAATATTTTATTAGTCTTTTGGACTTTTTCAATTAATTTTGTTTCAAATGTCTTTTGACTATTGTTTTGTTATTGGAAATCCTTTCAGACAGTTTATGCAAACATTTTTGTTTTAGTGTGATGGGTTCAAACTGTTCATATTCACATCACACAGTTCATCCACTGATACATTCTGCACTTGATTTACATAGTAAGTTCACTCAGGTGCAGAAAACCTCAGACAAGGCACACTTGCTCTTTTCGATTTCCTCAATCTTTGTTGATGTTCCTCTGTGTCACTTGCAGCACTTGACTCTGACACTTCAGGAATAGTCAGTGGTATTCGATCAACTGACAAACTTGTTTTCAATCTCCGTTGGCCAAAGTTTCAAGGCCACTCAGTGTTGGGGCTGACTTTTCTACTAGTGTTGGTTCATACACCCAGTTCCACTGTTCGTTCATCTACTGTCTCAATTGCTAGCTCAAGTTGATGTCTGGACTATTCTTCTTCGTTAGAGACTTTATTGCCACTTTGTGAAATCACAGGAACTTGTGTGCTACTGTCTGCAAATCTTCCTCCTTGTGTCTCCTTGTTGTGGTGATTCATGTGATAGTGTTCCTTGCAGTCATTCAGCTTGCGGTGATGCAATCACCAGTGCTGTTTGTGGAGGCTCAAAGAACAAGATTCCTTCATATGTATCTCTTGACTCATTGAGTGTGCTATGCATGCACCTAGTTTGATACTCCATCACACTTAACAGCGTCTGTTATTAAAATCATCTGGTAGGGGCCTTCCCATCTCGACTCCAGACAAGTCTTCAGAACGTGCTTCTTGATCACGACCCAGTCTCCAGGATTGAGGTCCTGGCACTGTTCTCGATGCGGGTTTTGTATGGCAACGTCAACCTGGTGAGAAACAGAACGTACCACTTCAGCCAATCCTTTGCAGTATTCAAGTATATTGTCATCTGGTGCTCACAAGTGCATTTGCAGATGCATCAGGCAGTCTTGTTGCACATCTTATCAAGATTTCATGGGAGGATAACCTGTTTTTTTCTGTCTGGGATACTTCAGATACTCATTAACACCAGTGGTAAAGGGTCAGGCCACTTAAGTTAGGTGGAAGCACAAGCTTTTACCAAACAGGAATTTTTTGTACATTAAGTTGTTCGACGATACTAGGAGCTTCAGGTGGATAGTTACAGTACAATCTCTGCTCAATTTTTAATGCGGCACAAAGCCTCTTTAGGACCTCATTATTGAAATGAGCCCCACGACCTTAATGAAGAGAAACCGGCATTCCGTATCTTGGTATCATAGTAACAGTTTTGCTACAGCAAGGCTGTCCTTTCTCCTTGTTGTGCAGGCTTCCACCCATCAATAGAAAATGCACACTATAACCAGGACATATCTCAATCTGGTTTAAACAGGCATCTCAATAAAGTCCATCTGCATCCTGTTGAAGGGAGAGGTAAACGTGAGCGTGGGGACTGTAAGATTGCCCTTTGCACACATCGATATTATTAGATTGTTTGAAACTAGCGCGTTCTGAAAGCAAATTAAATTTAATTGTGTTTTAACCCCTTCGCCGCGGCACGAATTTTGCCGCGGCGCTGGGGGGGTTTGGGGGCAGCGCGGCGCCGCCATGCTCGTGACGGAACCACTCCGTCATGAGCCACGGGCGCTCTGTGCTCATGACAGAGTGGTTCCGTCACGACTCCGCCCACTCGCGCTATTCGCCCGCACAGGCGGAGAATCAGTGCCGCGTGGGCGGAGCGGCCGCCAACGGCCGCAGCATGACGGAACCACTCCGTCATGAGCACACGGCGCCCGTGGCTCATGACGGAGTGGTTCCGTCATGAGCAGCGATGCGGTTAAAAGCTGTATTGTTTTTAAATTTGCGTGTATAATTCTAAACCTGTTTTAACCACTCCAATTTGCACTTACTTTTATTTCTGACCAAGGTGAGCTGGTGTATGCCGTATATAAGAGCGGGTCACCGAGCACACGCCATCTTGGTCAGCGCTCGAGCTCTTTTCACAGAGGAGGTTCCCTCCCTTTTTCAGGAGATGCAAATGCGAGCGTGCAGCGGGTGGCACACCCGCTGCACGCTCGCATTTGCACATCAAAAGCAAGCCCGTCTGCTCCCTTCCACACACCAGCCGCCCACAGACCAGCCATGCTGTCGGTTTGGGACACTGCTCAACAGGGAATGTTAATTATCGTTACTCGAAAAAACGCTTTTGTCAATAGGTGAGCAGGGGGGGGGGGGGTTTGGCTTCTAAATGTATAGAATTGGGGGAAGTGAGTGCAACCCCTGACAAAAGCATAGTAGATTAACTCAAATGTGGCCTAAGCAATGTCAGGCCCCTGGTAAAACATTACCAGGAGATATAGCTCATGTTAGAATTTTATAATTTGGATGTGCTATTCTTAACTGAAACATGGACATGCCCTGACTCAGAGGTTGAGCTGGGGTTGGCATGTCCTCCAAGTTATAAAGCTTTTCACAAACCACGACTCACTGGAAGAGGAGGGGAGTTAGGTGTTATTTATAATGACAAATGGAATTTTGCTCCCATGGATGTTGGTGAAGTGGAGAGCATTGAACTCTTAGGGTTCTCCCTGAAGGATACTAAAGGACAATTGCTTACTGGCATAGTTTGCTATAGACCCCCTGGCTCAATGAGCCCACAGCTACAAGCACTAATTGAATTTATTTTTAATATGTCACTTACTCACTCCAGAATGATCATTCTGGGAGATTTTAATCGTTGGGAAAATGGGAATCTAGGCCCAGCCTTGAAAGATCTACTTCAAGCATGGGAGAACCTTAATCTGCAACAGCTGGTGATGGACCCAACACATCAGGGAGGCCATGCACTAGACTTAATATTTGCAGATAATAAGGATGTAAGGTGGAAAATACACTGCCTCTATGTTGCACTGATCTCTTCCTCATTCAATTTTCAGTGATAAATCCCAGAACGAATAAAAAAAACTGTTCCTATGAAAACAAACGACATGGAAGGGAATGGAACAAATTGCTGAAAATAAATCACTCCCTGGTATTTACAGAGAATATCTCCTTCGAAACCAGTAAATCAGTGGAGGAAAACTATTTGAAATTCTGTGATCAGATAAACCATTTTCTTGATCATTGGGCTCCAATGAAAGATCAAAATACATATAAATCATCAGCCCCCTGGTACAATGAGGAGCTAAAAAAGGTAAAGGACAAAATAGCTTTGAAGGCAGAATTGGGCAACTATAAAGGGGCAATAGCCAAGGCAAAAGCCGAGCACTACGCAAACACCATTCTAAAGTCGACTAATAGTACCAGAGCTATATTTAAACTAGTGAGCGACGTATCCAAAACTGGCTGCATAAAAAACAAGATCACTGCAACCCAAGATCTATGTAATGAGTTGGCAGTCTGTTTCGAGGGGAAGATCGCTAAAATTATTAGTGTTCTGGGAATGAATAAGGAGAATCAATTAGATGGTGAAATCGGATTACCTGACCTGACGCCATCTGCGAAGCAGGACGAGGGAGTAGACAATTACAAGCCAGTAATTCTGGATCACTTCTAGCTTCCTACAGAAGAAGAAGATTTTAATAAATTATCCGGGTCCCCAATGGACCCTCTCCCACACAGGGTGTGGAGAGAATTCAAGGAGGAACTATTTCCACAGCTCAATCAAATCTGTTGCCAATCACTGAGCAATGGAGTAGTGCCGGTATGTTGGAAACAGGCAATGGTGACACCCGTGTTGAAGAAACTACGCTCGACCCCCTATGCCCATCTAATTATAGACCCATTTCCCTCCTGCCCTACCCAGTAAACATTCTTGAGCTGTTAA
Source organism: Triturus cristatus (assembly GCF_964204655.1). Classification (NCBI taxonomy): domain Eukaryota; kingdom Metazoa; phylum Chordata; class Amphibia; order Caudata; family Salamandridae; genus Triturus; species Triturus cristatus. Next base: position 928,510,636 of record NC_140582.1, read on the forward strand.
TCAGCAAAACTCTTTCGCAATTTTTAGAAAGTTAACCATAAGTTAGAAGATGTACAATTTGGTTTTCGTCTACGCTCGACCCCCTATGCCCATCTAATTATAGACCCATTTCCCTCCTGCCCTACCCAGTAAACATTCTTGAGCTGTTAATCAGCAAAGCTCTTTCGCAATTTTTAGAAAGTTAACCATAAGTTAGAAGATGTACAATTTGGTTTTCGTCCAGCCCATGGAACAGAAACCGCCTTAGTAACAGTCCTGGATGAACTCAGAATGCGAGCAGACTCCGGCCAATGAGTTATTTTGGTGCTATTAGATATGTCAGCCGCATTCGACACGGTAACCACAAAGTCCTTCTTAATAGACTTATGGGTATTGGGATAGAGGGAATGGCATTGAATTTGTTTCAATCATATCTATCGGATAGACAACAGGCAGTGACTCTACCTCTCTTTCTATCCAAATATAATCCTATCCAGTACAGTGTCGCCCAGGGCTCTGAGATTAGCCCAGTTTTATTCAACATATACTTGAGCCCACTAATACCAATTATCAAATCTTATGGAATTGAAGTAACAAATTATGCAGATGATGCACAGCTCATTTTCTCTCTGGAAGGGAATCAATCAGTATCACTTGATAGGTTCCATGAGTGTATGCAAAGAACTGCAAGGTGGCTCAGAGACCACTCCCTACAGTTCAACGGAGATAAGACAGAAATTCTGTACTGTATGGCAAATAAAGTGTCCCGGACACTCCTGGCCAATTTTTGGCCAACACCCACAGAAAAAAACACTGATTTCCTCTAAGACAGTGCGCAATCTGGGGGTGATGTTTGATGATAACCTAAGACTAGATAGCCAAGTGAACAAAACAGTTGGAACCTGCTTTTTTCTCATTAGAGCATTAAGGAAAATACTTAATATGCTACCGATTTCAGCTAGAGCACTGGTGGTGAGCAGCATTATCCTGAGTCGGTTAGACTAATGTAACGCTTTGCTACTGGGTGCTCCAAACTCTTTGATAAAGAAGCTTCAAAGAGTTTAGACAATGGCTGCCAAACTGGCTCTAAGAGACAGTGTAGGGCTTCTGCTTCATTGGCTCTTAAAGACCTCCACTGGCAATTGTGCAAAGAATACAGTTTAAATCTCTTTGTATGGGACCTAGACCATTGCAGAGCAAATTTACCTTTTATGCCCTAACCAGAAGCCTTCGCTCATCAGCAGCCAAGCAGGGGAACATGCCCAGATTTAGAAAGACCAGGCTTGGAGGCAGAGCATTTAGCTCTGTAGCTGCGCGGCTATGGAATGATCTTTCGATCGACCTTAGACAAGCAGAAGATCTTCATCACTTCAGAAAAAAGCTTATAACCTGGCTCTTCCCTAGTGTATAATGGAGCCTAGTCACCGCTTATTGAAAACCCCGTCTGTTATGATAGCATATGTGTTCATTGGAATTTAAAGTAATCTCTGCGCCAAGATACCCATGGGGTGATAGTGTGCTCTATAAATCCGCTTTACATTACATTACATTACCAGATCTCCCCTGTGTGATGTGTGTTATTTTCCCTACATTAATTTGTTGACGTGTTACACAACTGTAGCCCAATTCTTCTGCAAGCATTCTAAATCTGGGATTAAACCACTTTTGTCTGAACAAACTCACCATTGCATCTCTCCCTAGATGTGTGTACCCATAGAAATGTTGTGTCATAGGCAGTGCTTTATCTGTGCTGGTGTTTTCAGGTGCTCAATATCAGCTCTTATTTCACTGGGCCAGGACAATAAATGTTTTTCTCCCTCGCTTGGAATACCTGTTATCTGTTCAAAGTAAGAATACCCATCTGAGTGACTACGTGAGATGACTCCACAGACTGGCCCACCCTGGTTTAGGCATGATGAATATGTATTGTTCGTCACAATAGTGATGTCATCATGCCTTGTTGTCACAATCCTGGACAATCACTAAAGAATTGTGCTGTGCCTTATAATCCATTCATCACTAGGACTATTTATTGCAGCATGTCTGAGCCTCCCGTTAGAATTGCAGCAAGGGGCTGGCTCATTATTGAACTGAGCAAGGCAGGCTGTGAAAGCTCAGGTGCAGGACAGGCTTGGCAGGGAGGCCACGTGAGAAATAATTGAAAGTGCAGTCTTTGGGCTCTCCTTGCTGCTTTATCCAGTACACAGTACTGGACATAAAATTGCCCTTGATGTGTCGTGGTAACGGCACACTGGCCTCCTCCTTTTTGGAGGTACAGGACTATGTCTGCCAGTGTGCATTCCCCAGTTGCTGAGCTGCATGAGTCTGACACCATAATGAGGATTTTTTACTCCACATTTGAGTTACTCTTGGTGTCTTTTCAATTGTTTAAATGGCTTTTGGCTGTGTTCTTTGTGTTCATTTTAAGTATCTTCATTAGTGTTGGTGTACATGGCATGTGTTTCTACATGGAAGTTGGGCCTCTGGAAGTAATGCAGTTTTGTGGAGCTCTTTAGTGAAGTCTATAGAGCACTAAACATCAATTCATAGTTTGATAGGATAGGATAGGGTAATATGTTTAAAGCACACTATACCCGAAGGAGTCAAGGAGCTAGGCAGACAAAAACAGGGGAAAGAGCGCAAAATCAGATTAAGAGGAGAACAGCCAGGTTTTCAGGAGTTTCTTGAAAGCAAGGAGAGAGCTTGCGTTGATGATGGCCAAGGGGAGAGAGTTCCAAAGTTTGGTTGCAGCGACAGAGAAGGAGCGGCCGCCCCATCTGGATCTGCGGAAACTGGCCGAGACTAGTTCTGTTTGGATGATCTCAAGGTCCTCCCTGGAATATACCATTGAAACAAAGATTTGAGTTGGGACGAGCCTTTGCTATGCATGCCCTTGTATACTGTGCTTAAGACCTTAAAGAGATGCGCTCCTTAATGGGGAGCCAATGTAGGGTACGGATCCCTTCTCTTGCTGACTGAAGTTAGGGAATTTTAAGAATCAGTCTTGCAGCTGCATTCTGTACCACCTAGAGCTTATTCAGTGATGCAGTGGAGATATTGAGGTAGAGGGCATTGCAGTAATCAAGACGAGAGGTAATCAGTGCAATGATAGTTGGCCGATGTAGTACAGAAGGAATGAGTGGGAGTGCCTTTCTGAGAGTTCTTAAACTATTAAAACATGTACCAACAGTGCGGTTGACTTGGGCGTCAAAAGTCAGCCCCACATCGAAGATGACCCCCAGATTTTTAGCTGTTTTTACGGGCTTGGAAGGGGCCCGCATTCAGTAGGTCACCACACATTCGACCAGATGGAGTTCTGAGGTCTGAAAACTAATACCTCAGTCTTGTCTGTGTTGATCTTAAGGGAATTGCCCTTCATCCAACAAATAATGTTGGACATGCAAGTGTTGAACTTCTCTGCAACTGAATGTAGGTCGTTGGTGATAGAAATCATAATCTGAGTGTCATCGGCATAGGAGAGCACCTGGAATCCGTAGGATCACACCAGTTCGGCCAGAGGGGTCACATATAAATTAAAAAGGGTAGGGCTGAGTGAAGAGCCCTGAGGGGACCCGCATGGAAGAGAAAAAGCTTTTGGTCTGAAGCCACCACAACTAACTGTGTGCAGTCTATCTGTTAAAAAGGAATGAAGAAGCTGCAGTGCTTTTCCTGTGACCCCCACTTCTTGCAGACGTTGGACCATACGCACTGGGGAAACAGTGTTGAATGCTGACGATAAATCAAGCAGAATCAACACCGCCGAGCCCCCTTGGTCTACCTGCAACCAAATGCAGTCAGTGGCTGCAATAAGGGCAGATTCGGTGCTGTGACCGGTGCGGAACCCATTCTGTGAGCGGTCTAAAATACCCTGTGAGTCAATAAACTTAATTAGTTCAGTATTTATGAATTTTTCCAGGATTTTTGCCGGGGCGGGGAGGAGGGAAATAGAGCGAAAATTCTTTAACTCCAAGGGATCGGCATTCGGTTTCTTAAGGAGCGGGCGATCAATAGCTTCCTTCCAGATAGCTGAGTAGCAGCCAGACAAGAGTATTCCATTGAATAGATCGCATAGGAAATTGGCTGTCAGGTTTGGTGCAAGTTTCAGTGTGGAGGGCATGCATGGATCGCAGGGCACTCCGGATTTTAGACCGAGGAGAAAATCTTTGGTAAGTTGAGTAGACATAAGGGGGAAAGTAGACAAAACATTCTCCCTTATGACCTGTAGGGTTTTTATCTTGTTTGATTCGTCATTGTCCACCTTGGTTTCCTCACCAATAGACACATTGTCAGTATCAGTAGTAAACTCACAGAAGAGCTTTCTCCTGAAATTAGATAGCTACCTTATCACAGAAATCTTGGGACGGAGTCATAGGTTGTTGCTGGGGTGGTTCCAAGATTTCCTTAACCTTAAAGAGCATACTGGATGAATTGTCCGCTGTTAAAATCTTTCCAGTAACAAATCGGGATTTTTCCTGAAAAAAAGCATCTTTGTAGTTCCGTAACAGAACACTGCTTGGCTTTCTCCTGGGGCAGGACCTGGCGCGCCATTTGCGTTCTTGTCTGCGGCATTCACGCCTCGTGGCCATAATTTCAACCTGGAACCATGGGGCGGAAGGTTTTGCTCTTTTGGTAATGCCGTTTTGACAAGGGGCAACTATATCTCGGGCCCTGTTAATCCTATCCCAGAAACCCTCTGCAGTATATGTGGGATTGTTGTGCCTCCTGGTAGGGATCGAAGCCAATGCAGCCTCCCAACTGGTGGCCGTGACCTTGTTCAATTTCCTGCAGCGACCGTGTCCAGAGGGGGGTCTCTTATACCTTCTGGTGATAGGAGATGGGGAGATTGTGAATTCGATAAGTACAGGCGTTGCTGTTTGTTTTAATGTATGTTGCTGTAAAATAAAGGGAATGTCATAATCCATGCCATCATTCTCACACAGTAGTATATTTTTGATTTTGAATGCTTTCGCATTGTATATGTAAGCAGTGGTCATGACAATGATACAGTTGAGTGGTGTCAGGGATGTAGCTGGGCGGACAACTGAAAGAAGTGGCAATAGTCTCCTAAGAAACATTTTGAGCACCGAGACTTAATCTTTCACAAACTAAGCGCTGTTCAAAGGAAACAGCAAAACGTGAGGCAACACAGGTCTCCCATCTGCTGCCATCCAAATGTAATTTGCGTTTTTCTCACAACCTGCTCCGATCCAATCTTGTTGCTCTGCCTCTGACTTATCCTCTTTTACTCTTTTAAGTTCTTCCCACGTGTCCGCTACTGACATCAACATTGGAAAAATTGTCTTCTTGAGATTAGCTTGTTTAAACACCAACCCCATTAAATGTGCAGGCCACTTATGCACAATAATGTGCAACTTCATCAGCATATCTGTTTGCAACTGCAATGTAGTACAAAAGGGGGTGGTGATGGACGGAGCATCAGAACTAATCAAACACTCACACCCAGTCAACAGATCTGGGTTTGATCCATCACCGCTCTTTAGCTCACTCTGCCACCCCAGTTCAGACATGGCCATATGCAAATCAGTCTGACCCTGTGCCTCATGGGTACAGTCCAGCACGAACTGCCAAGCCATGCCTTCCCTGGACCGGAAACAAGCTTCCTAGGACCAGTTTCTGGCATTTCAGCCGTCTTCAGCCAGGCTTGCTTGAATCCAGTGGCAAAGTGAGCAAGGGACTCACGACTGAGCATACCCTGCCAACTTATGGCGAACAAAGCGGTACAAAAGGGGATGGTGATGGATGGAGCATCAGAACCAATCAAAAACTCACACCCAGTCAACAGATCTGGGTTTGATCCATCACCGCTCTTTAGCCCACTCTGCCACCCCAGTTCAGACATGGCCATATGCAAATCAGTCTGACCCTGTGCCTCATGGGAACAGTCCAGCACGAACTGCCAAGCCGTGCCTTCCCTGGACCGGAAACAAGCTTCCTAGGACCAGTTTCTGGCATTTCAGACGTCTTCAGCCAGGCTTGCTTGAATTCAGTGGCAAAGTGAGCAAGGGACTCACGTCTGAGCATACCCTGCCAATTTATGGCGAACAAAGCGGTACAAAATGGAGTGGTGATGGACGGAGCATCAGAACCAATCAAACACTCACACCCAGTCAACAGATCTGGGTTTGATCCATCATCGTTCTTTAGCACACTCTGCCACCCCAGTTCAGACATGGTCATATGCAAATCAGTCTGACCCTGTGCCTCATGGGAACAGTCCAGCCCGAACTGCCAAGCCATGCCTTCCCTGGACCGGAAACAAGCTTCCTAGGACCGGTTTCTGGCATTTCAGCCGTCTTCAGCCAGGCTTGCTTGAATCCAGTGGCAAAGTGAGCAAGGGACTCACGTCTGAGCATACCCTGCCAACTTTTGGCGAACAAAGCGGTACAAAAGGGGGTGGTGATGGACGGAGCATCAGAACCAATCAAACACTCACACCCAGTCAACAGATCTGGGTTTGATCCATCACCGTTCTTTAGCCCACTCTGCCACCCCAGTTCAGACATGGCCATATGCAAATCAGTCTGACCCTGTGCCTCATGGGAACAGTCCAGCCCGAACTGCCAAGCCATGCCTTCCCTGGACCGGAAACAAGCTTTCTAGGACCGGTTTCTGGCATTTCAGCCGTCTTCAGCCAGTCTTGCTTGAATCCAGTGGCAAAGTGAGCAAGGGACTCACGTCTGAGCATACCCTGCCAACTTATGGCAAACAAAGGGGTACAAAAGGGGGTGGTGATGGACGGAGCATCAGAACCAATCAAACACTCACACCCAGTCAACAGATCTGGGTTTGATCCATCACCGTTGTTTAGCCCACTCTGCCACCCCAGTTCAGACATGGCCATATGCAAATCAGTCTGACCCTGTGCCTCATGGGAACAGTCCAGCCCGAACTGCCAAGCCATGCCTTCCCTGGACCGGAAACAAGCTTCCTAGGACAGGTTTCTGCCATTTCAGCCGTCTTCAGCCAGGCTTGCTTGAATCCATTGGCAAAGTGAGCAAGGGACTCATGTAACCATTGCCACTTGGATGAGACGCACATTTAACTACCACAGCTTCTGTGGGCTACTGGGGAACCTCTAGTAAGTTCCTCATGTTTTCGCCATTTCTTATTGACGTTCCAGAGGATGTCATAAAACCTCTGAGAGCATAACTATCCAAAATCATGGGACACACCGAAGCCTTACTGACTATAAGAAAATGTAGTCCCTTTCAATTGCACGGTTAATCGGCATGCTCTTGTAATGGCAATCAATACTGCATCCTCTGCTGAGGTAATACCTCTAAGCCATGCAGCTTCTACAATACCTTTAATTGTGCAGAGTAAGCTGCTCTCAGAGTACCTTCATTGTTCATTAGACATGAGCCATCGACAAAGATTATATAATCAGGCTCTTTCGGGGTTCCTCTTTAATGTCTGGCCTTGTCGTGGTGCATAAATCTGTGACATCTAGACAATCATGTTCAACGTCATCAAAATATTTTCACAGGCAACAGAGTTCAGAGTTCAAAATGTAACACCTTTTAAAATTTACATTGTAACAAGTGAGGGTCTGTTGCTCATATTTTGTTAGCCTATTAAGGTCATGTCCTGGGTTGTAGTTTGGGTGAGCAAAATCTCAATCTAGTTGGGGACCATAAGAGTTTAAGAAAGTCCCATCACTATGCTCTCACTCCTTTCAATACTGACACTAACCGTGGTGACTGCTTTAAGGCAGCCGGGCAGTCCTGCGACTACAGGGTCAAGTGTATTTGAGAAATAAGCCACAGGTCTTCGAGAATCTCCATACATCTGAGTAAGCACTTGTGAGAAAGTGCTCTCTTTCTGCATGGCTACCCCCACTTTTTGCTGCACTGCTGATGTACTTTGACTGAGTGTGCCCTGGGCTCCTGCCATCAGGTAGCCAGGGCCTATGTTCTTTCCCTAAAACTGCATTGAAGGCCAAACCCAATTGCCACTCTCTGCCCACAGGTCAGCCCCCTGGTAAATGGTACCAACTGTTTGGTGACTCTTTGTCTCTTCAAAGTAGAAACCGGGAGGCAAACCCTGCAGGTGAGTCCCATCTGGCGTGAGCGTCTAGCGATCGTTTATAGTCACTTAATGTGCGCACCTTCCAATGTACCCACGGTTCCTCCCCGGCAGAAGCATCTTGCGCCAACCTGTCTCAACTACGCCCATAACAAACTATTGAACCCGTGCCGGGGCTGCGAAGATGCGAGACAAACATTACCCTAGGCCTTTCTGTGATTAACCAAAATGCGGGTTAATAAAACTAAAGGTGGCCTACTCCGTCGCGGCCTAACAACGTAGGACTCAAACAGATAAGACAGTCTGCTTGTTATTCCTCAATGCTTGGGCGCCACTCTGTTTGCCCCTGCTTTCGGCTGCCTTAAGGGTCCCGGCCCATGCTTACCGTCACTTGCTTGTCCGTCCTCTCCGGGGCACCGCCGCCCGCACCGACCCACCCCGTGGTTCGTGACCCGGCCGGTCCTCCTGCCCCGAGGCCGGTGCTCCCGGCCACTTGTCCTGCATATCTGTGCTGACTCGAGCTGCCCCCCCGTGCTCGCTGTGGAATGGCCGGTTTCAGCCGACACCAGCCGCTTCCACTGTTCCTCGACGCTTGTAGCTCTTCCTGGTGCCTTCTTCCCGGACATTTCCCATTCTTCGTCGTCGTAGGGGGTTGAATGCTCTAGGGGGGGCCTCTCACCCCCTTCTTATCCCCCTCCGTGGCTTGTGGCCTTTTCCCCTGATTGGGGGAGGCCAAGCCCAACCTGGGGGGACCAATCGCGGTTGCCCCCCTTTTCCCGGGCTTCCGCCCCGGGGGAGGAGGGGGATGCGGCTTCCCGCCTCCGGGCGGCGTTTGTCCTGGGCCCCCATTGGGTGCGGCTTCACCTTCCGCGGCCCAAGATCTACACAAGTGATTGAGAAGCTGCAAACGCTAATGCAGCAATGAACAAACTCCAAAGCATATCTCTGTAACCAAGCACAGGAAATAAACTTTTAACGCACATAGCAGCAAGAAAAGAGGAGGTTACTTAATGGCTGCACTTGTATACGCTATATGTTGTCCTTTGTTTTTGTTTCTACTTCCTGACCAGGGAACAGGATTATGGAGTATATTATTTTACTTTGAATGTTTGTGCTAATATGAGTAAACAGTAAGAAGAGAGACTGTATACTGTTCACAGCCTTTGTCTTTAATAAAATCAGGACTCTCCTTCACCAACTGGCTAGGAGAGTCTACAATTTTCTCTCGATATTTCACTTATTTGGTATCAAAACTGTAGTAAGTATGTGAATTTCACTAGGTTATTTGTAGGGTGGATTCTCCCCTCAAAATCAGGCCTTTCACAATGGTTTTCAGTCGCTAACTATTTTCAGAACTTGTATGTAAGTTTCTAATTACACATTATAACCCGCTGCCAAGAGCAATAACAGTTATTAAATAATCTGAAGCCAAGTCTTGCCCGTGCGGGATGCAAAAGTGTTGAATGAGAACTTCAGAAACAGACAGTAGTTCAAAAAGTGACGTTTTTTCCAACCAAATGTCCGGCACAGCCCTCTCCTGCCAGTCTCCCAACCAGCGGTCCAAACAGTAAAGAACGGGTAGCTTAACTAGAGCCAGAACATGGAATACAAGCCAAAAGGAAACTGAGGTAGGTAAATAATGTATGTGAATGTAGACAGTATTACATCATTACAAGATAACCTCTACAAAGAGCATTCTGTGCTTGTTCTATAGCATCCTCTCTAGTAGTGCTGTGGCTGGGAAGATATTTTAGGAAGCCTGCAATGGTAGCAGCTGCAACAAGATAGAACAAGCATTGGCAAACCTAAAAGGTCTTTGCAATCCAAAAGCTATAGGGAATGGCCATCTAAATGTATTTGTGTACGGCTCTGGGGCTGTTCTTATTGATATACACAAATGCATTAACATTGCCACCGTCTATCGCTCGCTTATTGCCGCGACCTATTGGCTCTGCCAATGCTTGTTGTATATGTAGCTGATTGAACACATTTGAATATGACATGTAAAATTCAGCTTTTATTTTCACCGGTTTGTTTTAAAATTGTCTTGCAAATATAGGTTAAAGGGGAAGACAATGAACATCCACTTTAAAACAGGTCAACATTTATAAAAGGAGAGCAATAAGACCTTCAAGACAGTATTAACTAACATCTTCTACAAAGTTGTACTGTGCGTCTATAAAGCACAAAGTTTCATTTTTATATCAATCTGAAACTTGTACTCTGCATTGATTTCAGGTCTCTTGAGGTATTAGGTGCAAGTGCCAGAAATATAATCTGCTTTCCAAAAATAAAATTAAAAAAGAGAGTATAAGGCTAAATATCCTCAGGCCCAGATTCTGAATACTACGTGCCAGTGCCTCTCAGTCTCTGTTGGGATCTAGTAGACAGGAGTGTTTATGAGTAGAACAACCTCTCAGAGACTCTATCATCCACAAGTGATGTACATGGACCCCCGCCCTGTGCCTCGATTCAGTATAAACATGCCATGAACGATATTTTAGCATATGGTTATTACACAGCTCTGCAATTATTACACAAATCAGGGCAAAGGGTAAGTATGCCCCAATCATAGTTCACCACACATCCCTGTCCTATTACTTTTAGTTAAGTTATAACTAGCCATCTAACAACACGGCTAGTTAAGTTCTGTATAAAATGGTAAGGCATGCAGTTTCTCCGGTATAGTGCCTTCAGTTCTGAAGGTAATGTACTATAATTGAGCATTGCCTCCAGCAACCAATCCATGTGTCCGGCACCAATACATTATTTATACACCTTTATTGAGCATTGAGTTTATTGGAGGGAGAACTGGTTGGCTCATGCTCTGCTCCTGAATCATTGGGCAAGATATTCGAGCAATGCTGGACATTGAAAAAGTGCATGTGGAAATGTACTGCGACTTTCCTTCTTCTGCCTGCAGACAAAACACACAAGGTCACATTCCCTTGGCTATTTTTCAGCTCCTGTGTTTACAAACCAGACAATGGAAATTGTATTTTCCTTCTAGGTCCTGGTAGCATGAGATAAGAAAAACATATCAATCCAAATACACACTTACTAGCTGCAAAAAACCCAAACATAGCAGGTTAACCTGTTTTTAGGCCCTATACTTGCCCCACACATAACTGTGTACAAAATACACATAAAAAGCAATAGCGTTACCGTACAGTAAGGCCGTTCTTCTATGTAATTAATATCTTTGCATTTTCAAAACGTTCTTGTCTTCTTGTTTTCTTGTCTCCTGCATTTGCACATTTCCTATTTGATTGCAGGCCTTGAATTTATTTGCTTTTTAAATGTAATCTATTTCTTTAAAAATCACTACGTTCTATTCTCTTGTTTCACTTGAAAGGTAAAATATTGCAAAATACATGGGTTTCATCGAAAAGCTATAGAATTTAATACATTTATTCCAGCTGCCTCAGTGGGTGTATTTCTAGCCATTTCATTGGCTCCATCACCTTTTAAATTTAATTTCCACAGCGTGCTACCAAGTTGTAGAAACTGTATCTATTTCGAAGAAATAGTTTCACTCCTTTATTTTCTTTAAATAGTCTTGGTATACTTCTTTTTTTGTTTAATATGTTCTATTAACTATAATTTTACCCAGGTGCATTACAAGAGAAATACATATTTAAAAGTAAATAACATGAAAGTGGTTCACACACTCTGAAGTACATGGAATACATATTAACCAAAGGATAAGGAAATTAATATTTAGAAAAAACATTCTAAATATGTTTATAAACGTGAAAGCAAGGAAAGAAGGAGGAGAAAAATAGGTGTGCTACCTTAAAGTACTCTGACCAGTAATAACCATATGTTATCAATTATCACCTAAAAATGTTAGGAGTAACAATTCGTTAATAGAATAGCAACATCCATTTGAATTTCAATAGCACATAAACTAGCAATGTGAAAATAAAACTTTAAAATCTAAAAATATTCCAAATCAAGGTGACTTACAGACATTTTGGCAATGTATGCTGCTAATTATGCATGCTGAACATAGTGAAGAAGTCTTACAGTACTTCTAACCCCCACAGTACCATAAATCCCCAACCCAAACATGAAATGTAGGGGTGGGCGGAATTCAGCAGAATTGCATTCGAGTTTCGTGGATATCCGCGACAGGACGCAGTGGCATTTGGCGCTATTTTCTTAGCACAAAATGCACCTTCACGTCCAAAAATGGATACATTTTGTGCTAAGAAATAGCGCTTCCAAATGCTCTGCAGTACATACCCCTCGGCGCCGTAACAAATTCTGCTGTGATTACTTCAGAGTATATACGGGCACCAAGGGGGAAAATTCTGCCTAGGCCTCATGAATACAAGTCTTTGTCCATACCCTGTTCTGGTTGAATAAACGCAATTTGTGTCATTTGCAGAGGTTTGTAAATAGTCACAGTGCCGCATGCAATCGCTAATCTGCATTTTGTCCTATGGCAGTACCCAGACTTAAGGCCCTCTTTGCTAATGCTTAAGCATGCCATTTAGACACATTTGGATAGAATAGTTGTAAGATTGTTTCATACTCTTGAAGAAGTTACTGTTTTCTTAGATAAAGTGGAAAGAGTCACAATATATGGAGCGAACAGGCTAGGGCTCTCCTATGGCAAGTGGTGGCAAATGTTACCACAGTGTAACCTATGGATCCAAAGTATTCAGAACTTCCTTTGTCACTATCCACAAGTTACAGGACCAGCCTGAACAGTGTCCTAGCAAGCAGAAATAAATGTTATGGAAAAGCTGTGAGAGAGCTTAATGCAAGTAATTACATTTTAACATTAGTGATGTTTTTTCTCTTTCCAGATTGAAAATCTGGAACACGATCTGCAAGGAACTCTGGATGAGCTCCAGGATGTCAAGCAAGAACGGACCTTTTTTCAGGACAAAGTAGGCAGACTAAACCAAGAGTTAAACCATATCCTGGGAGGGCACGAAGCACGCATCATTGATGTTGATGCTCTGTGTATGGAAAACAGGTCAGGACTAGCATAATTTTGACTTTTATTAATGCTCAATAATGTGTTTTAAAAGGATTTACTACACAAGCAGTTGGTGGTAATTTATATATATTTTTAATTGCATTTTCTCCTCATGCCAATTCGTTAATACAGGATTAAGCTATGAATTTGGAGAGGCGAAGGTGTAAAATGGATTTTTAATAGAGTAATGAGGAGAGGAATGGATAGAGGACACATAACAGAGGAGGCACAAAAAAGAGTTGGTATGATCAGACAAGAAGAGCAAGACGAAAAGAGTGAAGGTGGGTAGTTGAGGAAACGTTTGAGAAAAGGCAAGGAATAAGTTGATCACAGGAATGCTGTGGTGACCAGAGGAGAGAAGTTGTTAGGAAATGGAAGAAAAGACGCGGATAAAGATGCAAGGAAGGGGAAAAAGGAGACAGAAAAGAGGAATTATAGCTGTTTTTAAGACCAGTTTCAGCTGTTTTTCTCTTTTGGGCAGGGCAAAGACTTATGGCTGGCCCCGTTCTGTTATGCGCAGCACGTTTAGAACACGCGTGTAGAATTCTACCAAGAGCATTTCTATGGTTGAAAAAGTGAGTTCTGTATAACTTATGTAGATCACATCACAATAAAACAGAATAGAATGTGTGCAATAATAGGTGCATGTTACAGAACTCAGTTACTAGATATACTTCAGTGCCTGTGAAAAAAGAAATTAACAATAGTTCAAGAAGAAACTGAAATGGTGAGCTTTTAGGTGTTTCCTGGAAGTGCAAAGTATGTTTTTTCTGAAGGGCTGTAGATTGTCAATCAGTAGTTGCAGCACAAGAGAAGTATTTCTGATGGATCCTTCTAACCGCAGACTCCTCAGCTTGTGAATATCACCTTCTGCCAGACTAGATCCATAAACTCAAGCTGTCAGTATTGCTGCGCGCCAGTAGGTGGTGGTGTGCAGGTCCACGCAGACTTTGTACATCTGTTGAAGGAACGAACGAGCCACATATAAATGCCACCCATGCGTACTGACAAAAGTTCCTTGCTATCTGTGCCTTCAGACCCCACTCCTTTTTTTTTTTTTTTCTCTTAAAGATTTTTCCTTTGCGTTTTATTTCTCACAAATTTCCCAGCATGCAAGGGCCCATGTCACCTCCTATGAACACAGGGTTAAAGTTTTGTAGGGACCATCGCAAACAGATGTCTCTGACAAATCGCCATGCAACATGCCTCTGGCTACAATGCCTGCAACTACTGCGTCCAAATGAAGTCCATCAGAGAATGTGAAGCGAAGCTTTACATGGCCAAAGACCACAAAACTCCATGCAGGTCCCAGTCCTTGTTAAAGTCCAGAGTGAGGATTCGTTCCCAAGACAGATCTTCGTCTCTGTCAAAGTCTTTGGGTAAGCCCAAGTAAAAGCATATGAAGTGTAATTGGGACTCTGCCCGTACCCTCTACTGTCGATCACTCTGCATCTGATCTCTGTCGGTTCTGAGAGGAAGGGCGGGAGTCTTATTCTCTGTATTCTGCCTTAGAGCAAAGATCGTATCCAGTCTAATGCCATTCCTCAGATGCTGGCATCGTGGAGCCTAATGGCCAGTGTGTGGTGGGAGACGTGTCAAAGGCTGCTAATAGGTCCAGGAGGATGAGGGCTGCTGTGTGGCCTTGGTTGAGGAGGGCACAGATGTTGTCGGTGGCGGCAATGAGGGCGATCTCGGTGCTATGGTTGCTGCAAAATCTGTATTGAGAGTTGTCTAGGATGCTGTTGGTTTCTATGAAGTGTGCCAGCTGGGTGTTGACGGCCTTTTTGATGACTTTGGCGGTGAAGGGGAGCAGAGAGATGGGCCTGAAGTTCTTGAGATCCATCGGGTCTGCGGAGGGCTTCTTTAGGAGGGGGTGACTTTGGAGTGTTTCCAGACATAGGGGAAACACGTAGCTCCGGTGCGATGGCAGTGGCATCCCTGTGGAAGATGTGCGGCGGGCAGGGGTCAGTAGGCGCTCCGGAATGAATGCTCTTCATTGTCTTTAAGGTGTCTTCTGTGGTGAGAGGGTTCCAGGTGAGAAGAGTCTGTTGGATGGTGTCAGTGGGGGTTGAGGTGGTATTGTGGTCTTGGTCGTCAAAGTTGTCGTAGATCGTCTTGATCTTGAGATGAAAGAAGTAACTGAGTTTGTTGCAGAGGTCTTGGGAAGGTGGGACGTTGGTTGTTTCGTTGTTGGGTTTGGCCAAGTCCTGTATGATGGCAATAAGTTCCTTGGAGTTGTGGGTGCTGGAGAGAATTATGTCTTGGATGAAGTTTTTCCTTGTTGATTTGATGAGTTGGTGATGTGTTGTGATGGCCGCTTTGTAGTCGGAGTGTACTTCCTGAGTTTTGCTGTTTCTCCACTTCTTCTCCAGTCATCGGCATGAGCACTTGGATTCGCAGAGATCCGTGGTGAACTAGTTGGCCTCCTTGTTGTGTTGTCTTGTGGTGTTCTGGAGAGGGGCAAGGCTGTTCGCGCAGTTGGTGATCCATTGGTGGAGGTTGCTTGTCGCTGTGTTGGCATCTGTCGTAGTAGTGGGGAGGTGCAGGTGAGGGCAGAGGTGAGGTGTTCTTCTGAGACTGTGTTCCAGCTTCTGCACGGGGGGGTGAAGCGTGCGCTTGGGGGCGGTGGGTTTCGTGAAGGAGAAGTGGATGGAATGTTGTTTCCTCCGGCGAAGATTGGATCAAGTATGTGTCCAGCTGTGTGTGTGGGGGTGGAGACAAGTTGCTTCAATCCTATGTTGTTGAGGTTCTCCAGGAGGGCGGTAGTGTTGGGATTGCTGTGGTTGTCCAGGTGGAAGTTCAGGTCTTGGAGAAGTATGTAGTCTGTCCAGGCAAGGGCCTGGGGTGCGATGTGGTCTGCGATGATGTTGAAGAAGGGGTGGCGGGGTCCAGGAGGCCTGTAAGCAAGTGTTCTGTGGAGCGTCGTTCTGGGGTTGGGCTGGATCTGGAAGTTGTTGTATTCCATGTGGATGAGGCATCGTCTGAGTTGGTGGTTGTGAGTCGGAGGGAGCTCTTTTGGACGATGGGGAGGTCTCCTCCTGGGCGGTTGGGGCGGTCTTTCCTCAGGATCGTGTATCCAACGGGGATGGTGGTTGCGATGTCGGTGCGGAGCTGGCATTGGTCCAGGTCTCTGTTAGGAAGGCGACGTCGGGCTCGTGAGTGTTGAGGAGGTCCCAGATTTCTACTACGTGTCTATGCAGGGCACGTACATTGTGGAGGATGTAGCTCAGTGGCCTGTGTGCGGTGGCGTCCGGCGGGTTGGGGTTAGTTGTCTGGGTTTGGAGGTGGATGTAGGTGCAGCGGCAGTGTCGGCAGCAGATTGGTCCTTGGGTGTTGCTCGGCGTAGAGAGCTGGCAGTTGTTGTTGTGTCCTGGGTTGAGTGCATGGAGAGTGCTGGGGTCGAACCGGTGGGGGCACTAGGTTCCCTGGCGCTGGTCACTAACGGGCACAGACGGGCTTGACTTTGGCGCACAAGTGGTGCACCCGCTGCGTGCGGCCGCACAGCGCCCACCATTAACTAGGGGTCAGGGGTAGGGGGAGCAGCACGCTGGGGGGATGAGGCCGCCGGGGCAGCATTGGTGGGGCATATGAGGGAAAAGGAGGCAAAGGGAAGGGCAGGAACAAGAAGAGGAAAAGAAAGGCAAACCGAAAAAAGAGGCAAAACAGAAAACATAGGCAAAACAGAAAACAGAGGCAAAACAGAAAAGAGAGGCAAAACAGAAAAGAGAGGCAAACACAAAAGAGTCAAACAGAAAAGATACGCAAAACAGTAAAAAGAGGCAAACAGAAAGAAAACATCTAGAGAAAAGATGACACACAGCGGACTAGCAGAAGCTCTTCCACTAGATCAACACGGATGAGGCACAGGCAGGAGCCTGCGGGTGGAGGAGGGCCTCGAACACCTACCTGGCAAGGAGCTCGAGAGACGCTAAGGGCAGTCCCACAAAAGTGGAGCTGAGCGGGGAGAGAGCACTGACTCTGACCAGGAGTTCATGATCGGGTGCATGATCAGCTCTTTGTGTGGTTCTCTGCAGCAAAGAAAGTTAAAGCAGAGCAGAAGCAGACCATATCATGATGGATAGTGTTTTTTATTAAGATATGCTGTGCATTAGCTAAGAAGAAGCCTTCAGTAGGCTTGAGGGCTCATTCCGTGAGATCCAAGGCTACTACCACTGCTTTTGCCGCAGGGTACCTGCTTTAGGTATCCGTCAGGCTGCTACATGAGCATTCTGTGCACATGATCACAAAGCACTGTTGTTTTGACAGTCAGTTCTGTCAGGATGGGCACTTCGCCCGTTCAGTCCTGCCAGAAATTTGATCTGTGTCATCCCCCAGACCCTATACCTTGGGAGGTACTACTTTGGTATCTATTGGCAAGGTGAGGATTCATCAGTTAGGACTATATTAGAAGAACAAGGTACTTACCTTTGGTAACACTCTTTCTGGTGGATACTTATTGATTCCTCACCACCCACCAACCTCCATGTCCTACGTGAGGGTCTCCTTTTCCATCTAAAACGGTCCCAATTTAGGACTCTGCATACTGGTCCTTCCAGTTTGCTGATGTGCTCTAAGTATGATGGTGTGGACAAGCCTATGACAGAATTGGACAGCAGTGGGCATAGGTGGCTCTTCTATATGGCTCTGTTAATCACTTACAGAGTGGAACGAAGTTGGCGTGGAGCTGCACAACACCATCCACCGCCTGGGGATATTCACATAGTGAGGAATCTGTGGTTAG
This sequence comes from Triturus cristatus, assembly GCF_964204655.1. Lineage (NCBI taxonomy): Eukaryota > Metazoa > Chordata > Amphibia > Caudata > Salamandridae > Triturus > Triturus cristatus. Next base: position 928,528,395 of record NC_140582.1, read on the forward strand.
AGAAAAGTATCCACCAGAAAGAATGTTACCGAAAGTAAGTAACTTGCTTTTCCGTATAAGAAAGGTTTCTATTACGAGAAGGTCCAGATTAAGACCTTTATTACAAGTAGTGCATAGGCAAAAGTAAAATCAGGTGGAAATGTGTGCAAGAGAGGGCCAGAAATTTGGGGAAAATATGGGGTTAATGATTTGGTAATTCCAGAATCCACATTACTCTCTATTACAGGACCCACATGGTAGTCTCTATTTCTTGCGCTCAGACTTGTAATGGCTGATAAATGGGATAGCAATAGACCACGATAATTTTACGCTTCACTTTCACAATGTGTGAGGTGATGCAGATGGACTGGGATAAAAGAGGTGAAGTCATAGAATGGAAGCAAGAATTTTCAAGGAAACACAGAGATGGATGGATGGATAAAGTGAGTGTCTGTGCTTTCTTTCAAAATTAGGAGTATTTATCTGTATCTTTTCTCTTTTATTGTTAAGGAGGAGCAATGTGGTACGCAAAAAAACAGGCATGAAGAGTCTGAGCTTGCTATCTCTCTGTTGGTTGTTCGGGAATTATCATTTTTCTTAAAGAGGCTCTTTATGAATTTACACTTCACTTTGGAGAATAATTATTGATCTTTCTCAACTAATTGATTTTTCAACAAACAAGTTTTTTTAATTCTTTCCCTAGAGTCACTGTTTGTTCTCTGGTTGTCGAATGCCCATGGAAAGTCCACACAATAGAAAGTTCAAACTAACCACAAAGTTATGGGATGCGTCACTCTTCCTTCACAAATAACTGGGAATACTGGGAAAAAAGAAATACAAATAATAAATAAACAATTAGAAGTCCCTTGTCTTGTAGAAGGGGGTGTGGTACTCTTGCTAGAGCACAGGTAGTTTCAAGAATAAAACAGCAGTGCATCATGCCACAGTTTATTCACATTTCAGTATGTAACAGTCATCTCCTATGGGCTAAAACACACAGAAGACATCGCCAAAGCATTATTCTTCAATACTCATTATGTGGGTGTTTAGAGATACTGAGTTTCACAGTGTGCATGTTGTGACAATGCAAAGTTCTTGAACACCATCAGCCCCTGGCGAGGGTCTTCCATCTGACATGCATCAGGGATGAGGTGATGATATTCAGTGGACATAGCCATAGGCTTTGAACGAATGATGCACAATAAATCATGTGAATATTATCACAGTGAATTATTAATAAAAGGACCAGTTCTTTTAAATAATTTTGCTGTCTATACTTAGTAATTTATTTTGTTCGAATCAGCTGAGTGCATCACTCAAGTCTGACTGCAAGACTCAAAGGGACTGTCAGTCAACATTCAGCTTGCCCTCAAACGCATGAAAAACAGTTATAATAAAGCTTTGCTGCATTTCATCCAAGAAACCAGAACACTATAATAGCTTCCTTGCTGAATACTGTACTAATACCAACCCTACACAAGTACTGACCCATACTACTGTTTTCATTCTCCTCAGATATCTTCATGAACGATTAAAACAACTGCAAGAAGAAGTTAATCTCCTCAAGAGCAACATTGTCAAATACAAGGTGAGGAAATAGAATATTAGAACTTGTAAGCATGCATTTTTATGTACGCGCTTTTCTCATGCTATATTTAGTTTGTTATATTAAAGGACGTAAGCCTCACCAGTGTGCTCCTTTATTCAGGAAAGATAGAAAGACATCATTATTCGATTTCGCTCCTCTGGTTATTTCTTTGGCCATTTCTTGAAGATACTTGTGAGCCAAGAGAATATTTCTGGCATACATTGACATTACGGTATAGATTTGAAATTCGTGTATTGCTGAAAGGATTTTTATTTCTCTGAAAAACACTGTTGAACTGAATGTATGTCTCCCAAAACCAGACGTTATTCCATCACATCTTTTGGGAATGGTGTTACTGTGTCCTTCTTGTAGGTGATTTCAGACTCAACGCAATGTAGAGAAGTCAGTGGACTCTTACTCAGTTGGGCAAACTAAGATCCATTCCCTTTTGTTTAGCACATGTTTTGTATATGCTTTATGATGTGTAACATGCATTGATGCATGTTAATATGGCCATTTTTGTATACTGAACGGATCTGAGTGTATGACCGAAGTGCGAAGCCCGTGATTTAGCCTTTTGTGGCATGGATTTATAAGCTTCATTTTAGTTCATAGAAACTACGTGCGCAAAATTGTCACGTATTTTTGCTGCGGACTTTGCAATAGCCAGAGAAGGATTTTTTCTGTTCTCTGCAGCATTTCAAGGTCTCTAGACCTTTGGTGTGTAGGTTCCGTTGCAATCCAATTACTAGCTGAAGAAACTAAAAAAATACAAAGCAGTAGCTTCTATTTGCTTTGTAATAATAACAGGATCAATGTCTTCTGTCCTGTGCATTGAACGATCCAAGTCTGATATGAACTCACTTGCCCATACAACTGAATATATGAAAAGGTTATTCTATATTATATATGTTTAATATTCTGTATCTCTTCAATACACAAACCACATTTCCAGCCATAGGATTTCCTCTATGGACCAACATTTTCTTCAAGGGGTATAGGAAGTCTAGTTTCTGGAATATTTAGTTTTCTTCATTTAGTTCTCTTCATTTCAAAATTTGCTACGGAATTTCCTGCATCAAAAAGACTTGATTTTGAATAACAAGAAAACAGACCATCTTTAACAATACATATTTTGGTCTCTATTTTTAAAACTTTGTTTAGTGTACTCCTGCTTGGCATATTCAAAATATATCTTTGTTAATTGCTACAACACTTCCTAGTCTTGATTTAACATAATTTTTAAATTGCAATTCTCAAAACTATTTCCCTTAAGAACAGTAAATTATATACATAAGTTGTTGCCTAGGGCACTGGGGACAATTCATACCGTTGTCTTACTTAGGCTTTTATTTGGAACAGCTAGGCCTAAATCGTACCCTTCTACTGTATTGGTGCACTCTTTCTGATGGAATAATGTTTACAAATTGCTCCTTCAGTTGACTCCACATTTTTTAAATGTTAGAGGTCCATAATATCAGTCCTATACAGGAGAATAGACTATATTATACCTCCCTCATAGCCTTACCTCGGTGATTGCTTCAGTATATTTCCTGTATTCAAAAAGAAGAGATTTAGGCCATTTCCACATCTTCCCACAATATTTTATTTTGATAATATCCGATACAGCATAGTGTTTGAGATAAAATTACCCCAAGATAAGTAGATTCTGTCACATTTTCGATTCCTGTTATATTCAATTAACAAGTATAGGAATGTGACCAGCTAATATCATAGTTTTTGACAAATAATAGTCATAAAATGTGAGTATTGGTAAAGACAATTCAAATTTGTAGTTGGCAAACATTAACAGCAAATTGTGGTGCTTATTCTTGGAGGGAAATGCATCAAGTATTCACTGGACAAATAAATGAAGTTCCCACCTTCCCTGATTCCATCAAACCTATTAGATTCGTGATAGATTCCATTCTTTCAATTGCAATAAATTTTGTAGCCCATTTCTGCCTGCACCATCTAAAGAGATCATAATTTCTGCTTATGAACGAGCTGTTGAGCCTTCAGCCCAAACTCTGATCATCTCTAGAATTGATGAAAGTAATTCTGTCCTCTCTAGCCTTCCAACTCCTTATTGCTCCTCAACACTATCCTTAACTCAGTGGCTTTGCTAATCACAAAGAAGAATATATTGGACCACACTCTCATTCTGGCAAACCTTCACTGCCTTCCCTTCGAGGCTCTATAAGTTTAAAATCTGCTGCCTTAATTCAGAGTGTTCCACTTCAGCAAGCCAAGTTACATTGCTGACCTTCTGAATATTTCCTTAGTCAGTAAAATGTTCTAGGAATAAGTACGCACTGCTGTTTGAAATATATGTGATTAATGCTGGTGTTGACGTTTGTAGGTGAGACAAGTACACCAGAATGTTGTCCTCATATAATAATATTTTATCGTTTCCTGCTTGCGCAACAGTACCTTATATTTTCTTGCATTTTATGACATATATTGCCAGTGGTTCTAGGGCCAAGAGGAACAGCAACAGGGAGAGTGGCCAAGCCTGCCATGAACCATGTTTCAACCTGTAAAGGGAGGGCAGGGACTGCCACTGTTGACTAACGTGGTTGTTTCCTTGTAGAGGCATGGAACTTTTTGAACAAAGTCTTCTTCAAGCCCCATTTTCCTTGTGATATAAAAAAACATTATAGTGTCATTCAACCTGGTAAAAAGCTTTCTTTGCATTGAAGCAAGGGTAGTTTATCATTACTGTCCTTCTCTTGTCAAAGTATGTGAAAAAGATTACATCGTTGAGAGGTAGTGTATTCTCATGTTTAATCTATTCGCCAAGAATTTTGCTAGGATCTTCATATTCAAGTTTAAAAGGTAAATGGGCCCATAAGTGGCACATCTTAAGGGCTCTTTGTCAGATTTTGGAATCAGCCTCCTTTTTCTACCTCTACTTTGAAAATTCAGGAAAGGGCCTACTAGTGGTTTATTATATTTATAACATTAATTTGCCAATCTATCATCCCCATATGATACTCCTGTCTTCATATTATCTATGGCCTTGGTTATTTCCCAGTCTGTAATTTTCCCCTGTGACCCCTGTCTTTACTCATCTGTTACTTTAGGGATGCCGAGACTAGATAAGAAGGCCTCTTTTTCAGCAGTGGAGGACAGATACTGGAAGTGCTCCCTAAGGACTTGCATTGTCCTTGGTTTGATCCATTCCTGTTGTAGGCACAAGCAACACGTGATGTAGTGGGGGAATGCTGGGTGGCAGGAATTTTGCTGATCCTAGCGCATGCCAGAAGTTTATGTCACAGAAATGCAAGGTAAATGCTTGATTTTTTTTCTCAAACGTTTAATGTTTGCAAGGTAGACAAGAAAACATCATGAGATCCATACAATGCATGCCATCCTAGACTCCCTCAGGAGGCTAGTTTTCAGAATTATCTGGATTTGGTAGGTGTCCCTGGGTGCCCGTCGATGCTGGGCCCAAATATCATAACTCCCCCCCCATTGCCAAATCTGTACGACTGGGAATTTTTATGTCTGCACATTGTGTTTTGGAGCCTTCACGTGCACTAGGGTTTTACACATAAATAGGGTACCATTTTTATCAGGAGATGTGAGGAAACAGTGGGCGGTAGGAAATTTGTGGATCCATGGAGATTCCATAACGTTTCTTACAGGTATGTGATGAAAATGGGTGCAAGGGCCTCAGAGGAAAAGAAGATCCATGCACGATTTCCCATGGTGAATGCTGAACTAGGGTCCAAATTCCGCAACCACCCATTGTAAATACAAATTTTTTTTTTAAAAAGGTTCAGCTTCAGTGTAATGTTGCGTTTTGTGTTGCTGCTGCTAAGCCTACACAAATGCAGTATTGTGTTTATCAGGAGACGTTTGAGAATAGCGGTTGGTAAAAAATTTGTGGATCCCCATATATTCCAGAATGTTTCCTCACTTAAATGTGAGAAAAATGAGGTTTTTTTGCCAATGTTGGAGGTTTGTAAGGGCTTCTATTTGAGAAAACCTTGCGAGACCCTCAGAAGTTACACCACCGTGAACTCCCACAAATGTCTTGCTATGGTAGGTATCCCTGGGTGGCGGCTAAGCTAGAGTTCAAATTGAGCAGCTACCCACATTGCAAGGAAGCAATGATTTTGCCGAATGAAATATAATGTCTTCAGGTTGCGTTTAGGGCATTGTGTGTCACAGATGGTAGGCTCAGCCACACAAGTGAGTTCTTGTGTTTCACTAGAGATGTGGGGATGCTAGGTGGTTGCAAACTTGTGGATCGCTGCACATTCTGGAACATTCTCTAACAGAAATGTAGAGAAATGTGTGTTTTCTAGCCACTTTTGAAGTTTTCCAGGAATTCTGTGTGAAAAAAAACCTTGTGGGGCCCATGCAAGTCACACCACCGTGGACACCCCCAGTGATATTAACTGACTGATTTTAATAGGTTTCCCTGGGTTCTAGCTGAGGAGAGCCCAAAATCCACAGCTATCTATATCTATCTGGTTTTCAGTGGAAACATTTGATCTGTCCATGTTATGTTTTGGGCCCATTCCTATCACAGACCCTAGGCCCACCCACACAAGTGGGATACTGTTTTTATCATGAGATGTGTGGGAACACTGGGAAGTAGCAAATCTGTGGAACTCTACAGATTACAGAATTTACCTTGACAGATATGTGAGAGATATCTATGTCTTTAACCAAAGTTGTAATAATACTTGGTAAAAAACCTTGTGAGATCACACCACCGTGAACTCCGCCAGGTTTTCTAAAATGTCTGGGTTTTGTAGGTTTCCATTGGTGGCGGGTGAGCTAGGGCACACATTTTGCAGCTACCCACATCACATTTTTGGTTTTGCTGGGTGAAATATGATATCCCCTGGTCATGTTTTAGAATGTTTATGTTGCAGGTGCTAGGCCAAGCCACACAAGTGGGGTATCCTTTTTATTAGGAAGCGTGTAGGAAGACAGAATAGTAGAACAATTGTTATTACCAATTGTATTTCTCTGCATTTTTGGCCCACAATAGTAAGACTGTGTGCAAGAATGAAGACATTTTTCAAAATTCCCTCTGAATCACGTGAAAGTATGAGAAACCACAAATTCAGAGGTGCACAAGTAACCACTGTTGCTAAGCTCGATATTTTATATTGTGTACATTTTAGAAAGAAATGGGTCTCCTTCATGCACATTGTTGATTCTTTATATTTTACCACATAGTTGCTGTGTAATCAATACAGAGTGAAAGATCATTTTAAGGTTCAGCTCAGTTGCTGGCTCTGGGTATCTCATGTTTTTGGAGAACCTACAAACCCTTTATATCCCAGCAACCAGAAGGGGTAGTTTGGACGTAAAGGTGTATTGCTTTTGTAAATCAGTCATCATGACAATAAGCTTCAGGTAAAAACATTGTCCTTCTTATTTGCATTATTTTATTTTTTCGACAGGTAGTTTCTTTGGGAAAGTCTTGAAGAATCCACAGATATGACCCTTTGCTGAATTCGGAATGTTGTTTACGTTTTTAGAAATGTATGGCTTTTGGTTATCACGTCTTTGCATCAATGACTTCAAGTAGGCTGAAACCACAAAAATGAGGAAAAATTGACTTTATCTTAGAAAAATGCAAAAACGGTGTTTTTTTAATACAACTCAGCTTCTTCCTTAAAGCTGGAAAGATAGTGATCCTAGCACTTTTTCCTATTTTCCCACAAAAACGAAAGTTTTCGCTATATTTTGCCTATTTTCTCGGTCCTCTCCAGCAGAATACACAAGCCCTGGGTACCTAGAATGTTAAAAAGAAAGGACAGACATTTGGCGTGTATACCTTTTTGTGGGAAAAAAGCTATGAAGGTTTAAGATGCAAGCTACCACAAGCATCTAAAAAGACTTTGCACCAGAGGAGGGGGGGGGGGGGGGGAACCCTAGGGGTCAAGTGGCTAAGGTTGTTAAACAGATGCAGAGATGCTTAGCAACCATATGCTTATTGGCAGATTCTCCTGGTCTTCTAATTCGCCTCCTACTTTACTGTGCACCACTGTTTTTGATGTTTTCCGTGGCCTCCGGTTCCCTCATGTTTTTAACTGTAATTCGATATCTGTGTGGCAATTGATGTTGTCCTGACATCCGAAAGTAAGCCTTAGACTCGTATGGACACAGTTAATATTTATATTTTGTTGTGTATATTTTAATATTATCCTGTGGCCTTTAGAGCTACTGAAATAACCCCAGTCTTGGCAGGTGTTTGTTTGCTTCTGCTTGTAGAGTGTGGGCATATCATTATAGATCTAAAAAACTATTTCAGTACTTATTTTGAACTGTATTACTAATAGCTGTAATCCCAAAATTCTGACTTGGTGTTTATTCTGTACTGAATTGTAATATTTTAGAAAATGGCAATGAACAAAAGTGTTACAGATCGATCTTTGTGATTCCTCGCATGTTTGGGAAGGATTCTGCATTGCAGACAGCATACAAACTGCTGTTGCTCCAGAATGCTGTTTGGGTCAAGTCCCTCCCGTATACTCCACAGTGGGCAAACACATTTTGAATGGATTAACAGTACACTGAGCATTGTTGAGGTATACTTAGTTTTACTATTTTCAAGCATGCCACCTAGCTGCTAGGATTTGAGTTTGACTGTGTGGCAATTGCATGTTTTTGATATGCTTATGAGTAATATTTCAATGCCACATGTGTAAGACTCTGTAAGACTCTGTCCGACGTAAGTAGGGCAAGGCAGTTGTTTGCACGTAATAAGGTAAATATTAGAAATACCCCCCTTTGTTCAATGTAATGGTATACAAATAGCTATAAAAATTCAGAATGCAATGTTGCCTTGGCAATAAACCATGGACTGGCCAAAAGCATTGTTCATGCAAGTAATTGGGCCATCTGCATCTCTACCAAGGCGTATCACTTTCTTTCACCCTTTTATCACCACATATCTTCATTATAAATATGTAATTTCTTCCCAGCAATGGATCAAACTACTGAGCTATCTATTCATATGTGGATATTATGTCGTCAGATCTGTCAAACATAACACCATCGCCTTAAATCCGACTCAAGTAGCTAGCATTACCACAGATCTCCATTAAAAAACACAAATGAATAGTAAAGGACCACTCACAGAAAAAATTGGATTTGAGTTATGTAACAATCCTGTTCCCCGTCGTACAACCTTTAAAACCTGGTCTACCTATCTTCTAAATAATGCAAAATCAATTTTCATAGTTTGTCCTGCTAATCTTGACGTTTTTTTGCCTGCGGCACTTCGAATTCTGTGACTCGTAATTTAGCTTTTTTTCTCTTTCAAGGCAGGTCTTGCCAGGTTTAATATGCAAGTGGTATTGGCTAAAAATACAGATGTGAGCCTTTGAGAACAGTAAAATGTCCCTAAGGTTTAATCACAAAATAAGTTTGATCAATTGTGCAGACTTTACAGTTGATGCAGCCTGCTTGACAGTGCTAGCTAGAGGGCACGGGGCATTCATTACTTGTGAGCAGCCATTACACATGTAAACAGCCACAGTAAGGCCTTTCATTTTCATGAAAGCTTTGCAGTCAAGTACTACCATGCCTAAAAAACACGAGGTGTGAAACGATATAGTATATTTTATGTCGCTCACTTAAGCAAAACAATCACCTTTATCCAGTATTCAAACAAAAAGAGTTTTTAAAACTCCGAAAATTGCATATAATTATTATTTTACATTCTTACAATTTGTTTCCACGGTCAGCATCCTAAATTTGTGCTGAGCGGACTTTCCTTCCAAATGGGTGCCCTTTACAAAAAAAAAAACAGGATTGGAAGTGAGATAGAAAAAGTAACCATTGTCCACTAGGGCGGGACTATCTGTTGCAGACTGTGGTAGGCGCAGTGCATCTCAGGCAACTTTCCTACCTGCTACATGAAGACTGGGCTTATGCTGCCAGGAGGTGATGCCTGCCCCTAATGGCCTACTCAGTCCTACAACTCTAGGTCTTTACCAGAGGCGGGGTGGCAACTGTGAGTCTTGCACAGTGACCTTGGAAAAATTTGAGTGGGGGTGCTGCTGTCAGTGTTGTTTTTGAGGTTCTGAAAAATCCATGTGTTACACAGAGTGTAGCAAATGAGCACACCCGTTCGTCAGAGAGCTCATTTTCCATTAAATTGCCTCTTGAAATGGTTACGTCATCATCAAGGTTTTGTAGATATGATTTCTCTGCCCCATCAAATAATGGTTAAACCTCGATAAGACCACTTTTGAACTTCTTAATTTGTGTTCTAAAATAGTTATTCCTTTTTTTGTTATCCAGAGGGCCCTTTGTGTCTCGCCTACTTTTACTATTTCTTGTTACGGAAACTAGATGGTGTGAACCATGTCTCAGTGTACAGTCAAAATGGTTTAAAAAGTGTATCAATCAAAAGCTTCAATAAGACTGGTAAAATAGAAAAAAGTTCCGGAAGATATATGCTAGAAAAGCCTATTTCTGCTATAAATACGTAAGGCAATAATGCAATGATGTCGAGAAACTAGTGTTTTGTGGTCTGTGGTGCCAAGTGAAAATAATGAAAAGGATTCTAGAGATGCACCCTGTATAAAACATGAGCCTCATTTCCTATTCTGCTACAGTGATGGCAGATAGCCCAGCTTTCCTTAAAAATTCATATAGGGTTTCTTTTTAAAACTTTTGCATTTTCACTTCTGTTACACTAAGCCTGCAAATGTGCATAGTGTTCAGAAAATGGAAGCAAATAAAACATTTTTTACCCAGCTTTATAAATGATTCCAAAAGATGAGATCAGTATAACATCTATTATCCGTCATTAGCAGATTGAATTCCAAGCACTGTGAATGGTACATGTCTCGCTGGTGTTCTTGTGGAGAAGTTTTAATCCTATAACCCGGTTTGAGATCTTTCTTCTTTAACTGATCTTATGACCATGATTCCTCGTGTCTGATTGCCTTGTGTGAGGGAAAAAACATTTGGACCTTCTTGCCTCATGGTTTAAGAGCCACTGGTGTCATATCTTCCTTGGAGGCCCACTGCCATTTTCCCTATGTTATAGCATGATCACGCTGCAGGCCTTGCTTAGCTTTGCACACGTTACTACACACACACATATTTCGCTTTGTGCCACTGTAGTTTCACACGGAACTTACTGTTATTTTTGTGTTCTGTATTTTCCTGGGAATTAGTCTGAACACCGTAGACAAGGTCAAGCAACAATGCTCCTTGTTATTCTGTTTTGGTCAAGCTCTAACCCGTAGACAGATGAGATCGCAACTACACCTGGGATGTAGAACCTTTGTCTGTGCATGCTAAGGTACGGGGTCTGCTGCAAACACCCTGAGATCTTCTGATATATTATCACTTTGCTTGAGTAGAAGGGTAGGGGGATTAGTATACCCTTTCTTATATAATGACAGCTCCTTTTATGATTTATGGATTACTTACTATGCTGACCGTATCTGTGTTTGGCATCTTCTTACTTATTGTTGCTAGTATACTGCATACTAGAGCACGATAGTTAAAAAAAATATTTTAAACTTCTCTTGTGTCTCTGTCAGATCTTATAATAGACCAGTACGAGTGTGAGAGTGAAAGGGTGTGTTCTGATACAGTGTTTCCTGAGAGTGTTGTGTTCTGGGGTGTCTAATCACTTGTTCCACTGTGCGTGAGTAGGAGGGCAAGTGAGACACTATAGCTAGTTGGTCCAGGGCTCATGGGTAATAAGGTGGTAGGATAACTCAGTCCCTGCCTACTAAGGTTCCATGGTCCCTAGCATAGTTCTGTGATCTTGCAGAATCCCTGCAACACTGGAAGCATTTGATATTCAAAGTAATGATCTGCCTCCCAATCCTGTTGCCTAAACTTGAATTCATATCCACTAATGCTTCGCTCAGTAGTCCAGTTCCAGGAAGCCAATTTGTTGTTACGAGGTGCATCTAAATACAAACTATTGTGTCAAATAACCAAATTATTAATGATACTACATTTTAGAAGTTAGTTCTGCACAGCAGTCTCACATGGCCTATTTGTCCTTTATGGTTTATTTGCTCAGCAAACTCACCAACCCCTGAAAAAGTTTTGCTTAGCTAGTTTCTCCAGCTAATGTGTGCCTGTGATCAGGAGGATATGTAACAATTACATGATTGTAGAATGCCACTGATGGAAGGCCGGACTGTTGCCTACCTTGCAATCATCAAGAATCCTCTCAGGTCGCCAGGATCTTTTTATCTGCTAAATAGTGTAGAGGGGAGGAAATCCAATTCTTAGTACATAATCAACAGAATCAAATCTCTTTCCAAAAGGACCACTGACTCCGAACTTAAATTTTAGGATTTTATTAAAACTAAGAATAACTGCACATACAAACACCTCAATACAAGGTGAAGAAAGTAGATGGGCACTAGAACAAATGCAAGTCTATGTAAGAGTCTCATACGACTCAAGATAAGAAGTACAATTAATTCGAGAAGCATAAGAAATGCAATCGTTAGTCCAATGTCTACATTAGGAATCATTAGACTAAAGGAAAACAGTTAGTCTATCCCTACTCTAGCTCTAAGGTGACGTTCCTACTTAGCATTTCCCTCCCAGGCAAGAGAGTAAAAAGGTGTCAGAAGTGAAGACTTCCTTAGAAGTGCATTCACTTAGTCAGAGCTCGTTCTATGATGCTCCTTCTAGCTTCCCATCTAAACCTCAACTGCTCAACCCTCGGGGCACTGTCTCTAATACAAAATCCCAAAAACATAGAACACGCCCTTCGGCACACCTCTTCAGCCAGGTCTTCTTCCAGTACTTTTCCAGCGAAACTTGTACTCCATCCAACGACGGTTAGCTTGACCTTGGGTCCCAGGCATCTTCTCCGCTGAAAGTATCATCCATATATTCCAATGTACTCCCCTGTTAGGTTTTCGTACCATCCTAACTCCTAAAACAAAGACCTAGTCTCTCTAACGAGCTAAATCTCCTTGCACCTGCAACAGAAACATGGGAACGAGAAACTTTTCACTTCTCTAAGCTTTTCCATCCTCCTGAAACCCAAAGCATTTACCAAGGGAAATCATTTTCGGCCTACAACATCAGCTAACATAAGAAATCAATAGGCCTTTCTCTTTAAACGTATATGCAATCAGGCCTTTACACTGTTAAACACATTACTAAATCACACGTTAAGCATTAGTTCATTATTCTTTTAAACGTAAATAAGCAGACTACACGTGCAACTTTAACATGGCACACTTTAACCTAACACGTTGCATTACATAAATCAAACATTATGCATTTACGAAAATACATTTGCAGTGATCCACGGCATTGCCTTTCATAAAAAGCATGGTTACATTTCTAATCACACCTATGTTAAACAATTTGAAAAAATACATTTCTATGTCACAGTTAAGCTACTTCGATTAATATGTGGGTTTGGACTAAAAGTGATTATGATACACCCCTACAAATTTCAGAATAACGTGGCGTTCTATCAGTTCCCCCCTTTGATGACAAATGCCATCATACTATCACACAATTAATTCCCTTGGAGAAAGAACCGACCTAAACAATACTTGTCGGCATTGTCCCCTGTCGGAATCTCTCCATATTCTTAATATTCTGATACTGACTGTCCTGCAGTCTGGCCATTCGCATTTCACTCACTCTGAGAGCTCTTTCAATTCAGTTTCCTTTGTACCACTTATAAGCTCTGATAAGACCCCACAAACAGATCACATAAACTACAACAATGATAAGGGGTTTTAGCACGAACCTAAGGGCCCCTTTCCCCAAATTCGCAAACCAATTTCCCACACGACCAAATCCTTTACCAATATTTTCCCACACACCCTTTTCGGTCAAGTCCTCAATCTCTTGGTGAATCATGGTAATGTTGTCTATATATGTCTCTAGATCCTTGCTATTGTCTGGAATATACATACAATATTCCTGAACCTTCAATAATTTACAGACTCTGCCCTCTTTTGCTAATAATACATTTAAAGCAAGGCGGTTCTGCAAAACCATTGTCCTTATCGATAACATCTCTCCATCTACCAATATCAAAGACCTTGCCGTATTCATCGACAATTCATCAACCACAGTCGTCAACCTTCTGATCTTCACATCATTCAAAACCACACCCAAACTCGGTATTATTGCTCCAAAGACATCACTAATTACTGCCCCTGCGCTCGCAGCTCTTCTCACTTTAGAATGATGTCCAGTCTCCAAAAGCTCCAAATCTTCTGCATGATAGATTTTCGGAAAGATAATGGCCAAATAACATGTACCATACCAATTTGCAGGCAATCTCACATAGGCATTCCTTCCACACACATAATACACAGTTGGAATCACTTGTACCGAGCCTTGCAAAAAGTTCTTAGCTGAATCTTCCGTAGTGAAAATATGATCACACGTACTCTGTCCTACTGGAAACTTTTCATAGTATGTCTGATGACGTCTCACACACAACTTCTCCTTTTGCTTTTGGTCTAATACTATGGGTCCATAACTCCCCTTAGATCTATGTAATCTCTCCTCATCAGTCCAATCTACTGGACTATCCCCTGTATTTCGTGTTTCAGTTAGTTTTCTATATCTATCTTCTACTTGCCCTATAAACTTCTTCTCTGTATCTGACAATGAACATGTCAAATTATGTCGGTGAGCATAAGCCGTATCCAGTTCCAAAGACGGTATGAAATACTTCCGAAGTCTGTCCTCTGACTTGTAATAATCGTACTTATTCAAATGCTTGTAACCTGGAACCTCAGGAAGTACTGCATCGTAATTGGAAAAGAAATGCTCAAACTGACCTCTTTCATAAAAGGTACTAAGCAACAGACTACAAGAAATTCCACAGGTTAGTGGAAGGTGATGGTATCTAATACCCTCATCAACTGAAGAAAGTAACTGCATGCACACAAGTCTTTTGCATCCATTGCGTCAACATGCTCCTAAAACAACTTTGCATATGCATTAAGCTTAAAATCACTTCTAGACAGGTCTATGTGAAATCTACGTCTCTCTTCGATTAGTAAAGCTCTTTTAGCTCCTATAGTGACCTCCTTTTGGCTAGAAGTAGTAGGCGTCGGTGTTCCCTGTACCTCCGCTTCCTGCTCATGTGAAACGATATACGAGGCTATAACTATTATGGCTATAGAAACTATTACCAACCCTGAGTGTACCTATCACTAATTTAGACCTACGGTGAGTATTTCCAGCATCTACCATCTTTGCAAAGTTCTCAAAGTTCTTGGTTTCAGCAACAATTAAGAGTCTCTTTCTCCTCCAGATATCGCTTGTCAACCAGTTCGAACGATACTTCAAGAGCTGGAAATCCCCCTGCACTCTCAGTTCCCTTTTTACACAGTCCACAAAAGGTTTCCCTAGCCCTCTTTCGTTGCCTTGACGGAAAGTCCCTAAGTTTATTCTTTTTTCACTCGGGCCTAGGTTATCTTCTTTTTAGACTTTTATGTACAAGGAAGTTCACCTTCAGTCCAAATTAAGATCAGCTCCCAAGATCTCTAATACACGCTGCAAAAGTTCAAGACGAAGAACCACTAATTCTTGATGCAGTGGTACATAACCAAAGGTTGGAAAAACCAGCGCCTCCAAAATCAATTCACGAATCTTGCTCAGAAGTGGTGGATTCGGAATAGTGAGAGTCAGTATTCCTTCGATCTCCACCCCTGGAACCAACAGCAACACATCCACTTTCAAGTTCGGGGAGTCGTTGACCAGCGTCAAGGACTTCAACCTCATTGAGCTCAACACTCCTTGGATCAGTCACAGCATATGTCCACTCTGGTGAGGCGAATCTTTGACACGGCACTCTTTTCCTCCTGGACCTTCTTAAACCACCTCAAGCTTGTTTTTCGTCACTCTGTTCAGATTCAGATGTTTCAGAAACTGGGGCAAGATCTCTTTCAGGTGCCAATCTCAAGTTCAGCCGTCTCTGACTCACGGGCCAAACCTCTTCTGCTCCTGCAGCACCTCTGCTCTCCCTTTGGGTACCCTGTGCACTACTTCCTCCTTCAGCAGAATTTGACTCTACTCCACCCACAGCAACACTTTCCTCATCTGAGTCAAATTCGGGGCTTTGATTTGCACAGCCCCTTTCAGCTCGATCTAGTGCACAACCAACTGCATCAGTAAGCATCACAGCTTGGCTTGCCCTCTCAGATGGCCCTGCCACCTCAGCTGGATTTTCATTCACGAGAGGAGCTGTATCTTCCAAGGGTGCTGGAACTCTGCGGGTATAGGAGGCATGCACTCAGTTCGGCAGTCCCCCACACTGTGCTGCCGTGTTCGTGACCAGTATTACCTGGTACGGCCACGCCAACGAACATCCAGGCAACTCTTCCTCATGTGCTTGCGGAGAAGCACCCAGTCTCCCGGGCACAGGTCGTGGCACAGGTCACTTGCGGCTGGAACAGTTGCTGCTTGCACCTGCTGAGACACAGAACGGACTACGTCAGCCAGTCCCTTACAGTAGTCGAGAATTAAGTCATCGGTGATGTTAATCAGAGCAGTAGCAGGTATCGCTGGTAATCGCATTGCCCTCTCCATCAGGATCTCGTGAGGTGACAACTCCGTTCTCCTATCAGGAACACTACGAAGGGTCATGAGGACCAAAGGCAGTGCGTCAGGCCATTTCAGGGATGTCGAAGAACACACTTTGGCCATCCGCGCTTTCAAAGTCCCATTAACTTGTTGCACAATCCCAGAAGCCTCTGGTCGATAACTGCATTGCAATCTCTGATCCACATTCAAGGCAGCACAGAGCAATTTCATGATCTCACTGTGGAAGTGTGTCTCTCTGTCCGACTCCAAAGAGGTCGGAAATCCAAACCTAGGGATATGTTCCCTCAACAACAGCTTAGCTACAGTGAGTGTGTCGCACCTACTGGTGGGTAAGCCTCCACCCATCTTGAAAAGACACATACCACAACTAAGATGTACCTCAACCCATTACTCTTCGGCATCTCTATAAAGGCCCTCCTGACCTCCCATTGTGACTCAGTTACAGCAGTTTTCTTCCCTGCATTCATCTGCTGACATGTAACACACCTCTGGCATACAGCTTCAGCAACTGCACGAAACTTCGGATTGTACCATGTCTGTCTAAACACTCGCACCATTGCGTCTCTACCAAGGTGTACTGTACCATGTATTAATCTTGCCATGGGGTTCAGCAGACTTTCCGGTAGCACAGCTCATCCATCACTCGAAACCCACACATCCACATCTCCCTTCTTACATCCTGCTCGTATCCAGCTATCTCGTTCTTGGTCAGGAACCTCATCCTGCAATCGTTTTAGTTCCACCCATCTATCGGCCATGGTTAACATCATGCTGAGCTCGGTTCTTTCTTGACTTTCTCCAGTGTACCCTCCTGTAAATATGCATCCTTGTTCTGCACAGAACCGGGCAACTTCATCCGCGTAATTATTTCCCAGCGAAACAAAGTCATTCCCTTTACTGTGGGCAGAACACTTGACAACCGCAATTTCCTTGGGACACTGCAATGCTTCCAACAATTGTCTCACATATTCCCCATTTCTAATGGACGAACCAGAAAATGTCATGAACCCTCTCTGTGTCCATAACTGTCCGAAATCGTGAACCACACCAAAACCGTACTGACTGTCAGTGTAAATCGTTATCCGGATCTGATAAGCAGCCAAACAGGCACGGGTCAAAGCAATGATTTCGGCTACCTGTGCGGAGTGTACTCCTTCTAAACAAGCAGCGTCAACCACTCTTGTGATGGTACATACAGCAAATGCTGCTCTTAATCGGCCAACATCGTCTCTTAAACATGAACCGTCCACAAAGAAAATTTCATCAGGGTCAGAAAGCGGTTCATCAACAATGTCTGGTCTCGGTTTGGTGCATAGTTCAGTCACATCGAGGCAATCATGATCCTCACAATCTTCACCATCTGCATTTGGGATAGGCATCAATGTTGCGGGATTCAAAACAACACCTCTTCAAATTCACATTTTCTGCAGCAAGTATAACTTGCTCATAACGTGTTAATCTGTTGTTCGTGAGATGCTGTGTTTTGGTCCTCGTCATCAGCAGTTTAACAGAATGTGGCACATAAACTGTAAGTGGATGTCCCATTACGATACTCTCGCATATTTTGATACTGACACCTGTTGCAGCTACGGATTTGAGACATCCGGGCAACGCAGAAGCTACTGGATCTAAAGTAGCTGAAAAGTAGGCAACTGGTCTATGGACACCTCTATGATTCTGAGTCAGGACTTATAATGCACAGCCTTCTCTCTCGCAACAGAACAATGTGAATGCCTTGTTGTAATCAGGCATTCCCAATGCTGGAGTGCGACACAGCGCTTCTCTCAGCCTCAAAAATTACATCAAAGAGTCCTTGTCCCATGGTACCGGATCACTCACATCTTTGTGCGTCAGCCGTTGTAAAGGCTTCGCTTCAAAGGAGAAGTTGGGAATCCATTGACGATAGTAGCCAACCATCCCCAAGAACATTCTGACTTCTCTCTGAGTGGTGGGCACAGGCATGTTCATAATGTCCTCAATGCTATCTGGTGACACCTTCCTCTTTCCCCTCTCAATTCTTTGACCCAAATACTGCACTTCACTCAGACAGTACTGCAATTTATTCGGGGACACCTTGTGTCTGTTCTCTGCCAAATGATTCAGTAGAGCAATGGTATCAATCCTGCAAGCGTCTTCTGTTTCTGAGGCAATGAGCAAGTGATCGATGTATTGCACCAGAACCGAGTTCTGCGGCAACACAAGACCCTCAAGATTCTTCTTAAGGATCTGATTAAAGATCGATGGACTCTCTGTATAGCCCTGAGGGATACGACACCATGTTAACACACGGTTCTCCAGCCGGAAAGCAAAAAGAAATTGGCTTTACTCATGGAGTGTGATCGAAAAGAATGCTTGGCACAGATCAATTACTGTAAACCACTCAGCTTCACATGGAATTTGAAGCAGTATCACAGATGGATTCGGTACCACAGAACAACATGGAACAACTGTTGCATTGACCTTTCGCAGGTCTTGTACGATCCTGAATTTCCCACTTGGTTTCTGTAGTCCCGTGATAGGTGAATTACATGGGCTACCCATGATCTCTTTCAGAATTCCCTGCTTGATCATAGACTCGATTACAGGCTTGATCCCTGCAGTAGTCTCAGGTGACAAATTATACTGGGGTGTCCTAGGGAATTGTACGTTCAGCTTGACCTGAATCTTCAGTGGCTCTACACCTTTGATCAATCCGATCTCCTCTCCACTGAAGTCCCACACATCAAGTGACACCAAGTCCCTCAAGTCAAGTGGGAGTTCCTCCACTGTCAGCGCTGGGTACATTTCTATGCACACATGCTGATTTGCAACTTTAAGGGTCGCATCATCATCTCTTGTCTGTACTTCAACTCCCTTTGGTGTGCAATAGATGGTGCAATTCGACTTGCACAACAGATCTCTTCCTACCAGGCAAACTGGACTCGAGTCACACACCACGAACTGGTGTCGATCTCGGAATGTTCCTATCCTCACAGGAATTGGCTCTGTCAGTGGGCTGGTCAATTTCTTATTTGCTACGTGAACAATTTGGATTGATTGTCCTGAGAGGGGTAGGTTAGGGACTACTGCTGATCTTACAGTAGACCGGGTAGCACCAGTGTCCACCAAAAAGGTGGTAGGGTGACCATCAACATCTGCTTCCACAAATGGTCCCCTCTCGTCTACCTCCAAGACTGCTCCAAGCGTGCAGTCCTCCTCCCCTGTCAGGCACTGTCATGCCAACGGGTCTGGACCGAACTCCTCATACCCTTCGAACAAGGGCATCTGTTGATAAGTTCGAACTCTCTGCTGAACAATTTGAACCCTAGGTGGCTGAGGAACTTGCACCGGCGGACTACTAGTCCCCCCCTTTCACCATCCTAGGTTTAGTCACTGTGGGAACTACTTCAGGTACAGGTACCTGAGTTATCTCTACTTCTTGCTGCACCTGATTTATTGGGTTCAAGGGACACTCGCGTTTCCAATGTCCAACCTGGTGACAAAGATGACACGCAGTGGTCTTTTTCAATGTCGCCACATCCATCCCTGTCTTGGGATCAACTGACTTTGGTCTTCCCTGATTCTGGGAATTCTGATTTCCTCCTTGGTTATTTCCCTGCTTCCTTCCTAATGTCCCTCCACTAGACTGAACTTGAGCCGTTTGCATCTGGACAAGCATCAACATATCCTTCAATTTTCTGTGCTTCGATTCTATCTCATCACTACAGTACCTGGCATAACGTAAGATCTCATCTACAGGCTTATTCGGCCAGCAAATCAGATGTTGCTGAATCATAAGACTAACCTCTGGTCTCAAACCCAACTCAAACTTTGAAACAAACTGTCCCATATCTTAAGTCTCTAAGGCACCTAATCCGCTGTACTGCTTGAAGGCCTGCAAGAGTCTTTCATAATACTCATGCACTGTCTCTTTTGGTTCTTGGACTGTCCGATCTATCTTAACCCAATCAATATCCTGAGGTGAAATTTTCGACTTTAGCCATGTAATCACTTGCTCAAACTTCTTCATGACTAGGTGACGGACCATTCGAAACAGGATCTCTTTCGGGCTCCGAAGATGGCCATTCAACAGCAATTTTACATGCGGACCGTAAATCACCTGGAACCACAATGTCAAACAACGTATTCAAGTCAATCCACAACACCTTTGAGATCTTGACAAACCGATCAACCTGCTTATACCACTCAACGGGCTTCTCCCGCAAGCGGGAGAAATCATTTGAAAAGGCAGCCAAATCACCCCTACTCCAAGGCACATGCACATACCCTCCATTCTGTACCTCCCGTAAAGGAAAATTTCCTACTTCCACCATCCCCCCCCACCTGGAGGTGGCGTCTCTCCTATCGTTCTTTTAGAACTCTTCTTCTTAGACCACCTTTCTTCCCATTTGTCAAGCATGATCCATGCACGCATTGCTATATAATCAAATCCTTGATATGGGACCTCAATCCCATGACCCTCTTCTCTTCCAAATCTTGGTCGCTATACTGCAACCTGTGGCTTCCCTGCAATTACATTGTTTTGGACAGATCCATTTCATACCTTTTGGCCAGTTCTGACAATTTCTCATGCGCAATTCTTGCCTTGCGAGTCACATCTTTCGCTACAAAAAGTAACTCATCTTGTTCATACATGTATATCCTTTCAAGAGGCAAATTTCCGCTTATTATCTCATCTACTTCTGCTTTCAACCTTACAACATCTAACATTCTCCCTATCAAAGCTCCCTTCAGTATTTCTCGACAAGCTGCCCCATACCGTTCATCATACTCGCAGTCCTGTTCTCGAGGTTTAACCCCTTCTATCATGCTCCTAGAAACCGAACGATTTTCTAAATTGCCTTGCTCCTCACTTTCTACAGTTCTTTCAATCTGATTCCGGCGGTGCCCACATCCGCAAATCTGATCTTGACTCGACCAAAGACCTCGGTCTCACTGACCTCGCATCCACCTGTCCCCTAGAGGAGTCTGCGGTGGCTGGCAATGGTGTGCTCCATTCTATAGGTTTTGGAGTCTGCTCCATTCCACTCACTGATCCATTTACCTCAACCACACTCCTCGATCCTACAGTTGACTGTGCTAGACTACCAACTCTCTCTTGATCTGGGTTGTAAACTGAGACAATGTGTCCAATGGTAACCGGTACCTTTAGAGCATCCAGTAACCTCACACCTCTCCCAACCTCTGTGTTTACTACGAGCTGATTTTTTATGCCCTCAGTTCCTGTCGAAATTTTCCCTTCTACTCTCACCTCTGACTGAGCCTGTAATCCACTAGTCCCTTCTGCTTGAGCCGATTTCCCTTCATAAGAATCTGGATTCTTTGGAGGTGGTCTCTCGGACAACAACCTCTCTACTAGACTGTCATCTGTATCACTGTCGTCGGCATCCACACTCTTTGCCTTAGCGCTGTCTGTCTTTTCCCGTAGCAGGTTCAACCTGTCTCCCTCTATCGTTTCTACTCTCCACCTCTTCTCTTGCGCATCCCACCTCGCATCCTGGAATTCCTTAATTGACTTCTTCACCCTTTCTTGACTTCGATCTCTTTTCCTGTCATGCACTGCTCTAATCCATGCATGCAACG
Source organism: Triturus cristatus (assembly GCF_964204655.1). Taxonomy (NCBI): domain Eukaryota; kingdom Metazoa; phylum Chordata; class Amphibia; order Caudata; family Salamandridae; genus Triturus; species Triturus cristatus. The sequence goes on from NC_140582.1 coordinate 928,550,101, forward strand.
CCTCAAACTGAGTTGGTCTCGACAAAGGTCGCAACGAAGACATTACAGATTTCAACTGATACAACACTTCCAACCTGAAGGTACCATATCGCGGGAAAGCCAGTTCTCCCTCACCATGAGTCATTTTATGCCAATTTTCAAGCCAAATTATAGTATGCAGTCCCACATTTCTTGCCATATAATGCACTGGAGTATCCTCGGGAGGGGCTTCTTCTCCCCCTCGAGTCACTACATGTTTATCCCCTCTACATAATTCTCGGAAAACCTTAAAACATTTCATGATAAACAAATTTTTAATCGCACACAATGTTTTCGTTCACTTCCTGATGTCAATCCCCAATAGCAGCGCGACTCACACCAACCGACCTATCGCAGCGCGACACCTTCTGACATCACGCTTCCTCCGCTCGCAGCAGTTCCCCTCCTTCACAATTCACGTCTCACCCTTGCATTTGTCCCAATCACACGCTGAAGTAATTATCTGTCCGTGAAACGACCGGACAATCGCCTCAACTGATAGGTTTCAATCACTCAATGTTCCATATACAACAACCCACGACCAGCGTCGGTTACTCACGCACTCACACATTCGCACCCCCATCTCGGTCCGAGTAATCGATGACATCTCACGATCCCCTTTCGGTGGTCAACAAAATCTACCTTGGGTGTCTTCTACACCATGATCACTTAAGCTACTTGTCGAGCCTAAGATTTTCCCGGGCTGCGCGCGCTCACAGCCTGATCTCACAATCACTCAACACTCACTCCAACTCCGCAAGACATCACACATTCAATTCAACACCGCAATCTACAACATCTTACCCTATTCATACTCACTCCTCCACGAACTGCTGCTATCCGCCGCACCGCTACTTTCCATCAATCTCCATCAGCCGCCGTCTTCCACCGCTCACCATCCGATGGGTTACCATCACTTGACTTCTATGGGCCTCTAAAATCTCTCATCTTAATCTAGATCTCCCCTCACTATCAGAGATAACCATACTACTCTGCTACCAACTGATGAAGGCCGGATTCTTGCCTACCTTGCAATCATCAAGAATCCTCTCAGGTCGCCAGGATCTTTTTATCTGCTAAATAGTGTAGAGGGGAGGACATACAACTCTAAGTACATAATCAACAGAATCAAATCTCTTTCCAAAAGGACCACTGACTCCGAACTTAAATTTTAGGATTTTATTACAACTAAGAATAACTGCACATACAAACACCTCAATACAAGGTGAAGGAAATAGATGGGCACTAGAACAAGCGCAAGTCTACGTAAGAGTCTCATACGACTCAAGATAAGAAGTACAATTAATTTGAGAAGCATAAGAAATGTAATTGTTAGTCCAATGTCTACATTAGGAATCATTAGCGTAAAGGAAAACAGTTAGTCTATCCCTACTCTAGCTCTAAGGTGATGTCCCTACTTAGCATTTCCCTCCCAGGCAAGAGAGTAAAAAGGTGTCAGAAGTGAAGACTTCCTTAGAAGTACATTCACTTAGTCAGAGCTCGTTCTAAGATGCTCCTTCTAGCTTCCCATCTAAACCTCAACTGCTCTACCCTCGGGACACAAAATCCCAAAAACATAAAACACGCCCTTCGGCACACCTCTTCAGCCAGGTCTTCTTCCAGTACTTTTCCAGCGAAACTTGTACTCCATCCAACGATGGTTAGCTTGACCTTGGGTCCCAGGCACCTTCTCCGCTGAAAGTATCATCCGTAAATTACAATGTACTCCCCTGTTAGCTTCTCATACCATCCTAACTCCTAAAACAAAGACCTAGTCTCTCTAACGAGCTAAATGTCCGTGCACCTGCAACAGAAACATGGGAACGAGAAACTTTTCACTTCTCTTAAGATTTTCCATCCTCCTGAAACCAATACTTTACCAAGGGAAATCCTTTTCGGCCTACAACATCAGCTAACATAAGAAATGAATAGGCCTTTCTCTTTAAACGTATATGCAATCAGGCCTTTACACTATTAAACACATTACTAAATCACAAGTTAAGCATTAGTTCATTATTCTTTTAAACTTAAATAAGCAGACTACACGTGCAACTTTAGCATGGCACACGTTAACCTAACACGTTGCATTACATAAATCAAACATTATGCATTTACGAAAATACATTTGCAGGGATCTACTACATTACCTTTCATAAAAAGCATGGTTACATTTCTAATCACACCTATGTTAAACAATTCGAAAAAATATATTTCTATGCCGCACTTAAGCTACTTCGATTAATATGTGGGTGCGGACTAACATTGATTATGATACACCCCTACAAATTTCAGAATAACGTGCCGCTCTATCACTATCATACTCATCTCCTCACCTTGTTTAGAAGGCAGCTGGCACATTTTCAAGTTAATGCTTCTCGGCTAGATTCTGCTAAAATGAGGCATTTAGTTGCCACCAGTTGTAGAAGTATGCTTTCTACTGGCAAGTGTAGATTTTAGGACAGGGATCAAATGAGGCAATGGCCCTCTATTGATTTCACTTCAAACATCAAACGTGAATATTTCTAAGGGAAGCGGATCTTCCTTAATGGTGAAATGACAATGGGCTGTGTAAAGGATGTTGATGAGTATGGAAACGTTGATAACAAAGATCATTGTACTGCAAGTATTGGAGCTATTGTATTAACTAACTTTCGTGGCATGTGAGCTGTAGATCACAGCCATATCTTTTATTTTCTCAATTTTAGGTATCAATTTATGTGTTTGATATTGTAAGACATGCTGGCTTTATAACAATAACTCATTATTTTATTTTTATTTCTGTTGAACAAGCTTCTATTTTCTACAATTAATTGAATTGTTGTGTATTTTAGACAGCTTTGGAGAGGAGGAAGAACTCAAAGACGAACAGCAGATCAAGTAGCAGTGCCTTGACAGGAGTATTGTCAGCCAAACAAGGTATATATGTAATTTGGTTTTCATTCATTAAGTTGTGTGACAAATTGGTGTCTTCTCTTAAGTTCTCATCAGCCTTCCTGTGAATTTGAGGCACAAAACACTTTACATTTTTCCATTTGTCTGATTATTAATTTTGCATTATTGTAAATATATTTATGAAATCTTGTCCCTAGTCACTCTTCTTTTAAGTGAAGAAACTAGATTTTGCATTATAGCAGAAAAAGGACAGGCAGAGCCCGTGTTCAAGCAAATATTAAATAGAAAATGTTTCTACTTGCCCATTTTGATATGTACTTCCTTTATACACTTGCTACTGGAGGACAAAAGTACTTTGTATAGGAGCATGGGCTATTCCAGCGGCAACTCCAATAGGGGTAGCTACCAGGGGCAATGCACACAAGTGCTCAATAGGCCTAACACTTTATAAACCTCCCAACATCCCACACCCTTCCCCAAGGCATTGGTACATTTTAACATGGTTTCTTGTCATAAAGGTTTTTACCAAGACTAACGTTGAAGCAAGTTCCAGGCCTTGTTCCTCTGCAGCCTCAGATGAATGCCCCTATTTTTGAAGATACTGCAGGGCCTTTCCACTCCTGATTTACTGTTCATGTGGTGGGCCAGTGCCCACATAACCCAAAGTATTTGCTTTCACTGACAAAAGCATTTTGATCCAAAATTGAAACAGTCATTTATTGTACAAGATCGTGCCACCAAACTAAACATTAGAATTTGTTAAGAAGTGTTCCAGCACTTTTCAGTTTATGTCCTTTATTGCATCCACCTCAAGCCAACCATATACACATCTCACAGACCAAATCTTCATTAACTGTCCCATTAGGAATGCCAGTCACCCAAGATTCTTCCTGATGACACATTGTAGTTAAAGGGCTAGCATGCGGGATTACAACAGAATTGCAGTACCAAGAACTGCAACTGTTAGTGTATAAATCTTGTAAGTTATGTCGAGGTTAACTGAGCAGCATCATCAAAAACAAGGAAATCTTTGCTGTCATGACATACTTTGCCAAGAAGGAGAGACTTCTAAAAGCAGTATGGGAAGATCGTATACTCTCACCGATACTCAGGTCGGTTTTGTCTGTTCTCACTTTGACCACTTTGTTCCCCCTGAAGTACTTTTCCCCTTTGCCGCTCTGCCTGACTCTATCTGTACTCCTTAACTCTGTTTACCATTCCCCTTCTACCTTTCATTCCCCTCAAGACGCATGTCTTGTTATGCTACGGGCTGATAACTAATAATTATTGTGTCATCTCATGTTTTTCTCCTATGTCTATACTTGGCTCCTGTAATTGATGTAATTATGTAACCCGTAACTCGCTGATCCTCATGTAAAGCGCTCTGATACCTCCGGGTCTAGCCAGCGCTATATAAAACTTAGCAAATAAAATTAAAATAAATAAGAATGTATAGGTTTTTTCAGACTGCGTTTTGTTTCTACTCTTGTTCCCAGTGTTCCTGTCACTTTGAGAGAGGACATGGAGCCGTGAAACACTTTCCAATTTGGACTTTTACAAAACGTTGGAAGGATATACCCATTATACCCACAGAAAACTCTTTTATATTAGTTATCAGTAAATCAGAAAATGTTTTGAAACGTTTGTGGTGCTGCCACTAAAGACCTAATTCGGTGCAAACTGTTTAAATCAGAACGTATTGAAAAATAATGTTGTATGTGAAGGATAAGTAACAGTTCTGCCAATTGATAACCTCTTATTGAAGCATTATTCGCTGATTGATGGTTAGCTGGCCCCATGCTCAATTAGAACGTGCAGCGTTAAGCATTGTTTCAAGTGGACACAGCATCATATCTTCTCAAACAGCAATGGTACAAGGAATTCAGTAATATTGCTGCAGTCACTTTCTAACCATGGCGGAGCACCTGAATGGTTATTCATTTTGTTGAGTGAAGATTAAATAATATTGCAGAGCTTAATCAGCTGTTGCGAAGATGTTCATCTTTCATCTTGTGCTCAAACGAAGAGATATCTAGAATACTTTCATTTTTATAGTAGGTTTTTCTTTGTTGCATTCACCGTTTTTGTGTTTTTTCCTGGAAGACCTGGACTGTCAAAATAATACTTTGAAGATTTCTTTTTCTATTCCTACTTTTTCATGGGAATAGAAATAGAATTTGTGTGTTGTCTCTGAAACTATACATCCCAATCAAGATGGTTGAGCCAATATATGTTTAATTGTTGAATGAGACGGTCTTCTGTGCTTTTGATCCATCTACATTGTTGTGTTTTGCTTCTGAAAATGCATGTGGACATTCATTTTTTATTATATTGGAATGTTTATCTCTACCATGGATGCATTCTTGATGGTATTTACTTCGATTTGTTTGCTGAGGTAGCATCTTCTGCTTTCACTGCTGTTTGTCCTTGATGTAGTTCTCCTTGATATTTCAGCTATTTTTCATTTGTTTGAAATTTTTATTTCAGTCTCCTGCTTAAGTTAACAAATCTGTACTTCATCAAGGAAAAACAAGCATTCCAAAGACAAAAACATTGCGTCAAGTACCTAGGTGCCCAGTATTCCAGAACCTTAAATGCCTTGGTCCACAGATTAAGGACATCAATTAACCACAACCTTTTCCAAATACCTATTATGACTGAACTCTTTGAAAGGGCACTCATCTGTTCTTTGGCACATTTTCCAAATATCTATTATGACTGAGCTCTTTGAAAGAACATTTATCTGAACTTTGGCATCAGCTAGAGCAGAGGTTGAATAATACATAATATGGATGTTTTACTTGCCACTTGGTAGGTTTCTTCTTCCTTTACGTTTTTTAAGTTAGACTGTCTTAAGTGCTCTATTGTTGACTTACGCTTATGTCCAGTGCTTTGCAAAGCACCTAAATTCATAAGCTCTGAAAATAAACCATTTCCCTGTTGATCTTGGTTATAAGCCAGGGGCATCCTTTAGTGATCATAGACAGAGACGAGAATTCAGAATAGTCTATTTCAAGGACAAGTTCCTACTCTCATGACTCTTGTTCTTTTAGTTTTGGGAAGGAATGTTCTAGAGGGTCTACATTTGGTGTCAGTTTGAACCGATATGTAAGTGCTCTCATGTTTCAAACACTTGTTCGTAAGTAACTTTCCTGTATTGTGGTTACATCCTCATTGATGTTGCGGGTCTAATTGGCAGTTGAATTTGTGTATGGCAAGACGGGCACTGCCTATCTATGGAGTTCATTGTGCTAGTAACGTGTACGTTTGATGCTTTATGCTGCAACACACTTTTCCTTACTCATTTGTAACACTTCTCTTCGTATTTTTACTTTGACCTGATCCGTTCTCTTCATTCACGTCCTATCTCACTTCTTGCCGAAATTCCCGAAGGAAAATTTGCAGATATAGATTCAGAACCAGCAGCTCCATTTCCTCTGCTGCTGATTCAGAATTTGCTCTTCTTATCTGCCTTCTGTTTTCATTTGATATACCCACTCATGTCTGCTTTAAATCTGCTATTTTGTTATGCGCCATACCAGCTGACGCTGTGTCATATATGAGTGTTCTTCTTGGCTCCACCTTTTATTTCACTGGCCATAATTATTTACACGATATTAGAGGCGCTTGGACCTTTTCAGTGTTTCCAGTGTTCATTGAAGCCTCTCTGCAGTGTCTCAGCTTGGTAATCATGTTCAATATAATCTAGCACTACCATCTATGAGTTCTGGAAACATCTCTGCTTTAATGTTAATGTTGAGTAACATTACATTTGGTAATAGTAGCACCTGTTATTTACTTAGAAACAGCAAGTATTGTGGTATCAAGCACTATCTAAAATAAATTATTATTAGTTATTTTCATTTTACCTAGGTTCTGCAGGTATTGTTTTGCTCTGGTCTTAATTCACCTTGTGTGTGTAGCAAACAATGACAAATTGCTATGTTTCAAACTCAGTGATGGTTTTTCACAAACAAGGGGATTAATACCAGTGTATGAAATTTGGGTTCTTATGACTATTGCAAATGAACATGTAGTATGCAAGTGTTTATTTCCCTAAACAAACTTTTTCTGATTTTAAAAACTATTATTGTGAACACATGCATAGTGCATTTTGAGCAGACTAGTTTGATAAATCAAATAAAACCTGTTAAGTTTAATTGTTTGCTGATTACTGTTTGTGCATACCATCCTTAGTACAATGACTAATGACTTTGAGGTTGGTAGATTTTCGGCCAAAAAAAGGTTAATATGGAGCCTTAACACATAAAAGTATAAAACCCAGCATTGTTTGCATCAACCATTGGATAAAGATGTTTGATTATTTGTAGCTCATATTTAGGAGTCCTTACCTTGTAAGAATTAGACGCAACTCTATCAAGAAAGCCTGTGCTTTAGAGGTAGTTCTGGCATTTGCCCATTAGATTTCAGACATGGGAAAAGGAGTAATATTCACCGGACACTCGGCTGGAGGATGAGTATGCTAGTAACATAAACTGGAAAAACAGAACACACATGAACACTTAGTAAGTAAAGTAAAAGCATCCGGTATATGATGTTTTTGTGGCTGTTTATGAGATTACATATGCAAGGTTTTCAACAATGATCATCAGAGAAGTAGTAGTGTAAACAAGCATTGGCATAGGCAATAGGTCTCGCCTTATAAGTGTTTAGAGAGAGCTATTGGCTTTGTTAACGTTTTTAATATGTGTTGCAGAGCATTGTTAATGTTGTGCAGCATCTTTATAAGTTATAATTAAAAAAGTGTTATAACCATTAGTCACTTTATACATAACTTAGAAAACATTATATACAACTGAAGTATTTATTTTACTTATTTATTTTTATTTGCAGAGTTTTATATAGCGCTGGCTAGACCCGGAGGTATCAGAGCACTTTACATGAGGAACAGTGAGTTACAGGTTACAAAGTTACATCAGTTACACGGAGCCAAGTATAAACAAAGAGAAAAACAGTGATAACACCATAACAAGAGTTATTAGCATATAGCATGCATAGCCAGGACTCACGTCTAATGGGGAATGAAGGTAGAGGGAGAATGGTAAAAAGGGGAAAGGAAAAGCAGAAAGTGTCCGGCAGGGAAAAGTACGTCAGGGGGACAAAGCAGTCAAGTGAGAGACAGACAAACCGGCTGGGGACCAACGGTCCAAAACAACCAGAGTAAAGGTGAAAGTATACAAAGAGAGGGGTGTGGGAGGCCAAAGGAAGGGGTAGACTAGAGGAAAGGTCAATTCAGGCAACACAGAGTAGTCCAGCAGTAATGAGGATCGGACGAAATCGCTAAGATGGAGGACTCACGAGAGCCGATAGCATTATCACAAAATGGCGGGACATACAAAAGTCAATCCAAAAACCATAAAGGTAGCTGACTCAACGGCTCAACGCAGCACTGGAAAAAGGAGGCAGCCATACACAACAGGGAGACGATGAAGAAATATGTCCAATGTCCAGGTGGGTAGGTGTCGGCCAAGGCGGGTGAACCAGAGCCAACTCCTCTATAGCAGCCTAAACAGCTCACCAGGCATCGGCCATGTTGCTCAGGCTACCCGGTAAGTTTAACATTTAAGGTTTCCATATGTTCGAGGCATGTGGGCTGCTGAATTCATATCTGTGCATAGATCGCCGCCTAGTGTTGGGTCCGGATGTTTGCACGTTGTTGTCCTGGAAGAGTCTTCGAAGTATCCTTGGATAGGTGACTCCTCCCCTGGACTACAGTGCGCATGGGCATCCTCTCCATCCTCAGATTGTTTTTTTCCGCCATTGGGTTCGGATGTGCTATCTTAGCTCAAGTTAGGAAAATATTTGGTCGAGGCCAAAAGGCCTTTAGTTCGCGTCGGTACTGTTTATCGATCGGGTTTCGATAGAATTTGTTAGTTTACTAACTTTTCAGCACCGACTTCTTTCGCATTTACCTGTCCATCGACGACTTCGACGATGGAATCCAGGACGCCATTCAAAAGGTGTCCGGTATGCAATGCGAAGTACCCACACATCGACGTCCATCCGGTGTGCAACAAATGCCTTTCACCGGACCACGACGAATCGACATGCATGGCCTGTGCCGGGTTCCGTTCCAAGAAGACTCTAAGGAACCGAAGAGCGGCGAGACTCGAGGCGCGGCACGCGGCACCGGCCCCGGCAGACATCTTCGACGAGGCCGACGTCGAAGACTTAGAAGCCATACCCTCCAGTCCCGTTTCCGAACACGACCCCGGATCGGACGGGGGCGACGAGTCACTCTTCCACAGAGGTGAAGACGACACCGAGGTAGGAGACGACGAGGAGGCCTTAGGGGCCGAGGAGAGTAGCTCCAATGATGAACAAGGCCTACCTGTTCAAACCGAAGAAACACCAGCGCCACGGCCTTTGGCTCCGGTCGAGGGATCGCCTTCGGGCCTTACCCGAGACCCATCCCGTAGTTCTTCGGCCCCGCCCTCGGGCCCGGCCTCGGACGTTCAGCGGCAGCCATTGCCGCATAAGCCAGCTGGTTTCCCTACCACAAAACCGAAACCGAAAGCTGCGCCGGTTCAAACGAAACCGAAACTGAAAGTGGCCTTGGTCGGATCGAGGCCTTCAACGCCTTCGACGCCAGCGCAACGCGTCGGCACCGACCGCACCAAGAGGGACTTCGGTGCCGAACTGGAATCGGGTGACATCGGAGTCGGCAAAGGGAAAAAGGCCATCGGCACCGAGAAACCTACTCGGCTACCGACGCCAACGACACCGAGGGCAATACCGCCTGCTTCGCCACGCGTCGCTCCCTCGACGACGCCGAAGCCTCACGTACCGAGGACGTCGGTGGTGATCTCCACACCTCGACTCGAAGACCCGCCGGCGCCGAAAAAATCCACGCCCGGCTCTACGAACCTGCCCGGTGCCAAAGCCTCAAAGACGCCCCAAGTGCGGCCTGGTGCGACACAAAGCAACAAAACCACGGCGGCCCTCAAGGACCCGTCGGGTTCCGGCCCGATAGGAGCTCCAGCACCCTCAACGGGGCCAGCCAACATTACCTTCGGCTTGCCTCCGTCAACAATCCCGAAGATGTTCCAACTCAGGACACGGGTTACCCAGACTCCAGTTCCACCGGACGAGACGTCGCCGTCATGTGTCATCGACGCCGACACTGGCAGGATGATTCTCCACGACCGAAGAATAACTTCGGAACCGCCATTGGACCCTTTCAGGATCCCACTAAAAAGGAAGCTGCCTGTGGAATCAGAACCTCTCCTTTATGAACCGTTCCATTCCTCCTACCAGGATCCACACCGGTTCTCCCCCGCACGCTCCGACACGGATGCATTGGAGGACTACATGGAGGACCAAGCACCCTACCATGTAGACACAGACCCTGATGACCAGCAGGACCCTGATCAAACTTGGGGCGACCCTGCAGACCCCAGTGCACCTCTCGATACACAGGACCCACAACTCTATGGGGCGAAAACATCTCCCACGGAGGATACTGCGGCGTTCAACGCACTTATTGAACGTGCGGCAAATAACCATGGGGTACAGCTTCACTCGGATACCATCGAGGATGACTTTCTAATGGACACCTTTGCATCCTCAGAAAGACATGTGAAAACTTTGCCAATGCTGAAGGGGGTCCTCAAGCCGGCTAAGGACATTTTCAAGGAACCCACCAGGGCACGAGTGATAAACCCCAGGATTGATAAAAAATACAGATCAGCACCTGGGGATCCTACTTACATCAAAGGACAATTACCACTCGACTCCATCGTCGTAGCGAATGCTCGCAAGAGGGCACACTCGCAAACGACAGGTGACGCTCCTCCCCCGGACAAAGAGTCCAAGGTGCTAGAGACCTCCGGCAAACGAGTTGCCGCCCAGGCTGCCAACATATGGCGCATAGCCAACACTCAAGCGCTCCTCGCTCGCTACGATAGAGCGCACTATGACACATTGGAGCACCTCCTCCAACATCTCCCTGACCACTTCAAAGAAGGTGCGGAAATTCTTATCAGAGAGGGACAGCTACTCACAAATGCTTCCATCAAATGTGCGCTAGATGCTGCAGACACGGCTGCCAGGGCCATAAACACAAGCGTCATGCTGCGACGCCATGCCTGGCTACGAATCTCAGGATTCAAGCCTGAGGTACAAAACAACATACTGAACCAGCCCGTCAACCCCGACTATTTATTCGGCCCCGAGGTTGACACCACCCTCGAAAAGATAAAAAAGGACACGGACACTGCAAAGTCCATGGGCGCTCTCCAAACTCAGTCCTTTCGGAGCGGCTCCTTTCGTCGCCCCGGAAACAAGGGAGCAGGTAGAGGACAGGGGTCACAACAAACGTATAACAAAGGCAATACACAGACCACCTACGATAAAAACACCCGAGGTGGATATCGTGGCTCCAGTACAAAGGGCAGAGGACGTGGCTACGGCAACACCAGGTCCTCCCCCAAGAACAAGCAGTGACGCCCTCTCCCTTCCTCCCGACCACATAACACCTGTCGGGGGAAGACTACAAAGGTTCCTGTCCACGTGGAACTCCATCACCACGGACAGGTGGGTCAAAGATATTATAAAATATGGTTACTGTCTGGAGTTAACCTCCACTCCACCCACAATACCACCAAGAAACCGTCCTATGTCCTCAGAGCACTTAACGCTCTTACAGCAAGAGGTAGAAAGTATGCTTCTAAAAGGCGCTATCGAGGTCGTACCCATCCACGGGGGTTTACTCCCTCTACTTCTTAATTCCAAAAAAGGACGGGTCGCTCAGGCCTATATTAGACCTGAGACCCCTGAACCAGTACATTCTTTCAGAGCACTTTCACATGCTCACTCTACAGCAAGTCCTTCCGCTTCTCAAGCAGGGAGACTTCCTAGCCTCACTGGACCTCAAGGATGCGTACTTTCACATACCCATCCACCCCTCACACAAAAAATACCTCAGGTTCACTGTTCAGGGACGGCACTATCAGTTCAAAGTCCTTCCCTTCGGCGTGACAACAGCGCCCAGGGTTTTCACGAAGTGCCTAGCTACGGTGGCAGCACATTTACGGAGACAGCATATACACGTCTACCCCTACCTAGACGACTGGCTCGTTCAAGCGAAGTCAGCCCAGCAATGTGCAAGCCACATGTCCCGCACCATTCACCTTCTTCACAGTCTGGGATTCTCACTAAATTACCCAAAGTCCCATCTCCAGCCCGCACACGTACAACAGTACCTAGGTGCGACTATAGACACTCTGGCGGCCACAGCTCAGCCAAATTTAGTGAGGATCAACAGCATACAACTGCTGATCTCCAAGTTCAAACCCAATCACTCGCTTCCAGCGCGAGTGTTTATGCAGTTGATAGGCATGATGGCCTCCTGCATCTTCATAGTCCCGCACGCGAGGTTACATATGCGCCCACTTCAGGAGTGCCTAGCACGTCAGTGGAATCAGGCTCAAGGACAGTTGAAAGACCTAGTGTTGGTGAGCGGTCGGGCATACAACTCTCTGCATTGGTGGAATCCACAAAACCTTTGCAAGGGCCGACCGTTCCAAGAGCCTGTCCCACAGATAGTACTGACAGCGGACGCGTCTCTCCAGGGATGGGGAGCTCATGTACTCCACTACACAGTGCAGGGACTATGGACAACACAACAAAAGAAGATGCACATCAACCTTCTGGAACTGATGGCAATCTTCCTAGCCATGAAGGCATTCAAAGTACATCTATGCAACAAGGTCGTGTTGATCCGGACGGACAACATGACCGCAATGTACTACATACAGAAACAGGGAGGAACACACTCTCCACAGTTGTCTCATCTGGCTCAGAGCATGTGGAAGTGGGCCATTCAAAGGAACATGTTCCTCATGGCGGAACACCTCCCTGGCAAGGACAACCAGATGGCGGATCTGCTCAGCAGACACAGCCACCAGATGCACGAGTGGGAGTTACACCCATCAGTACTCCAACCGTACTTCCAGCAGTGGGGTCATCCAGAGATAGACCTATTCGCGACAAGCGAAAACGCAAAATGCCAAAGCTTCGCCGCCAGATTCCCACATCCGCAGTCGCAGGGCAATGCGATATGGATGAACTGGTCCGGCAGATTTGCGTACGCTTTTCCCCCAGCGCCGTTGATAACGCTGGTGGCTCGCAAACTCCGACAACACTCCCTGACACTCGTCCTAGTTGCTCCCACGTGGGCACGCCAGCCGTGGTACACCACCTTCCTCGAACTTTCCGTGGTGCCGCATCAAAGGCTGCGGATCAAACCCGCGCATTTGACGCAGAACCATGGAGAGGTTCAGCACCCAGATCCGCAACAGCTGAACCTGGCGATCTGGCTCCTGAAGTCCTAGAGTTTGGCTATCTCAACCTGCCACCTGACTGTATGGACATCATCAAGGAGGCCAGGAGACCCACTACCAGAGCTTGCTATGCAGCCAAATGGAAAAGGTTCGTCATCTATTGCGATAATAATGACATCAACCCGCTGGACGCATCCATCCACAACATCATCTGTTACCTCTTACACCTATACCGATGCAATCTGGCGTACACCTCTATACGTGTCCATTTGACCGCAATATCAGCCTATCTGCAAACCAGGCAGCACCTCTCTCTATTCAGAGTGCCTGCCATCAAAGCATTCTTGGAAGGGCTCAAACGAGTCATTCCACCGGCTCCAATGTGGAACCTCAACTTGGTCCTCACACGCCTGATGGGTCCACCCTTTGAACCTCTACATTCATGCGAGATTCAATTCCTTACCTGGAAAGTGGCCTTCCTGGTAGCGATCACTTCCCTAAGAAGAGTTAGTGAACTCCAGGCACTAACCGTTCAAGAGCCATTTATTCAGGTTCACGCCAACAGGGTCGTACTACGTACCAACCCCAAATTCATGCCCAAGGTAATATCGCAGTTCCACATGAATCAGACTATTGAACTGCCCGTTTTCTTCCAAAACCCACAAACTGTTGCAGAAAGGGCACTACATACACTAGATGTACGGAGGGCCCTCATGTACTACATCGACAGGACTAAACCCTTCAGGAAGACAAAACAACTGTTCGTTGCCTTTGCCCCACACCACAAAGGTAACGCCATCTCCAAAGCAGGGATAGCCAGATGGATAGTTAAGTGTATTCAAATCTGTTATCAAAAGGCAAAACGCACATTAACTATTCCACCACGAGCCCACTCAACACGTAAGTTGGGGGCTTCCATGGCCTTCCTAGGAAATATTCCCCTGCATGATATATGCAGAGCAGCCACATGGTCCACTACACACACATTTACAAAACACTATTGTGTAGATGTGCAGTCAAAACAGCAGGCAGCTGTAGGACAGGCTGTTCTCAAGACACTTTTTCAGACCGCTGCAGCTGGCACGGGTAGCCGCCGCTAATAGAGGGCACTGCTATGTATTCTATGCACAGATATGAATTCAGCAGCCCACATGCCTCGAACTGAATATGCTACTTACCAGTATGCATCTGTTCTTGGCATGTAGGGCTGCTGACATTCATATCGCCCTCCCTCCTCCCCGGCGCCTGTCGCAGCTGCAGCTCTCAGAATTACTGCAAGCATGGTCATCACTTTCTGTATCTACTCCATCACTGCCACAATGGCGAAAAACAATCTGAGGATGGAGAGGATGCCCATGCGCACTGTAGTCCAGGGGAGGAGTCACCTATCCAAGGATACTTCGAAGACTCTTCCAGGACAACAACGTGCAAACATCCGGACCCAACACTAGGCGGCGATCTATGCACAGATATGAATGTCAGCAGCCCTACATGCCAAGAACAGATGCATACTGGTAAGTAGCATATTCATTCCATCGGTAACACGACTCCCGGTGTTACTGGAAAAAGCGCCCCCCCCCCTCAGCCTCCAGTTCGCCCCCAGAAGAGCCGAGCGCGCCATCGTAGTTCATCAGATCCAGGCAGAGGAACTCGCCACCAGCTAGACCTCGGCCATGGTCCGACCCAAGTCCCCTCCCCGCTCACTTCGAGCCTCTGAACTCTCTCATCTCCCGGCACTCGTCTCTCCCCAGCTGCTCGATCATTCTCGGCGCGAAGAGAAAACAGGCTCCGACCCAGGGGATCAGTCCCCTAGCTCCCCCTAGTATGCTAATAAAAACCAGAATTAACACCAAAAATGTGTTCTAGTTTTGTTGTTTATGCAAGGAAGGGGGCAGTGGGGGGGAGGGGGGAGTGGGGAGTGGAGGTGTAGGGAGGGAGGAGTGGATTGGAGTTCAGGGTTCGAGGGGATGGGAGGTGTGGGGAGTGGAGGTAGAGGAAGGGGATGAGTGAGCGAAGTGGAGGGATTGAGGGGGGAGTGAAGGTGGGAGAGTGGAGTTGGAGGTAGAGGGAGGAGGGAGTGGAGGTGGAGGGAGGTGGGAGTGGAGTTGAATAAGGGCACGATTGGCGAGCTATTGTGATATGCCCTGGGCAGAAGTGACAAACTTAAGGGTAGGTTTGCTTTCCGGGTACACCAACAAGGAGCAGTATTGCTGAACTTTAGTGAAAGTTGACGTGCCCTGTACTGGAGTAAGGGCCCTGTCCTGGAGTAAGGGCAGAATTGACGAGCTGCTTTAGTGGGGGTGGGTGTGCCCTGAGCAGAATTGACGACCTTTAGTGGGGCTGGGATGTCCAAGGTTGGAAAAAAGGGTGTTGCAGGGCAGAATTGAGGAGCTTTGTGGGAGGCGGGCGTGTCCAGGACTGTAGTAAGAGGATGCAGCAGGGACGCTTGTGTGGTGCTGTAAGAGATGTGCGCCAATTGACAGGTTGGGAGGATTGATTCATGTTTGAAGGGCAGCCGCCTATGGCTCTTGGGGCAGGAATGGGGGCGCTGCAGGTCCATCTTTATCAAAAGAAAGATGTGCGGGCGCTGAGACAATATTTTAGAGATTAGCCAGAGGGAAACTCGATAAAAACAGGTTGAAATCATACAGCAAAATAGCTATGCAATAGTGAACTAAAAAGAAAGGCACAGGGTCGTGACAATAGCCCCCTGAAGTGGCAATAAGAAAAGAGGCGAAATGAAGGCGTCTACAATTTTCCTGCTACTATACCCATTCTGAAGATGTAAAAAGAAAGTGTCAGTCATAATAATGATAAAGCTCATGGTCATCATCGAACTGCAACGTTTTAGAACCAACTCCAACATTTGCTGTACCATAAAGTAGCTATCATTTGAGCTAATTAATGAATAATGTATTAACACGAGTTCATTACAACAGCAGCTGCAAAGACTTGCTGAGAGAAAACGGACTCGTGAAATGTGAGGAAATGTGACATCTGAAGCGCATTGTAACAGGAGCTGCAAAGACTTGCTGCGATAAAACAAACTCGTGAAATGGGACATCTGAAGCGCAGAGATGATAAGAGACGATGGTGCCAGCCAGGATGGGGCGCTGCCATGCAAGCAGCAGGGTGACGCTGACGAGCGCGGAAATGTGAGGCAATGTGAAATCTGAAGCGCGGAGATGAGATGAAACGATAGTGCCAGCCAGGAGGGGGCACTGCCATGCCAGCAGCAGGGTGACGCTGACGAGCGCGTGCACATCTTCTGTCTGTCTGTACCCGTGCACATCTAGCTGCGGAATCCGTATTGACACCAAAAGGTCCTCGCATGGCGATACAGCGCATGCGCGCTGCTAACGCCAGGCGAGACCTAAAAAGGGCAGAGAGGGATGCCGGTAGTGCGGTGCACTAAAATGTCTTAAATTCAGCCATCTCTTAAATAAAGTTATGAAAAGCATTATCAAAATATCCATAAAAGACTCCTATAATTGTTACCAAACAAACATGAGAAGAGAAACCTCATATTGTTAGTGTAAGAGACCATTACATTAATGTCCCCATCTTTTGTGCTTCTTCAATTACTCTGAATAATTTGTCCATCACCAAGAACCTTGGGGAGTACCTAATTTTGCTGTGTATGTGTGCACACTTTTTCTTTTTGATTGAATAAGGACTTAACGTGTCGCAGATGCGATAAACATTTATTTGGGGGGGAGGGGTTAGTAAGAAAAACTACAAAAAGATGTAATATAACCATGCGTTGTGTTGTTGCATGCTACAGAGGTTAATGTATTCTTGAAAAATCAACTGGACATTATACGAAGCTGCTTGATGCAACTATGCTGGCACATGAAATATTTATTACTTGTTTTTTTAAAACAATAAAATACAAAACAAGAAGAGAAATAAAGGTATGGGGGTGTGAAAATATATTTTCAAAAGCTACAATAAAAGGTAAACTTCCAAAGGTTATGGGTTCAAAATAAACAGATTCAAATTATCACTCCTGAGGCTTGAGCCGGGAGTTATTTGCTTTGGATCAGCTACCACAGAGCGTTTTTCTGTTGGAAGTATTGTTATTTTTATTTATCGCTTGCCTGGCGCTAAAAGCTATTTTAACCTAACTATTAAATGTGACATGATTGTATTTTCTTTTCTCATAGTACCTTTCATATAGTATTTTTCTCTCACCTTGCTGGGAGGCTGGACATCGACCCTCGGCGTCTTGCGCTCCTGATCCGCCATTTTGGGTGAGGCTGGGTTAGCAGACCAGGCCTGCCTCGCTCTCACACCTGATCACCGATAGTCCTGCGCTTTGCATAAATTAGAGTGCTGGTGCGAGCGCGCCGCTGGCGCGCCTAAGGCAAGCCCGTCTGCGCCCGTCTGCGTCCCTAGAGCGTCCAGCGCCAGCCACGCTGTGTGATTCAGACCAGGGGATCCGGATACAAGGAGTTCATATAGCCGTTCGGAATTATTAGTGCTGAATACGACTGAGTGTAGCAGGGAAGATAAATGGACTGTTCTGCATAGCATAGTAAGGAGGTGCCCTATATGCCAGTTCTGCCTGCAATTTAAACCTTCAGCCACTGCCCTGCGCCCTGAGAGGACTTATCGTCTTCAGGCTGTGCTTATTAGTGCCCGTTCATTGGTCAAACATGCTCATGACATCTATGAACTCCTTTCTGATGAACGTTTGGATTTGCTATTTGTCACTGAATCCTGGCTCAATGAGTCTTTTGCCCCTGTGCTTGAGGAGCCGTCCCTCCGGGATATAAAATTGCTATAGTCGATCGTACAACTGGAAGAGGGGGTGGGATTGCAGTAGTGCTGAGAGACACCTGGGTTTTCACCAGTGAGGCGTCAGTCGGGCTAGTGGACAGGAAGGCTCTTGATTTCACCATTGTCTTCTCTCCACATTATACACATTGGGCGGCACGCTGGCTTATCCCCCCCCCCCCCCCCCGGTTCTTCAAAATGCTTTTCTGAAAAGCCTGGATTACGTCATAGTCCCTCGTGCCCTCCCTGGATTACGTCATAGTCCCTTGTGCCCTCCGCTTTACAAATTTTCTCCTTGTGGGAGATTTTAACATCCATGTTGACTGCCCCGGGACCTTGGACGCCAGGGAACTAATGGATCTTCTGGATTTGGCGCAATTAGCCCAGTGGTTGAAGGCTCCCTCTCACATAGGGGGGCATACGATCGACTTGGTCTGTTCAAACTTCGCCCTGTCTATTGAGGACCCTATCCAGGTCACTTGGTCTGACCATTTTTTGGTCCACTTTTCCTGGTCAATGGGGATGTCATCTATCCCTAGTGCTTCGACTCAATGCAAACCTTCACCGAAGATTGAAATTCCAGTCCTTTCCATGGCCCTTTCACTCTCCCGTCCGTTGCTATCTCACGATTTGGAAAAGGCGGTAGAAGGTTTTGCTACCTGGGTTAGTCAGGGTGTTGACTCTGTTTCCCACCCTATTTCAGAAAGGCAGCTGCGCTCTCTTCCATCTCAACCTTGGTATACCGGCGCACTTAGAGAGCTCAAATTGGGCTGTAGGAAATTAGAACGTCAGTGGCGCTTGGAGTACTCTCCATCAGCGAAAATTGGCTTGCGTAAAGCCTAAAGTGATTACTATGCAGCCATTAAACTGGCGAAGAGTAGTTTCTATGCAGATTATATTGCCGAAGCTAAAAACAATGGTAGAGAGATCTTCTCCATTGTTAGAAGCTTTTTGACACCTTGCGCCGAACAAGCGGCTTCACCTGCCTCATTGCAATGGTGTGAGGAGCTTTCCTCCTTTTTCATTGAAAAGATACAATCCATCCAAGATAGTTTGGTGAAGAATGTTCAGGGGCCAAGTGCCCCCTACCAACTGCCTCTCGCCACATTGTCCTCTGTGCCACCTTCATTTATCGTTTTTTCTCCCATAGCTGGGTCAGATATATTGGCTATTCTCAAAACCCTTAAATCAGGCTCTCCGACGGACCCATGTCCCGCCAGGGTTCTGGCAGGAGTTGTTGAGGTCGTCTACCTAGAAGTAACATCGATCATTAACCTTTCTCTATGCACGGCAAGGGTCCCTCTGCTTTGGAAGCAGGCAAAACTGCTGCCACTTCTAAAGAAACCCTTGTTAGATCCGCTGCAATCTGCCAATTATCGCCCTATTTCTCTCCTTCCGGCTCTGACTAAGGTCTGCGAAAAGGTAGTCTTTTGTCAGCTTGACACCTTTATTGAAACATCCGGTGCCCTTCATCCGGCTCAGTCCGGATTTAGGAAAACCTATAGCACAGAGACTGCATTAGTTGAAATGGCAGGGGCAATCAGGGAATGCCTGGACGCGGGTGGCAGGGCGCCCTTGATATTGCTTGACCTCCCTGCCGCCTTTGATACGGTACCCCACCATCTTCTCCTTACCCGTCTCTTAAACATCGGCATTGCTGGTCCTGCCCTGGATTGGCTTAGATCTTTTCTGGAAGACCACTCTCAGCAGGTCTGGTTACCACAGTTTTCTTCAGCCGCCAGAAAAGTGTCTACGGGAGTCCCTCAAGGCTCCACCCTGAGCCCTTTGCTTTTCAACATCTATCTGACGCCCCTAATTTTTCTGACAGAGGAGCTGGGGGCTAAAATAATTGCTTATGCCGATGATACCCAGCTCCTATTTGCCTGGAAGGACGCCGACTTGTCGACCTCTTTGGTTCAGAACTGTCTCTCATCTGTATTTCAGTGGCTTGCTCCTGCCCAACTGAAGTGCAATGAGCATAAGTTGGAGGTCCTTCTGTGCGGTTCGTATTCCACCTGTCTTTAGAGAAATTATGTGGCCGACAGACTTCCCTCGCCCTAAGTCAGAGGGCATCTCTGCTAAGAACTTGGGGATCTGGTTTGGCGAAGACCTTCGGTTTTCTGTGCAAATTAAGAAACTCATCGGAGTTTGCTTTGGCACTCTCAAGTCACTTAGAAGGTTCTTCCCCGTGCTTCCCAGGTCTGCCAAGGAAATGGTCGCCCGTGCACTCATTCTTTCTCGCATTGACTATGCTAACGCACTATACTGTGGCATCCCAGGATATCTGCTGAGAAAACTGCAGACCATACAAAATGCCATGGCTAGACTTCTATTTAACATCTCTGGAAGATCTAGCGTGAGACAGCACCTACGAGACCTGCATTGGCTTCCGGTGGCCAGAATAGTGCAATTCAAAGTCCTCACGGTGGCCCATAGAGCTCTTCATGGTTTGGGGCCTTTGTACATCAGGAAGCGGTTTTGCTTCTACGTCCCCAGCAGAGCTTTGCGCTCAGCCGTCCAACGTCGGATGATTATTACTCTATTTCGCAGGTACCGGTTGGGAGGTCAGTCCATCTCTGTTAAAGCAGCTATGGCTTGGAATTCTCTCCCACTGGAATTGCGGCATATTGAGGATCTTAGACTTTTCAAGAAACAGCTTAAAACTCTTCTCTTCAATTAGCTGATCCATATTCTCCACTCCATTGGGCTTTGATAACTGCACGCGCCAGGACACTCTTGAGTATTTGAGCGCGCTATAAAACCCTTTATAACATAACATAACATAAACAGATGCTTGAGCATTTAAAACAGGCTAGAGTACAGTATCCGCATATTAGAAAAGTTCATGGTTTAACAAAGCGCACTGTACATTATCTTAATTGACACTTGACGAGCGAGGAAATGTGAGGCAATGTGACATCTGAAGCGCGGAGATGAAACAAGACGATAGTGCCAGCCAGGAGGGGGCACTGCCATGCCAGCAGCAGGGTGACGCTGACGAGCGTGTGCACATTTTCTGTCCGTCCGTACACGTGCACATCTAGCTGCGGAATCCGTATTGATTCCAAAAGGCCCTCGCATGGCGAGAGCAACGCATGCGCGCTACTAACGCCAGGCGAGACCTAAAAACGACTTTGTCACTTTGGAATGTCTCTGCAATCCTGGTGCCTATCCTACTATGGATCCTAAGCAACTGGGCAAAGTACCCTTCGGCACTTGACTCTGTGGTAGTGTGAGGTGAGTACTCTAAAGCTTCTCAGGGCATGAGGGAGGAAAACATAGGGGGTGAATACAGGCTCACAACACAAAATATGCTTGGCAACAGCACTAAATGATTGTCCAGTCAGATATTTGCTTTATGAAAAAGGAGTATTTATATATGAACACTGAGTAAAATACAACATTCACAATGCACACTGTCCCCTGAGGTTACGGCTGTGGTATTTCATAGGCAGGTCCCCGAGTTTCACTCCCCTCTCTCTAGTGGAAGTGTTCATTCCCAATTCGCTATAGGTGACATTCATGTTAAAGACACACAATTGATAGACGGAATGCAGAACAAATCAAAACATTCACCCCCACTCAAGAGATCTGGGTTAAATCCATCATTCTTTTGCTCACCATGCCACACCAGTTTGGACCTGGCTATTTGCAAATCAGTCTTGACCCCGTGCCTCATGGGAACAGTCCAGCCCGAACTGCCAAGCCAGGTCCTCCCTGGACCGGAAACAAGCATCCAAGGTCCGGTTTCGGGGTTTCACCCCTCTTCCGCCAGGATAGCTTGATTCCAGTGGCACAGTGAGACCAGGACTCAAGTCTGAGCATACCTGGCGCACTTAGGGCGAGAAAGCAAAAGACACACAATTGATGGACAGAATGCAGAACAAATTAAAACATTCACCCACAGTCAAGAGATCTGAGTTAAATCCATAATTCTTTTGCTCACCATGCCACCCCAGTTTAGACCTGGCTATATGCAAATCAGTCTTGACCCTTTGCCTCAATCCAGCCCGAACTGTCAAGCTAGGTCCTCCCTGGAACGGAAACAAGCATCCTAGGACTGGGTTGGAACGGCATGATGAGCAAAAAAACGATGGATTTAGGCCCAGAACTCTGTACTGGGGTGAATGTATGACATTGTTCTGCATTCTGTCCATCAACTGTTGTTTTAATATTCATGTTAAGCCTCACTAGTAGTCCAATTCTCAAGAGTCCCACTCCAACTCTTTATTAAAGTAAAAAGTGTTCCATCTCCAGAGTGCTATCTGACAGGCTAATTCCCTGGGGCCATCTGGCCGAACAATCAGTCTTACATTCACCAGCAGGGTAAAACTGTTTGTTCGGCTAGTGTCTCTGAGCACTGAAGATGCAGCAGCTGCTTCCGGTAAGTCTTTCACATGCGCGGTCTGAGAGGGCTGCGGTTGTGTGTCTAAGAGTTCCTCACACACAGTCTTGTATTGGCTGGTGGATCCTCTATGCTCCTCCAGTGCTGGTGTGTTTCTTATGTTCCACCCCACTTGTGGGGGGAGGGGCAGTGCACTTGATACTGGTCCTCAGTCATGGCTTGGGCCCACTCAGGTCACCACACGGCCTCCTTTTTTCGATGACTGTCTTGACCAGACCAACACACCAGACCCCTGTACTCCTGGAATACGGTGATACCGCTCCGCCTGTGCGCATGGGCTACAGCCTAATCGGCACAGCAGCAGTTTTCACAGTGGCCCCCACCTAACATACAGGGTTGCATTCTTGGTCCCGCACAACGGCTAAGGTCCAATCGGCAGTCTAAGGCTGTTATTTAAATTCTGTAATTGAATTGTCGCCGACATGGTATCTGCATATGGACAACGACCCACTCAGTGCAGCAACAGTCATGGCTCACTTCACGGAACACGCGAAATGACCTGATTGGTGCAGCATCTGACTCCTCATACCTTGCTGTGGGAATCCAATCACCAGGATCCCCAATGGACCTTGCTCCCTCCAAAGCTCTCTTCTCCCTCACAGGTCACACTATCCTTGGCAACCAGGCAGGGGCTGGTGCTCTAGGCGCCAACGACAGGTGGTCTTGGATTCCCTGGAAGATGTACCCTCACCCAGCTAGAAGACTAACAGGCCTTAACCCCCAGTCCTGGTAACAGGTAGAAGAAGTCTTGCTGAGATTCTTCCCCTTGCACAGCCCGACTGTCTGTTTGGCAGTTGACAATATTTGGCGGGGTGGGGCTCAAGCTCCCTTTCCTATAGTCCATTTCCAGATACCAAACGTGATATAGAGTATGAGTAATTGAAGTTTATGTTTGGGGTCTGCTTCCTTTTGAAGTGCCCTCTCCTCTGCTCTGCCCTTTCTCTGTAAAACAGTATTTAAAAGCAGCAGCAACTCCAAATCTGATAGCCCAACAACACAGGCCATTGGAGGAACTAGAGGTTCACACCAGTGTATATCAAACGTTTACCCCAGGGCCACAGCCCCTTCCCTTTCCTGGTATATGTCCAGTCCCCTTCCTAGCGACCTCTCTCTGAATCAAAGAGCACCCTTTGAATTGTACTGGAGAGCCTGGCTCTCCCTTCCTCCAGTGTGTGCTCCACCCAGCTTACAGGGATGCAGCAATATTCAAATCTGTCTGGGGCGATTCCTCGCCTCTTCTTCCTCCAGTCAGCAGTTGGCCTCCAGAAATGGAACCCAGAGTCTTCCATGTATTGTGTGCCCTTAAAAGGCACATATGCACTTAGTGCATGCAAATAGCATACATGTACTGCACAGAACTACATCCTTTATGTATTATACCCTTTGCAGGCACTCATACACCCAGCACATGCATACACACTGCACAGCACTGCATTATCCATATATTGTACCACACACAGAAACACATACTCCCTTCAAATGTGTACCACACACACATTGCACAGCACTCCACTCTACACCGGATATAGGCCTAATGTGAGTTAATCACACAGCAGCAGAACTTTAAATGAGAGAGCCGATAGGATTCACTCCATTGACAAAGGTAAAAAGGACTTGTTCATGCCTAGTCATCGCTACGAGGTATGCTGTTAACGCTGCGCTTGTGTTGCTTAACTCCTGGCAAATGCAGTAGCCTTTCACCAGTATGAGGGTAGTGCTCTCATGCCCCAAAAAGACCAAAGTTTTTGAGACAGGCCTATGTCATGGCACACACACATGATCCGTGCTGCTCGGCCATGACAACATAAATCATCATTAGGGATCCAGACATTATTGCAGTTAGGGCACTCAAAGCAGGGGTGCACGTCCATCACAATGCAAGGGACTTTCCCGTCCCAACACTTCTGACTAATTTATCCTACATCAGCCTTTAAACGTAACACAGCTGTATGCATGGTACACACTGATATCAGGCTAACATATTTCTTCTTAGAAAATTGCTTTTATTTATTTGATGACTGTATAATACCACTATACATGGGTGTCTGTTCATTTCACTAACTACTGAGGGTACTTTTAAAAAGTAATTAGTAACCATATTTAATTTTTTATCATATTAATACTTGTGTGTGCGTTCTTTTGACATTGCACTTTCTAGTACAGGAGCTGCTATCTGAAGATCATGGCTGCAGCTTGCCTGCCACTCCACAGTCCATCTCAGACTTGAAATCTTTGGCTACTGCTTTGCTGGAGACCATTCATGAAAAAAACATGGTAATTCAACATCAGAGGCAGACCAACAAGTAAGTTCCAGGAAAAATATATTTAGATCTCTGTGTAATAGCTTTTTATAGTCCTGTTTCTAGAATTATATATTTCTCCAGCATAGAGTCCTGTATAGAGTTACTTGCTGTGTAATATCCTCTTGTGCCTAGGAACAACGTGTTTGCTCTTGGATTTATTTCTAGCCATAGCATTGAGGATTCCTTTTTGAGCATGTATTACTTACTGTGATTAGTCCCAACCTAAGGCTGTTAGTTAAATTATGCAAATAAATTGTCACTGGAGAATCTCACATGTATCAACCATGATATTTTCTAGTCTACATATCTTTGTTACTCATTTAGTATTATAAAAGATGGTCGTATTGTGGTGTAGTTGACGGTGACTGAGACAATTTTTTACATTATTATAGAAGTGGGAAGAAGATAGGACATTACAATACACTTGACATTGTTCAGTGCTGTGCTTAGTGATGTAATAATGGCACAGTTATCTTAGTTTATGCAAAGAAGGAACGCTTTCCTCTGGCATACCAGTAGCGTTAATCATAATGAAAAAAAGGATTGATAGCACATACTGAGCAATGTCCCAAACATAAATTGTTTAAACAATCTGCACTTGTGAATGTAAATTTAGAAAACACACGCACCACTAATTTAAAGTCTAAAATGATGATGGGGCTTCCGTTTTACTTCTCTTTTCTGCATCTTTCTCCCAGCATGTTTGAATTCTGTCACCTGTACGGGACTGTATTGCGGTTAAAGCTCTTTAACCTCGCCCATGCCTTCTAGATTTTCTCTCTTATGTTTTTTCGACACTAGCTCGTAAACGTTTACAGATATTCTGGAGATCATGGTGGGGAGAGTAGAGGGCGATGAGAGGGCATGTTTTGAGCAATCCTCACATTCAATAGCAATATGTGCACTAATGAGCCTTATAAGACCGCACTCATGAGGAAATGGCACAGAGGGAGAAAATACCCCACTGTACTCAGTGGTTATAGTGAATGTGATATTGCACTGTTGTTTGTGTTTTAGATACATCTGACTGCTCGTCTGTCTGCTAAATGTGTCTCTCAGTGACTCTGTATGTAGGTAATATTGCAGTCTGTATCTGTCATTTCTTCTCTTATTTTTGTTTTTGGCTTCTCATGCACTCTCACCTCCTACCCTATCCTTTCTTTCCAGTCTCAATATCCTCTGTTCCTATCTTTCTATGTCTTTAGCGTCCGCTTTCCTCTTTTTACACTTTCCATCCATATATTTCACTCACGTTCACATTCCTAATCTTCGGCGTCTGTTCTTCGATCTCCATTTCAGTTCCCTCCGTTGTTATGGCTTACCTGTATTCACGCGTCTTATACTTTCACTGTAGCATTCCATTTCATTCTGTTCCTAAATTCATCCAAGTCTTCCAACTCATCCTTGCTACTTCTTTTCCTTTTATTTCCTCTCCCTATCCCTTCCTACACCTCTACTTCTCGTTAAGGGCTTCTTTTTATACTCTTTCTCTTCTAACACTTACTCTCTATCCCAGTCCTTTAATTTCCTAGGTGCCAACATCTTCCAGCCGCAGGGATGTCTATACTGCCAGTTACCAGTCAAAGCATGAGGTGGCATGTTACCACAGGCCCTGGCACAGGCACCTGCAACTTTAGTTGATATGCCTATGCAGTACCGATTCTGTTAGCAAACAAGCATAATTTCCGGAAGCATCAACATCCATATCCCCTAAATGACTCCATATGATCGCTCTTCAATTTACACACATTTTCAATTAAAAAAGATTACTTCACTAAACACTATTTGTTAGTAAAGTCTATTTAATTTCAATTTTTTTGGTGGTAGCCAGTTTCGTTACAGCAAAAAAGTATGTTTTGTACATTGCATTTGTACAAAAAATATGACTATTAATATATTTCTTGTCAAAATCGCACCCACCTTCTCAAAAACAATAGAGAAATTTCACACTTTAGCAATATAGTCCTAAATAGCTTCTCCAAGCAAATTAGTGCTACTGTAGCAGTTTATCTCCTCCATACCAATGTGGCTAACTTCTTTCACTTATAAGGTATCATCTAGCCCAAGAGGATTTCCACCTAAAGATAATGTGATCATTGTAAAACTGCAAAAAGGGCTGCTAAAAACCTGTCCTTAAATAAAACTAGCTGCAGAGGTTTATTTTTAGCGGCATTAAGCTTTGTACGTTATCTTCAGGAGCTGTTGGTCTTTCTGTGTTTGAGGCTTTTCTAGGAACAAGTTATGGCAATCTTTTGAACATCTGTCAACTCCATTTTTACCAATACAGCCAGACAGAGAGCGAGTTATCATTTGCCAGATTCAGTGAAGGCATCTATTACCTATTATCAAGCCGCAAGTCCTCAGTCATGATCAGGAGGTCTGAAAAAAAGTCACACTCCAAGTCTTCTATTTAAACCTTCAAACAATAGATATCTCTGTTTCCCTTTTTCGGTTTAACCCGAAAAGCCAGATTTCAACCTGCCAAACATAGATTTGTTGTCCAGTTTAAACCAGAATGCTTAGTTTTTTGGAGTGCTGACCCATTCCAATATTCCATGTGCATGCTGAAAGTGCCCATTGTGGGCAGACTGTTATGCCCCCCCACCCACCCCCCCCACACAAGCTTACTGTGATGGAGGCCGTGGGAGAGCCAGAAGCAGGAGTCTGTGTCCTGGGGTATTATGCTCTGACCCCGCTAGCGGCACCAATCATGGAAGACTATGGGGCTGTATCATTCAGCTCCACACCTGTCATGATAATAATAAAGAGTCTCCCATAACCTTTTCTGTGAATGTTGTTTACGCCTTGGCCCTTCTTTTTAGTTGTCTGCACTGGACTTGGCACATTTAGTTGCTAGTCAGTGCTGTTAACGTAAATGTGTGTATGTGTTGTATTTTGGTGAATTCAAGTTCTGTCTGTTTTGCTGGGCGGACCTATTTCAGCCTCTGATCAGATTATATGACACCGTATACCTCTCCTGAGGCTAGCAAACCAGCCAACTGCATCCATCCGCTTTTACTGATTTCATCCTGCCTACCAACAGAAACCATTATGTGTCTGTTGTGTGAAAGAGAGCTGTCAGCAGGATTAGAGACCACTGGCGTACTGTAATCAACAACAATGTCAAGCCTCTGATAACTTGTAATTAGTCAGATGGGGGTTGTTCATCATGGCAGTTGGGGTGGAGTGGGTTGAGGCCGCTGCTGAAGAAGCCATCCGCGGACCCAGGAGAACTTAAGAACTACCAAACCATCTCCCTGCTCCCATTCCCAGCCAAGGTCATCGAGAAAGCCTTCAACATCCAGCTCACTAGACATGTTCAGAACCAAAACCTTCTAGACCTCTCCCAATCCGGCTTCAAAGCAAACCACAGCAGCGAGACAGCCATAGTCGCAGCCACAATGACATCAGAATTATTCTAGACCACAGAGAAACAGCAGCCCTCACCCACCTCCACCTTTCAGCAACTTTCAACACTGTATCTCACCATACACTGATCAACAGACTCCACCAAATCGGAATCCAAGGAGCAGCCCTCAAGTGCATCACATCCTACCTCATAGGAAGAATGCAGAAGGCCATCCTCCCTGCCTACTCCTCGCTCCCTAAGAACATCAACTGCGGTGTACCTCAAGGCTCAACCCTCAGCCCAACCCTCTTCAACGTATACATGAAACCCCTGGTCAACATCGCCAAGACCCACATACGCTGCATCATTTGCTACTCCAACCACACCCAACTCATCCTCTCCTTAACCAACAACCACCAAGAAAAAGTTCCAAAAGCGTGAAATATGTGGCTGCCTGGATGAACAACAACTCTCTGAAACTGAGTACTCCTCTTTGGGAAAAGCAAGGATACCCTCTGGAACAACGAATGGTGGCCGCCAGAGCTGGGCCCAAACCCACCAAACATGCGTGCAACTTCAACCTTGACAGCCAGCTATCCTCTATGTAGGAATCACCGTCCAACTAATGACGAAACTCCAGACTATCCTGAACACAGCAGCCAGACTCACATCACCCCTCACCTCAGGAAACTCCACTGGCTATGAGTCGCGAAGAGATGCCAGTTCAAGCTGCTCCCCACGCTTACAAGGCACTACACAACGAAGGACCGGCATACCTCAACAATCTAAACATTTCCAACAACCTACCTGGAAACTCTGCTTTGAATTCCTCTCTCTAGCATCCACTCGCCGTATCTGCCGGACAAACAGTAGAGGCCTCTCCTTTTCCCACCAGGCGCCAAAGGCCTGCAAAAACCTCCCCCTGCACCTCCGAGCTTCACCATCGCTCCAACAGTTTAGGGAGTACCTCAAGACCTGTATGTTCGACCAATAGGATAACAGGCAGCATGAGCATGATCCCCCAGCTCCTCGAGACCCTCACGGGTGATGCAGCCATGCTTTACAAATCCTGATTGATTGATTGATTGATTGACTGCACAAAATAAACTGAAAACAAAGAATAAAGGAACTTATAAAATGTACAGAAGAGATACAGAAAGTAAAGGTACATTCTGAGCCTACAAGATAAGCTGGCTCTGGGTTCTGGAATAGCATTCTTCCTGCTGTAAAAGCACTTTAACGCCTCATCAGGGGCAGTAAGCCCTATAAAAGCACAATTACAACTAAAATTACAGTGTAAAGTCACATGCTAGATGGGCCTGACGTGCAGTACAGAGCGTAAACGTACAAGAGGTTGAACAGGACTTGCTGAATACAGAATGTAAAGGAAGAGGTCAGGACAGGTTGGATACCGAAATTGAAGGTACATATTGAATGTACAGAATCTGTTTGTTCTGTGAAGCAGGTCGGATAGAGAGAGTAGTTGTACACACAGAGCATACAGGACAGGCCAGCAAGAGAATATCTCTAGAATAGTAATGGATGGTTCATTAAACAGCAATTGAAGATTTTAGATTTGTAAGGCGCCGGTGTTGTAGGACAGTGGCTAGACTGTGTAGATTATGATTCTTTTTACATCACATCAGTGCTTTGTATACCTTCTCATTATTGCCTCTAACCTCCACAGGGAGTGGTGGGTGCACTGGACTGCAGTTATATTAAAATGTGTCCTGTTGTTAACCCCATTCCTCCTATTTTACATAACCTTAACAAATCAAGTTTTGACCTATCACTCTCTGGCTGTAAGCTTGCAGCACGGTTTTAGACCTATATTGCCTTTGTTCATTGCATTCATGAAACTTTAATCATGTACTTCGTTTTTAGTTCACATTTGTATTTCATTTTTTGTAACATTTAACATTATCTTTGAGATTTAGTCGAAAGCATATTTGATACATACGTTGTTTTGTGTATTTGAAAATAAAAAGAAGGATGTCTAATATTAAGCCCAAATGTTTTGAACCCCATTAGAAATCATATTTTTCTCTACTCTAGCAAGTGGATTTCCCTTCTACTTCCTGCCACTTTCTAGATATTTTCCACACACTTTCTCTCTAGAGGTCACAAAGGATCACTACCATATGTGCAACATATTGGCTTCTAAGGCAACATAGTGCTACATTAGCCATGCTCGTTTGCTGAATTCATAGAGTTTTACTTTATTGGTAATATCAGGCAACTGATTTAAAGCACAAAGGGTCAGGTATTTTGGTAGAGATACACAGGCACTAAGTTTATAAAGTGCTACTGCCTATTGCAAACTCCGCTGACTTTGTCTCGGTTGAGTTTATATATTTCCACTTGCTCGAAATACCCTTTTCTCCTCTCCGTATCACTTCTATTGTTCCATTTTGATCACTTACTCCAATGTCCTTCCAAAGCCAGTTTTTATCTTTTCTATTGTCGTTCTCACCCTCACTAACAATTTGTTTCCCCTTTCTTCAACAAATTCCTTATACTTGGTCTAAATACTCGTGCTTCCCATTATTTCCCTACTGTGCTATTTTCTTATTCTTCTGATAGGTACAGTGTTTCTTCACTCCCCGCCCCCCCCCCCCCAACTCATCATCGTTTTCCTACTGCTACTATATCTGTTTTACTGCCACTTAAAACTTCCTCCTTTTCTGTTATCTTTGACACTCTACCTGTTTGCCTGAAAACAATTCAAACCCTTCCTATGAACTCAAATTCCTCAACTTATTCACATAAAACTGTGCTTGTTTGTTCAAACAATTTCAATCCCCCTTTCAGTGATTCTTATTGATTTGTTATTGTTAACCTTGCCATGTTTAAATGAGGCACTGCTATGCGTTTGCATTCTTCAACCCTCATCAAGTAGCTTTGGAAGAGGAGTTTTTTCAGTTAAGAATATGTTATATTCTTTTTCCACGCAGAATTTTAGGCAATCGTGTTGCAGAATTGGAGAAAAAGTTAAGAACTCTGGAGGTGTCTGGTTTGTGGAGTCTTCCAGGTTAGTATGTGCGAAGAAACAAATCCTGCCAGTGAATAAATCCTTTCCTCTTTCAATGGAAATGTGTTATGTTATTGTAAATATATTTTTAGTTTACATGTATTCATGAAGGACCGCATGACCTTTTAACCATGAATTCTTAAACTACATCTCTCATAAATATGTGCAGGTCAGGCGTTGGTTCATTCAGGTATTCAGAAAGTGGATCAAAACATAACCAACTCTGACCCCCTCTATGCAAAAGTAACATTCTGCCACATACGTATATCCAGTATAATCGACTTCCATGCCTTCTTGAGTTCACGGGGCTCCTGAGGGCTGGCAGAAGGGAGTCCCACCAAGTTATGTTGTGACTACAATATACTTGATGCAAATCACTTGTCATGTGAGATGGATGTGGATTAAGAACTTAAGTGGTTGTCATGCAAGAGCAAGCAAAGGGCCTTATGGGTAATGTTGGCTTGTTTGACGTTGCCCTAGGGAGCATTTTGTTTTTGTTGGGACTAAAATAATGTATTTCATACAGCAACTCTGAGAGGAATTTAATCTTAATAACAAGTAAGGCTGGAAGCTCCATGCTTTCAAAGTCAAAAACCTGCACTGTTTGGTCTTGGTCCCACTCCTCGTTTTCATGTAGCCTCTGCGCATTTCGGGGAAAGAGCCGTAGATCGGCCAGCCTTTGGGAGCACACTGAAATGCTTTTAGAGATGTCAGAACTTATCCTGGACAACAATTTCTTACTTTTCAAGGAAAAGTGGTTTAAACAAAAATAAGGGGTGGCTATGGGCTCAAAGTTTTCTCCCTCGTATGCTAATCTATTCATGGTCAGACTGGATGAATAATGGATTTGGAGCGAATGGGGTAGTAACTGGAATGACTCAATCTTATTCTGGGGCAGATTCGTAGACGACTTTCTGATGGTTTGGAGAGGCTCCACCGAAAAACTTCTTGAATTCTTCACACACCTTAATAGCAATGACAAAAACATCACATTTACGTTTCAGTACAGTCAGAGGAACATCACATTCTTAGATGTTGAACTCTTCATTCTAGATAATAGGATCCAAAGCAGACTATTTAGGAAACCAACAGCTTGTAATGCAACCCTTCATGCCTCAAGTGCACATTCAGGTCACCAGATTAATGCTATCCCATATGGCGAATTCACACGTACCAGATGCAATTGTAGTACAGAATTGGACTTTAAGGATTGTATAGAGAGCATGGCCACTAGATTCTCAAGCAGAAGGTATGCTAAGGGAACCATAAATAGGGTCAAAGAGAGAATCTCTTAAGATCAGTCGACAAGACACCCTTAAAAACAAACCAGAAAAGAGAGAGAACAAAACAGTACGTTTAATTACGGATTTTAACAAGCACGCAAACACTCTAACAGGCAGTATGTGTAGACATTGGCACTTACTCACGGCAGACAAGACACTGCAGAGATTTACAACATCAAGGCCTGAGATTATCTTTCGCAGGGGTGTATGCCTAAGAAATATACCCAGCCCTAGCTACCTAAAAGTGGAACAAACACCAAACTGGCTCACCCAACACACTTTGGGCTTTTTCAAATGCGGCCACTGCTCCATGTGCAGATAGGCCACTGACCAAAAGAAAGAATTTAGGGAACCTAACAATAGGGTGTACAAAATTTACAACAACATCATATGTTACACTCAATAGCATATACTACATATTTAGTGTAAGTGGGGTCTAAGATACATTGGAAGTACCATCAGGAGCCTCAAAGAGCGCATTGGGGAACACATGAGGGCTGTAAAGCAAGGGGAAAGCAGATATTCGATAGCCACACACATAGCTGTATGTAACTCTCAGAGCACACATAGAACGTTTTCTTTTTATGGTTTTGATGTCACACCCAAAGACCTAAGGGGAGGTAATAGGGAATTAACACTCAGGGGGAAAGAGGCGCTATGGATTATTAGACTTAAAAGTGTCGAACAGGGCTTGGACATGGACCATGAACTTCAATAATTCCTTGGGGATTAGCCCGTACTTAAATCCTAATGAACTGTAACACTAGCTAGCTTATTCCATGCCATCATCAAAGCTTATAGAGTACGCCTATTATCATCCCTACTTTTCTTGGTAGACTACGTACTGTTGCAATACATGATTGTTTCTGTATTTATGAAGTGATTTACTCGTACTGGATATTGAAATTGCTATAGACTATATACTGTGAGGAATTGAGACCTCGAGACTTAACATATTGTAGACCATGTACACCATCACAGTTATAGAGTACTCCCATCATCATCCCTATTTATTTTGGTAGACTACATACTGCTGGAATATATGACTGTTTCGGTATTAATGAAGGCATTTATTCGCACTCGATACTTAACATGTTGTAGATTATGTACAGTTAGGAATTGAGACCTCGAGACTTAACATGTTGCAGACTATGTATAATAAGGAACTGGGACTAAATTCTACAGTCCCCACCTAGCTATGTCACAGAATTCACTTTCACATTGCATTAAGCTTCCTAAAATGCTTTTGTTCTTATACTAGCTAGAATCAAGACCGACTGCCACTGTCCCTAATAAGTCTAAGAATTTATAGTTAAATATAAATATTAGGTTCACCCAGTTATGTCACAAAATTCACTATTACATTGTCACACGTCATATGTCACTAAACACACTATCATGTTGATTAGTTCGGGTCAGAACGACAAAGCTCTTGGATATCAAGAGAAATTTCGTATAAGGATGTACTGATATATAAACACCGCAAGCACGTTGCCACAAATGCCACTTGTTTGGTAGTGCACCGCAATGCTGTCATGTGTCCCTGCAGAAACAGATTACCAAGCGGAGAGCGTTTTAATCTTTTGGGCTTCCCACCAGCCCATTGCCACCGACATTCTGCTAGTTCACAATGATATTGATTCTAGTGCCCCGGGGGTCCTGATACACTACTCCAACATGGCGCCCAAAATGGGTTCAGGGATTCCAGTGCTCCGGGGGTCCCGATACACCACTCCAAGATGGCGCCCGAAATGGGCTCAGTACCGTATTATTCCGCCCTCATGCTTCATTATTTAAGACAACGCCGGGGTGGCCTGCTGCAGACTGCTGATTTGCACGGTGAACACGCCACGGCCTAGAGATTCGAAGGGTTCTACAGAATACTGCCGGTAAGGAATGATAAAACAGACTTACTAGAGTCTCAATACGAGATAGAGGAGTAAGGGATAAAATTGCTAATACAATATTAATTTTACCGTAGGATGGGGCAGCTCTTTTGAAAGAAAAGTCTCTTACATTTGGAAGCAGATTTAGCTTTCTGGACACAAGACTAACTGGTCCACCTCTTCAGGAGCAGAACTTATAGGAACCCCTTCCGGGTTGGAAGTATCACCGGAATTCAGGTAGGGGGATCCTTCATGGTACCTAGTACACCTTATTATTATTGCCATTTTTAGAGCGCACGGCTACCTCCAACGGAGGTGTCCCGGCGCTAGCAGTGGCAACAACAGCCAGGGTTCACGGCCTAGTGAAGGAACTATAAGGAATGCTAAAGAGCCAGGTTTTCAGTGTCTCTCTAAACAGTCCTTCCGCCTTGGCCTTCCTAATATGTACATGCATCGAGTTCCATAAAGAAGCAGTTTTTACTGAGAACGAACGCCCCTCCAATCCTAGCCTTTGTGAATCGTGGAATCGCAAGCAGTTCCTGTTGGTTAGATCTTAGGACCCTTGTCTGGGAGAATTTCTGTAGTCTCTTCTTCAGATATTTTGGGCCGTTCTCCCCCATCGCTCTATAGGCTAGGGTCAACACCTTAAATTCTATTCTTCTCCTTACCGGCAACCAATGAAGGCTCTGCAGGTGGGGGAGATATGATGGCGAAGCGGCACATTTCTGATTAGCCTGACTGCTGCATTTTGGATCGTCTGCAGTTTCCTGATCAGATAGGCAGGAAGACCCAAGTACAAACTATTAGCATAGTCCAGTTGTGATGTGACCAGTGCATGGACCACCGTTTTCCTACAATTCATTGGGAGGAAAGGAAGGAATCTCCGCAAAGCTTTTAATTTCCAAAAACACAGAGAGGAGCCATGACAAATCTGGGCTCTACCTGTAATTTTAGAGTCGAATTTAAATCCCAGGTTCCTCGCGTACTCCACTGGGAAAGGAGGGGGGATTAACTGTGAAGGCCACGAGAGTTCAGCCTGTAGAAGAGACGCCTGATTAAAAAACAGCACCTCATTTTTTTCAGTGTTTAATTTCAAACAGCTATCCGTCATCCATGATGAGATGTTAAGAAGACACTGCTTAAAATTGATGAAGGCTGCCTCGGTATGTTCCCTAAAGGAGACCACCAGCTGAGTATCGTCAACATAAGAGACAACCTTCACACCCCTTTGTTCAGCTAGCAAGGCCAGAGGAGCAAGGTATACATTAAAAAGGGTAGGGCTCAGGACCGACCCCTGAGGGACACCGCACGTCAGAGGTCTGGCGGATGAGACGTAAGGATGGAGGGACACTTGTTGTGACCAGCCATCAAGGAATGAACTGAACCAGGCTAGGACGGTTCCCGTCACTCCCAGAAGCTCAAGCCCTTTTAACAAGATCCGGTGTGATACCGTATCGAATGCTGCGGAGAGATCCAGCAGCACTAGCATTGCGCAACTTCCCTGGTCTAAGGTAGCACGTATAGTCTCTGCCACCTCAAGCAGAGCTGTCTCGGTGCTGTAGTCTACTCTGAAGCCTGACTGGGAGTCATGTAGAAGATTATTGGACTCCAGGAAGGCCGACAATTGTTTCTGGACTTCTTTCTCAAGAATTTTGGCCGGCGTTGGGAGGAGAGAGATTGGCTTAAAATTCTCTGTTCTGCCGGGTCAGCATCCTCCTTCTTGAGGATAGGACTGACAAATGCTGTTTTTCAAAGGGTAGGAAAGGAGCCTGATCTCAGAGAGGAATTCCAAATGGAGTTCAGCATAGGATTGAACCATGAGGCCAGTAACTTAAAAAATCTAGCTTGGCATGGATCGGCCAGTGAGCCTGTTTTGAAACTGTTCAATTCCAACAGGAACGCTTCAGGGCAGAGAGGGCGAAATTCTGACCATCTGCCTGAGAGGTGAGGGGTGGGTAGTGGCCTATCCAACGGCACTGTCAGGGGAAAGGCACAGTAGATCGCCTGAATTTTCTCTTGGAAACAGGTGGCTAGATCTTCACAGAGGGTAGCTGAGGGAGCAATCGAGCTCTTCAATGCCAGCGGTTTAATAAATCCCTGGACTATATTAAAAATATATTTTGCAGAGTTGTAGGAGGACTTACTTTGCTTTGCCATATAGTCCCTAATGGTTTTACGCTTTAGTCTCAGAGTTTTTTTTTAACACAGCTTTATATACGCATTTGGCCTCTGTTTCATAATTTTTTCACCAAGCACGCTCGAGCTTCTTACATAGGCTTTTTCCTAGACGAAGTTCAGTCGGAAACCAGGGGGCCAAGGGTTTCTTCCTGGCCAGTTTCATGGTCTTAATAGGGGCAATTTTATCAAGCAGTGGAAACCAGCAATTGAAGACAGAAGCGTCCTGGCTTGGTTCACCTGTGAGCCCTGGAGGAGTATTCTGCAGTTCCGGGCTCAAGGACTCAGGTACAACCTTTCTCCAGTTTCTTCTGTCTTCATACACTGACCTGATCTGATTACGACCAGAGGTCAAGGTCATGTTAAAAGGGATGAGCCTGTGATCCGACCAAGTTAGCTGTGGAGGGGTCTCTACTTTTAAAGTTTGGTCATTATTAAAAATTAAGTCAAGCATATGGTCTGCCACGTGGGTGGGTGACACTACCTTTTTGGTTAAGTTTAGCCCTATAAAAGTATCTGCCATTTTAGAGGCGAGGGGGAACTTGTCATTGTCAATGTGGGCATTAAAAAATCACCTAAAACTGTGAAATTAGCATGCCTCAATGAAAAGTTTGCAATGATGTCATTTAGATCTAGTAGGTGAGTGTGAGAATGTGGGTTTCTCAGACTACTTATGCTCTTTGACTTGATGTGCTCTGGGACCCTGTCAATCAGCACCTCAGGGCCTGTGTTCCTTCCCTAAAAACTGTATTGAAGCCTAAACCCAATTGGCATCTCTGGCCACATGTCAGCCCCTGGTAAATGGTACCCTAGGTACCCAGGGCCCTGTGACCAGAGAAGGCCTCTAAGGGCTGCAGCACTTATTGTGCCACACTTAGAGGCCTGGTACCCTGACACACACACACTGCCTTTGCAGGCTGAGTATCTTGGTGCAGAACAAAACAGAGAGTCGACATGGCACACATCCCTGTGTGCCATGCCCACAAACACACTGCCCTGGCACACCTCAGTCACTCCTCTAGCTGGGTGCACTATGCCAGTGGTGTGGGTGCAGGTGCATGAGCCCTGTACCCCAACAGTACCCAGGTCCATTCCTGGGCACTGTAAGTGCAGTGCTGCCATTAAGAGTATATGGTGCTGGGAGGTTGTCATTACGAACTCCACAGCACCATGATGGCTACACTGAAGACTGAGAAGTTTGGTATCAAACTTCTCAGCACATTAAACCCACACTTATGCCGGTGTGGGATTTAATGTAAAATGCACGCCAGAGGGCAACTTAGAGTTGCCCCCTCAAACTAACCAACAAGCCTTGTCCTGACTAAGAGGCTGCATAGGCTGCCACCCAGCAGACAGGTTGCTGGCCCCCTTGGTAGAGAGCCATACGCTCTCGTGGGCCTGCAACAATGCACATCCTGGGACGAGGTGCGAAGCCTCCTCTCCCAGGATGGGCAGGGGAAGCTTCAAAGGCATGCCGCCTTTGTGAGCCTCCCCAGACCACTTGCTGTACTCAGCAACTGGTCCCCACTGGTTCTGACCCCCACTCTGGCGGGGAGACTGGTGGGAAAACCCAAGGGAGGAAAGGAGGTGTGCCAGCCTCTGTCAACCCCACCCCTCAGGGGGGAGGCGAGGTGAAGCACAACTCCGGGCTCTCTCCATCTTGAGGATGGGGAACCCTACCCAATCAGGACTAGGCTCCTGCCCCCCTCCCACTGGAGAGTGGCAGGATAGGGGGTGTACCCACCCCAGGGAAGGGACCCATTGGTCCCTGACCTTTCCCTACCTGTAACGCCCCTAAATTTAGTATAGAGGGGCACCCTGAACCTTCCTTACTCAGATCGCGATTCCGAAACTACCAAGAAGAAAGAAGACCTGCCATGCAGCTGCTAACAAGAGGATGACACCAACTGACTTGGCCCCAGCCCTACAGGCCTGTCGACCCTCGAACCTGCTCCTGCTAAATCCCGGCGTCTCCAGTGGTCAGCAACCTCGAAAACCCCGGAGGACCCGACTGCTTTGCTCCTCTAAAAGACTGGGACTCCCACGAGCAGTGGTTCTGCTCAAACAAGCAACAACCCCTGGTGCCAAGCCAGGAACCGCGAATCCAGCACACTCTGCACCCGCCGAGCCCGGCCTGTGCCTGAGTGGACAAAGACCACAAGGACATCCCACAGGCGACTGTGACCAAGAATCCAGCACCCAAGGACCCTCCTCAACGCTCCTGATGATGCATGCAGCCTCACAACCGGTGACCCCCCCCCAACCGCGACCAGCTGAGGGTAAGATTTCCCGACACCAAAAGGCACCCCTGCACCCGGCGCCCTGCGGCCCCCTGTGCCCAACTCCTGGGTGCCTACCTAACCTACAGCTCCCCAACTTACCTCTCGAAGTGGTCGTCGCACCTGAAGAATCTTCGTCCCCGAGCTTGCAGCCTCTGTTCGTCTTGCAGCCTCTCCATTGAAATACATTGAGTGCCCGACAGCTCAAAAGCACCCTGCACCCAGCCGCCCGAGGGCCCCTGGAAGTGCAACATCTATCCTATCTTTCTTCCCCACTTGCCCTGTGTAAGTGACCAAGAGCTCAGCTCCCACAGCCGCGTGGCCTGCCTACAAGCAGCCACTAACCAAAGGCCCCCTGCCCGCCATAGGCTAACATAGGGCCTACTCTCTCTGCACGTAGCTGCCCCTGTGCCGCTGAGGGTGTAACAACTGTACCTAGACCCCTGAGTCTATCCCCAGAACCTTAGCTCTGCCAGTCGAGTACTTACCTGAAAGCCGATAACTTGTATTTTCTCCATAGGGTAACATTGACTGGTTTTCACTTTGAAATTCTTCTAAGTGTTGAGTTTTGAAACTTTAAAATATTCACAAAAAATCACCCGATCAACGAAAACTAAATTACTCACCTGTTATCAGGAGAGATCCCAGTGCTGGATCTTTGTGCCCATCACTGACCCTGCAAAGCAATTACAACTGTGTTTTACCGATAACCAAACTTTCCTCCATAGGATAACATTGCCTGGTTTTTGCCAGAAATTCTTCAAAGTGTCAATTTTTTAAACTTACAAATATTCCTTAAAAATCGCCTGCATACTAAAAACGATTTCTTTCAACTGTTTACAGGAGATGCACCAGGGCTGAATCTAGGATCCAGTCCTGAGTAAGAAAAACCTATGCAAAGTAATTGATATTACGTTTACTTTACAATTCCGATTGAGCTCAATGTTATTATTGTGTTTAACTTGTGTTGCCTATTGCAACAACTGTATCTATTGCATTTAAAAGTCTGTTGCTTATTGAAAGTATTTAACTAAAGCATCTCATTCTGAGAAAGTATTTTGATACCTACTTGTGGTTCTAAAATAAAAAAATCTATATTTTTTTATACAAAACAATTGGCCTACAGTTCTTTTCTTAAGTGTGTGAGACCATTTGCTGACTGAGTGTGTACAACAAATGCTTTACGCTGTCCTCTGATACTGCCTTACTGCTCGACCAAGCTACCACTTTAGAGAGTAAGGTTATATCTAACTTTAACCTCTGCCGACTCTGTGCACCCTGTACCTTACCTTGGTACAGTATATACAGAGCCACTTTCTTACAGTGAGCAGCCGGGGAGTCTGGAGGTCTATAGACTAACATTCCGGCAATAGAGGAGGCAGAAGAGATTTTTATACAGAAAGACAGAGCCTCAATCAGCCCTATATTCTCTATTCTCTTATGCGTAATCTCCCAGTCATCTCTCAAGATTACGGCAAGGCAACCCCCCAGTCTATTATCCGCCGGTTAATCGTAGCTATCCTATACCCCCTGTGGAATCGCCAATGATATATCAGGGTTATTGCTGTCTCTTAACCAGGTTTCGGTCAGGAACATTACATCCCAGCGATCTGAATCAAGTGTAAGCCAGATGTCTTCTGCATGTTTGGGAGGGACCTGTAATTGACTAAACAGGCCAAATAGGTGGACTTGGATATGGACAGATTTCCTACAGTGCATGCTGTGGGAGATAATACTATAGGGGAGCCCCTGTTACCATCTACTTCCGTCCGCCTTTTATCCAACTTGAAGGAGCAGGATTCGCAGCCAGACTCCTGTTCCAGTTCTTCTCGGCCTAGCATACAAAAGTCTATACAAGCAGGATCAGAACATCTATATGGCAAGAACGCCATTAATTGCTCCTTAGACCATACTACTCTGGCAATAAGACTGTGACTGGCAGCGTGGCTGGCACTGGCCGCGTTCCGGACGCGGACGGGCATAGACGGGCTTGCCTTTGGAGAGCACGCGTCCGTGTCATCTGCCCTTTTTATCTTGGGCGAGAGCGGTAGCGTCTAAGGAATGGACCGCTAACCACCGTGCCCAAGAGGAGAAATGGCGATCCTGGAGCTCTAACTCAGCTTCGTTAAGTGTCAGGGGAACGGTGCAAACAATCGTTTGGTTATGAGGCAGGCAATACACAAAATAAAGGTTAAAAGGTATGTTCGAGGCATATGAGCTGCAGATTGTACACTTAGCATAGGTCGCCATCTGGTGTTGGGCCCGGATGTTTGCAGTTTGTTTTTCTTCTTGGACCGTCTTTGGAAGTCACGAGTTTGGTGACTCCTCCTTCGGTCCGTACTGCGCATGGGCTTCGGCTCCATCCTCAGATTGTTTTTTTCCGCCATCGGGCTCGGATGTGATCCTTCGTACTCCGGCTTCGAACTTCTACGGTTCCAGCCTCGACGGAAAATCCTCGATTCTTCGAGTTCCTTCATCTTCATCTCTCGAAGCGGCACTTTTTCCATCCCGTACATCGACACCGGCCTTCGGGCCCTCCGCGACTCCGGTCCCGGCCGATGGAAAGGACTCCGTTTAAAAAGTGCCCAAAATGTGGGTCTAAATTTCCCCACACCGACCTCCATCAGGTGTGTAACCTTTGCCTCTCTCCGGAACACGAGGCTCGAGACTGCCCCGCCTGCAAGTCTTTTCGATCGAAGAAAACGATCCGAGATCGAAAGGCTCGACGCACCATGGCGCACTCATCCTCGACAGTTCCACCGGACATCTTCGGAGACGACGCCGAAGCTTCGGGGCAGACACACACCGAACTGGGAGAAGACATCGTCAGCGCTTCCGAGGCCGACGACTCCGACCTGGAGGACGTAACACCAGGACAGCGGGCCGTGAGTACAATGCCCCCTCCCAGCCCCGCACCGAAAACCAAAGAGACTCCGGTTACTCCCTCGCCTGCCGGCCTGGGCAAAACCAAAACCAAAGCCTCGATCACCCCACCTTCGGGCCCGGTGTCGAAGCACTCAAAGTCTCACGGCAGCTCGGTATCGAGCCAGCCGACGCCCGGTGCCGATAAACACCACTCGGCACCGAAGCCTGCAAAATCCAGCTCGACTCCGAAACCACCGGTGCCGAAGCCTGGACACTCGGCGTCGACCAAACACAAACAGAAATCGGTCGGCACCGACGCTCCGGCGCCGAAACAGCATTCGACGCCGAAACACACGGAGACCTCCAAAAAGCAGGGCGTACACAGAACATCGAAACCTCCGGTTCCGAAATCGCCGGTGCCGACAGACGACTCGGCGCCATTGGCTCTGTTTACACCAGACCCTTTACAAAAGACTTTGTCCAGAGATCCAAAGACTGGCCTTTTGACTATGATTACTAAGAAGCGTCGCCTTGAGGCTCCGGCTCCTCCTCCTCCACCCAAAAAGAGGGACTCAGCTACTTCTCCCCTTAGAGTACCCTCCCCACTGCCACCCCCCCTCCCACCACCACCCCCTCCACCTTTACCTCACTACGATCCGGCCCCATCCCCAGACCCGGATGACGGGGACCCGGACAATGACCCAGGGGACGCCCCAATGGATCCCACTCCACCAGGGACCCCAGATCCATGGGAGGATTATAATAACCCTGATGTACCCAATGTACCTCAAGACGACCTATACCCATCAAGGCCGTCTCCTCCAGAGGACTCTTTAGGGTTTCACCATTTAGTGCAGAGAGCAGCACACTACCATGGGGTGGACATGCACACGGAACCAGTGGAAGAAGACTTCCTACTGGATACATTTGATTTACAAGATCGTTCCACTGCTATTTTACCCATGCTTAAGGGTGTCACCAAGCACGCTACAGAGGTATTCAAAGACCCTGTCAGAGCCAGAGTACTAAACCCTAGAATAGAGAAGAAGTACAAGGCGGCACCCACAGACCCTGCATACATCAAGGGCCCTGCTCCTCTAGATTCCCTAGTTGTCTCCACAGCTAGAAAGAGGGCTAACTCCCAATCCTCAGGAGATGCCCCACCACCAGACAAGGAATCTAAACTTCTGGACGCGTCTGGTAAACGCACCGCCTACCAGGCTGCAAACATGTGGCGCATTGCAAATACACAAGCACTGCTTGCGCGATATGATAGAGCACACTATGATGAATTAGAGGCTCTTATGCAGCACCTTCCAGAGAAATACAAACGCCAAGCTCATGACCTGATACAGGAGGGCAAACTAATCACAAACACCTCCATTAAGTGTGCCCTCGATGCAGCAGACACTGCTTCTAGAGCCATAAACACCAGTGTCCTGCTTCGACGCCATGCCTGGCTCAGGA
Source organism: Triturus cristatus (assembly GCF_964204655.1). Lineage (NCBI taxonomy): Eukaryota > Metazoa > Chordata > Amphibia > Caudata > Salamandridae > Triturus > Triturus cristatus. The sequence continues at coordinate 928,593,137 of NC_140582.1, forward strand.
TATCAGGGTTCAAGCCTGAGGTCCAGACATCAATACTTAATCACACCTTTGACCAGCAAACACTCTTTGGCCCAAAGGTAGACGAAGCGCTCGAAAAAATGAAGAAAGATACAGACACAGCGAAGTCTATGGGAGCGCTCCAGACCCAAGCCTCTAAGCGTTCCTTTCGACGCTCGTCCTTTCGTGGCACAGGTAGAGGCTCCTCCACCGATAATGCCTCTACCTCCTACAAATCCCCTCCTCAAAATACCTTTTCAAAGGGCAACCAAAGAGGTGGTTACAGAGGCAACAACAATAAGGGCAGGGGCAAAACCAACAATACCCGTTCTGCCACCCCACCCGCACAATGACTCCCCTTCGCTCCCCCCAGACCATTCCACTCCGGTCGGGGGCAGACTACAAGATTTTATCCACGTATGGGAGTCCATAACATCGGACAAATGGGTGACCCAAATCATTCGGTCAGGGTACTGCCTCGAGCTAACATCTACCCCACCCAATATCCCACCAAGGCACCGTCCAATGTCCCAAGAGCATTCCACACTGCTCAAACAAGAGGTACTCTCGCTCCTCCAGAAACACGCCATAGAGCAGGTACCCGACAATCAACGAAATCTAGGGGTCTACTCCCTATATTTCTTAATCCCAAAGAAAGACGAGACCCTCAGACCCATTCTGGATCTCCGGCCTCTAAATGCCTACATACATTCAGACCACTTTCACATGGTCACCTTACAACAAGTCCTCCCACTCCTCTGCCAGGGAGACTTTCTCACAACACTGGATCTGAAAGACGCGTACTTTCACATTCCAATACACCCCTCTCACAGAAAATACCTCAGGTTCGTGGTGGACGGGCAACATTACCAATTCAAGGTTCTCCCCTTCGGGGTCACCACTGCACCACGGGTGTTTACCAAATGCCTAGCAGTAGTAGCAGCACACCTCAGACGTCAACATGTTCACGTCTTCCCTTACTTAGACGACTGGCTCATAAAAGCCGCGTCCTACCACCAATGCGTGCAACATACAAACAGCACCATCCAACTGCTTCATCAGCTAGGCTTCACGGTGAACTACCAAAAGTCCCACCTCATACCATCTCACACAAAGCAATATCTCGGAGCCACCATAGACACCTCAAAAGGTATTGCCTATCCAAACTCAGCCAGAATCACAAGCATTCTAGCCTTACGCAAAATATTCCTTCCTCAACACTCTCTACCAGCAAGAGTGTTTATGAAGCTCATAGGGATGATGGCGTCTTGCATCTTCATAGTGCCCCATGCAAGACTCCACATGCGTCCACTTCAGGAGTGCCTAGCACAACAGTGGAACCAGGCCCAGGGTCAGCTGACGGATCTGGTGTTGGTGGACGGCCGCACACATCACTCTCTGCAGTGGTGGAACACCACAAACCTTTCCAAGGGACGGCCGTTCCTGGACCCGGTTCCCCAAGTGACTCTAACAGCGGACGCATCGCTCTCCGGCTGGGGAGCGCACCTCTTACACCTCACAATGCAAGGTCTATGGACGCCACAGCAAAAAACGCTCCACATCAACCATCTGGAGCTTTTGGCGATCTTTCTAGCCCTAAAATCTTTCCAAAAGCAGATTTCAGGCAAAGCAGTCCTCATTCGCACAGACAACATGACTGCGATGTATTATATACAGAAACAGGGGGGGACACACTCTCCCCAGCTCTCCCGCTTAGCCCAGAGCATATGGAGATGGGCAATTCCCCAAAACATTTTTCTCCTGGCACAACATGTTCCAGGCGTACAAAACACCATAGCAGATCTGCTCAGCAGACAGACTCAACAACTACACGAATGGGAACTGCATCCACAAGTTCTTCACCCATTCTTCCGACAGTGGGGGCATCCTCAAATAGACCTCTTCGCCACCCACGAAAACAAAAAATGCCCAAGCTTCGCCGCCAGATACCCACACCCATTGTCCAAGGGCAATGCGATATGGATGAACTGGTCAGGCAGATTTGCATACGCCTTTCCACCTCTCCCACTAATTCCATTAGTGGTCAGGAAACTACAACAGCACTCCCTCACACTCATTCTGGTAGCTCCGACGTGGGCCAGACAGCCGTGGTACACCACGCTACTACAACTATCAGTGGTACCACATCAAAAACTGCACCTTTCCCCATGCCTCCTAACCCAGAACCATGGAGAAATCAGGCACCCGGACCCAGCTCAGCTCAACCTGGCGATCTGGCTCCTGAAATCTTAGAATTCGGGTACCTTAACCTTCCCCCTGATTGCATGAACATCATCATGGAAGCCAGACGTCCTACCACTAGAGCATGCTATGCCGCAAAGTGGAAAAGATTTGTAATGTACTGCCGTAACAATACAATCAACCCTCTAGATGCATCCATACAACACATCATATGCTATCTGCTCCATCTTCACAGGTGTAACCTGGCGTATTCATCCATACGCCTACACCTAGCAGCGATCGCTGCCTATCTACAAAACAGACAGCATTTGTCACTCTTCAGAGTGCCCGCTATTAAAGCCTTCATGGAAGGCCTCAAACGAGTAATTCCTCCCAGGGCACCACCCTCCCCTGTATGGAATCTAAATTTGGTCCTTACACGACTAATGGGTCCGCCCTTCGAACCAATGCACAAATGTGAGCTACAATTTCTCACCTGGAAAACAGCTTTCCTTGTAGCTATCACTTCCCTTAGAAGGGTTGGTGAAATACAAGCGTTCACCATACAGGAACCTTACATACAAATGCATCACAGCAAGGTCATACTTCGAACTAATCCGAAGTTCCTGCCCAAAGTCATTACCCCCTTCCACCTCAATCAATCAGTGGAATTACCTGTCTTCTTTTCGCAACCCCAATCTGTTGCGGAAAGGGCCTTACACACACTAGATGTGAAAAGAGCGTTGCTATATTACATACAAAGAACGCAACCCTTCAGGAAGACCAAACAGTTGTTCGTTTCCTTTTCTCCACCACATAAAGGCAACCCCATCTCAAAATCAGGGATAGCTAGGTGGATTGTAAAATGCATACAAATTTGCTATCAGAAGGCAAAGAGAACATTATCTGTTCCCCCTAAAGCCCACTCTACAAGAAAGTTAGGGGCTTCTATGGCTTTTCTAGGGAATATACCCTTAGATGACATATGCAAGGCAGCCACATGGTCTACACCGCACACATTCACAAAACACTACTGTGTAGATGTGCATTCCCAGCAGCAAGCTAGGGTGGGCCAGGCTGTACTAAAAACACTCTTTCAAACAGCTGCAACGGATACCGGTGGTCGCCGCTAACGTTGGGTACTGCTATATAATCTATGCTAAGTGTACAATCTGCAGCTCATATGCCTCGAACGGAATATGCTACTTACCAGTATGCATCTGTTCTTGGCATGTAGAGCTGCAGAGTTGTACACGCCCACCCGCCTCCCCGGCTACCTGTATCCGTTCCAGTCCATCTTATTTAGATACAACACACATGGGTTTCTCACTGTTATTACTACGCTCCATCATTTCCCTGTTGGCGAAAAACAATCTGAGGATGGAGCCGAAGCCCATGCGCAGTACGGACCGAAGGAGGAGTCACCAAACTCGTGACTTCCAAAGACGGTCCAAGAAGAAAAACAAACTGCAAACATCCGGGCCCAACACCAGATGGCGACCTATGCTAAGTGTACAACTCTGCAGCTCTACATGCCAAGAACAGATGCATACTGGTAAGTAGCATATTCCTTAAAAGTCCTTAAAACAGTTTTTAAAAACCCGCATAGATGACCCCCCGAGCCTTAACACGGCATGTGAATATCAGCTGTGTCTCCGGTGTGGTTGTGTCATCCGCCCTTTTTATTTTGGGCGAGCGCGGTAGCGTCTAAGGAATGGACCGCTAACCACCGTGCTAAAGAGTACAAATGGTGATCCTGGAGCTCTAACTCAGCTCTGTTAAGTGTCAGAGGAACGGTGCAAACAATCGTTTGGTTATGAGGCAGGCATGTTAGAATGTACCGACTGCTACTCTTTAGCTGATGTGCCCCTTTTTAGGTTGAGCCTAGAGCAGTGCATGCGCTGCTTGCTCGACTTTTAGTAAGGGGGTTTTCAAAGTGCTACCCACAAGCTTTTCCTTGCCTAAAGCTTGCGTGCATGTGCGCGTTAACGCGCGCAGCCGCCTTCTGCCTTTCTTATCTCATTAAGCCTTGTTTTACAGTTACGAGCCGTCATGGCTCATTAAGTGCTTTTGCGCGCAGTGCTCTCGCACGCAACTCCTTCCGCCTCTCTCGCCCGCTACAGCCCCCATCTGTGCATTCTGTGCAGCCAATGCTTGTTTAACTTTACAGCTGAGCGCGGCACTCGCTTCAGGGGCACAGCGCTTTGTGTTTCAGCTTTTTAAAAAAACAAACAAAGCTGTAAGCAGCGCCCGCTTCAGGGACACCGCACTTTCTTAAGTTGAACCAGCACGTTCCACCTTTATAAATGTAGAAACGGCACGGCAGTGTGCAGAAAAGCGCATACATAATAAAATGTACGATATGTCTCCATTTTTATAACAGACTGGTAGGAGAATCCCTATAGACCTCTTTGGAGCAGGTTGGATTTTCTCACTGTTTGTATCGTGGCTATGGTGGCCTATTTTAAAGTTTAACAGTACCTACCAGTTTGTAGATTACATAAAGTGGGCACTCTGTCCCCGGAACAGGTGGATGGAGGAATACATTTTCACAGAGGTTAGTCTTATCTCCTACATTAAACAAGTGAGGGAATGCAAATATATCTCAACAGTCATATTTTACATAAATCTGTGTGTAAACTGTTCATTTTCATAATTATACACCACTAACTGTATGAATGACTTGCATTTGGAAACCTAACACTTAGTCCAGAATTTGTGTCTGTAAAATTGTCCCTTTTTGTCCAGAATCTTACCAGTCACTGTCCAGGATTTGACTCTATGGCGGGGTCACCCTTGTAGGCACGCTGCTGTTCTGTAGCCTTCAAAACTTCAAGATAATGTGAAGCTCAATGAAAACCCGTGAATTAAATCAACTTTTATGAACCTTCTGATTAAATTGTGTTTTTAATGTGAAAATGTTTATCTGTAGCCATAGTTCAAAGATCTTTAATTTACTGGAAGCCTCCCATGTGAAGACCGCGCTATATACAGCAGTTTAAAAGAACTTCTTAACCCAGGTCGAGGGCTCCACATGGTAGTTCTGAGGTGCACGCGCCATTCTTTACTTTTCATAACTGCGAAAGTCTTACCGTTTCTGTGGACATTAAATCATAGTAGAAGGAAATGTGATGGCATGCCGGATAGCGAGAGGCGGCATCTAGTGATTAAGCTGTTAACTGTGGTTTCAAATAACAAACCCTCATGTTAACATCTTAAAACAAGCATTTGCAACGCAATAGGTCTCGCATTACTGAAAGTTTGAGCTATTGGCGATGCATTACTAATTTGCAACGCCAATAGATCAAGCTTTCAGTTAAGCAAGACCTATTTATTGCATTGCAAATGCTTGTTTCTCTTTACAAGTTTACAGCCATTACTGCATGAGGCCAATGGCAGTTCTCCCTAGGGTCCTGTGAAGTTTCGAGATAGTGTTTGTGATCCTGGAGTTCAGTTCTTCTGGGATCGAAGGTCTTGCACATGTCTTCTTACGCAATGAAATCACATATCCAACCAGCAGAGCTCCCTCTTTCCTGTAACAGGACGTGCAGGGAAAGTTTTTAGTTTCTGCCCATTACGCTCTTTGTGCTGCTGTGTTCTGGTAACCTTGGAGCACGAATGCAAAATGCCAGCGTGACAGGCAGGACAGCAGGCAGCAACAGTGACGTCATACAGCGCTTGCGACTTCACGACTTGAACAAAAAGCGATGTCCGAAATTAACTATTAAAAGCAAAGTCAGCTCAGTTTTAGAGTAAACTGCAAGTACCTGCAAAATCAGTATATGTAGCTTCTTTGTTTATGAACTAATATATGAAAATCACACATTTAATTTCGAACAACAGGTTTGCTGGTGAAAACAACCTGAACGAATGTGGAGTGATTTTCGTCACCTGTGAGGATTTCGAATTGCCTATTGACAAGCGTGAGCGCTCATGGGCGTCCATCATTTTGGCTCAAGTTATCATATTTGTCGTTTTGACCCCTTCGGTAAAATAGGCCCATAATTCTGGTTTGAGATGCAGCATTGGTGCATTAGAGAAAGGCACACAGAAGGGAGCCAGCAGGAGCGGATAGAGGCATAGATGTAAAGAAGTTCCTCATACAGTTCAGTGCAAGCACTGGAGTTTAGTCGGAAGGATATCGCCAAAGAACCAATAGGATGAGGAGAGTTATGAATACTCCACTGGACTAAGCCAGGCTATGATTATAAAGTCTCAAACCAACAGCCGAAAGAGGTTGGTTGAGGAAAGTCAATGCTTGAAATGGGTGCTCCAAAAGCCCACTCTGTGTACATTGTTAGCAAGAGGTCTGTTAGCACCTGCACTATCAAAACCCAAACTTAACAAGCATTGGCATAGCCAATAGGTCTCGCCTTTGGGACCTTATAAGTGTTTAGACATGCAACAGTTGATGTTGTTGCACCAAGGATATTGTACTGCATAACTAAATACTTATAAGGTTCCAAAGGCGAGACCTATTGGCTATGCCAATGCTTGTTGTTATTTAGAGACTACTTGAAACTGACCTCAGGTATCGTATTCTAACAAAATGTGTTCTTTTATACATGTTTGAGTACACAATATAGTCAGCATGTATCTACTATTTAGTGACACATGAGGGAGCACTACTTCGCCACGAATATAACAGAATAAATTATAAAACTAAACAGGTTGATTGCATGCCCGCACCTTGCCAACCACAGGATTACTCCTATAAGGAATTCTCAAACACTAACTATCAGTATGTTTTATAGCGATAACATAAACGATTGGCGGCTTTACTTGTTCTTTCTTTCCCCCATTGGTATATGAATGCATAAAGAAGTTGTACGAGAAGCATGTACAACACCAGTTTCACATGGATTTCTACACAGTTCCATTCACTTTTTTGAAATTCACACAAGTCACTAAAGTCATCTTGTCAATAATTTGAAAACTAAAGTGTTCTTACTACCATTGCATACACGAACAAGTACTTGTTTATATAGTCCCTTAGCCCTGAAGAAGTCGCGGGGTAATCCCCTGTAACAGCGTCAAAACACGTGTTGGTTAAGAAGGCTTAAAGATCTTGAATTAAAGACATCTAAAAATACAAAGACAAGCATATTTGTGATATTTTATGTAACTTTATGTATTTACTTTTGAGCGTGTGCAGAGGATTTGTACACTGGCCACACACGTTGGGAACTGGTGGTTTTTCCCTACCTTATGCACCGTGCCAGATTACCTGCAATAACTGATTTGTACTTGTGATAGACCTTAGAGCGCCGCTTTGCCTATTGCTGACCACCGATTGTATAACTACTGTTATGACCTGTATTTAAACCCAATAACACCATACACGGATGTGATACAACATTTTGGTGGAGGGACATTTTTTACTGCCTGTCCGAAAAGTAATGTGAAAGGCACAGAAGAAACTTTAAAATCAGTCAGATCAGGCTCCCCGTAGGACAAAGCTCCAATAGATATTATGTTAAAAGGTGGAAAAGTAGTGTTGTCTACTTTGACAGACATTTTCAACCATTCACTACAGTCCGGAACTGTCCCACCAACATGGAAACATGCCTTTGTCAAGCCTTTGTTGAAAAACCCTCCGCTGACCTCCTACAGTGTGAAAATTACAGACCGATCTCTCTCCTTCCAGGGCTTACTAAAGTCCTGGAAAAGTTTGTAAAGCCGAATCTCTGTCTGTATCTTGAGAAAAATTTGTATTTTACAACCTTCCCAGACTGGTTTTAGACCAAAAAGTAGCACAGAAACGACTTTGCTTGCAGCCACAGAGAAGTTAAGAGCGGCTCCGTGGCCTTAATTCTGCTAGATCTGAGCGCAGCTTTTAATACCATCTCCCAGCCTGTCTTGGTTGAAGGCTGAAAGAAGAAGGCATTGCTGGAACAACTCTAAAATGGCTTGCCTCCCTCCTTGAGAATAGAACTTTTCAAATTTCTGAAGAAGCCACTCTGTCTATAACCTACTCCCTAAAATTCGGTGTGCCCCAGGGTTTGTCACTAAGCCCCACTCTGTTTAGTCTGTGTGTTCTTCCATTGGCAGAGATTGTGAAGGCTTGTGTTTTCTCAATTGTATCTTATGCAGATGACACACAATTTGTTATCTCCCTTTCTCCCCACACAGAAAAGACATCCAACCAACTCAACTGCTTAAAGCATGTCATAGACTGGATAGATGCAAGCAGTTTTAAATTAAAGGAGGATAAGACGGAAGTGCTAGTGGTGGGAAACAATCCTACCCAGTGGATGGAGTTGAGTTGGCCAGATTTTCTCTCCACTCAGCCCATCCCTAAATCAGAAGTCAAGATCCTGGGTTGTTGGATCAACAGCAAGCTAATTGTATATATACTTTAGTCTGCCATAGGCCATCAAAGTTGCATAAAACAATTAAAAAATATATAAAATATATTGTTTTAGGATAATACAGTAAACATTCATTGATTTACATAAATAAAATCCAATTGCACAAAATTTAGCACAAATACACTTCCTAAGACAAAAACCTAAAATGGTCCGCCATGCCTGAGGGTGAGATTCATATATAGCATTTGGATAAAATAATTGAATTAAAATATTACCCCCAAGACAGATAACAATCGAACATAATTGCAAACATATATTACAGTAATTTAAACTTCACACCTACACCATAAAACTTGTGCATCAATTGTCCAAATAAAACTACAACATGAATTGCATATAAAATATTCGAAAACACATCAAGAATAAAAGCGTTAAAAACCCTTTAGACTAGTGGGCGCCCAGTAACAGCTTTACAATTAAGAAAACACACCACTTGGAAGTATTGGAGAGAAGTATTATATACAATACACAATTAATATTGCTCCAGTAGACAGCATTTCATGATTGCAGAGCTCGATTCTGGTAGTAGCAGCTGCAACACCCGAGGGTAGGAACTTCCGTCGGCTAATTCAAAAGGAGAATAAAAAAACGTCTAACTGCAAAAACAATTGGGCCGGAGGTGTCTATTTTTAAGATCCCATAGGCAACTTGATGTTGCCTGGCTCCAATGTGTAGACAGATCGGTCATATCAACCTCCTACGAATTAGTTGGTATTTTGTGCTCTAGCACAGGCAGGGCATAGTTCGAATGATAACCCAATGGCTTGATTGCTAGGGAATCTTAGTAAAAGGTTGCCATATCTAAATCTGACATATAAGCTTTTGGAAAGCAGAGGTGTGATTTGATCCATAAAAGGTTCTGGGGCATGACTTGGCGCTTAAAAATTGGGTTGTTAGTTGTCCATTTGCTAGTCTAGTGGCATAGCGCTCTCTCACAACCTCCCAATATCTAGTCTTAAGCCTCTATAGGTCTCCTCTTGTAGCCCTCTCTGGATGTTCCCACAGTTCCACCATGCCAAGGGCTTTGTACCAACTTGCAGCATGCTTAAACCATGGTAATCTTTTTGTGCCACTGATCGTCAAAACCTCCCTCAAGGAATTGCAATAAATAGAAAGCTGAGGTGTTGTCCACAAGGGTAACGAATGCATTAGGGGTTTCAGTCAGGCCATATCACCTATTCTTTTTAACCCTAGGTCAAAAAACAAAGGGATGAGAGGGGTAGTGATGGGTACAGAGCCAAGGGATCTAACGAAAATGTTTTCAAATGTCAATTTAATTGTGTTGGTATGCTTCCATAACTCTGATCCATATAACGCTCCACTCTGGGCTTTTGCTCGATGTACTTCTACTGCTGGAGTCAGCGATCGGCTATAGGACTGCCTATGGTATCTTAATATTGATTTTGACCTTGTTTAGTTGTTGTTGCCAACCAAGTGTGTAACTTAGTCTTATCCCAAGGTAGTCAAAGTTTTTCGCCTTCTCCTGTGGTTCATATGCAATCCTCACCTCTCGTGATTTCCCTTTTGCTTTCCCAAACACCATAAATTTGGTTTTGGTGACGTTGAGCTCCAAACTCCTGTCCTTGCAGAAATCTAAAAACGAGTACACTAACATTTGTAGGCCCATTGGCATAGTGGAAATAAGTAAAGAATCATCCGCAAAGAGCAGGATTGGGACTTTTGTGCTATTCATAACAGCAGGCTCTCTATGGAGGTTCAGACCAAGACATTAGCATCAAACTGTTTCGGCCTACTCAGGACACTGAGAACATTGTTAAGGTGACTGCCAAAACCCTCACTTACAGTTGTTGTGCAAGGTCTAGTAATATCATAACTTGATTATGAGCACTCTCTATCAAGACTCCAGGTAATCCAGAACGCCACGGCCCTGGTTACATTGCACTGGTTCCCGGTGGTCAAAATAATTCTGTTCAAGTCACTTTTGTGTTGCTCATCGAGCAATGTACAAGAAGTGGCCTTGGCTAATACAAAGATTGTTAAGACCTTACTATCCTACGATAACTTTACGTTCAACAAACCAGCAACTGTTTGTAGGCCCTAGGATGAAAAAAAACGGGGTTAAAGAATGCTCATACGCCTTCCTTGTTCCCAAACTCTGGAACGCTCTTCCGTTGGGAATAAGAAGAATCGAGTCTGAATTAAGAAAACCTTTGAAGACTGCTATTTTCAGCTAACATGAATACTCAAGGCTATGCTACTGAAATAATCGTTTAGCAGTGTGAGGCCCTTCTGGGGAGCTATATTCTTTTGAAATCTATATGAATAGAATAGAATTACACCTCTTACTACTGTTAAAAATCACCAAACCTTTGGAAACACAATGGCTGTCCCCAGGTTTGGAAGTGATTGGATTTGTTTTTGGAATCCAAAGTTCCTCCTCATGACTTGGCCCTTCAAGATTTATCCACAAATTGACCCAGCACCCCCAAAATTATGAGTAATCATAAAGCCAATATCCCTTGGTACAGTTAGTCGTTTCCTGTGGAACCATCAGTACATATACAGATCATGATATTGTTCTTTAAATCTTGAAGAGCATTTCCTTGAAAAAATCCTTGGAAGGGTTTGAGAGTGCGAGCAAAAAGACTTATGCCTTTGAGACCTTCCTTTTGGAGAGAAACATCACACCCTTCTTTAGACTTCTATTTTCTTTGTGTTGGAAGAGATTATTCAAAAAATAAGGAATCCCTTTCAGATCCAAGGTTTGATTATGGTTTCTCAAGTTTACCATACTGTCTGACACTCCCCCACAGCAAGTCTATCTTTTGCTTCTCCTGATAGTTTCTTATTGCACTTAGACTACACAGTCCTACTTTGTATGAGAGTGATTGCAAGCTGTTGCCTGACTTTATCTCAGCATCCCCCGTCGACTCCTCTATCCACCAGTGGAGGAGACCCAGGAGCCCCGATCTCTACCCGCTGTGGTTGGAGAGACTGTGCAGCTTATCTTTCAGGCCACAGATGTAGCACATACTGACTGTATCTGCCTTTCACTGTACTAACCCCTGTGAGCATCCAACATCTTCACCAGTTGTCAGCCAGATAAGTGAGGAAAGATGAGCACCATCACCATATTTAGAGGTCTCCCTTGTCTACTGCTGGCATTTTCACAATAAAAACTCTGAAGCTCCACCAAGCTTAGCCACACTGTCTCGCAGGAATTGATTGTGATATCTATTCATGAAAACTCATGTTTTATATGACCATGCCCAACATTGTAGCATTCTTGTACATTTAGTAAGCTGGTCACATTTTTTTTTTCCTACAGGTTAATTATTCCCTCCTGAACAGGAGAACAGATATATTTTTCAAAATGGCTACAGGTTATAAAATGTTAAGACACAAATTCCATTCTTTAATGGCTTTATAGAAGAAAGACTACTTTTAAAAAAACGAGAGTAAGAAGCCAATCGGTGACTGTATTATGTTTTCATTTAGTTTTAAATCAACGTTAGACTTTAATGGTTCAAAGTTTGTATTTGATGAAATGGTCAATAAAATTGCACTGAATTAAGTGAAATACTCTAAATGTAATGGATATTAATTTTAGACTGAATATATATGTAAGAGATTGTTAAGCTGTTGGATAATGTATTTCTTCAAATTTTTTTACAGAGTGTGCATTAGTCTAGTACACACACTGTGACTGCAATATTTATTTTTATTCTGTTTATTCTCGGCAGTGCTTTCATTTGGATATTAGACAGTCCGTACTAAGCAAAACGTATGGTGGCATTACTATAAGTAACAATTGAATCTATCTATTGACTGTTCAAAACTGATGTTGGCAAGCCATTTCTCAAAAGAACAAAGTACTGTACAAAATGCCAGCAGTGTTTATGACAAAAAGACCACGGCTACAATGTAGCACGATTAAGGCTCGTTTGGTTTGGGCGGCATGGAATATTACTTTATATGTGGTCTTGATGCTCAAAGTGGGCCTTGATTTAGGTTTCACAGTGTTTTTTCAATTTGCTTATTGTATCTCACCACTCCTGATGTCAGGGAACTCTTTTCCTGTTGCATGTTCCTGTAATATTTTTTTAGGGCGCAGTGGGAGCACTTTGCTTTACTGCATGGCTTTACGCACCATTTCACTCGGCTTCCTTTGCCCCTCCTTTTCCCTAAGTATTTACCACTGTATCCTTGTGCATCCCAGACCTTCTCTGACCCTCTCAAATCCCCCTCTGTTTTTGTCACTTGCCAACTGCCTTCCTGCTTGCTTTGCTTTCTGGGCATTGCTTCCATCTTTCCTTGTTTGATGCCACTTCCATAGTCATCACTACCCACCTGCCCAGTACATTAACTGCTTCCTTTCTATCTACACGTGCCTCACTTGTTCTCCCAACCTGAAAGAGACTATGGATTCCTCACCTTAGAGTTACCCCCAGGCGTCAGACTGGCTCTGGAGAATTTTTCTTCAGCAGCACCCCTGCGCGTCGGTAGGTGGTGTTGGTCGACTCCGTGTTCGTTGTTGGCGTTGTGATCGCCGGAATGACGTCGCGGTATCCACTTAGACGCCGCTCCTGCGTGCTGACGTCAGTTCTTTCTTTTTTCTGCCAGCACAGGTCTGGAGAGAGCAGTACCTCTAGTCATTTTTCGACTGTCTTTTTTTTACTTTTGTCAACTTCTTTTTCGAATCATTTGACTCCTGGTGCACAGGAATGTCACATCGGTGGACAGGCTTCAAGCCTTGTGGCTCCTGCCACAAGCTGATATTGGTGACGGACCCACATCTAGTGTGCCTATGGTGTCTGGAGCGTGACCACGACCTAAAGTCGTGCTCCGACTGTCGGGCCATGGCCCTGAAGTCATGCAGGAGCGATCCCGAAAGCTTCTGGAGGCCCGGCAGTCGGCTCCGCGTGAGGAACCGGTCGCGAGGGAGGTCGCGGGACCAGTCTCAAATCCATCAGCACCACTCCTCGTCGAAGTCTTCGTCTTCGGGTAAGTCGAAGCACAAAAAGAAGGCAAAGAAGCACCGTCGCTCTTCGCGTTCTCCCCATCCATTGACTGACGTGACGCGGGATGCGGAAGATAGTCGTCCGGTTCCGCCCGCAGAGCCTGTTGGGTCGACTCGAGCCTCCCTCCCTTTCCTGGAGCCAGAGCGACCCCTGCCCAATTTCGTACCTTTTATAAAGCCCTTCACTCCATCTTTGGGCAGCCCAACCCTGCTGGCACACCTTCAGACCCCGTGGACTCGGCTGGGGGTTCTAGGCCTTCGATGCCGGCGGCTTTGGCCCCGGTGATGCTGGGCCCCCAGGGAACCAGGCCAGGATCCGGATCGGCGCTGATCGACCCTACGACACCTCCTCCGGCGTCTAATCCATTGATGACACCCCCGCCCCTTCCGACAACCGGTTGTGTCCCCAACCAACGTCGACCCCAACCGCCCCCTCGACATGGACCCGTAGCCGGACTGATGCCGGTACAGGTGCCGACCGGTACTTTTGTGCCCTTCTTCTACCATGGTGTTCCCTATCACCCTGTGTGGCAACCAGAGGAGGTTGAGGAGGACTGGGAGGGGTCTGTGAACCCTCTGGCAGACCAGTTGGAAGAATCGGACTGGAGAGAGGAGTTGGGTGAGGCCAGTGGTCTGGACACTTCTCCAGACCTTGGTATGCTTTCTCCCCCTACCGTGGCTATGGAGGAGGTTGCATCATACGCGATGTTGAGTAGGGCAGCTTAGGCCTTAAACCTCTAGCTTCCTACATTGCTTCAACCGGCAGCAGCCTCTTTGGAGCCCCAGCTGCTGTTCAGTGAGACCCTCACGGACATCCTCCTGAGCACTTGATCCAAACCCAGCACTGGGGCACCTGTGGATAGGTTGATTGCGCGACACCACCGCCCAGCCCTGGACTACCCCATTTTCATCTCCCAACACCCTACCCCCGAAAGCTTGATGGTACAAGCCTCTACTTCCAAAGGCGCGTTCCCTACTGCTCCACCTGATAGGGAATCTAAGAAGCTGGATCACCTTGGGAATAAGATGTTTTCTTCCACCAGCTTAGCACTGCGGTCGATGAACACAGCATGTCTCTTGGACTGCTACACCCACTCTGTGTGGGATACTGTCGCATAAGTGCTGCCACAGTGCCTGGAGGAGGCCCGGGCCGTTCTGTCCCATGCAGTTTCTGAGATGCTGCGAAGTTCGCCATACGATGTGGGCTGGACACCGCCGACTCGCTAGGCAGGACGATATCAACGTTAGTAGCCCTGAGATGCTACACCTGGCTGAGGTCCACTGGCTTTTCAGGCGATGTCCGATCGACTCTTTTAGACATGCCCTTTGATGGCCGTAACTTGTTTGGTGACAAAGCGGACAACATACTCGAGCGCTTTAAGGATTCTAGGACTAGGGCCAGATCCTTGGACCTCACTACCACCTCTCGCCCTCACAGTCTTCTTTTCACCCCTTTCGTGGCTACGGAAGGGGTGCCCCACCACATGCAGCCCAGAGCCACAGGCCTGCGCAAACTGTTCAGCCACTGCGTGGCCGGGGACATGGGACCCAGCGTTGTGGGTCAGGGGGCCAGCAGGCGGGCCAGTCCACCAGTGCCCCTTCTGCAGCAGCCTCCAAACCTTCCTAGTCCGACCCTCCAGGGCCACCAGATGCCAGTGGGCAGCAGGTTTCGCCATCACCTCCCTCACTAGCAGAACATCACGTCAGAGAGGTGGATTTTGCAGATAGTCCGAAGGGGCAACTCCCTCCCTTTCAAGACTACCCTTCCATCCATGCCACCTACATTCCATCGCATGTCGGAGAATCACTTGGCCCTTCTCCGCTATGAAGTTACAGCTCTCTTGGCCAAGGGAGCCATTGAGTGCGTCCCTGTGCCAGAAGTAGGTCGTGGTTGCTACTCCCACTACTTTCTGGTGCCCAAGAAGGACAAAAACCTGCGTCCTATCTTGGATCTCAAGGATGTCAACCGCTTCCTTCGGAAGAAGAAGTTCAAGATGTTGACATTGGATCTGGTTCTGTCTGCCCTTGACTCTGGAGACTGGATGGTATCGTTTGACTTGCAGGGCACCTATTTCCACATCCCTGTCCTGCTTATCCACAGGCGTTACCTACGGTTCACGGTAGGCCACTAGCATTTTCAGTTTACCGTGCTCCCCTTTGGCCTTACCAGCGCCACTCGGGTGTTCACGAAAGTGATGGAGGTGGTTGCAGCTCATCTGAGCCGATCAGGGGTTCCAGTCTTCCCCTATCTCGACGACTGGCTGTTTAAGGCGGGCCTGCCCCAGGCTGTCATCTCCCACCTCCAGACTACGGCGGACCTCCTGCATTCGCTAAGGTTCACTATCAACGTGCCGAAGTGTGAGAAAGTGCCCTCTTTCTGCATTGTAGGCCCCCACTTTTTGATGATTTGCTGATATTCTTTGACTGAGTGTGCCCTGGGCTCCTGCTAATCAGGTAACCAGGGCCTATGTTCCTTCCCTAAAATTGCATTGAAGCCTAAACCCATTTGGCATCTCTGGCCACAGGTCAGCCCCTGGTAAATGATACCACAGGTAGCCAGGGCACTGTGACCAGAGAAGGCCTTTAAGGGTTGCAGCACATATTGTGCCACCCTTAGAGGTCCTGTACCCTGACACTCACACACTGCCTTTGCAGGCTGTGTGTCTTGGTGCAGAACAAAGTGAAGAGTCGACATGGCACACATCCCTGTGTGCCATGTTCACAAACCACTGCCCTGGCATAGATCAGTCACCCCTCTAGCTGGGTGCCCAAGTGCCAGTTGTGAAGGCACAGGTGCATGAGCCCTGTACTCCTAGAGTGCCCAAGTCCATTCCTGGGCATTGTAAGTGCAGTGCTGCCAGAGTATATGGTGCTGGGAGTTTCATTACGAACTCCACAGCACCATAATGGCTACACTGAAAACTGAGAAGTTTGGTATCAAACTTCTCAGCACATTAAACCCACATTGATGCCAGTGTGGGATTTAATGTAAAATGCATGACAGAGGGCATCTTAGAGATGCCCCCTGAAACTCGACCAACTTCTAGTGACCCGACTGAGTGGCTGCTTAGGCTGCCACCAACAGACATGTTTCTGGACCCCTGGGACGAGAGCCTGCTGCTCATGGGGGCCTGAAACAATCCACATCCTGCGACGTGGTGCCAAGCCTGCTCCCCCAGGATGGGCAGGGTTCACGAAGGGGAAGCTTCAAAGTCATGCCGGCTTTGTGAGCCTCCCCAGACCATTTGCTGCTTTCAGCGACTGGTCCCCAATGGTTCTAACCTCCACTTTGGGCGGGAGAACCGGCGGTAAAAACAATTGAGGGAAAGAGGTGTGCCCACCGCTGCCAACTTCACCCCTCAGGTGGGGGAGGCGAGGTGAAGCCCAACTCTAATTCCCTGCCATCTTGGGGATGGGGGGACCCAACCAACCAGGGACAGGCTCCTGCCCCCTCCCACTGGAGGGTGGCACAATAGGGGGTGTATCCACCCCAGGGAAGGGACACATTGGTCCCTGTCCTTTACCTACCTGTAACTCCCCTAAATCTAGTATTTAGGGGGCATCCTGAACCTTGCTTCCTCAGATCCAGAAACGACAAGAAGAAAAGAAGAAGGACTGAACAGCCGTGCAGCCAGCTAAAAAGAGGAAGACGCCCACTGACTTGGCCCCAGCCCTACAGGCCTGTCTCCCCGCGAACCTACTCCTGCGAAATCCCGGTATGTCCTCCAGCCGGCAACCTCGAAAACCCTGGAGGACCTGCCTGCCTTCACTTCCAAAGACTTCTTCTCTCGTGAACACCGGGTTTATTCAACTGCAACCTCTGGCAGCAGCCGGAAACCGCGAATCCAGCCCACTCTGCACCCGCCGGACCCGGCCCGAGCACAAGTGGAAAAACACCACGAGGAGTTCACCCCGGCGATTCTGACCCGAGATCCGGCGACCCCTGACCTGCCTCAACCCTCCAGCCGATGCCTGCAGTCTAAATCCAGAAGACCCCCCCTAACCGCGACCAGGAGCTGATAAGCAGATCCGATCCCAAAAGGCACCCCTCACCCCACGGCCCTGTGTGCCCAAACCAATGGTGCCTAACCAACCCTTAACTTCCCAACTTACCTCTCAAAGTGGTGGTCGCACCCAGAAGTCCTTCGTCTCCTTGCCTGCAGTGCTTTTGCAAACCGGAGGTTCTCCATAGAAAACAACAAGGCACCAGACTTCGAAACAGCACTCTGCACCCAGCCGCCTCAGTGCCGCTGAGGGTGCACCTTTTGTGCTACTTTGTTTCCCCATTTGTCCTTCCCTAAACCCTAGGAGCTTTGCTCCCACAACCCAGTGGCCTGCTTGCCAGCAGCCACCAACCGGAGGCCCGCTATCCCCCATTGGATAACATTGGGCCTCAACACGCTGCACCCAGACGCCCTAGTGCCGCTGAGGGTGTAACAAGAGTGCATCACTGACCCTGGGGGACCCCTCAGTCTAACCCCAGAACCTTAAGTCCCACAGACGATAATTACTCGTGAACCGATAACCTGTTTTTCCTCCATAGGATAATATTGACAATTTTCTTCCAAAAAGTTCCTAAGTGTGGAGTTTTGAAATCTAAAAATATTCTTTAAAACTCGCACGAATAACCAAAACTTATTTACTTACCTGTTTGCAGGATATGTCCCAGTCCTGAATCTAGGTATCCAGCACTAAGTTAGAAAAGTAACGTAAAAATGAACTTACCTGCAATTTACTGAAAAAGCCTATTCAATATACTATATTTGCTAAGTATTGCAACCTACTGCATCCCCTGTAACAGGAAACCTGTTTGTGCATGCAAAATGGTCGTACATCTGGCCCTAAGTCTTTTCCTAAGATATATAGGGCCTTTTTGCGAGAAGGCTCTGAAAACCAGCCTAAGTGCCTTGAACTGGATTCTCTTAATGTCAGAAAGCTAGTGAAGATGACGCAAGTGAGGAGGAACTGGTCAATGTGGGGGAATCTTCAAGATGAGGTGTGCAGCAGAATTCTGGATAATTTGAAGCCGTTGCATAAGGAAAGTCAGAAGACCTGATTGTAAACTACTAGCATAGTCCAGTTTAGCAGTAACCAGAGCATGGACCACAGTTTCCGAGAGTCCATTGGAATGAGGTGAAGAATTCTTCTGAGAAATTTGAAGGTGGCAAAGCAAGTAGCGGACAGGAGTTCTTTGGTTTCAGTGCATGGGTTTGAAACTTTAATTTTCAGAGTTCTGTTATTCCTCTCCACTTTTCTAGAGGACTAAGGGAGCTTTATATAATTAAACTGTTGTTGGATATTTCAAGGAATGCACAGTTTCCTTAGCTACATTAGACAGAAACTGAGTTCCTTTGTCACTTCCGATCCTGAGTGAATCCTGAAACAAGGAATAAAGTGTAAATGTAGTCTGTTGGCTACAGTGAAGGCATGAACTTAGCACATGGGTAAGCTTCAATCCACCCTGAAAAAATAGACATTAGTACCATGAACTCAAACACAGCATCAGGTTATTTGGATGAAGTTGCATTGTACAGGCACTTAAGAACTTCTTGGGACAAGGTATGCTGCTGATACCTTTACCAACAATGTAGTCTTGACGTAGGGCGCAAATATAGCTGGATTCGTGAGACTCTCAGGCATACCATTGTTACCCCTTCTTAGTAAGCCTTTTTCATGACCCTCTAGAGCTTGGCTGTTTTCAGTTTTATCTAGAGATCACAAGTACTCTGAATGGTATTGGCCATGGCTACTAAAAGCAACATAGAGGATGGTTTGTGTTTTGTGATTCATACATAGATGTAGCTGCTTGTTAGCCATGGACAGATTACATCTGTGTCCACACTGAAAAACCCCAATTGGATTTGAAGCCCTTTTTCTTTCCTTATAATTGTTGGTCCCAGCTCCAATACCTCCCATTATTATTTTTATATTATTATTTTACCTTGCAGTCCGCTTGTTGGTAGTTTGGTTTGGTCAGTTCCAAGAAACATGACCTATTAAGTGTGAACACCTTGGGGGAATAGCTGACCTCCGGTTCACATTTTCTTTGCCCAAGTAATTTTTTTCCTTCATTCTAATGCTGTGGCAACCGGACTCCACCTTCCCCATTGGATTTTGGCGACGCGCATAAGAGGATGTGCTACGGTGAATCGCATCGCCTTCACCCATTAAAATTTAGTTCTACAGGGCAACATTGATTTACTGTTCTTGTTGGAATACTGGACTACAGAAGCCATTTCTCCTGACCTTGCATCCACCTGTCCTTCTGGCTTCAAGGCATTTCACCTACTCTTTCCTAACAAAAAGGGCTGGGGACTCGTAATCATCTTTAGGGATGCCCTAAAGGTATTACCTCTCATATCTCTTGCCTTTACCAAATGCAGAATTACTCTTTTCTGCCTGTCCCTCTCGGACCATTTCTCCAAGTGGGATTCTTCACTACTGCCTACCATACGCTGACACAGATTTTGGTTTCCTACTAGCAAACTTTCTTTCCCTTTCTATTTTTGAGACATTCATCATGCAGTATTTTAGGGGACTTCAGCATCTGGGCTTATTGCCTAACTAATTACATCTCTGCTGGCCTCATAAACTTTTTTCTAGCTCTGAATCTGCAGCAGCTGGTAGCTCTCCCCACCTATTTTGCAGGACATTGACTTGATCTTATTTTTACTCCTGTTCAAATATGTGGTGCCCCACCCTCCAGGTCTAGTCAGACTATTTTTTAAACCCTTGCACTTAGAAGGTATGCAAATTTTGCTATCTTTACGTCAACTGAAGTGTGCCACTCTTAAGCAACCATGTACTAAATTATTCTTCGAAATTTTCTTCTCGAAGTTTGCAGACACCCACCCTGTTCTTAAATCCACATTAAATCATGATATTCCAGTTATCAGTAGATTGCCTGCCCACTCAACTCTTTAGTTCCTACCTCCATCACTTCTCATCGGCATATCCTACAACCTCCAGTTATAGTTCTTATACATATGTCATGCATAGTTCTCCCTTAGTAAAGCAATTTTAAAATCTGCTCTTCCCTCTTAGAGAATACACGTGTGGTCTACTCAGTCTAATTACTGCGCGGCTCAGATTGTTAATATTCACAATTTTCAGAATTATGAAATCTTAAGCAGCTTCAGATTGTACATCATCTTCCATCGAACCCACTCAAACTCATTGCGACAATCTTTCCAATTTTTTGTAATTATTTTCCCTCCGCTTTCTCTCTCAAATCTTTTTACTTCAGTTGTCCTGCTGACATCTTCCTAATCGCAGTCATGTGTGTTGGATTTATACTGGCATTCTTCAGGGGTGTATGTGTCTAGTACAGTAATTGAATAGAAAGTGACACCCTCATACTCTTGTATGCTGCCTCCATTGAAAATCTACATTCTTAGTGAAGTATTAGTGTTGTTGTAAGTTTGAAACCATGTCTTCTTCCAATGTATGGTCCAGGGCAGATGCTTAGATCTACAGTGCTCCTCTTCATTATATGATACTACAATGCAGGTAAATACCACACATGCCTTTACTGCGCATTTCTTACCACGCTTATGCCTTAACCACACATGGGAAGTCTATTTAAGGTAAGTGTTATATATATACGGAGTCCCACGCCTCCGAGTAGCCGTTCGTGACCACGCCCCCTCTTCTCGGCAAAGGCGGTAATGGCGGCAACGGCGTTTCAGCGCTACAGATGTAGCAGCAGGAGCCCTGGGGGAAAATTGTAATCCTGCCTCAGGAAGGGAAAGAAAAAAAAAGCGAAAAGGAGAAAAAAAAGTGTCTGTCGTGGGAGCCTTATCAGGGGGTTCGCCTGGGGAGCAGTGATCTGTGGCCAGTGAAAAAAAAAAACGGCCAGGCGGACTCTTGACCAGGGGATTCTCCTCCAAAAAAAACAAAAAAATAAAAAAAGAGAGCGGCGGTCCGCGAGGCGGTCCACGGGGAAAACATTTGGTGGTGACTCTTGGATTTTGAATGACCAGCCTGGCTTTTAAAGGAAGACTGCGAACAGCTTAAATAAGGAGTGAGAGGTGAGAAGGTTTGGAGTGGCGGAATTGGGGCTGAGGCGCCTTTGAGGAGATTTGCTGAAGGAGGAAAAAAGCTTACACAGTGGTGTTTTAACTGCAAAGTGGGAAAAAGGAGGGGGGAAAAAACTCAGGTAGAATTGGGTCATAGTACCCTTTTCTCTCCCTCACTTCCTCGTAGCTCCGAAGACGAACTGGTAGCGGAATCCGTTAGTGTAAGTCAGGCATCTAAAACATCTCCTTACATATCTATACCAGAAATTGAAGTAAATGGGGAGGAGAGCAAGTTAAAAGCGGATAAGAGTGACACTAATGAAAGCAGCAAAGAGGAGGGAAAAAGTGTTAAGGAGTTTCCCCTCTTCCCGAAAAAGCTAATGCTCTTTTCCAGTCCATGGCACCGCAGACAGTGATGGTGGATCCTCATAGCTTGTCACAGCTCTCTTTAGATGCCAGCTCTCCTGCAACCGCCACCTCTCCTATCTCTCCAGTACCTCTGTGTGCTCTAAAGTCCACAACTTCGACTCTTTTAACGAATGAGCTCGATGACAGTGCCTTGAATCCTCCTCCTCTACCCGCTGCAAAGGATGGAGCCCAGTTATGCTCCCAGATAGTTCCAAACCGGACACGGAGCGCCAGTAGTTTGATGCTCTTCTCCGGGCTTCTGGAACAGGATCAACAGGATCAACTAGACCAACGGGATCTTCAAAGTCAGCAAATGTCCATTCATAAGAGTCAGAAGGTATCAGATATGGTACAACTTCCAGCTCCCGATATAGCTACTGGTCCGGCTTTAGATATAAATGTTCCTGTAGAGACAAGCTCCACCAAACAATTAGATGTTAAGACTTTGCTTAACCTTATTCTCGAAGAGATTCGCGAAATGAAAAGGTCGCAGGAAAATGAGATTGCTTCTCTTCATATCCGCCTTGGGAAGATCGTAGACGCGGTGGCTTGTCTACCAGTCCAGATACAGGAAGCAGAATCTAGGATCTCTCAGTTGGAGGATCAGATGTCCGGATTATCTCCTAAAGTATATGAGGCCATAAGGAACAGGAGCTCATTAGAGAACATGCTCGAGGAGTTGGAAAACCACTCTCGCCGCTCAAACCTACGTATAGAGGAGGTACCTGAGAGAGTGGAAGGTGCCCAGACATCGCAATGGGTGGAATCCTTTATTAAAGAAAAAGTACTTCCCGAGTTTGGTGGGGATCTTACAATCACTAGAGCCCATAGAGTTCCGTTTCATCCTTTGCCAAGCACGAGTGGCTCACGCATCACCTTAGTCAACTTTGCAGATTATCGGATAAAAGAAAAGATCTTGGCTAAAGCGATACAACAAAGACAGTTCCCAGTGAATGAGACCTCTAATTGTAGAATTTTCCCAGATATGTCCGCTACTGCAGCCCGGAGACGCAAATAATTTGTTAAATTGCTTTTCTTGTTTAAAGCTCAAGGCGCACAGGCATCAATTGCTCAGCAGTCTAAACTCCGGGTTCTTTTCAAGGGGAAATTCCATATGTTTTCAACTTAGAGGATGCTCAGGATTTCCTTAAAGGAATGTCAGCTACGTAAGGAATTAACGGATGATTGAGGCTTTTTTTCTCCCCCTCCTTCTATATATCTTGAAGGTATAATAGGTATGGGAGTTAGGTAATTAATTTAAAGTAACTTTGGAAATAAGAGAATTAATGGTCGCAATATTTGGCTTTTTTTTTTTTTTTCTTCGACCGGGGTTTTTTTTTTTTTTTAGTAATCCATTGTCGAGAGTTGAGGTGGGGTGGTGGGTCACGATGGGTGCAGTTCTATGGCGCCCTCTAAGTTAGCAGGGGTGAGGTGGTGGTGGATAGCGTGGTGGGACACCTCCCTGGAGGGTGGGTTGAGTGGGGTGGGGAAGGGAGTGGAAATTAAAACAGATAAAAGAGCAGAAGCAGGGGCACTAGTGCATAATTTTTTCTTTTTAGGAAACTTAGGTTTGGAAATGTTCATAGTTGTCGTATGCAGTTTGTATTTTTATATAAGTTGCTATGAAGAGTACTTGTGATACTGTTTCCATCAATGTCAATGGGATATTGAATAAATCCAAATATGGAGCCTTAATAAGGTGGCTGGTGTCCTCCCCCCTCAGGTTCTATTTTTTCAGGAGACACACTTAAAAACCAACTACCCCAAGCTGTAAGTCCCTAGGTTTTTTTCGCATGTATTTTTTGCTTCAGCCGGTTTGGCCAAAAAGGGGTGTCGCTATATATTTTTGCCGCAGTCTTCCGTGGGAATTCGGTCAAATTCGGAGAGATCCATTGGGACGCTGGTTGTGGGTCGAGGCTAGATTAAATGGGATAAATCTAAATTTTATAAATTATTATGGGCCGATAGTAGACGATTCTACATCCTTAAAAAAGATTGCGGAGCTTCTTAGGGGTACCCCGGGACAAATAATTCTTGGTGGCGATTTTAATTTTATTCAGGATCTCAAAAAAGATACGTCAAATAAAAATAAAAAAGAATTGAAACTCCAAACAAAGAAAGTTTTGGAAGCCATAAGGCAGGAATATTTATTAGTTGATCAATGGCGTAAATCTAACCCAAGGTTAATGAAATTCACTTGCTATTGTAAACAATTTCATACGGCCTCACGGATTGTTTTTTTTCTTATTTCACGCTCTTTGAAAATACTAGATACCACGATAGGGGTTAACCCATTTTCAGATCATTCCCTTATTTTGTTAAAGCTGGAAATTGAAGGGGGGATTAAGACGGAATCCAGGTGGCAGATGGATCGTCTATTCCTGCAAGATCCTAATTGGGTTACCCAAACTAAAAAGTGGATATTGGAGTTTTTTTTAGCATAAATGAAGAGACGAAAGATATTTTTGCAGTATGGGGTGGGTTTAAGGCAGCTATGCGGGGGCAGATAATTGCCCGTTCAGCTGCTTTGTCGAGAAAAAGGCGGATGAAGATTAACCAACTCCAACAGGCTGTAAATGATGCCATGAGTTTAAAAGACGTTCAGCCACTGGGGAGTCGAGATGCTGCTATTCGGCTAGAAAAAGCAAAAGTAGCCCTTAAAGATTTTTTTTTAATTGAAGAAATTAATAGTTCTAGAACTTTTCATCACAAAGTTTATGAGGAGAGCCAAATAGTGGGAAAAATGTTGGCAGGGCAGACAAAATCAAAGCAGGAAAACGCCTTCATCTCCGAAATTATTGACCCTAAGACTCAAAACATCGGCAGAGAGAAGGGTGATATTGCTCAAGTCTTTTTGGAACATTATGCTCAGTTGTATTCTACAAAGTATGTGGTAGGCTTAGATCTTATCCGTAAATACTTTGATGAAGTTAATGTTCCGATTTGTCTGACCCAATGGTAGATCAACTTGAACGTGAAATTGCGATGGTAGAAATTGCGGACACAATTAAATCAATAGCAGGGGCGAAGGCCTGTGGAACGGATGGGTTCTCAATTGAATTTTATAAAACTTTTGTGAACAAATTTAATGCTGTTAGAATGGGTGGTAATGTTCCTCCGAGTTTTAAGGAGTCCATCATTTTAGTTTTGTCAAAAAGGGAAAGAATCATAAGGATGTTAACTCCTACAGGCCTATTAGCTTGCTCAACACTGATTTTAAAATTCTTATGAAAATATGGGCCCAACGTTTTACTCCATTTGCGCAGTCACTAATACACCCGGACCAGGCTGGTTTGGTGGCAGGAAGGACAATGGCCTCAAATACTGGATTTTTAATTCAGGCTCTTGATTATGTCACTAGCAATAAAATTCCAACTTTAGTTACAATGGTCGATGCCGAGAAGGCATTTGACTTGGTCAACTGGGAGGCTCTTTTTTTTGGAATGCAAAGATTTGGCTTCCCGGTCCGGGTGATTGAAATGTTGAAAAATATTTACCAAGGTGCCCAAGCTCGAGTGGTGATTAACGCTAACACGGTAGGGGTAATTGATATAAATCGAGGCACCAGGCAAGGTTGTCCACTGTCCCCTATTTTGTTTACTTTTTTTGTTGAGCCGCTCCCATTAAGAATTCGTGGTAATCCGGAAATTAAACCACCAATAGAAGGAATCGCGAAAATAAAATTATTCGCTGATGATATAATTTTGTATCTGCAACCAGATAAAAATTAAATCTTGATCTAGTTTTGTTCGAATTTAGCAAATATGAAAGGATAGGCAGATATAAAATTAATCAAAATAAAACTGAGGTTCTTGCCTTGAATGTGGACCATAATTTTCTATCATCTAATCTAAAATCTCAAGCTCTAAAAGTAGAACCTATTAGATATTTAGGTATTTATGTTTCTAGTCAATTTGAGCAACTATTTAATCTAAATTATTTAGTAATGCGAGATAAAATTAAGGGCTTGCTGGAGAGATGGATTTTTTTACCATTGACCTTGATTGGTCGTGTAGCACTTATTAAAATGTCGATTCTTCCTTTATTGGTTTTTCTTTTTATTTACGTACCGCTAAAAATCAATTCCCATTTTTTTAAGGATATTGAGTCCATGATCAGAGAATTTGTATGGAATCGAAAAGTACCTAGGGTCAGGCTACCTATATTGCAGTTAGAAATAACCCAAGGGGGGCTAGCGCTACCAGATATTCGTACTTATTATTTGGCGGCAGTCCTCGATCTTTCAGCACGATTATTAGATCTTAATGGGTAACTGGATAGGTTTTTTTATGATAGAATGATTCAGGAGTCGGGTTCGCAAGTTTCAATTTTTTTTAAAAACAGCTAAACTACCCAAAAAGACCAGTTATAAGACTATTCGGGATTTTTCTGATAGACTCCAGTCCTTCTTTAAACAAGCTGGGTTTGGTGGATTTTATTAACTCAATCTGGAAGAATCTAAGGCTTTAGGGCTCCAAATCCATTCCACTAAATGTAAAAGATGGAAGGACTGTCGTCTAGGTGAATTGTGTTCCTTTTTTGCCGCAGGGAAATTCATTACTTGGCAGGAGGTCTTAGAGAGATCCGATAATCGTTTAGCAACCGGTTTTTTGGAATATCTCCAGATATTGAACTTTATAAATAAATACAATATGTCAACATGTAGGACATTATCTGCTCTGACCAACGCCGTATATAAAACTAAATTAAAAGGTGTGGGAAACTGGTATACTCTATTAAGAAAGGGCAAAGAGTCTCCTCTGGTCGAAGAAATTCTCAGTAAAATAACTCGTGAAACTAATTGCTCCTTCACGAGACAGGAGTGGGAACAAATCGCTCAGTTAGGAAGTAAGGCTCTTAGAGCAGCCAATTTTAAAAGGATGTCTTTTTTATCTCGCTGGCTGGCTTATTACACTCCGAAGGTTCTTAATGGACGCTTTTCGGAAGTGGATAATAAATGTTTTCGTTGCCAGCTTCAAAATGGGGGAGATTGGCTTCATATATTTTATACATGCCCGAAGCTTGAAGTTTTTTGGCGTGAGATTTTCGCAGCAATGAGCTTAGCAATTAGAAAAGAGCTTTTTGGCTTGTTGAGAAACAAAACTGACTTATCTAACGCCGAAGAGTCTTACGTGGCGATTTGTTCGTTAGTAGCCCGCTCCTTAATTCTCCAAAATTGAGATCCGAGGATATACCATCATACTCAAAATGGGTGAATAAAATGCAAAAGATAAAAAGGTATGAAGAGGCCTATGGGGCAATAAAAAGGTTTACTAATACCTGGAAATTATGTGATAGTGATTTATCTATGTATATCACATAGCACTTTAGTATTTGGTTTTTATTATTGTTTTTAATTAGATACATCTTTAACATAGGTATTTTTAGCACTTCAAAAATCTGTTAGCACTTTATTGAATTAGCGATTGTAGCAAGCACTAAGCACTTTTATTTTTCTGTTAGGCCTGTGGCCATGTGAAGCTGAGATTGCAGCGTTGTAGGGACTTTTTAAGTATATTGATTATCTGTATAGGTAATTAATGTTTTATGTATTGGGAGGCCAGGTCGAATAATATAACTGTTATAGGCCTCTGGCTATTTTGCTTATCTTGCACTATTTGCACAATTGAAACTATATGTATAGATAATTAATATCCTATGTATTGGGAGGCCAGGTTGAATAAGGTAATTATTATAGGCTTCTGGTAACCCTGCTTACTTTTGTACATTTTGCACTATTTCCATAATTGAAATTATGGATATGTATACCTTTCTCTAAAGTTTGCTGTTTTATAATTATTTTGATCTACTGCTCATGGACTTTGTTTACTGTGTTTACTGTGTACTGGTTTTGTTGCTCTGCTCAATAAAAATATATATTTTTTTTAAAAAGGTGTTGTATATATATCATATGTATATACATATATATATCATATATATATTTTTAGATGAGGATTTGGGGGAGACCCCCAAAACCCTCCTTTTCAATTACCCTTAACTTCCAATACCCATACCCACCCCTAAACCCTAAAAATACCCTTACCACCCACAACCCTTACCCACCTCTAAAGCCTAAAAATATTGTTACCACCCAAAGCCCTTACCCACCCCATAACCCTCAAAACACCCTTCACACCCTATACCCCTGTCCATCACTAAACCCTAAAATACCTTTACCACTCAATATCCTTACCCACCCCTAAACCCTAACAGCCTTACCACCCTGTACCCCTACCCATCCCTAAACACACCCTTACCGCCCAATATCCTCACCCACCCCTAAACCCGAAAAATACCCTTACCACCCTATACCCCTATCCACACCTAAACCCTAAAAATGCCTTTACCACCCTATCTATACCCCTAGCCACCCCTAAACCCCTACCCATCCCTAAAAGTAAAACACCTACCCAACTCTAAACCTAAAACCATAAGTGTGTGTGTGTGTGTGTATATATGTGTGTCATACAGTAGAAGGCAAGTCGCCGAAACGCGTCGGTCCGATCTTGAAAATAGAATTGGCTGTGTTTCTTTGCCATGAAAGAGGTTGAAAATAAATGAACTCTTTTAAAAGTGAAAATGGAGTAATAAATGTTTGTTACCTGGTGCCGCCGTATCCGTGTTCTGGAGGAGAACGCTGAAAGGGAGAAATATATACACACACACACATTCAAGGTTTTAGGTTTAGCGGTGGCCACTCATATATGGTAAGTAAAAATGTTTGTGTGTGTCTATTTGAAATATTTATACTTACCTTATATGCGTGGCCGCCGCTAAACCTAAAACCTTGTGTGTGTATTTATATATATACACACACACAAACATTTATATACTTCTCTTATATGCTTGGTAAAGACGTATGTGTTGTAAAAGTTTCTGTGGTAAAAACTGCGTTGTAAAAATACTGCATGGTAATTTCAGTGTTGTATAGGCTGTTTCCCTTCTTTACATGGTATTTTCTGAAAGCCTGTCCCAAGCTTTTGCTTTCACACTGCGGTACAAAAGGGGGTGGTGCTTTCACACTGAACAAAATATCTCCCATGTATTAATCTTTCCATTAGTCATGTGAAGGAACCAGGTACAGGAACGAGAACAGGTTTGCTGTAGAAGAAGAGATTATCTGAGCGCAGAGGTTCTCTCATATTCTAAATTCAGAGTTATGACTTGCAAGTCAACTCAGGCTTGGCTGAAGGCATTCAGGAACCCCTCACAATGGGAAGGGTCAGACTGATATAAGTGCATGTTCGAGGCATATGAGCTGCAGATTACACACTTTTGCATAGATCGCCATCTGGTGTTGGGCCCGGATGTTTGCAGTTTGTTTTTCCTCTTGGAAAGTCTTTGGAAGTCACAAGGTCGGTGACTCCTCCTTTGGATCGTATTGTGCACGAGCTTCGGCTCCATCCTCAGATAGTTTTTTTCCGCCATCGTGCTCGGATGTAATCTTCGCGTTCCAGTTCCGAACATTTCCAGTTCGACGATCCAAGCGGAATCCTCACCTCACATCGCGGTATTGTTTCGATCGCGATCTCCTCAAATCAACGCAGTCGTCGACGGCGGCCTTCGGGCCTACCCAAGCTCCGGTCCCGGCTGATGGAAAGAACTCCATTCAAGAAGTGCCCTCGATGTGGGTCCAAATTCCCCCACACCGATCTTCATGAGGTATGCAACCTCTGCCTCTCCCCTGAACACGAGGCTCGAGACTGTCCGGCCTGTAAGTCTTTACAAACGAAAAAGACTATTCGGGACCGAAGAGCCAGAAGAAACATGGCACACTCCTCGACCTCCGTTCCAGTCGATATCTTCGGAGACGACATCGAAGATCCGGGACAGCAGCGCACTGAAGAGGACCTCGTCAGTGCTTCCGAGGCCGACGACTCAGATGTGGAAGACATCACTCCGGCGCAGAGGGTCCTGAGTACTATACCCCCCCCCCACACCCGCGCCAACACCCAAAAAGGCTTTGGTCACGCCTCCGCCTCTGGGCCTAAGCAAGACCAGAGACACTGCTTCACACACCCCACCTTCGGGCCCGGTGAAGAAGCCAACTAAGCCTTCCGGCGGCTCGGGCTCGAGACAGCCTGCCAGCGGTGCGAGAAATACACTTCGGCACTGAAAAAGAAACCTGCCTCTACCTAGTCACCGAGCTCCGCACCGAAGCCCTCGGGGTCGAAACCCAGTGCTTCCGTACCGACGCCATCTTCGGTACCGACCAAACCCCATAAGGCCCTCGGCACCGACCAAGCCGAAGCCCATCTCGGCGCCGATCAAGAAATCGGAGGTTCCCAAGCCCAGTGCTAAGCAAACTGGCACGGACAAGCCTAAAAAGTCATCGGCCCCGAAAACTTCGGCGCCGACGAACCAAACATTGTCACAGGAACTAATTACACTGGATCCCTTACAAAAAACTCTCACCAGGGATCCAAAACTGGACATCTGACACTCTCTTCCAAAAAGGGACATTTGGACAAACCATCTCCGCCTCCACCTCCAAAGAGGAAGGACTCTGCTACCTCTCCTTTCAGAATACCTTCCCCACCTCCTCCACCTCCCCCACCCTCTCCACCTCCGCCCCTCCGCCTTCTCCACCCCCACCTCATCGCTCTCCGACCCCGTCTCCAGACATTGATGATCAGGGGTACCCATATCACGATATAGGGGATGTGCCCCAAGACCCCACCCCTACAGGATCCCCAGACCCATGGGACGACTACAATAACCCAGATATTCCCGACGTCCCACAAGATGACCTTTACCCTTCCAGGCCATCTCCACCGGAAGACTCATTAGGGTTCCACCATCTACTTCAAAGGGCGGCACACAAACACGGGGTAGAGTTGCACACTGACCCAGTGGAGGAGGATTTCCTCCTCGACACATTTGATACCACACATAGGTCTACATCCATACTACCTATGCTTAGGGGGGTGGTAAAGCATGCGCCAGAGGTTTTTAAGGACCAAGTCAGGGCCTGGGTCATTAACCCACGCATAGAAAAAAAATGCAAAGCTGCCCCCACAGATCCCGCCTATATCAAAGGGCCAGCGCCACTAGATTCTCTAGTGGTTTCCACTGCTCGAAAAAGAACAAATTCCCAGGCGTCAGGCGAAGCACAACCACCTGACAAAGAGTCAAAGCTACTGGACGCATCAGGAAAGCGCACTGCATCACAGGCAGCCAATATATGGCGTATCGCCAATACCCAAGCGCTATTGGCCAGATACGATCGGGCACATTATGATGAATTGGAAAACATAATGCACCAACTCCCTGAAAGATATAAAACTAGGGCCAATGAATTAATTCAAGAGGGTAAGACAGTCACTAACACCTCTATACGCTGTGCCTTAGATGCAGCAGACACAGCCTCCAGGGCCATTAATACTAGCGTCCTCCTCCGTCGCCATGCTTGGCTAAGAATATCAGGATTTAAACCAGAGGTACAAGCCTCCATCCTGAATCATTCCTTTGACCAGGAACACCTATTCGGCCCAAAGGTAGATAAGGCCCTCGAAAAAATGAAGAAGGACACCGATACGGCGAAGTCCATGGGAGCCCTACAGTCACACCCTCCTAGGCGCTCTTTTTTCGCCGCTCTTCCTTTCGGAGTACATCTAGAGGCTACTCCTCAGATAACGCGTCCACCTCCTACAAATCCCCCTCTCAGTCCACCTTCACAAGGGGTTATCAAAGAGGTGGCTATAGGGGCAACAATAATAAAGGCAGAGGCAATACAAATACCGCCCGCTCTGCCACACCGCCTACCCAATGACTTCCCCCCGCTCCCTCCAGACCATCCCACTCCGGTCGGGGGCAGACTTCAAAATTTCCTTTATGTCTGGGAGACCATCACCTCAGACAAATGGGTGACCCAAATTATTCGGTCAGGATACTGCCTAGAATTAACATCTACCCCCCAAACATTCCACCCAGGCAATGCCCAATGTCACAAGAACATTCCACATTACTAAAGCAGGAGGTAATCTCCCTCCTACAAAAACAGGCAATAAAACACGTTCCCGCCAATCCAACAAAATTTAGGGGTCTACTCCCTATATTTTCTAATACCAAAAAGGGACGAGACTCTACGACCTATTCTAGATCTCCGGCTCCTAAACACATACATACACTCAGACCATTTTCACATGGTAACGCTTCAGCAGATGCTTCCGCTCCTCTCCCAGAACGACTTTCTCACCACACTGGACTTGAAAGACGCATACTTCCACATTCCAGTACACCATGCTCACAGAAAGTACCTCAGATTTGTAGTGGACGGACAACACTACCAGTTCAAGGTGCTCCCATTCAAAGTCACAACAGCACCACAGGTATTCACCAAGTGCCTAGTGGCGGCACACCTCAGAAGACAGCACATTCACGTCTTCCCATACTTGGACGACTGGCTGATAAAAGCCACTTCATACAACCAATGTGTACACCACACCGCCACTACAATCCAACTACTTCACCAACTAGGCTTCACGGTGAACCACCAAAAGTCCCAGCTAACACCATCCCACATAAAACAATACCTCGGTGCCACCATAGACACCTCAAAAGCAATAGCCTACCCCAATCCGGCCAGGATTGCAAGCATTCAGGCTTTGCGACAAAAATACGTACTTCAACACTCCCTTCCAGCAAGAGTGTTTATGCAACTGATAGGGATGATGGCCTCTTGCATTTTCATAGTGCCTCACGCAAGACTCCAGATGCGTCCACTCCAAGAGTGCTTAGCGCACCAATGGAACCAGGCCCAGGGGCAACTGACAGATCTGGTGTTGGTAGACGGTCGCACCCATCGCTCTCTGCAGTGGTGGAACACCACAAACCTTTCCAAAGGTCGACCGTTCCTGGACCCAGTTCCACAAATAATACTAACAGACGCATCGCTCTCCGGCTGGGGAGCTCACCTATTACATCTCACAGTGCAGGGCACATGGACGCCTCAACAAAAGTTACTCCATATCAACCATCTGGAGTTACTAGCAATCTTTCTAGCCCTAAAGTCCTTTCAACCACGGATTTCAGGCAAGGCAGTCCTCATTCGCACAGACAACATGACGGCCATGTATTATATTAAAAAACAAGGCGGCACACACACTCCACAGCTCTCTCAATTAGCACAGAGCATATGGAGATGGGCAATTCCACACAAAATCTTTCTCCTAGCCCAACATGTCCCAGGAGTCCAAAACACCATGGCAGATCTGCTCAGCAGACAGACACAACAGATCCACGAGTGGGAACTTCACCCACAGGTTCTTCATCCGTTCTTTCAAATGTGGGGGCATCCACAGATAGACCTCTTCGCCACCCACGAAAACAAAAAATGCCCAAGCTTCGCCGCCAGATACCCACACCCATTGTCCAAAGGAAATGCGATATGGATGAACTGGTCAGGCAAATTTGCGTACGCTTTTCCACCTCTCCCACTAATTTCATTAGTGGTGCGAAAGCTACAATAGCATTCCCTCACGCTGATCCTAGTAGCTCCAACATGGGCCAGACAACCGTGGTACACCACGCTGCTGGAACTCTCGGTAGTACCACACCAAAAGCTACACCTCTCACCATGCCTCCTAACCCAGAACCATGGAGAGATCAGACACCCGGACCCAGCTCAGCTCAACCTTGCGATCGGGCTCCTGAAATCCTAGAATTCGGATACCTAAACCTTCCCCCTGACTGTATGAACGTCATCAGAGAAGCTAGACGGCCTACCACTAGAGCCTGCTGCGCTGCCAAGTGGAAAAGATTTGTGGTTTTTTACCATAACAACACAATTAATCCTCTAGACGTGTCTATACAACACATCATATGCTACTTACTCCACCTACAAAGGTGTAATCTAGCCTATACCTCCATTCGGCTACACCTCGCAGCAATTGCAGCTTACCTACAGAACAGGCAGCACCTATCACTTTTCAGAGTACCTGCCATTAAAGCCTTCATGGAAGGCCTAAAAAGAATAATTCCCCCCAGAGTACCACTCTCACCTGTGTGGAACTTAAATATCGTTCTCACAAGGCTGATGGGGCCTCCCTTCGAACCTTTGCATAAATGCGAATTGTAATTTCTCACATGGAAAACAGCTTTCCTTGTAGCCATCACTTCCCTTAGAAGGGTCAGTGAGATACAAGCACTTACCATACAAGAACCTTATCTTCAAATGCACCAGAACAAGGTTGTTCTCCGTACCAACCCAAAATTCCTACCTAAAGTCATTTCCCCTTTTCACCTAAACCAATCTGTAGAATTGCCAGTATTTTTCTCGCAACCTCAGACCGTTGCAGAAAGAGCTCTACACACGCTAGATGTCAAACGAGCCTTACTTTACTATATACAAAGAACACAACCTTTCAGAAAGACCAAACAACTGTTTGTCTCTTTCTCTCCACCACACAAGGGCAACCCCATCTCAAAATCAGGGATAGCTAGGTGGATTGTAAAATGCATCCAGATTTGCTACCACAAAGCAAAACGAACGCTATCCGTTCCCCCTAAAGCCCATTCTACACGTAAGATAGGGGCTTCTATGGCTTTTCTAGGGAACATTCCATTAGATGATATCTGCAAAGCAGCTACATGGTCAACACTGCACACTTTCACTAAATACTATTGTGTAGATGTGCAAACCAAGCAACAAGCTAGTGTGGGCCAGGCTGTACTAAAAACATTATTTCAAACCACTGCAACAGATACCAGTGGTCGCCGCTAAGGTTGGGAACTGCTATATAGTCTATGCAAAAGTGTGTAATCTGCAGCTCATATCCCTCGAACGGAATATGCTACTTACCAGTATGCATCTGTACTTGGCATGTAGAGCTGCAGATCTACACACGCCCACCCGCCTCCCCTGCTACCTGTATCTGTTCCAGTCTATCTTATTTAGATACAACACACATGGGTTTCTTCACTGTTGTTACTACGCTCCATCTTTCCCTGCTGGCAAAAAACAATCTGAGGATGGAGCCGAAGCCCATGCGCAATACGATCCAAAGGAGGAGTCACCGACCTCGTGACTTCCAAAGACTTTCCAAGAGGAAAAACAAACTGCAAACATCCGGGCCCAACACCAGATGGCGATCTATGCAAAAGTGTGTAGATCTGCAGCTCTACATGCCAAGAACAGATGCATACTGGTAAGTAGCATATTCCTAATATTTAATGTATATGCTAGAGGGTCTCCTGGGGCGCAACCTTCCTCAACCATAGCAGCACTAGAGAGTGAGTTGTCCAGTACTAACCCCAACTCAGTAGTTATTGTGGCAGGGGATTTTAATTGTACCTATGAACCCCTCTGTGTTGAGGATGTTCTGGGTACTGGTGAGCAGGACAATACATTTTCAATTCCCCCTCTTAGTCTGGCTCCAATCAAGAAGTGGACCCAAAGGGCCATACAATTGAGTGCCATAACATTGGAGCATAATTTAAGAGCCGTAAATGGCAGGACACGTTCTGATAAGTGTGGGGCCAACACATATAATAGGCCCAGTTGTCCGTCAAGGATTGACTATATCCTGCTGGATATACGGCTCTGGCATGATTTGGCGGATATGGAAATCTTACCGTCCCAAGATAGTGATCACAATCCGCTATGCATGCTCCTAAATAATAATTGGTCAGTTTCTAGGCCCCATAACGAAATGAGACTGACAACTAAAGAAGTAGTGCCCTCTAACTTTAAACGACGCCTTAAATGGCATAGGGTCTCACATGAGGAAGAAAATATGTTTAAAGTAAGAGACCTTATAGAGCAGAAGGTTTTGGAGTTTGATTTGCTTGGAGTGGCCCATGTGGGAGTTCAGAACTCTGTACTCCCAAATCTCTATCAAGAAACTATTGAAAACCTGGGAATGTTCTTTACTATATTGGATTACCCTACGTACAAAAAAACCCCCTAAGCCTTCCAATCAGTGGTACTCAAACATATGTAGAGAAAAGAGACGTATGCTAACTACAGCCCTTCAAAGCAACAAAATTTCCCTTGTCAGACTAGCTAGGACAATCGAGCAAGCCAAGCGCATCTGGGAAGAAGCGCATTGGCAGGACCTTAAATCTGCCTCCTCCCTGAAAGATGCCACTTTGTTCTGGGGACTTATTGATAAAGGCAGCCGGATTGGCGCTGATCCGATGCCCAATCATATCACGTAACTGCAGTGGCACACATATTTTCTTGCTTTGTACAATGAGGGCGATAGCCCTTCATCTTCCAACTCCGAGAAGTCTCCCCTATCTTTGGTGGACTCCCCACTAGCTGTGTCTGCCGAGGCTGTTAATTCAGTTGATTTTTTTAAATCTAGTGAGGTACTTTTTGCTATTAATGGGTTGGCTTCAGGAAAGGCGGCAGGCCCTGATGGCATACCCGGTGATCTCCTTCTCCAAGAACCCAAATTATGGGCTGATTTCACCCTGCTCATATTGAATCTAATTGCTATAGGTCATCCTGTTCCGGATTCTTGGAAGGGTGCCGAAGTGGTACCTATATATAACAAGCATTTGCAATGCAATATGACTCGCATTTGCGCGACTTTGAGCTTTTGGCATGTAAATGACAATGCCTGTTATTTACGTTTTGGTTTTTAAAACATAAATAAAAGACATTGTCATTTACAATGCTAATAGCTTAAACTCTCGCAAATGCGAGACCTATTGCATTGCAAATACTTTTTTATATTTATAACCTCGCATTCTATCACAGTAAACACTGTCTTCTAGGAGATGGCTTTACAAATCACACCATATTGGCAGGGTACTACTATTCAAGGCCTGGGCTTTCATGTAACTATTTTACCTAGAGGGAGAAAGAGGGATGATGCTTGGTTGTACCCTCCTTAGGATGAATTTCAACATTTTAACAGCCAGATCGTAGTTTTATGCCTCATCAGTTTCATTACTTTCTGATGCCCCCATATCTGCAGTGTGGCCCTCCATTCACAGTAACTGTTTTGCACCTCAAGTCCTGGTGTCTTTCACAATGAGGCATTTTCTTCACAAGATGTAGTTCTTCTAGACATGGTGCATGTCACAGAGGGCATGTAGCTACTGCACTGCATAGCGAAGCAAAGCCTCTACATGGCCGCGGTAGTCGCAGAGAATGGAAATGGAAGAAAAGTAGAAGAGGGAAAGGAGGAGGAAGAAAAAAGAGATATAGCCATAGAACGGAGTTAAGGGAAATAAAGGTTAGGAGGAGAAGCAAGGTGAAAGAGGAGAGAAATGTGGGCGGAGGAAGACAAGAGAGAGGGGAGGAGAATGCAGACAGTATAAGAGAGAGGAAGAGAAATAGCAAGAGAGGGAACCGGAAAAACGAGTGAAAACGGGATGCAGAAAGAGGAGAGCAGAAGTAGGGGAGACATTGAAAGACATTGAAAGAAAGTGGCATCCACAAATAAAGAGAGGGAAGTATAATGAGAATTAAAAATAGAGGGCAGAGGAAAAAAGGGAGGGAAAAAAAGAAGGCAGGGCGACAGGTGGAAAAAAATCGGAAAAAAATGATGCAGAAAATGGTTAGCCTTCCCCAGAGTATTTGAGGTCAGACCCCTCATGCATCAACCTGCTGCACTACACAGGATGGATGGATGGGACCTGCTGCACCACACAGGATTTATTTATTTTGAAGGTTTTATATAGCGCGAACAAGACTCTTGCGAGTATCAGAGCGCTTTACAGGTAAAAGAAGGCAAAGTGTGGTATACATAGACAACAGACAATAAAAGAAATACAATGAGTAGACATAGAGTTCAAGTGAATTTAGCCATGAGGATAGCTTTCACTTCTCTTTTGAAGGAGGAAGTGGAGGGGTTCATTCTTGTTTCACTGGGCAAAGCGTTCCATATCTTCGGAGCCATACCAGAGAAGGAACGGTTGTAAGTTTTTTTCTTGGCAAATCGTTGAGGTTGTAGGAGAAGGGTTTTGGCACTCCTAGAGGCTCTGTTGCCCGCAGAGATAACCAGTTTCTGTGCTAGGTATTGTGGGGTTTTGTGGTAGAGGGCCTTGTGCTTCACGCAGGCGATTTTTAGGTGAATTCGGGCTTCAAACGGGAGTCATTTGATGGCTCTCAGGTCAGGGGAAATGTGAGCGTTTCTTTTAGATCCTGTGATGAGTCTAGCGGCTGAATTGATCGTGGCTCTTAACGGTGCTGTTGAAGATCTTGGGAGGCCGCATGGGGTAACTGCTCCATATTCCACTCGGGGGATTATTAGGGCTTGAACTGCTTGTTTGAAATCGTGTGCAGGCAGAAAGGGTTTCAGTTTTCGCAGGGTTGTTAGTTGGATGTTACCTCCTTTAGTTGAGGTGCTGATGTGTTTCTGCATCTTTAAGTTACTATCTAGCGTTATCCCCAGAGATTTCGCTCAGTCGACTATGATTGGTTGTCCATTGAGCGCTGTTAGGTGTTTCATCCAGTCCAGGATAGTGTGGGTTTTGTTCAGAGGGGCGATTAAAAAGGAATTCTGTTTTGGATGGATGGATGGGACCTGCTGCAACACACAGGATGGATGGATGGGCCCTGCTCGGACCAGCTGTCCAACATTCATGGCAGTTCCCTGCAAGGTTTCTAGCCATGGACTCTAGGCAATGCCTGCATTTAGCCGAACTCGTTGGAAGCTGAAAGAAAATGAAGCCCAAAGTTTCCAATATGGCCTCTCTGCCCAGTATCTGCCTTACTTCTGTGTTACCTCCCCAGGAAGAGAGAAGTCGCCACTAGTCACCTCGGTGCTAAAGAAAATCATAATGCCACCTCCACTGCATGAATGTGAATAACATCCACAAGGGCCTGTGAGATGTCCATGAAGCTGAAGATTTGTGTGTTTCCTGCGTGAGTGAGATGTGTGTGTTACCGGACTTTCTGAAAATGTGTTGTTGTAATTCCTGCTTGATTTTGCTCTGCTGTGGCAGGCACTGCCGTCTACAAATCGGCCTTGTTCCAGAATGAGGGTTTACTGGACCACAAGTGTAGTTGATGATGTTTTATTTCTCCCACAGTACACTGCGCGGTCCCAATGTGAAGGTCAGGGCCAGTCCAGACTTGTCCTCCAAGGGGCTGAATTTCACATGTTAGGGAACTAGGGATGTCGGTTGTATAGTAGTCCACAAGAGCTGCAAGTGGAAACTTAGAGGAGATGCAAGCGCAACACCTGAGTCACCCATATATGTCACACTTCCGTCCCTGTTGGCCCTGAAGTCTAACAAACATATCCACACATTGATCAACTACATGAGTCTCCCTTGTAATACTGCCATTATATTTTGGTGTTCTTTTTAGAAAAACAAACTGAGTTCTATGTCTGGCTAATACAGCCTTGTCCTTTACTTGCCAAAGTGACCATTTCCTTCACATTTGTTGATGAGTTTCTGCTGCTGCTGAATGTCTTCTATGTGTTTAATGAAAACCGAAATTTCAGTTTCTGTCGTTTTTCACAAACTACAATGGCACCACAAAAAGAAGACCTGAGGCGATGGAGCAGGCCTCAGCCTTCGTATATTAGAAATACTTGCTAATAGGTTCATTTTTCACTTATGTAATGGATTACATGTGAGGACGCTCTTCTGGTGTGTCAGCTTCCTCGGATTGTCTGCAGTACTGAATATTCACTCTTTGAGGACCCCCCCCCCCATCCCTCCGCAACACCCCCTCCCCTTCCCCCGGTGCGGCCTAAGCAGCTATTTGCTATTTCTAGAAGAACGCTTCGCCATTTATAAATGATCGACCTTGCCTGTGGCAAATATATGGAACCACATATATTCAGTACATTAAGCCTGTTTTAACATGTACGATATTGGGAGTTTCTTGAAGGTGAAGCAAATTTAAAACTTCATTATAAAACTACATCCTATCAGAACACGAAAACCGGAAGCTAAATAAAATAAGCGGCCGTGCGGTAATCGCGATTGCGATCAAACATCAAAGCGGCTGCGAAAGTGAAAGTAATCTCGGTCAAGCGCGCGCGCCCGCGCACATGCACTGTAGCTCTAGGCTGGCCTGGTAGCACTTTTTGGAGCCCTCTCAATAAGTCTCGCCAGACCAGCGCATGCGCTGGGTCAGGCGAGACCTAAAAAGGGGAGTAGGGAGGATCCTGCCAACTACAGGCCGATTAGTCTCATCGATGTAATTCAGAAGGTGGTCGGCAGGGTCCTCCTCATGAGGGTAAGGTCATGGATGGACGAGGGCAATGTGCTCTCGCACTTTCAGGCGGGCTTTAGACAGGGGGTGGGCACGAGGGATCAGGTCTTCAGGTTCTACATGATCTATTGGAAATCAGTGGTCATCAGTTTATATCTGGCCTTTATCGACCTTAAGACCGCGTTTGACCTGGTCCCTCGAGCCAAACTCTGGCGGGTGCTGTCTGATCTGGGCCTTCCCCCTTTGATTCTTGACATCATTAGGCGCCTACATGAGGGTAATTACGCCAAAATTAGGTGGGGAAATCAGGGCCAGTTGACAGAAAGGGTGGAGGTGAATAGGGGAGTTCGCCAGGGTTGTGTGTTGGCTCCAACCTTGTTTTCCCTCTTTATAAATGGGCTGGTTGACCATTTGAGAGAGGATCCATCTGATGCCTCAACCCTGGCAGGAGAGAAATCCCCTACCCTCCTCTTCGCCGATGACACCCTTTTGATGTCAAAATCTCCAAGCGGCCTGCAAAAGCTGCTCGATAGGTTTAGCCAGTTATGCGATGCACGGGGTTTAGTGATCAATACTACCAAAACAAAACTAATGACCTTATCCCCATCTAAACGCTTTAGGAATTGCATCACACTGAATGGCACGCTATTAGACACTGTAGATTCCTTTGATTATTTGGGCATTCGGATTAATAACAAGATGAAATGGAATAGCCATTTAGCTAAAATGCTTTTTAACCATAAGAGGGTGGCGGGGCAATTTTAAGAGAACAGCGGCTTTCCTTCAGTAGACTAGCTACTCCGGCCCTTGCAGTCTATGATGGGAAAGTATTACCCTCAGCATTATATGGGGCCGAGCTATGGGGGGTTTGAGAATACTAGCGATCTGGAGAAATCTGAGAATCTTTTTTTTAGAAGTTTGGTCTCCCTTTCATCCTCTACCCCCTTGACGCCACTTCGGAAGGATCTGGGTAAGCGATCTATTAAGGACATAGCAAGATTGCGCTCGCTGCTCTTCTGGGTTCGTTTGAGACGCACCACCGAACTGGCCAGCTATGCCACTGCCCTGAATGAGATCATTAATCTAAATACTGGCAATAAGATCAAATGGATTTGCAAATTAAAGCAGTTGGCCACAGAAATTGGATATGGGAGGCATAGACCAGTCAGACTCCACCTGCAAAGCAAATTATAAAAAAAGCATACTGGGACTGGGTGAGGGTAGAAGAAGCTCGAGATACCAACTGTGGGACTCTTACCGACCAGTTCCTGGAGCATAAGCTTGAGGCCAAAACCGAGCAGTATCTCGATTTTATACAGTCTCCACGAGATAGAATGCTCTATATGAAGCTCAGGTTTGGCACCCTCCCGCTCAACACATTGGTAGCAGGCTGGAAAAGCCTGAGAGTAACATCCACCAACTGCCCCGCGTGCTCTGCCCCCAAAGAATCCATTCCCCACGTCCTCTTTGCGTGCCCGGCTTATAGGGCGGCCAGGAGTAAATGGCTTAGTCCATTTTGTAGAAATTTTGGTTTTGTGAACTATAGGGTGGCGCTACGCTTTATTTTAACTGATGCTTCTTCTCTTGGTTTGTGGGGTAGCTAAATATTTGGGGTCTGCCTGGTTGATACGCACCAAACTCTTATTGTCTTGTAAGAGCTAGCCCTCTAGAGTTATATGCGTATCCTGTTCTGTTACATTGGGCAATGTCTTTTATGGTCTTTTATCTGTTCATATTCTCTTTTTACAATTTATTTATATTGTTATATGATGTACAACGCTTGGTTTTCTATGAGGAATCAAATTTGCGGTACTTTTATGATATTTTATATCGAATAAAGTAATATTTTGTAGTGAGTTCTCTCTGAATACGTACAGGCATTGTTAAGTTAGCATAACCACGTTAAATGTTAGAAAGCCATCTTTTTGCTTTTGCACACGACACTGCGTTTACATGTTATTTCTTAAAACAAACTGCTGACTCGAGACTTGCTTCACACGAGAGCAATCTGTTGTTACCATCCCGAGCTCTGCGCAGCGACCTTGGTCTGTACATGATGTGATACACAGTCTGGGTTATTACACAATGCATGTTTTCCACTCTAGGTTGATCGGCCCACTATTTAGCCATAACACACGCGCAGCTGCAAATCCCTGAAAGTTGGTGCTTTTAAATATCACAGACATCATGTTTATTATTCAGACCGAAGACGAGCCTTCCTGCGAGAAGACTTCTGATGCTCCTGTGATGTGATTTCACTAAGCTGATCTTTGAGGTATGGGGTCCCCTATTCAAGCCTAAGAGACCTTCTATTAGCATAATAATAATATTAGCTTCTTAGTAAAGGGAAGGTGGTAGTATCCACTGTCATTATAATATGATCACCCCTTTTATATTCTATGGTATTGTAACTATGTTGCTGGTTTTGATATTAATCATTTGTCTGCTTGTATTAGCCAAAGTACTGCATCTTAGGACACGTGGTCTATAAAAATAAACCCCTTTTATTTACAACGTGTCTCTGTTGATTATTGTTGTGGACTGATGTGAGAATAATATACGAACAGGTATTTCCGATTCCCACCATTCCTGAGAGTACACTAAGTAGCTTGTTCTGGGTTGTCTATTCATTGGGATCTCTGAGCTAAATCTTGGATAACGAATGGGACACTTATGCTAGCCGGATACTGGGTTCTGGGTTCTGAGGTGAGTTTCTGGTACACCACAATTCACTGAGGTCCTGGGGTTCTAAGCATAGTTCTGTGTATAAGCAGAATCCCTGCAACATGGCGCACCTAACGTTTGGTCTATGAGTTGAAACGCCTTAGTAGTGCTTGCATTTAGTCCACAGCACCCTCATTCTTGTTTCCGGATAACAAGTCTGACGGATTTTAAACCTACCTAGTTCTATTGATATAGGTTCCTTCAAGCTTGATTATTAAAAAGGTTATTGAACCCTTGTGCTACTGAATAATTGAAGTGTAGCTGGTCCTTATGGCAATTAATATTGCGGCGCATAGCCGTGCGGCCCTGAAACGTCACTTGACGCAGTGTGGGGTGCCGGACGCGGGCATGGACGTCATCTTTGTGGTGGGAGCCGATGCGGCTCACCCCTTTGAGTTGTTCTACTCTTGGGTGACGATTCCGGCAGTCAGTGGTAATGATAATACATTTCATTCTTACACTGCCACTGCCGTGCCTGCCGCCTACGCGCCTTATAGGACACAGGAGATACCAATATCTGCTTGGCAACATCAGATTTGGTTTAATGGCGCCCTCCCCCATGTGGTTATACCGCCGAGAATGGGCCCTTTATCAATTGCGGGGGCCACTTGGCCGGTACTAGCCGGATTTACGCCTCATCCCCGTTACCTCACGGTGACGGTGGATGAATTGCGTGTACTACACACTGCCCTTATAACAGTATATAGGGCGTTGGTGCAGTATGTGTCGCGCACTGTACAGGCGGGGGTGCCTGTTAGTG
The DNA here is from genome assembly GCF_964204655.1 of Triturus cristatus. Taxonomy (NCBI): domain Eukaryota; kingdom Metazoa; phylum Chordata; class Amphibia; order Caudata; family Salamandridae; genus Triturus; species Triturus cristatus. Next base: position 928,636,704 of record NC_140582.1, read on the forward strand.
CGGGACAACCTAGTGATCGTCACGCGGTGGTCATTAGTCCTGTTATGGTCAATTCTGTTGTGGGCAAGCGCCCCCTCACAAGGGATGATTATCCTTTTTGGCTTGCTGAAAAATTTGACCAAATAGAGGCGGTTTATCCGCATACAACTCCTGTGGAAAAACACAGGATCCTCACCATTAGTTTGCCTAAAGACTTAGTTCCCCATATAGATGACTGTGCATCCTGGGGTAAGATTTTTGCTGCGACATACGCGCAGTGCTTCGGCACTCCGTCTATGTTACAGCTGCCCTCCATCATTAAACAGGTTCAAGAGGACCATGGAGCGGAGTCTGCGATAGAATTGGGGATGCGGCTCCTCGGAGATTTTGGCCTGGTGGCTACCATGATAATGGGAAACCTTAAGGGTGATGCGTTGCACTTTCAGGTTCGTAATGAACTGAAGAAGGTTGCTGAAGAGGACAAGCCGCAGGAATTTGCTAAAATAATCGCAGAAGCATATCGTGATTTGGGTCGTAGCTCTTTAGGAGTTAAGCCTGTGATCAAGAATCCCGATTCTAAGCAGCAGGGTAAGGCAGGAACTTCTGGTAAGGATGAACGTCCCTTTTTTCCAAAACAAAAGTGGCCGTTTAAACAACAGGGCAAGCAGCAGCAGAAACAGGGCTCTCGGCCTGCCTCTCCCGTACAGTCAAGTAGTGAACGCACTTATGATCTGCGAGATCGTGCTACTATTAAGTCTCCTGATAGATTTCAGGTTTCTGAACCGCGTTCTCCTCGTTCTTCACAGGAAACATCGGCTGCACAGTCTGGTGGCGGAGGCGGCGGCAAAGGTCGGGGTGCTCCACAACAGCGTGACCAACCCCGACAGACTGAGGGTAAAGGCAAGCAGGACGAGTTTGCTCGACAAAGACCCCCGTTTCAGAAGAAGAAAGTGGCGGCTCTGACGGCGACATATGCCTCAGATAGTGCGGACACAGCTTCGGAACCGGACATGGGCGCTGACGCTACTAGACAGCGCAGCGGAAATTACCATAGTCCGTCAAGCTCTGCGTCCATTTCTGGCGGCGACAGCAACTGATATATTGGTTACTGTTGAAACAGCTGACACCAGAGTGGCTCCCCCTGATAGACTTTATGAAATAGTCTTATTAATAGAGGGTGACATACAACGTACTATAAAAGGGATTTTTTGGGATAATCTGACCACCACCTATGATATCCTCCTAGCGGAGGCAGATTGGCCCCCGGCCTTCATTTTGGAAGCTCCTAGAGGGGAGGAGAAAATCCTCCCGTCCTTTGCGCACACGGTGCCTAAGGACCAAGCTGAAATGTACGCTGGTGAGTGGGCGCTGGCGCTTGCGCCAGCGGTATATCGTACTCAGGTGGGTTGGGACCGGTTGTCCCCCTGCCATGAGATTCCATTACGGTCCATGCCCCAGCCACAGCCCCAATATCCCATGCGTCGTGAGGCTAGACCTCACGTCGCGGCGATCCTTGAACAATTGGAATATCAGGGTGTAATTGAAACATGTGTGTCCCCTATGAATAACCCTTTATTCACTGTGACGAAGCCTGACGGCTCGTACCGTTTAGTTTTGGATTACCGGCACCTAAACTCCCATTGCCGGACCTGCGCGGTACAAAATACACATAGCTCGGCTCTAGTCGACAGTCTCGTGCGTAAACGATTTAAAACGACGCTTGACATTTCCAATGGCTTTTTTAGCCATAACCTGTCCACACTGAGTAGCCAGTGGACAGCGTTTACCTCGGGCGGTAAACAAAAACAGTTTACGAGATTAGCCATGGGCTACAAAAATAGCCCAGGCGTCTTTTCCGCTCGCGTGGTCTCTCTCTTAGAAAGAATAGATCCCGAGGCATACTCCTATGTTGACGATATCTACCTAACGGATGATGAGCTGTTGCCGCATCTGTCTCGAGTCGACAATATTGTAGTGAGTTTTGCTGACTATGGCTACAAATTCAATTTTGCGAAGTCTCACATCGCGGAATATACAGTGTTGTTTTTGGGCTACGAGCTCAATAATGAAGGAAAGGGGTTAGCTCCCCACTTTCTGGAGAAGTGCGCATGTTTGAGTGCGCCAACGACACTAAAGAAATTACAATCTCTACTGGGCTTTCTGAATTTCGGCCGTACGTACATTCCCGATTATGCCCAGCGTATCAAGCCGCTTTACGCCTTGGTACAACCCACATTTTCGAAGTCTAGCTGGCAGCTGGAACATTCCAAAATTTTACAGTCTTTACAGGCTGACCTTCTTGCTTCACAATATTTGCTGACACGTGATAACCGCACTAACCTGGTAATAAGAATAGTGCCAGGCGCGGTGGGTTTCACGTATTTGACGTTTAATGAGGGCGATACAGTCCCCATTGCGTACAAATCCCACTTGTACACCTCTGCTGAATTACGTTTTTCCGCGGTCGAAAAAGTTCTGACTGCTGTACAGATGGCGATCCTTAAAGAACGCGCACTGTCACATGGGAAACAGATTCTGGTTGTAACACCCTATCCCGCCTTAGAAGCGGTGACAAAGGCAAGTGTACCAAATTCTAAAGCTTTGCATCCTCGGTGGATACAATGGGCCACAACACTGACGTCGCCAGACGTCACCTACATCTTTGATGCCTCATTACAGACTCAAGAGTTCTTGCAGTATGAATTCGTTCATCCGGCTCCTCTGTCTTTGCGCCCGCTCGAAGAATACCATTGTGTCATATACACTGACGGGTCTGCGCAGCCCGCAATTGGATCAAAGCACGCCTACTCAGCGGCTTGCGCAATTGTCGTAGGTACTTTCGTAAATGGTGAATTCCAATCTGATGCAGTGCATACGCAGTCATTGGGCGATTGTACCGCGCAATTGGCGGAGCTTCGGGCTCTAGTGCTGGCACTAGAGTTTGCTGATCCCCGAGTCACTACTCTAATAGTGAGTGATTCTTTCTACTGTGTCCAGTCCTATAATGACAATTTACACTTCTGGTCTCAGAATGACTATCGAGACACGAAAGGTGGCACAATTAAGCATAAAACGCTTTGGGTTCGAGTGGCAGACTTTAAAGAACGTCTCCCTCTCGTGAATGTTATTCACACTCTTGGTCACCAGCGACTTGGTGTCCATGCTGTCGGCAACAGCTTAGCTGACGAGGCAGCAAAAACAGCAGTGGCTACATACTTAGTGGCAGCAGTTACCAGATCAAAGAGTAAGATTGATGATGACATCTTGGCAGCTATTGCTGCTACAGAAAAGGGAGGCGATTACCCGAAGGGTTTTCCTTCTCGTTACATTTACCGTTTAAGTCCTGATAATGTCCCATTAGTGAGGATTAACGACGTTGGTGACAGAATTATTCCCAACGCGGACTGCAGACCCGCACTGATTCTGGCTGCTCATGAGGGGTTGGCGTCAGCCCACGCCGGAGTGTCAGCCACTATATCTCTGCTACAACAACGTTACTGGTGGTTCGGTTTATATAAACAAGCGCGCGCTTATGTTCTCGATTGTGACATTTGCCAACAGATTAAACCTTCTACTGTTGCGCGCCCATCACAAACACAGTTGTACATATCCAATAAACCATTTGGTTGTGTTTATTTGGATCACTGCGGTCCTTTTTCTTCGGATACTGCGTACAAGTACATCTTGGTTGCAGTGGATTCGTGCACACGTTTTCTGTGGGTATGGCCACAAAGGAGTGCTGACTCGCGGACTGTCATCAGAGATTTGCGTGTCTTTGTGGGAACTTTTGCGTGTGGTACCTTCCATTCTGATCAGGGCCCTGCGTTTGCCTCTAAGGCTTACAAGGAGGCTATGAGAAATTTGGGGGTCCTAGTCAAATTTTCGTCCCCCTACCGACCTGAGGGTAATAGTGTGGTGGAGCGAATGAACCGTGACTTAAAGCAATCATTGACAGCCCGTGTTTTAGGCACAGGCCGGAACTGGCTAGCCCATTTGTATAACGTTCAACGTGCACTTAATAATCTCCCTAGAAGGTCTCTGGGTGGGCGGACCCCGTACATGATGCTCTTCGGAATCAGAATGTTTGTACCAGACCTTGATGGTCTAGACATGGCGGCGTCGACCGCACCCTTTGACGTAGATGATCACTGTGCTGTTTTACAGACTCTGCAAGAAGCCAGAGACACTCTATCGAAGGAACACATGCCCTCCACATCTGAAGCTGAAGTTCAGATTCCGGTAGTCGGCTGGCTACCCCGAGTTGGTGATCTGGTCCGTGAGAAGGTGGAGAACAAGAAGGAGTTCGGCCCCTCTTATCGTGCACCAGTTCCAGTGCTTGGAGTGCAGGGTACAAGAACAGTCATTTTACCTCCACTTCCTGGTCGCAAAGAAAACAGGTACATCTCTATTGACAATGTCAAACTTCAGCGAGTGGCCGATACTTCTTAGTGTGACTCCAGCAGTTTCATGCCAGACGATGCAAAGAAATTCGATGTTGACTCTTGCTTCTAACACCTTGCCTGATGTTGCCATCGAGATGCAATCGGTTACTGATCCCTTGTTGATACCGTCGGCTGGTGGTTTGCCCGAAGAGACTGAGTATGCTTATCCTACACGTGGTCCCTCGCCTGTTTTACAATCTACAGCACTTGGCCAGTCCCGTTTCTCCTTTGACACTAACTCATTGCCCTCGAGCCCCCCATCGAACATTGCAGTTTTTTTCAGCTGGTTTAAGAGACATTTTTTGATTGCCCCTTGGACATACATTTGGCTGTTGCTTTTCAGTGGTTTTTTGTTCATGTCCATTGGATTCGTAATAGTTTTTTTCCGCCTCGTGGATGGCCACTATCTCAAAGAGAGATCTACAATTCGACTTATCAATGGAACTTTGGCCCCCCACTCCTCGTCCCACATCATGAAGAGGGACCAGATTTTTGTGAATATTACTGCCTGGCCCGTCTTGGATGGAATCGCATGGGATGCTGTTAAATTCCAAATTCATGGGCCTACAGAGGTCATTAATGTACCAAATGTGTTTCGTGTTTCTATGGGTGATGTGGTTAGGCAAAACATACGTTCTGATGATTGGGATGTACACGCCATTGAATCACTGTTTTCTGATTTGAAATATTATGCCGCTTTTGATGCTGAAGATTTATATGAAAATGCGGCGAATTATGCTGAACAGTATTGCTTTCAACATTATGGCAATCACTTCCTGCATAAGTCAAATACTTTTAGGAATTTTGTAAATTATACCCAATGGGAACACTGTCCTACTCCTGAATTCGGTAGTTCACAAACTCTAGTTAATAAGTATTCTTATTTCACCAATTTCAGTGTTTCCAACCCGGCAGCGTTTTATTTTAAGGTGCTGCCTGAGTCTGCCACAAAGGTTAGACTGACACACACAAAGTTACTTTATTCCAAGTCCTTTATGGACGAGTTGTCAATCAAAGGTTATGATGTGTGGAAGGCTACTATTGATCTCAAGTCGGTTTGGGGTTCCAAGCCGTGGCAGGTACAGGGTACTGAGGCTTTACATCGTGCCTGTCTTATACCAAATCATATTCTATTTTTAAATTCATCCATCTTCCAGACCACCTGTTTTGGATTGGCTACTTCTAAACAATTAAAGTCACCTTCTGTACCGGATCTGGGTGCTTATCCCGATTGGGATAACCACACAGATCTATCCCTTGCTGCTTTGCAATCCTTAGTTTCAAACACATCTTTCAATATTTCGAAGATTGATAGTGAGGGTTGGTTAATTTGGCAAAGCAGTTCTGATATCTGTCAACGACGTTTTCTGGGACTGAGACCGGGTTATACTCATGAACGCGTAGACCCTCGATTTGAGTCATCACATACTGTAACTACATACTCTGTGGGGAAGCTATGTCAATCGTGGCTGCGACATTCCACTTTGGCGTCTGTCAAGGATCATTTATCACAATTACATGACAAAATGGATCTGAATGATTTTGTTAAGGGTCCTGTGGGTGGCAGAACTAAAAGGTGGGCGTATGCTATTTACAACGAAGTCTGGAAGTTGTCGCAGATTGAGGCGGCTTCCAGATTGAGAGCGATTGACCAAGCAAACATGGAGAAGGTTTTAGCCGTTATAGATAATAGCATTAGCACTCTCTCTTCTAGGATTTATACATTAGATAATATTGTTTCATCAGTTGTTGATATTGTGCATGATGATATGTCTGTGTTATATCATGGTCAAAACCAATTGCGTTCTGTTATGCAGTTTGCATGGACGTTGCAAACGTTGAAGGCAGGGAAGGTCCCTTGGGACTATCTGAACACTACATCGTTATTCCTTCCCTTTAACCTCACTGATAGGCAGCGATTTATGTCCATGAAGGATGCTACGTATTCATTGTTACATATTGAAAAATTAGAACCGTTGCCCTTCTCAGTAGCGGAGATCAATTCGGCTACGTGGCTAGCACACGGACTGATTACTCTCCCTTTCGCGCTTTTTAAGTTTACGTCTTGTATGAAACATTATGCTTTAGGTAGATATGAACCGCTGGGCACTGCTTTCATACATGAGGTTTGGTCCCTCCCCTTTACGTATAGATGTACTAGGGACGGAACTGAGGTTTATTTGAAAGGTGAGGAATGTACCACGTCACCAGACCATTCCTTAGTATGTAGGCACATTCAATTACACGGCGCATGCAATGTACAAGCCCCGAATTTGGCCTGCGTTCTGCGAGGTGTCCCAGTGCCTGTGATTACCCCCTCTTTCACGCTGCTTGCTAACGGTAGTTATTTAATTTTGAATAATGAAGCTTGCTGTGGGATGTTAGTGGGAATCCCATACATAGTAACTGTCTCGCAGAAAGTTGTCTGCTGCAATAATGTTCTCTTTCCACCCCCGCATGGGCGGCTGGATGTTTCTATCTGGCCTTCGATTCCAACCTTGAAAGCAGAGTTCAACAAGTTGAGCAGAATAAGAGCCTTATTGTCCCAAAAAGAGGTGTCTTTGACTTCCTCTCGTGAAACATTCGACCTTCACGTAGCTAATACGCGCACAGAGGTACAGGCGCTTCTGAATACTGACCTCCCCCTACATTTCGGCTCTTTGATCCAAACTATTTTCAATGCCTCGTCCACGACCGGCCTGGCTCATTTTTTTAAACTTGTGGGCTCGGGTCTCGTGACCTCTTTCCAAACTATTTTTGGTGTGGTTCCGGGCTTTTTTCATTCCCTTTTCTCGAGCATCTTTGGAGGTGTTCCGCTACTTCTGGCGCTAGTGGCAGGTGTGCTGCTTTTCCTTTTCATACTACGAAATGGCTGCTCCATCTGTGCCACTCGTGCACCTGTCCCGTCTGCAGCTTCTTCGGGATAGGATGCTTGACTTTTATGGAACTCTGCCATTGGCGACATTAAGCCTGGCGTATGGATTGTCCTTCCGGTATTGCTACTTCACCTGCGTGCAGCCTGTGCTACACTGCCTGGATTGCCCCTTTGAATGGCCTTTGGATTTGTGCTTGACCAGCCTGGTGTCTCCGGTGCCGGATTTCGATCGACTAATGAGGCCCTTAGTGTCTCACGAGTTGACCTGTTCTGGTGTCCGGATAATGGCTTGTGGAGCAGCACATGGGATCCTGGGTAATTGGGACATCTCTACAGCTGCCTACAACTTCTTGGCTATGAGCTATTTGGAGGAACATTCCGGGTGCCCTCTGATCGTGCTGGAAGCTCCGCTGATTGAAGAACACGTGTGTTCCTTCTCGTTGATGGATTGGATGGCTGAGACTTTCGCTGGCCCTGCAAATGATTTTTTGTTGGAAGCGGTTGCCACATATGCTGCCTATACATTCATGGATTGACTGAACTATCGTCCTTGGCGCCTGCCGCTCCTGGACAGTACCAGGCCACATCATTTATCTTTTTTTCTTTTTCTATTTTTTCTCCCTGATGGTTGTTTTGAGTTTTTTTTATTTTTTTATTACTTTTTTCGGATGCCACTGGTTCCGTACTTTTCAATTGGTTACGCCTTGTTCTGCTCAGTCGACCCTGAACTCTGCGTTCTCTCTTTTCTTGCCTACTAAATAGTGCTTCGATCAAGGGGGCGTGTAGTGAGTTCTCTCTGAATACGTACAGGCATTGTTAAGTTAGCATAACCACGTTAAATGTTAGAAAGCCATCTTTTTGCTTTTGCACACGACACTGCGTTTACATGTTATTTCTTAAAACAAACTGCTGACTCGAGACTTGCTTCACACGAGAGCAATCTGTTGTTACCATCCCGAGCTCTGCGCAGCGACCTTGGTCTGTACATGATGTGATACACAGTCTGGGTTATTACACAATGCATGTTTTCCACTCTAGGTTGATCGGCCCACTATTTAGCCATAACACACGCGCAGCTGCAAATCCCTGAAAGTTGGTGCTTTTAAATATCACAGACATCATGTTTATTATTCAGACCGAAGACGAGCCTTCCTGCGAGAAGACTTCTGATGCTCCTGTGATGTGATTTCACTAAGCTGATCTTTGAGGTATGGGGTCCCCTATTCAAGCCTAAGAGACCTTCTATTAGCATAATAATAATATTAGCTTCTTAGTAAAGGGAAGGTGGTAGTATCCACTGTCATTATAATATGATCACCCCTTTTATATTCTATGGTATTGTAACTATGTTGCTGGTTTTGATATTAATCATTTGTCTGCTTGTATTAGCCAAAGTACTGCATCTTAGGACACGTGGTCTATAAAAATAAACCCCTTTTATTTACAACGTGTCTCTGTTGATTATTGTTGTGGACTGATGTGAGAATAATATACGAACAGGTATTTCCGATTCCCACCATTCCTGAGAGTACACTAAGTAGCTTGTTCTGGGTTGTCTATTCATTGGGATCTCTGAGCTAAATCTTGGATAACGAATGGGACACTTATGCTAGCCGGATACTGGGTTCTGGGTTCTGAGGTGAGTTTCTGGTACACCACAATTCACTGAGGTCCTGGGGTTCTAAGCATAGTTCTGTGTATAAGCAGAATCCCTGCAACAATTTACTTATGTGTTTTTATGTGTTCATAATTAATGTGATGGAAAACGTAAACTTTAGCTAAAGTAGCCAACTTTTCATGTTGCACAATGTTTGAGAATGACTAATGATTTAGTAGTCTGATGAAGTCTATGAATTTGTAGTATTTGTATTCCTGTGGTGAGTATTTTATTTTTCTTAGTGCATCACTTGCATCTTATTATTGAAGTGGTTGCATTCCTATATTCATTTGCTGTCCGATGCAGGCTGCTCTGTCTTTCTGTATACCACTGGTCACGATACAGCACTCAAAATGACCAGATAAGTTCAAGCATGTATCACTTGTCTGTATTTATAGTGCATGTATATAGTTAGCAAATTCTGCATAGGACATGAAAGATATGTATGTCCAACCTACTTGTGTTTCAGACATGGATGTAGCTCTGGCCTGTGATATAGACAGACCCTGCTGCTTATGTCCTGCTAATTTCTGAACTGTTGATAAACAGGTTGCCTCAACTTTAAAGTTCTTTATAAACAGGTTGCACAAATGTAAATGTTCTTGATTCTAAAGCTTTGACAAACCATGCCGCCCTGCTTTTGGTCCACGTATACCTTTGGAACTTAATAGTGTATTCATTTAAAACCTGCAGTGATAAAAATGGAGCGAATAACATTTGCACTATTTTTGCTAGTTCAAACAAGTGCCTTCATAAGGATTTTAGGGGACCCTGAGCAAGACCTATTTTAGAGGCCCTTTTATGTAGCAAATTTGGAATTCATTACCTATGTCCTGCTAATTCAAGAAAGTATGATGCCAAACAGTACTACATTAATTGCTAAAGTTTAACAGGGTTAGACAAACACAGTTAAAATATGTGTTGCCTGGGACCCTAAAAATCCTTAAGATGACACTGGGTAGACAGACTAAGTCAGAGGTAGGTAGAGAAGTTTAGATGGCAAAATAGAATAGACAGAAGTCAAATAGAGAGAAAGTTCTCTTTCTAAGGGGGGGCCCTGTGATAGTGGGGGCACTGGGCAACTGCCCACTTTGTCCATACCTTAAAACGTCTCTGTTTCAAACTTCTTTTGTTCCTCTTTATATTTTGTTTGTTTGAACCGTATTATTTTGTAGTAGCATCATGAATACAAAAGGACCAATTTGTTAAAACTGCGCACATTTACATATGATAAATGCGTGTCTTTCTTTTATCAATAAAGTCAAGAACATTTAATATATCAAATAACTATTCTCTCTTTCCTTTTTCTTTGCCGCCTGAAGGTCTGAGCTACAATGTCTCAGTGGGATTTGGGAGTAGGTTCCCTTGCATCTACATATACAATACATAAATGTTCATTGGCTTATAAAGAAAAACTGCTTGTGCATGCTAATAAATAACATTCACAATTTTTTCACATTTATGCTACTTACAATGAGATGTTTAGAAGCATGTTTATACAACATCTTATTTATTTGCTGGGGTAATTGTAATCACATTTGATACATATTAATTTTTTCTCAAACAAGAAGCTCCTCCTGATGAGCATCTGTTCTGACATATCAGTTACTGCAAAATTCAGCACCCTCTCCCTAGAGTAGGTACATTTTAGCAAACCTGCTTGACCTCATAAACATTCTGATCACAGGGCAACGCAAAGGGAAAGGGCTGCGCCCCTCACCTCAAGAAGTGGAATGTGAAAATCTAAATTCTTTACCTGCTGCTGAATCTTTCCCGCACCACTGCTGGTGGAGTATTTTCTATTAATGTTTGGGCACTTCGAGCTTAGGCCTTCATAAGCTATTCCCAACAAAAGGTATCTTGGACAAATAAGCGTTGTTTTTTTTCCACATGTTGGAGATTCTAACGGTACCAGGGGTGTTTTTTGATTCACTTGCCGGAAACTGAAAAAAAATAGTTAAAATATAGGAAAATGCTGTTGTTTGTTGGAAAAAGTGTAATGCAAGTAAGTGTATTTTTTTTTCTAAAAATTGCATAAACAAAAATGTTGCTGTGCTAAGATCACCATCTATTCAGATTTCAGCAACAAGAACAGGTGTATTCATATTTTTTACAACCATTTTTGCATTTTTCGAATTAGTAGTCAATTTTTTATATTTTCTGTGGTGTGGTATCAACCTACTGCAGTCTCTGGTGGAATATGGTGTGTAAGCCCAGAAGGCTATTGAGCCTGACCCCATCAGGCTGACACCATCACCAAAATAGTAATATTCCATGCCAAACATTTGATGATGCCATGCCCTGTTGCGGGGTCTAGAGCTAGTCCCACAATTGTGGTACCGTTTTTACCAGAAGTGTGTAAATATTGTGTGGTAGGAATTTTGTTGATGTCTCAGAATCTGGAACTTTACCTAACAGAAATTAGAAGAATATGTGTAATTTTAGCTACAATTTGTGGTTTGCAAGGTATTGTGGGTAAGACAACTGACTAGGTTCCACGCAGGTCACAATACATCATGCTGGACTCTCTGGATGTTCACGTTTGAAAAATGCCAGGTTTCTCACCAGATGGTCTGAGATAATTGATATCCCCCTGACGAAGGGCCACAGCCCGAAATGCATTGGGATGGGAACTTGCAATATAAGTTTTCTTGAATGAAATTTATCATGAGAAGATTATGATTTATGGAATCACCATGATGTATGACAAGGTGGACAAAAAATAAATATATTGCCTTGACATAATAAACACATTATATCCGAATGTAACTTAAGTTGAATCATTTCAAAACAACCCCTGGACATGGGAGCCTTTGCTGTGCTGAAGGGACCCCATTTGGGGATGCTGCTGTTCTACATTGTTACACACACTCCAGGATCAGAGAGTGAGACCCTTTACAGCACGCTACAAATTGAGTACGGAGAACAACAGTTGGAATTACCAGTGCGTGTTCTCATTTATCTATCAGGTTATTATTGTTACCTCAGAGCCAATCCACTACTCGAGCACAGACTCCTACTGGTTAGTTTCAGCAGACCTCAAAGTGACTGGCTCAAATACTAATAACACTATCAGAATATTATCAGAATAATGAACTCATGTTGTACTGATAGCAAGCAGTAAAGCGACTTCAAGGCACTAGCCACTTTACTAGACATTCATATGCTTTATATGCACCACACACAAGGGTATTCCATTACCATTCAATTGCCCAGTTCTTCATATGCCCACAGGACTGAAATGCCAGTTATACTGCTACTCTCCCAGTCATCAGTCAACTTACATACAAACACACCTCCAACAAACCACTCCACAATTACCACCAGCCAACACATACCGCCATACAACAGCCACACATCCCACCAGCCAACAAAGACTCAATCGCCTATACACAAATACCGCCAGCCAAAGAATGGTTGATGCCGTATATCTGTGTGTCACTCCTACCTTGACCGTATCCCTTTTATCTACTCATGGTTCTTATTGAAACAAGCGTAGGCTAAGATTTGACTGTCTGTTAATGTCTCACTCTGAGTCCTAATACTGTATGAATGCCAGGTGAACAAGTTACTTACCTTCGGTAACGCTTTTTCTGGTGGATACAGTATCTGCCTGTGGATTCCTCACCTGGTGAATATCCCCTGCGCCAGCAACGTTTGGAAACTTTTGTAGCAGTCCTCGCCGATGGGGTCGAAGACGACGTCACAGAGACACGGCTCCGCTCGCGACTCCGCTGACGTCACCGGCTCCATAAGAAGACCTCGTCGGCGTGAGGATGTCAGTTCCGCCCCTTTTTTCCGTGCCTTCGAGGCACACGGACGGACTGACAGCAATATATACATAGCATACACAGTACACAATATGCAAAGCAACACACACAGTGTGGAGAATAAGCAGAAAGGCAAAAGAAACCACACAATGCCTCTGACAGCAATAAATGTACAAGAAACACCATCATATACTAAAGGTATACAAGGGTGGACAACGGGGAGGCGGGTGGGTCAGTGAGGAATCCACAGGCAGATACTGTATCCACCAGAAAAAGCGTTACCGAAGGTAAGTAACTTGTTCTTCTGATGGATACATCTGCCAGTGAATTCCTCACCTTGTGAATAGATTCCCACAGCAGTCCCACTCCCGGAGGAGGGTGTCCACCCTTCTATACCAGAAAGTCCTGAAGGACGGAACGAGCAAAGTATCCGTCCCTCCTAACCTCAGTGTCCAAACAATAATATTTTGCAAAGGTGTGAAGGGAGGCCCAAGTTGCCGCCCTACAAATGTCCTCCACAGGAAGGCCCCTAGACAAAGCAGAAGTGGAAGACTTTGCTCTAGTGGAATGAGCCCTTAAATCCTCTGGAGGTTCCTTACCAGCCAGGGAGTAGCATATCTTGATGCACAAGACATTCCACCTGGAAAGGGTGCGCTTGTGCACCGCTCGACCTTTCCTGCTGCCAACAAAGCCCACGAAGAGCTGGTCATCAACTCTGAAGTCCTGAGTCCTGTCCAGGTAGAAGCTCACCGCCCTCTTAGGGTCCAAGCGGTGAAGCCTCTCCTCCTCCTTGGAAGGGTGAGGGGGAGGATAGAAGGAAGGAAGGGTAATGGACTGCCCCAGATGGAAGGGAGTTACCACCTTAGGCAGAAATGCAGCCCTGGTCCTGAGTACCATTCTTTCAGCATGAATGGTCAAAAACGGGGGTTTTGAACTTAGAGCTTGAAGCTCACTTACCCTCCTTGCCGAGGTGATTGCAATGAGGAAAACCGTCTTAAAAGACAGCAGTCTCAAGGGACACTTGTGTAAGGGTTCGAAGGGAGAACCCATAAGATAAGTAAAGACAAGGTTTAAGTCCCATTGAGGCACAATAAAGGGAGTAGGAGGAAACCTGTTTGTGAGGCCCTTGAGAAATCTAAGCACAATATGTGATTTGAACAATGACGGCTGATCCGGCAAGCAAAGGAAAGCCGACAAAGCTGATAAGTATCCCTTTACAGTAGCCACAGCAAAGCCTTGCTGGGCAAGCGAAAGGGCAAACTGTAGAATGTCAGATAAACGAGCCTTTAAAGGATCAATTGGCTTTTCTCCACACCAAAGTACAAATTTAGACCACCTATAGGAATATATAGATTTGGTGGAATGACGTCTGGCAGACAAAATTACATCTACCACATCAGGTGGGAGAGAAAAAGAATTCAGGTTGCCCCGTTCAATCTCCAGGCATGAAGGTGTAAGCTCTGGCAGACAAAATTACATCTACCACAGCAGGTGGGAGAGAAAAAGAATTCAGGTTGCCCCGTTCAATCTCCAGGCATGAAGGTGTAAGCTCTGGAGGTGGGGGTGTAGAACCTGCCCCTCCGATTGCGAGAGGAGGTCTGCCCTGAGAGGGAGACGGAGCGGAGGGCACGAGGAGAGGTGGAGAAGATCTGTGTACCACACCCTTCTTGGCCAGTCCGGGGCGATCAATATGACTTGGGCCCGGTCTTGGCGAATCTTCCTCAGAACCCGAGGAATCAAGGGTATGGGAGGAAATGTGTAAAGGAGTCGTGAGCCCCAACTCAACTGAAACGCGTCCCCCAACGATCCCTGCATCGGAAACTGGAGACTGCAGAATGACGGGCAGTGAGCGTTCTCGTGAGTGGCGAACAGGTCCACCCGAGGGGTTCCCCACATTCGAAAGACATGACGAACCACCTCCGGATGAAGCCTCCACTCGTGGTCGGCGGAGAACTGCCTACTGAGACTGTCTGCACGCACGTTCAGCACCCCGGCCAGATGATTTGCCATCAGACAAATCTGATGGTCCTGAGCCCAGGACCATAGACGCAGGGCCTCTCTGCAGAGACAAAGAGACCCCACTCTTCCCTGTTTGTTGACATACCACATCGTGGTCGTGTTGTCCGTCAGGACTTGAACAGACTGACCGCGAAGGGAAGGGAGGAAGGCCATGAGTGCCAAACGAATCGCCCGTAACTCCAGAAGGTTGATGTGAAGCAACCTTTCCTCTGGAGACCCAAGACCTTTGATCTCCAGATCCCCCAGATGCGCACCCCACCCTAAAGTGGATGCATCCGTTATTACTGTGGCCACCGATGGAGGTAGATGAAAAGGCTTTCCTTGAGACAGATTGCCCTCCACGATCCACCCAGACAGATCCGCTGCAGCTTCCCTGGAGATCCTCACAGACTCCCTGAGATCTCCTTTGTGCTGATACCACTGCCTGCGGAGGCACCACTGGAGAGCCCTCATGTGCCAGCGTGCATGGTTGACCAACAGAATGCAGGAAACAAACAGAACGAGCAGACAAAGGACTTTCAGAACAGGAACGACCGCTCCATTGTAAAACAAAGGTATCATTTCCTGTATGTCGAGTGTCCAGTACCGCACCTATGAACAGGTTGCGCTGAGAGGGCACCAGGCGAGATTTGGGCACATTTATTGAGAAACCCAATTTGTACAACAGCTGAGTTGTATCCTGCAGATGATACAGCACCTTATCTGGCGACTCCGCTTTTATCAGCCAGTCGTCCAGATAGGGAAAAACCGAGATCCCTGACCTCCTGAGATGGGCTGCCACCACTGCCATCACCTTCGTGAAGACTCGGAGTGCAGTAGTAAGACCAAACGGAAGGACCGCAATGATAATGTTGCGACCCTACCGTAAACCGGAGATAATTCCTGTGCGACTTCAGGATGGGGATGTGAAAGTATGCATCCTGCAAGTCGATCGACACCATCCAGTCCTCCTGATTCAGCGCTTGAAGAACCTGAGCAATGGTGAGCATCTTGAACTTCTCTTGCTTTAGAAAAAGATTCAAGATTCTGAGGTCCAATATCGGACGCAATCTGCCGTCCTTTTTCGGAATCAGAAAATACCGGGAGTAGCATCCCTGACCCTTCTCCTTCTCTGGAACCACCTCTATCGCCACTTTTTGAAACAACTTCAGGACTTCCTCCTGCAGGAGAAGACGGTGGTCCTCCGAGCAAGCCCCTTGACAAGGAGGGTAATTTGGAGGGAATTCCCGAAAGGGAAGGGCGTACCCATTTTCTACAAGATCCAGAACCCAGAGATCTGTAGTTACAGATTCCCAATCTTGTAGAAAATGGGTAGGCCGGCCCCCCACAGGACCAGCATGATCCAGAATGGCGGATCTAGGGCGGCTTTGCGGTGGTGGGAGGGGCTGAGGAGGAGGAGGAGAGTTGACGGCCACGTGAGCGACCCCTGATTCTGCCTCTGTATCCTTTGGACAAAGAGCTTTGCTGCTGTTGCCGCCGCTGCTGCTGCTGGGCCTGTCTGTAGGTACAAAAGGTTGCCTTTCCGAAGCCTCTATATCTCTTAAAAGACCCCCTTGGCTGGGATTGCAGGCCCAACGACCTAGCCGTAGCCTTTCTCTCCTTAAAGCGTTCGAGAGCAGCATCCGCCTTCTTACCGAACAAACCAGACCCATCAAACGGCAGGTCCAACAAAGTTGAATGTACATCCGAGGAGAACTCAGAGGACTTCAGCCACGCACCCCTTCTAGTGGCAACAGAAGACCCCATGACTCTGGCTACTGAGTCTGCCGTGTCCAGTCCACTTTGAATGACTTGGCGTGCTGCCGCCTGGGCATCAGTCAAAACTTCATTGAAGCCGACCCTATCCTCCTCAGATAACTTTGGTGCCATGTTTTTCGCCGAGTCCATGAGCGCATTGATATAGCGTCCCAACAGACAAGTTGCATTCGTCGACTTTAAGGCCATGCTGGCCGATGAAAAGACCTTTTTGGCCGACTGGTCTATCTTTTTAGCCTCTCTGTCCCCTGGAACCTGAGGGAAGGCACCCTTGGATTTACCCGAGCAAGCCGCCTGAAGCACCAGGCTCTCAGGTGATGGGTGCGACGTTAAAAACTCAGGATCCCCTGGAGCCGCCCTATACCTCCTTGCGACTGTCTTAGAGACTGCGGGAGCAGAAAAAGGTTTACGCCATACCTCTAATACAGGGTCAATAATGGCCTCATTAAAGGGCAACAAAGGCTCCGAGACTGCAGTAGGCGAATGCAGCACTTCAGTAAGAATATTAGACCTGAATTCCGTGGTTGGTAACTGAAGGTCTAGCAGCTCCGCAGCCTTCCTGATGACCGCATGATACGGTGCTGCATCCTTTGAGGGTTCATCTGAAGGTGGAGTGATTTCCCACTCAGGAGACAAATCCAATCCACTAGCCTCCTTAAGCTCCTCAAACACCTCATCAGACTCAACCAGCTCTCCCTCTTCAGCTTCTTCCAACAGGAACCTCCTTCCATCCACCACTCTCTGTGCTTCTCTTCTAGATCGAATCTGCACCAGCGGCGTCGGCGGCGCCGTGATCGAATCCGACGGCACTGGCACCGGCGTCGAACGTGGATCCGCAGGAGCAGCCGGCGTCGAACGAGGTCGAGCCGGCGCCGGTGAGGAGGGAAGCGCCGTCGACGTCCTCGGCGCCGGTAGATGCCAAGACGGCGTCGCCGGAAAGAACGGCATGCATGAAGCTTGAGGATAGACCTGCGGCACTCCCAAATTAAAAGCCATTGGACCCATCGGACCCGCAGGTGCACCAGTGGTATACATGGTCCTCAAACACCCCGTACATGGCATTTAGGTAATGCGAGGGGTCCTGACCTGGACCAGGGAATGCAGGGTACTGCTCAGGCATCACCGGACTCGGGACAACCGGCGCCGACGGTGGAACAAACGGCGTCGCAGGCTCACCCGGGACTTGGAGATCCTCAACCGGAGATGGAGCCGGAGATGAAGCCGAAGATGGAACTGGCGTCGGGGATGGCCTCGGAACCGGAGACGAAGCCGGAGCCAGCGAAGCCACTGGAGAAGAAGGAACTGGAGGTGAAGTCAGAACTGGAGAAGGAGACACGGATTCCCTCCGCCGTCGAGCCGGCGACTTCGACTTCGGAGCCGAACTCTTATCGGAGTGATGATGAGAAGAATGTCTCATCTTCTTCTTATGCTTCTTGCTTCGCGAAGCATGCCCCGAAGTCGACTTGGACGCCGACCTCGACCTCGATCTGGACTTTCTTCTTCCTCTCTTATCTTTTTTCATCCTAGCGATGAAAAGCTTCACCTCCCTTTCTTTAAGAGCTTTGGAGCTCATCTTGCAGCAGCATGAGCAGCCCTCCACATCGTGGTCGGATGAGAGACACCAAACACAGTCCTCTTGAGGATCTGTAATCGACATGTGTTTGCCACATTCCCGACAGGGCTTGAAACCCGACTTCTTTGTCGACATCTTCTCGAAGAGAAACAGATGAAACTCAGAAGAATACACAAATTATCAGTTAAGCTACTAGCAATGATTCCCGAAATCCGTTGGCGTCGACGGCGTGGAAAAAAGGGAACTGACGTCATCACGCCGACGAGGTCTTCTTATGGAGCCGGTGACGTCAGCGGAGTCGCGAGCGGAGCCGTGTCTCTGTGACGTCGTCTTCGACCCCATCGGCGTGGACTGCTACAAAAGTTTCCGAACTTTGCTGGCGCAGTGGATATTCACAAGGTGAGGAATCCACTGGCAGATGTATCCATCAGAAGCACCTTTATAAACACCTCCCTATGGCAGCCTGCTTCGGCTCAGGAAAACCTGTCTTTCAATATACAGTCAGTACAATCCAACTCTTTTAAATTTTTTATATCAAGTTGGAGGTGTCATAAGATGTCTTTGTTAACCCACACATTAGATTGTGGGAACATAACTGTAGGAAAGTGGGTTTATGTTGCAGTAACCCCCCCCCCCCGCCCCCACTTTTTGCCAGATGTCTGATGCACTTTGACTTGATGTGCCCTGGGTCCCTCCAATCAGTTTCCCAGGGCCTTTGTTCTTTAACAAAACTGTACCTTTGTACCTCCAATTGGTGCCTCTCTTGCGACATATATGTGTATGTCCCATGTAAAAGGTACCATGGGTACCACTGTGACCAGGGAAGGCCTCTAAGGGCTGCAGTACAAAGCATGCACCCCTTAGAGGTCCTGTACCTTAAACACACACTGCCATTGCAGGCTGTCTGTTTTGGTGCAGAGATAAGAGTCGACATGGCACACGTACTAGTGTGCCATTCCTGCAACCCACTGCTTATGGTATAGGTAAGACACCCTTCTAGCTGGGTGCACTATACCACTAGTGAGGGTACAGTTGCATGGGCACTGTACCCCTACAGTGTCTAAGTCTATTCTTAGAGATTGTAAGTGCAGTAAAGCAATAAAGAGTATATGGTCTGGGACTTTGTCATTACAAACTCCACAGCACCATAATGGCTTTACTGAATTCTGGGAAGTTTGGAAGCAAACTTCTCAACATAATAAACCCACACTGATGCCAGTGTGGGATTTAATATACAATGCACTCAGAGGGCATTTTAGAGAGATGCCCTCTGAAAAACAACCAGCCTCTGGTGGGTACCCTGACTGGTAAACACCAGCCTGCCACCACGAGACAAGTTTCTGGACCCCTGGGGTGGGAGCCTTTGCTCCCTGAGCCCAGAAACAAAGCCTTTCATGGACGGTGATGTTCACACCTCCCCCACGTCAGGAAGAGCCATCTATGGCAGGGAAGCTTCAAAGACCATGCCGCCTTTGGAACATGACCCCAGACTTTCCTGTTATCACAAGCAGGCCCCCTTCCTGTCCCTTTTCGGCTGGAAGACAGGTGGGAAAAATTAGAACAGCCAAGCAGGTGTGCCCACCTCTGCCAATCACACACCTTGGCTGGGGAAGGCAAGGGGAAGCCCACTCTTCAGTGGCCGCCACCTTTCAGATGACCGGCACACTCGTATCAGAATTAGGCATTGTGCCCATTCCCCCACGTGGGGTGAGCGCACCAAGGGTGTAGTCACCCTAAGGTCAGTAGCCCATTGGCTACTAACACGAGACCCCTAAAACACCCCCTAAATACAGTATTTCGGGGGCAGCCCTAAACCCAGAAGGCAGATTCCCGCAACCTACGAAGAAGGACAAAAGAAGACATACAGCAGAGGAGACTGCAGAGAAGAACTGACTTCGCCCCCACCCTACCGGCCCGTCTGCAGTTTCCAGAGTTCCTGAGCCAAAAGTCACCTTGTCCTGCAGGAGGCGACCTCCAGAGCCCCTGGGAGGACTGACTGCCTTCAACAAAGATTAGATCTCCTGTGAACAGCAGCTATGTTCAAAAGAATCTTGAAAGAAAGCCTTTGAGCCTGCTGAAGTCAAAGAAACCCGATGCCTGGAACCACCACTGCACCGGTCGCCTATGGCCTGAGTCCAAGTGGCGCACCAGTCCCAGTGAGGTCCCCCAGCACTCCAGAGTCCGAGTCCACTGTGAGTTGACCCCTCCAGGACTCCCGACGCTGCCTGCAGCCTCTGCATGGACACCCCAAAACCGCGAGTGTCCTAGTAAGGTGAAATCTGACCTCAAAAGGCACCCCTGCATCCAGCCGCCCTGCGCCCTAGAGAAGAAGACCTGAGGTGCACCTACATTCCTGAGTCCTCCAACGTACCTACCCAGCTGTTGGTTCCTCCCGGAAGACTTCCTGGACCGAGTCTGCAGCTAAAAAGGAAAACCGGCAATCTCCATAGGATTGCATTTGGTTCCCGACCCCTCCTAAGGACTCTGTACCTGGCTGCCCCTGCGCCGCTGGTGGTGTGAACTTAGTGCTGACCTGGGATCCCCTTTGCCCTGACCTTAACCCTAGGAGCTTGGCTCCCAAGACCGGGTGGCCTGCCCGTGAGCAGCCCCCAACCAGGGTGCCCCCTACCAACATTGGCATCCTGCACTCTGTACCCAGCCGCTCTAGTGCCGCTGGTGGTGCAAATTGAGTGCCTACCTAGACCTTGGGGACCCTTGGTCCTAACCCCCAAAACTCACCCTTGTGAGACGAGTACTTGCCTCCAAAGCCGATAACCATTTTTCTTCCATAGGATCCCATGTTATAAGATGTTGGGCCTAAAATCGTTCTAAGTGTGTACTTGCTAATGTATGGGGAAAAGGGAATTGAATTGCACAGTATAGAAAGTCGTACTTACCTTGTATATATAACTCTTAGGGTCTGGTATCTAGGCATACCCCCGTACTCAAAGTAATCTAAAGTATCTCAAAATTAATCTAAAAGTATTTACTGTATAATACAAACTGCATTTAAAAGTGATACAAACCTGTAAGAATTGAAATTCCAAGCACAATTGCATTTCCTTGAACAGTCTTGCATTTTGAAAGTATATGTTCGAGGCATATGAGCTGCAGATTACACAATATGCATAGATCGCCATCTGGTGTTGGGCCCGGATGTTTGCACTTGTTTTTGTCTTGGAAAGTCTTTGGAAGTCACAAGGTAGGTGACTCCTCCTTTGGATCATAGTGCGCATGGGCATTGGCTCCATCCTCAGATTGTTTTTTACCGCCATCGGGCTCGGATGTGTTTCTCGTGCTCCAGTTCGGAACCGCTACTGGTTTTTTCTTTCGAAGCACAAACCTTCCCTTTTCGACGGTATTGTTTCGAGAGCGTTTTCACAATCCACGCGACTCTCAACAACTTCGAAGTCTTCGATTCCGGTCATCGACGAAGGCCTTTGGGCCTACCTGGGCCTCATCTTCTGGCTCATGGAAAGGATGCCATTCAAAAAGTGTCCTCGATGTGGGTCGAAGTTTCCTCACACCGACCTGCATGAGGTGTGCAACCTCTGCCTCTCACCGGAGCACGAGGCCAGAGACTGTCCAGCTTGCGCCTCCTTCCGCTCCAAGAAGACGATTCGGGATCGATGAGCTAGAAGAACCATGGCTCGCTCGTCATCTTCGATCCCCGACGACATCTTCCAAGAGGGCGTCGATGTGCCAGAACAGGGGCGGGTCTAGGAAGGCCTCATCAGCGCCTCCGAAGCAGATGACTCCGACGTCGAGGACATCACTCCAGCACAGAGCTGTGAGTACAGACGTCGACCCCGACCCCAACCCCCCCTCGACACCATCTAAAAAGTATTCAGTCCCACCTTCACCTTCGGGCCAGGTGCACACAGAGAGACTGCTTCCCATGCCCCACCTTCAGGCCCGGTAAAGAAGCCTACTAAGCCTTCAGGTGACTCGGGCTCCAGTCAGCCTACCCTTGGTGCTGAAAAACATACACAGGCACTGAAAAAGAAGTCGTCCTCTTCCTCATGCACGCCGACCGCTGCTTCGACATCCAAGCATTCGGCGTCGAAGACTGGCACTGGCTCCTCGACACCGACAACACACTCTGAGCCGACCAAAAAACTGCCACCAAAGGGCCCCGACTCCCATGCTTCAAAGCCGAAAAAGACCTCGGAACCGAGTAAACAACATGTTCCATCGGCCAAAGACACTGCAAAACCGCAAGGTTCTAAACCCAGAACCGCTACAGGAGTCGGCGCCGAAAAAGCCTACGGCACCAACACCTTCGGCACCGAAGGATCTGCCTCCCACAGAAGAACCGTTTCGCCCTGATCCTACCCAAAAAACTCTTGGGAAGGATCCTAAGACTGGTCACTTAATGCTTAGCATCTAGAAGAGACCGCTAGATACGCCTGCACCGGCGCCACCACCTAAAAAGAGAGACTTTGCTACCTCTCCATTAAGGGTCCCTCCTCTCCCTCCCCCTCCCCCACCACACCGCTCTCCTACACCATCACCTACTCCAGTAGATGATGATGATGACAACACCTCAGATGATGCAGGGGGAGGTGCGGACGATCAACCACTAGGGGACCCTACTCCTACTGGCTCCCCAGACCCCTGGGATGATTATAGTATCCCAGACGTCCCTTACACTTCACAAGAGGACATCTATTCCTCCAGGCCTTCCCCTCCAGAGGACACTATCGGCTTCAACCAGCTCCTCAACAGAGCTGCCCAGTACCACGGGGTTGCCCTACACACAGACCCCGTGGAGGAAGGTTTTCTCATAGACACTTTTGACACCACACAAAGCTCCACCTCAATTTTACCCATGCTTCAAGGGGTCATTAAGAATGCACCAGAGGGGGAGGAGCCTAGCGCGCAACCAAGATGGCCGCGTAGGTGCGAGGCTCCCGAGGACCTCCGCGACCTCCTATGACTATCCTGAGCATATCCTGTCCCAGATGAGGGGACTGTGTTGGTGAGCCTGAGCTGAGGTGGCGCCCGTTTTCCGCTTCCAAATCGGACCTCGGACACCGACTTTAGCACCGATTGAGGTTTGCGGCCTTCTCCTAGCCGAACCCCGGATTTGCGTTGTGGGGCGATCCAGTGACGAAGTGAACAACAGCGGCGGGCAGGGCTTGGTGGCTCGCGTAACCCGCACTTTCACTTTCGCACCCTCCTTGCTGTCTATGCGAGGTTGGGCCGCGGGGCTTTGTGTGTCGGTGTGGCCTCGCCGGGGGACCCTGCCTGCCCGCCGGCTGTGATCCGCCCCGCAGATCTGGGGTGGCACCCCCCCGGAGCCCGTGGACCGATTTGCCCGCCCTTCACGACGTGGCTGGTGCGACCGGGAGACTGGGACCATGGCCACGAAACAAGATGGTGATCGGGCAAAGGTAAAATCGACCCGGCGTGGCGCAGCCCATCAGTCCAACAGCATGGATCGCTATACCCTCCAGAAGGGATCTCCCGAGGTGCCACGCAGGTCCCCTGAGGGCCCTACTGATGCCCTCGATCTGCCCACGGACCTGACTCTGCGGGATGTCATGGGCGCCATCGCCGAGATGAAGGCCTCTGTGGGCCAGCGTTTTGATACACTGGCGCAGAAGATCGACTCGGTCCTCGTGGATGTTGGCCTGGTAAGGGCCGATCCCTCCAAGACCAACGACCGAGTCGACTCTTTGGCCCACACCGCATCGGGCCTTACGACAGATGTGGCGGCCCTACAAACGGAGGTGCGCCGGCTTGCTCGGGCGAGTGCGCTGATGGATCGTCGCCTGGAGGACTCCGAGAGTCGGGCCCGGAGGAACAACATCCGTATCATCGGGGTGCCTGAGGGACGTGAGGAGGCGGCGGCGGACCTTTTCGTGGAAGACCTGATTGTTACCCATCTCCAGCCACGGGGGCTGAGTAAATTCTTTGCTGTAGAGAGGGCCCACAGGGTTCCCGGGGGAAGGCCTAAGGTCGGAGCCGCTCCGAGACCTCTCATTGCCCGGATTTTTAATTTTCGGGACAGAGACGCTATCCTGCAATCCTCCAGACTACAGGGACCGATTAGACTTGACAATATGGACATTAATTTCTATCCTGATTTCACCCCTGCGGTCCAGAAGCAGAGACTGAGCTTCCTTGGTGTCAAGCGCCGTCTTCGGGACCTAAATCTCCAATACGCCATGCTTTTCCCAGCTAAGCTGCGAGTGGAGGTGGATGGTCGCACACACTTTTTTGATCGTCCCGAAGCGGCCGGGGACTGGCTGGATACTCTGTCTGGGGATCGGGATCGGGGTGGCGGGGGGGGAGCGGCCGGGGGAGAGGGCTCGCCGGATCAAGACTGAGGGACTAATATTAGGCCTCGCTCGGGACAAAAATGATGCCACTTTTGACCATACGTCGGATTGCTTAAGTTCCCCTCCTATGGAGGTTGTGTGGGGTCTCTTGAGGGTTCTCCCTCCTCCTCTGGGGGTTTAGTTAGTTTAACTATCTATGGGGCGACAGGCACACTGCACGTTGGGGGGGCTGTCTGGGCTCATGCAGGGGTGCAGGGAGGGGGGAATTCTGTTGGGGTGGGTGGGCAGGGATGGGGTGTTGTTCGTTATTATCACAAGGCAACCCTTTTTTGTGTTGGTTCTACTGTGCTCTCGGGGGGACGAATGATGGTTTCTGTGTATGATGGGGGGTAGGGAATTAACTTTGTTGTCTTGGAACGTTAATGGTCTGGGGGACAGGATCAAACGAGGTGTGGTCCTACAGTATCTGAAGCGACTCTCGCCCGATGTAGTTTTCCTGCAGGAGACACACCTTATTGGCAATTCCTTTTGCGCCATGAATCGGCGTGGCTACCGCCTCGTGGCCCACTCGGGCTTCACGTCGGGCTCGAGGGGTGTGGGTATCATGGTAAAGAACTCGCTCCCATTAGAAATTGATGAGGTGCTCCACGACGACAGGGGACGTTACACTGTCTTGGTGGGGAGAATGGAGGGCAAAGTGGTTGTCTTTGTGTCACTGTACGTCCCACCGGGGTTGCAGTCGACCACCTTTGCAGACCTGGGGCGCCTCCTCCTTGGCCTTCCGGGGGGGCTTCTGGTGGTGGGGGGGGATTTCAACGCGGTGGTTTCTGGGACTGTGGATCGTCACCCCCCTAGGGACCTCCCCCGGGCACAGGCGTGGCTATCCGGCCTCTTGGATACACTGGGATTGGTGGACTGCTGGCGCTTAAAACATCCCACGCAGCTGCAATACACTTTCCACTCGGGGGCCCATGGTAGTCTCTCACGGCTTGATTATGTCCTTGTCCCGGCGGCCTATGTCGGGAGGGTGGGGGAGGTGCGCCATTTGGCACGGGGTATCTCGGACCACTCCCCGCTTCTGCTGCATTTCGATGTCTTTCCGAGGGGTGAGAGCAGGGTGGTCCCAATCAATTCCTGGTACCTGCGTGACCCCACCATTCGCGCTGACTTGATTAAATCCCTCCAGCGCTATTTTGATGAGAATGTGGGGTCAGTGCCTTCAGCTATCTCCCTGTGGGAGGCCTTCAAAACAGTACTTAGAGGGGAGGCCCTATCCCTTATTTCCCACGCCCGGAGGCGCGAGCGGGAGGAGGTGACCCGGGTGGAGGCTGAAATAGCTGAGCTAGAGGGTAATCTAGAAGATGGGGTGACGGATGCTGCACTACATGTCCTCCAGCTCAAACAAGCGGCTTATAGGGCCCTCGTTACGGAGGCGGCCAGGGGCCTTAGTAGAGAGCAACAGGGGCGACTGTATGATGTGGGTGATAAGGCTGGTAAACTGATAGCGTGGTTGGATAAAAAGGAGAGAGCGAATCGTGTGGTCCCGCTGATTGAGAAGACGAATGGTGTGTGTGTAACTGAGCCAGAAGAAATTGCCTCCTGTTTCGCGGATTATTTCCGCGAGGTGTATTCCCCGGTCTCTTCTTGCTCGGAAGAGGATTCCCGTGCCCTGCTTAGGGACATCGCGCTGCCTTCCCTTTCCGGGGAGGACAGGGTGTCGCTGGACGCCGCTCCCACCTCCGACGAAATCGCCCTCGCCATACGCTCGGTCGCTTCTGGCAAGGCCATGGGCCCGAACGGTATCCCTATCGAGTTGTATAAGCTGCGACCGGATACATTGGCGCCTCACCTCCGCGCAATGTTCCTCGCGGCCCACTCGCTGGGCTCCCTCCCGCTTGACCAGCATCTGGCTACAATCGTGGTGATCCACAAGGAGGGGAGACCTCGGGATCGGGTTACTTCTTATCGGCCTATCTCACTACTGAATGCGGAGCCCAAAATTCTCGCCAAGGTACTCGCCAATCGGCTGGTCGGTGTGGTGGGAGATCTGGTTCATCAGGACCAGTCTGGCTTTATTCCCCATCGCAACACAGCCCTTAACCTGCGGCGTTTGCATGGGGTGCTCGCGCGCGTCCCATTTATACGGGAACCGGCCATTTTGGCGTCCTTAGACGCCACCATGGCGTTTGACACGCTTGAGTGGCCATACATCTGGGCGATGCTTGCGAAGTTCGGATTTGGCCCAGGATTCATCAGTTGGGTCAAATTGTTGTATGCGGGCCCATTGGCGCAGGTGGTCGTGAACGGAAGAGTATCGGCCCCGTTTGAGCTGGGCCGGGGCACGCGACAGGGCTGTCCCTTGTCGCCGCTTCTTTTTGCGCTTGCCTTGGAGCCCCTGGCGGAGTGGCTGCGGTGGGAGCCTTCCATCCGTGGTCTCCGTTGGACCCCCGAGTATGAGGACCGCGTATCCCTATACGCTGATGACATCCTTCTGTACCTAGCCTCCCCACGTAAATCACTTATAGTGCTAGTTGATGTTTTACACTCGTTTGGTCGTAACTCCGGTCTCGTCATCAACTGGGCTAAATCGTGTGTGTATGTTCTCTCTGGGGAGGCTCCCATTCTCCCGCGGGGCTGTCCGATTCAGATCGCCCCGCAGGGATTTCGGTACCTGGGTGTCTTCATTACTCTGGACCCGGAGGCCCGGTATGAACGGAATCTGCTTCCCCCCCTCCAGCATCTGCGGGTAGATGTCGCACGCTGGCGGCGCCTGCCGCTTTCGCCACTCGGCCGGGCGGCATTGTTCAAGATGATGTCTCTGCCGCGTTTCTTGTACGCTTTGCAGAACACTATGGACTTAGTCCCGGCGCGCTACTTCCGTGAGGTGGAGAGTCTGCAACGCCGCCTGTTCTGGGACGGGAGGCCGCGCATTGCCCTGGCGAAGCTGACGCTCCCATGGTTTGACGGGGGGATTGCCCTCCCGGATATTAAACGGTACTATTGGGCCTCCCAGCTCGCTGCCATTAACCATGGCCTATACGGGCCCGCCTTAAACCCGGCATTTGAAATGGACAAGATGCTCCTGCCAGGTGGCGACTACAATCGAGCGCTCTACTCTGGCGCGCCCGATGCTCGTCTGACGGGCCCCACGCGTGTCATGGTGCAAGTCTGGCACGCGGCCAATGCAGCTATGGGGTGGAAGGACCGTTTGACCCGGGCGTCACCACTATACGCGTCTGAGCGGTTAGGCTCCCTGTGGACCTCTGAGGGCTTTGAGAAGTGGGACATAATAGGTATCAGTAAAGTGGGGGATCTCTGGACGAGGGGAGGATTTAAAACGTTTGATATGTTGCAGACGGAATTTCAGTTGCAGGGCAGTGAATACTTTCGGTATTTGCAGGTCCGTCATGCGCTGGGCTCCGTCTTCTCGGACGTTGCCTCCATCCCGGAATATTCCCCCCTGGAGGATAGAGTGCTGGATGGACACGTCCCGGACAGCACAATCTCACTGATCTACAAAAGCTGATAAACGACCGCTCGGGCCTGCTGACTGCCCTTCGTGCGGCTTGGGTTGCCGACGGGCTGGAGTTGGACGACGAGGACTGGACCTCCGCGGTGGCCTCCCCGAAGGAGGTGGCCATACCGGCTCGCCTTCGCTTCGTCCAGCTCAAGATACTCCACCGGGTCTACATGACGGGGCCAAAGCTTCTGCGTATGGGCTATGCGGGAGATGGGTTGTGTAAGCGTGGGTGTGGTGCTTTGGGGACCTTTCTGCATATTTTGTGGGAGTGCCCGGAGGTGGAGGGGTTCTGGCGTGGTGTGCATGAGGTGCTGCGACTGGTTACGCATGTGGCGCTGTTGCCTGAAGCGAGAAGATGCCTGTTGAATGTGTGGGAACCGACTGATTACTCGGCGCCGCAGACGTGGTGGGTGACTCTGGGATACATGATAGCTAAGCGTGATATTGCTCAACTGTGGGGATCCCAGAGGCCCCCGACGGTCTCGGCCTGGAAAGAACACATGGACTGGTGCATGTTTCGAGAAAAGGTGGTGTATGTGGCGAGAGGTAAGCCTGGGACATGGGTGAAAGTATGGGGCCCCTGGAACGCCTACCGAGGGGGTATCTGTGCACCACCGCTGCTGCCTGATGCCTCGCCAGCCCCATCCCCTTAGCCGACTCATTCCCCCGCTGCCGGGCATTGGGTTCCCCCAGTCCTCGCTCTGTTCTCTTCCCCCTCTTTATACTTTTGTGTATAGTTGGGATCCCCCCTCTAGGGGAGCACGTGCTGCTATTTTTGATTGTGGGTTGCCTTGTGGGTGTGGTTTTAATTTTTGTAGTTCTTAATTTAAAATGAAACCGCATAATGGGGTCTGGATGATGTGGCCTTTGACATTGTTATCTACTGAGAAATGCTCATCCGTAATACCACGTGTTCCATAAATGTATGTCGTATGTTCCTACCATTGCTAGCGGCCGGCCGGAAGGTTGTGGGCCCATACTTGTATACTTTTAAGACCTGTAATAAACGGTTTCAAAAAAAAAAAAAGAATGCACCAGAGGTCTTTAAAGACCCGGTCAGGGCTTGAGTCATCAACCCTAGAATAGAGAAAAAGTATAAGGCTGCCCCTACTGATCCAGCCTACATTAAAGGCCCTGCACCTCTAGACTCCCTTGTAGTCTCCAATGCGTGCCTATGGGCTAGGAGAAAAATGTTCTGAGGTATAGCCCACCTCCATATGTTCTGTGCTAGCTGAGAGAGCTGCAGAGAGTGTGTCCCGCCTTGTTTTTGTATGTAGTACATGACTGTCATGTTGTCCGTGCGGACTAAGACAGACTTGCCTGATATTTATTTTTTAAATGCTTTTAAGGCTAGGAATATGGCTAGTAACTCCAGGTGGTTGATGTGGAGTAACTTTTGTTGAGGTGTCCACCTTCCCTGCATGGTGTGATGTAGTAGGTGAGCTCCCCAGCCGGAGAGCGATGCGTCTGCCGTCATAACTATTTGAGGAATCGGCTCTAGGAACGGTCGCCCTTTGGAAAGGTTCTTGGTGTTCCACCACTGCAGAGAGCAATAAGTACGACCGTCTACCAACACCAGATCTGTTAACTGACCTTGAGCCTGGTTCCATTGGCGTGCTAAGCACTCTAGGAGAGGACGCATCTGGATGTCTTGCATGAGGCACTATGAATATGCAAGAGGCCATCATCCCTATGGGTTGCATGAACACTCTGGAAGAGTGTGTTGCGGTTGGAATTTGGTGAGAAGAGTTTGCATGCTTGCTATCCTGGCGGGACTGGGATAGGCTAGCGCCCTTGAGGTGTCTATTGTGGACCCGAGGTATTGTTGTGTGTGGGACGGTTGCAGATGAGACTTGGCGTGGTTTACTGTGAACCCCAGGTTGTGAAGTTGTTGAATAGTGGCGTGAGTGTGTTGTACACACTGATTGTATAAGCTGGCTTTTATGAGCCAGTCGTCCAGATATGGGAAGACGTGGATGTGCTGTCTTCTTAGGTGTGCTGCCACCACTGCTAGGCACTTGGTAAACACTCGTGGTGCTGTGGTGACTCCGATTGGGAGTACCTTGAATTGATAATGCTAACCGTCCACTACGAATCCAAGATATTTCCTGCGAGCGTTGTGAATGTGGAAATAGGCATCTTTGAGGTCTAGGGAAGCAAGGAAGTCGCCCTGTGAAAGCAGAGGAAGGACCTGCTGGAGTGTGACCATGTGGAAATGGTCTGAGTGTATGTATAGGTTTAGGGGTCTGAGGTCTAGAATAGGCCTTAGAGAGCCGTCCTTTTTTTGGTATGAGAAAATACAGGGAGTAAAGTCCTTTTTTTTGTTGGTGCAGGGGAACTGGTTCTATTGCACTTTTTTGTAGGAGGGAGATTACCTCCTGCTTTAGCAGTAACAAATGTTCTTGTGATATTGGACGCTGTTTGGGTGGTATGTTGGGGGGGGTAGATGTTAGTTCGAGACAGTAGCCTGATTGAATTATCTGTTGCGCCCACTTGTCTGAACTACAAGCACTAACCATTCAGGAACCCTTTCTGCAGATGCATCATAATAAAGTTGTTCTCCGAACTAATCCTAAATTCCTCCCTAAAGTAATTTCTCCCTTCCACCTCAATCAATCTGTGGACCTGCCCGTATTTTTCTCGCAGCCACAAACAGTCGAGGAAAGAGCTCTCCACACCTTAGATGTCAAAAGAGCACTGCTTTACTACATCGAGAAAACACAACCTTTTCGTAAGACCAAACAACTATTCGTGTCTTTCTCACCACCACACAAGGGCAACCCCATATCAAAATCTGGGATAGCTAGGTGGCTTGTCAAATGCATACAAATTTACTACCACAAAGCAAAACATACATTATATGTTCCTCCTAAAGCCCACTCTACATGAAAGATAGGGGCTTCAATGGCATTTTTAGGGAACATTCCCTTAGATGATATCTGCAGAGCAGCTACATGGTCTACACCGCACACATTCACAAAACACTATTGTGTAGATGTGCAAACTAAACAACAGGCTAGTGTGGGCCAAGCTGTACTCAAAACACTATTTCAAACTACTGCAACAGATACTGGTGGTCGCCGCTAGGAGGGGATACTGCTATACAATCTATGCATAGTGTGTAATCTGCAGCTCATATGCCTCGAACGGAATATGCTACTTACCAGTATGCATCTGTTCTTGGCATGTAGAGCTGCAGATCTACACATGCCCACCCGCCTCCCCGGCTACCTTTATCGGTTCCAGTATTATCTTATTTAGATACAGCATACATGGGCATCTTTCCTGTTTCTTACAAACCTCCATCATTTCCCTGCTGGCGAAAAACAATCTGAGGATGGAGCCGATGCCCATGCGCACTATGATCCAAAGGAGGAGTCACCTACCTCGTGACTTCCAAAGACTTTCCAAGACAAAAACAAGTGCAAACATCCGGGCCCAACACCAGATGGCGATCTATGCATAGTGTGTAGATCTGCTGCTCTGCATGCCAAGAACAGATGCATACTAGTAAGTAGCATATTCCTTTACTCACCTGTACCAAGTCCTGCTTGCTTCTAAAACAAAACCTAAGTATATCTTTTTTTTTCATATTTACCTAACAGGCCAGATGCATCAACAAACCATTTTGCGATTTCTTAATTGCGAATCCTTGCGATTCGCAATTAGAAAATTGCCAAAAGGGAGTGCATGATAGTGTGTTTAACACTTTCTAGGATTTCTAGGGGATCGCAAATAACCTACCACTTGAATATTAATGAGGTAGGTCGCAATATGCGACCTCATAGGAATCGCAAAAATCAGGGGGATGGTGACCTGCCTAGGTCAGCAGACCACCATGTCCATGATTGCTTTTAAATAAAGCAATTTTTTTTTTGTAAAGGAGCCCGTTTTCCTTAAAGGAAAACGGGCTGCTATTACAAACAAGCATTGGCAATGCCAATCGGTCTCGCCATTGGGATCTTATATGTATTTAGCTATGCAGCACATTAGCCTGGGTGCTGAAACATCTACTGTTCTTCAACATGGAGGGAAAGTAAGCACCAAACTGCGCGACACGCCAGGTATGGGAACAATGGTCACACCGGACGTGGGCGGCGGCTCTTAACTCAATGAACCCTAAATATGCAAGTATCCTGCCTCACTGCTGCTAATGTTAATGCCTTCAAAAAGGTGGCCAGGAAGTTGAAACACTGTATTTGGTTGAAGCCTAGGTGTTCCTGAACTTTTTGAACTTGGGTACTAAACATTGAGGACCAGAAAGACCTAATAACTCTCTAAATGGATGCACCAGAGAGAGCTACTGGACCATCTCGTGGGTGACGAACTTGCCATATAAAATCGGGCTTTTTGTAATAATCTTTCCAAACTGGGGGTGGCATTAAATAAACTCATTTATTTTTCCATGTACCTTTAAAAAAAATTATTTTCCGCTCAACTCACTCTTAATTTACCAGTAGGACTCTGCTTAAAACAGGTATTGACATTATGAACAGTTACATTCACTTTGACATAATTTGGGGTAAATATGAGAAAGCATGGGCAGGCACTAGCAGTTAGACACTACACAAGAATGCAGCTGCTGTTTGTGAGCAAACATGTCTTGTTATATAACGGAGGACAGGATTTTAAAAAAATACTCTGAGCGAATACCCTATAGCAAGATTATATACTGCCACGCCACACTCTGAAGTAACCTGACACGTTTAAAAGCACCACATTACAAATGTAAATGCAAATGTAAAGTTGGTCTGTAGATTTCTAATGCATCAGACGGATATATATCTTGCCTTGCATTGCTAATTAACATTATGCATTCAAAAGCAGCAGCATGAACACATCTTTCAAAAGCAGAAAATACCTTTCAGAATCCATGTACGCCAGAGGGAGAGGAGGCGGTATTGATAGCAAGGAAATTGTGAATTTGCCTGCAGGGAGGTCTTGCATGTTTTCTGGACTAGGAGAAGAGGTGCCGATATGGGCCACAACTATAACCTTCGATGCGCATGACGGAACCGCTCCGTCATGGCCCCGCCCACGCACGGAACCCTCGCTGCAAACCTTCTGGGAATTTTTATATGCTGACTCTCGTATTTTAACATGCAACCCAATCTCCAATTAGTGTCAAAGTTACCAGCGATGTCAGAATCTTATCGCATTAACCTCGTGCACTGGTTCAAGGCAAATGCAATCAATCCACTCCCACAGTATTTACCCATCTTAAATTCATCATTAAGAATGCGGTTTAAAACTTTTTCTTCATGAAAAAATCGATATACTTGTAGTGGATGGAATTCCACTGAAATTAATGATGACACGACGTGCGTCCGCCATTTAAAGTATGGGTAATAGCTATTAAAAGTCGTAATTATAGCGTTCTTTTACCTTGCACCAGATTTATTTCCGGTGTTTATTTTCAAGTATTTTGTCCTGCTGGGGCACATGGCATGCTTGCTTTGGATCACAAACATTCGTCGGCTGTGCACACAAACTTTTCTGATGGGCAAATACATTTATATGGACACATACACCTATAAGCAGCTGCACAGAAAAAGTAACTGCCAAAAAAACAAGGCAGGGACTGCGTGTGCATTCCTGCTTGTACTCCAGGCGAGGAAACTTTCGTTCAAAATAAGTAGTTACCACAATTGGGTTGGGTTCATTTATATGAAGTAGTTCCACTGGTTATCTCACGTGTGTCATTTGATCTGAAAATATGGGGCCCTGGAAGCAAAGAGTCAGTCCTAACCAGTGGTCGAAGTGGGGGGAAAAAAGTAGGGGAACTGTGGGCGGAGAATCAGAGGGCGGGAATAACCAGAGGACTGGATCAGTGGGCGGAGTCAGAGGTGTGGCCAGAATGCGGAAAACATCCCAATTTTTTGTATTTGTTTGACATTTTACTGACCAGTTACAGATTATTATGTTATTTAATTCAACCAATGGATACACATGATTATTTAAAGCTTAATATGAGTTATTGACATTAAAAACATTCACAACGTGGGATATGTTTTCAATCACAGAATGTCCCACATACGGTTAAAAGTGAAAGCACAAGCTATTTGTCTCCGAGCCATGGCGTTTCTGTCATCAGCACATCTCTCTTTTTCCACAATAGCAGTTCAAACATGAATGGCAAAATATCCTAGTTTGCAAACGTTTTCTATATAATTATGGCTCTGCCATATTTGACACATAATACATAATCTGCTGCATAATCTGACATTTTTAACTAATAATTTATTTGTAGCTGAAACAGGTCAAAAGTTACTAAAAAATGTGACATGTTGCTGCAAAGTGGACGGCCCTTTGCAAAGGTTGACTGATCACCTCTCTCACTACTGCATGTGTATGTTACACTGGTACTAATGAGGCAACATTTTCCCAGAGAGTTAGTATGTGTAAAAATTTCAAAATAATAAGTATCAGAAAATATATTGCATTACGCCGCAGCTTTTTTTTTCCTGCTTAATTTAGTCAACGCTGCGGCATCATTTTGTCCACCATTGCTGCATAATGCCAATGGCCCCAAAGCAGGCAGCACATGTTAAAAGTGCTTGTGCATGAAGCAGAGAGACTGTGAAGTTCGCAAACTTAGGGAGATATGTACAAGTGAAGTGGCGGAGTGAGGTGTTAGCCGTAATGGCTTAACGCCTCACTGCGCCACTTCAGAAACTCAAGGCTGCACCATATTTAGAACAATATGGTTCAGCCTTGCGTTTCCCCCTGTGCTGGTGCTACACTTAGCAGTGTAGCGCCAACGCAAGCACCCTTGCACCTTAGTGCAAGGGTTTCTACGTGCAGGGAAGGATTGTTTATGTGTAGGAAGGTGTCCCTTCCTGTACATAAACAATCCTGAAATGCCATTTTGTCACTTTCATTTGCGCTGCCTCATGCAGCACACATGAAAGTCAGAAAATGGCATTTTTTTTACAGATTCTTTATGTACAGGAAGGGGGAACCTTCCTGTACATAAACAATCCATGGCATTGTGTTTATTCCATGTGTGCGGCATAAGGCAGCACACATGGAAAAAGCAAAAACGAGGAGAAATAAAGTATTTCTCCTCGTTTCGCCAACTTAAGACCAGGTTTTCCCTGGTCTTAAATTTGGCGCTGCCTCCTATGCATGTTGCCCTTGTACATAGGGGGCAGCGTCAAAATCAATGGGTGTTGCGGTGGAACGCCTACTGCAACACCCACTGCCCACCCCTTTCACGTTAACGATTGCGTGAAAGGGGGCTTTATTTACAAGGCAGCGTTAAGCCAAGTTAAGTGGCTTAACGCTGCCTTGTAAATAAGGGAAAGCCCCTATCGCCACCACAACGTCGGAAAAGGTACGTTGTGGTGGCGATAGGGGTTTGTACATATGCCCCTTAGTTTGGTGTGTATGCAAATCCTGCATTGTCAATCCCTAGTAAGTTGCAGCTACTACTGCTGAAACTAGGCCAATGGAGGTACCAATGGGCGAGGCAGACTGGCCTCAAGGGCAGGGCCAGCTTTAGCGCTGGTGGCGACATGTGCAACAATGTTTGTTGAATAATAATATCCCCATTTGTAAAGCGTGAACAATCACCCGTAAGGGTCTTTAGGCGCTGGGGGTCGTCAGGAAGATTAAGCAAGCTATTGCCCAGAGTCACATGGTGCTGGGCTAATCTGCCGCCGGCACCGGGGATTGAACCGTAATCCCCAGCTCCAGAGTCAGTCGCCCTGGCTGCGGCGCCACACCTCTTCCACTTTGTTGGTGCCCCTCAATGACCACCTCTGCCACGGATTCCCTCACTACTACCCTTTAACAGTGCCCCTCAAGTTTCCATAACCACGCTCTCTCTCTCACATGCATTTAGTTAGATTTACAGAGCCACTGAAATCAGTGTACGGTGTCAGAGCACTTACATCACACACATTACACAGAGACAATCAATCATTTGTGTGTAAATCACTGTATAGGAAGTTTTACATAAGATAAAGGACTACAAGGTGTAGGATTCACATGACAACCACACTAGTAGGCAGTACAGTCTAATAGGGATTGGTCTGGAGAAGAACAAACTCTGAATTTAAAACGTAAAACCAAGGTTGGGGGTTCTCTTTAATAATCAGAATTGATTCATATCCAAATGAACACTTTTTGCAACATTAGGATAATCAAAGACTGGGGGGAAAAACATAATGCTCTAATTTATACCTTGCAGTTTGCATGCAGCTCTTAGATGACAGTAGTATTTTAACTTGTAAACTGCAAGTAACAAAAGGATCTCTCTGACAAAAGCAGTAACCCACTGACCTATTTACATTCTGTGCACTTTGTGATCTGAATGGTACATGTTCTTTGCAGCAGGCACATTAACACTCTTCGCTACCTTTCGATGAGTCAAAACTTCCACTAGAGAAATCTCTGACCTCCCTCTAGAAGAACATTAATCACCAGAGTTATCATGGGAATTTTATTGTTGTCGAAAATTGCTGTATGCCAGGAAAAAGGAAGCAAGAACATTTAAAACCATAATATACTTGCAAACATGATGACCCTACTCGAAGTTAGCGCCCGATGCGATCCCACCGCCCTAGAGCCACCCTGCTCAAAGGTCCTGTGACCTCAGTGACAGAGTTACTGTTGCTCTAGGATGTGCTACTTTGTAGGCCTGCCCGCAATACTGGAGGTGAAATTTAGTATGGATTGTGGTGGACAAGCCTTGAAGTTTACCCCACACTTGCCATCAGTAGGGTCCACCTGCTGGTGCTAAGACACCAGCACTTCTAAGGTCTTGCGGGCCTTCTAAGGTTTGGCATGGGAATGTGCTCTCTCAGGAGAGTGGTCTGGGGGACTGGTCAAGAAGGCTGGACCTGGTTCCTTAGTTCCAAATTCCGCAGCTCTGACCATAGTGCCACATCCTCCCCCCTCACTGAACATCATACTGCCCCACTGAGAGAAAGTCGCAATGCCTTCAACTACATCCCGATTGTGCCCCCATATAAACACCTGGATGCGACTCAATTCAAATTACATACTGGACTAGAGAAATATGCTGCCTGAAAAAAAAGTAACATCCTGGAAAAAGCAAACCCTCATAGGGAAGGCAAAATTAAGTAAAGCATGTGAAATATAAGCAGGAAAAACATGGTTAGCTTAATGATTTTATATACTCATTATTCAGAAATCAATTAGTGATTTTGTCCCAGAAGGGACCCGTTTTAATGTCCATTGCTTCTATCCTTACAGAACGTGAGCAGTATGGTTTAAAAAGACCACATCCCTGAACACATTAACCAGGAATTGTAGTACCTTCAGGAATGGTGCACTTCCCCACCTGTGGAAAACAATGTTTTTCAAAGAAAGATGAGAAAACGAAAGTAGCGCTTCACTGGCAAACTCTACGAAGTGGCGCTAATGTGTTTATGTGTGAAGAAGAAAACCAATCTGGCTGTTTTGCGTCAACTTCATCTTGCTTTAATTATTTATTTTTCAGATTTTGAACCTATTTCTCTCCATCCAGAGGCTACACTTTGGAATAGAAAAATGTAAGAAAAAGATTAGCTTTCCAGCATGTTTTTCTTTTTTTGATCCATTTCACACGAGCAGAGGAGAGAGAGGGCGAGAACCGTAGCTTGAAGATACGGTTTTCAGTAAGTGGGGAGGAGTGAGACCGAAAGAGAGGGATTAAGAGACAGCTGACAGTGGCAAAGCAGAAGTGGACACTGTCCTTGACTTATCTGGGCATGAAGGAAGAGTCAGTCCTTTTCCTTCACTGCTCACCCGCCACCGCACGCCGAACCTTATCTGTAGGCTATTTCAGCCGTCCTGGGACACGTTTTAAAAAAAGAAGTAGGGGTACAGAATCAGTTGAATTTAAGAAGTAGGGGCACGCCGTGCCACTTCGATCACTGGTCCTAACCTCTTCAGACTATAGCTGCTATGACGATGCAGGCACTAGAATGGAGGAAGCACATGCGCACCAACTTCCCGAGAATCATTCTGTGATGCAGGGCGGGGCTCTGGAAGAGAGCTCTGAGGCTGTTTTCATTTAAAGCGATAGCGCTTGCACACTTCCTATGCACTTACGGCGGAGCTCAGGGAAAGCGAGAGGGAGGAAGGGGTTAAGGGTGGGTGCATTGTGGGAGGGTGACTCGGGAAACAAAGATAAAGCCCTGTAAGAAGCTTGTCTTGAAGCAAGGAGGTGGCTTGACATGTAAAGCAGCTGAGTTTGCAGCTGGAGATCAGGGTTCGATCCTCAGTGTAGGCTGTATTACCTAATCTTAAATAAATAAACATCGGAGGAGGGTGGGGAGAGAGCAGGGTTCGATCCTCAGTGTGGGCTGTATTACCTAATCTTAAATAAATAAACAGCGATCTCGGAGGAGGGTGGGGAGAGATACACAACACGTGGAGACATATAATTTTAAAAACACTGTCAAATGTAGCAACTGAAACAAACAGTGCAGAGAATTAAAGGGAGGAGGTGGCACCAACAAATACCGACTTGAGCCTCGAGTGGGCTGTAATAATTAAAGGGGGATCTCAGATGGGGGTGGGGAGAGACAAATAAAACAAGCATTGGCAATGAACAAGCATTGGTAATGCAATAGTACAAGGGCGTGAGAAGGCATGGGAGGGAGGCCCAGGAAGAAAGTAGTCTGTGCAGTAAAGGGGCCAATAGCCGTGGAAGGACACAAATGAAGACATGTCCATCATAAGGCGGGACTAACAAGCCTACAACCAATCGGAAGGCAGCATTTAAGACACAAGCCAATGAAAATGATGGGTGGAGAGTGGGCGGAGCTTCAACGAAGCTTCCATGCTATAGTGTATACTGCATGTCTCAACGAGACAGCGCAAGCGCTGCCTAGGCGAGACCTAAAAAGAAAAAAAAACTTTACCTTTGAATTTTTAAGCGCAGGCAGTGGTCCATGGGACTACTGCCTGCTCTTAGAAAATGCTTTTACATACATTCACAAAGGGGAAGGGATCCCATGGGGTATGAATGAGAGGAAGAGTGGTAGGTGTATAAAGTGTAGTGAGTCTAAAATCCTCTCCTGGTTGGCTAAATGCAAATTTTATTCATACAGAAAGCTAATCCTTATAAAACATCTGCACAATTGTGTGCAAATTCATCAATTGCTACCAAACCTATTACAAAATGAACACTTCTTTTAGCCTAACCAACGGACCTGCATGAAATTGCGAAAACCAACACTAGACAATACCTGCTAAATCTATGTCAAATTTTGGGCAGATCAATGAAACCATGCCAAATTTGTTAGTAAATCGAAAATGTTTTACCCCTCCATTTTTGTACTCCACCTCACCCACTGAGTCTGGAAGGAACCATTTACACCTGCACTGGGTGTAACTTGCTGAGTGCTACATTTGATGCAAGTTTAAGTGCTGTGTGCTTAATTTTATTCAGGTACCTCCACTAGACTAGATTAACAAAAACATGAAGGGGGATCTGGAGATATTCTGTTTGGAAGTAAACATGTTCCTGCCTTTTTGTGACCCTGCTCTGGGTTCTGGGGCATTCATCAGGACCAGTTCTAGCAATGCGTCGGTCCCAGATGCAGGAGGGTGTGGCGATGCAAGTCTTTTGCGAGAGGTCCAATCCATGCAACAGCTGCGATGGATCAGTTCTGTGCCACTCAGCTAAGGAGATGTATCGGTTCTGCTCGGGGTTGCATCGCCCAGCTGAGAAGATGAGTCGGTTCCGCTGGAAGCACCTTAGGCCAACTTCCAAGAGTCCAGGCTTAGGGTGGCACCACCTGGCAGGGTAGATTCACAGATGGCATAGTTCAGGTGCAGGAGTTGTTAGTCTTTTATGTCCCTGATACAGTACCTTTATTTTGTTAGAGCCAAGAGATTCATTGTTAGACTGGTCCAGTTCGTATGTCTGGAACAAAGTTGTTAAAGCATTAGATGTGAAGTGTGTTGGAAAATGGCTCTTTCTGCAGGGTCACCCCCAAATGTTTTGCCTTCCTCTTCCTACCTTTTGCTGAATTCGTTTTTGTTGGCCTTAGGATTGTGAGCACTTTATCACTGCTAACCAGTGCTAGAATGCATTTGCTCTCACCCTAAAACATGGTAACATTGGCATATTTAATTATGAATAATAAAGCTAGACGTCAGTTATGGTTCAGCGAACACAAAAAAGAAAAAAGCCCTGAAAGGCGTCAGTTATTGTGTTCAACACACAATGTACATCACAACTAAAGCCCAGTCATCCAAGCAATCAGTGACTTCAAGGACACCTATTCTCCACGTTTTCACAGCCTGTAAGAAGATTGGCTCTGTGCCGATTAACCTAGGTGATCAAGTGGTAACTTCATCTTCTTTATTCATTTGTTTACCTTTTGCATACACAGTAGTCCATAGAAAGTTCTCATCAGAGACCACAAATCTTCAATTTACAACAATCTCAAACATTTCAAGGTTACAAATGTTTTTAAAATACGTATTTAGTCTAAAATAAACATTACAGATTCAGAATTGCAAATTACTCAATACATTTCTAGGATCCTTCTTCCCTTCTTTAAAAAGAACAGCTTTAAGTATTTCCTACACCATATTGTTAACACAGTGCATACTAAAGTACCTGCTTGAAATCTTGGTGAGCTGAGAAATATAAATTGAAAATGCAGTCGTTTTGTGGAAAGTTCCTCCAGGCCCCCACACACCATACTAGTGGCAACCCACCCCTCTGGACTGCTGAATTTATGGAATGAGGATATATTCATGGTAATATAGCACATGTCCCTCTTTAGCTCCTTGACACACATAGTGACAATTAAATTAGTGTCCACAAGGTATAATATCAAGTTTAGAAATATATCTTTTGCTTCGTTTTAACCAATGCTTGAGCTAATCATAAAAATTCTTAGCCAAAACCTCTTCCGTAATGGTATAAAGTTCCTATACTGCAGTTAGAAGCAATGCTGAATACCTACACATGCGTTTCCTCCGGTAGGACTACAGTATATGGTATACCGACCGCACCTCGCCACCTCAGATGAAAAAATCTTGCCATAAGAGATGACTCCCAACAAGGCTACAATACTTGGTAAACCACTTTCATGATGCATAAAGCCTTTTAGCCTTTTAGCCATAGAACCAGTCAGTCAGGTATTCATTAATAAACTACTATTTTATCAGTCGGACACTCCTCTGCTTAATAGCCGTTTCTACAGTCAGCACCATGGCTGGAGCACTCTTGTGGGTCTCATGCACACCATGTAAGGCTTCTGAAGTAGGCCACGTTGTAAACGTACTCTACCATACATTAAAGCCTAGTTTGTGGCAATCTCTGCAATGATTGCACTGTACTTCAGATCACACCCACCACACACTCCTAAATTTTTCAAATGCGATTATAACTCATCAATAAGATTTCAGACTTAAAAGAATTGTGCACCAATCACTTCATTGGTTTTAGAGAGACACAAGCCACCACTTTCCATCAGTAGGCTATTTTAGTTCCATGGATGGGACATGCTTTACCTTGGTTCCAATGCAGAAAACAATGTAATTGGCTTCACTCAGTAATATCAGCTAGGGTTGACAGAGCTGTGGATAATTATCCATCACTTCATGTGAAGTAAATCTTCAGGTCCTAAGAGTTCTCAACTGTAGAATAATAGTAGTGGAGAAGCGTTGATAGGTTCTGCATTCTTGCAAAGATTGTTACAGCCTCTTGCAGAGTTTTTGAGGCAGGTATTAATGTTTTGGGATTTTGACACTTTTTCGTGCAGTATGAATTTTGTCATTTATATAGCAAAGTACTAGCTCTATAGTACCAAAACCTCCCCAGAATACCTCCTATTAACCAACAAGACAGAAGCACGGAATACATTCCATGTGATATAGTTGGTGGCCATGTTTGATATAACAAAAATATAGTTAACGAAGAGCAATTGAGAACTTCAAATGTGTGATTCAGGTATGTAACTCATTCTTTTGCACTAACTCCTGAAATCAGTTGGTCTATGACTTTTCTTCAGATAATCTTAATTCAGAGCTTTAAACAAAATATTTTGAAGAAGGTATGATTCCATTATGACATAAATTGCTTGGATTTCATTAATGCACACGTTAATAAAATATTATGGGAATCCTTTTTATGTTTATAATTATGCATGCTTTACTTGTGTGAAGTATTTAGCACAACAGATAATAGAAATTTAAATATCTGTTTTACTGTGACAGGAGGAAGAGACACGATCACATTAATGGATCCTACACTTCCGGTAATGCAGAGGCCAAAGTCACCACTGCTAGCAATTATTGACCAAAATCCTCAGCAGAAAATGCAGAGCCATGAAGGTAAGTAGGATAGTTTTCTGAGTATACCTGCAGTCAAGCTATAAGAGCCTACATTCTTGTTAAGCCAGTTGCAGATACCTTTTATATAAGGTCACAATTGTATGTAGTTACATTTTTGTACACTGTATATGTAGCAAGACACTACAGCAGCAGTGTTCTCTGAATATAATGTCATTGGACCATATTGCCGTAAGCTGTTGAATGCAGTCACGGTTCTCCTTGAAATCAAAATGGAATCTGAGGTAAAGGGATGAGACTGTCCATGTTGAAAACATTTGTTCCAATAGAAAACAGTCCATCTAGTGTATCCATTAGCGATATGTTGTTCCAATAGTGCAGGAGGTAGTGTTAGTGTCACACCTGTTTATATAATGCACTATTCAAATATTTTTAGGCATCTGTTGGTTTGTATGTTTTTTTATAGGCCAATCATTCCTCATAACCTCAGTCCACCTGAGTACCAAGATACTTTATAAAATTCCTTGTATGTATTCCATCATAAGATATGTATTTGTCCTGCTGTTTTATGCCATGACCACATGTCACCTTGTAATTACTTTGTAGTGCTAATTACAGACAAAACATCACCATAATTAGGAGGAAGGCCTTTTCCTTAAACAAGACCGTATTAAAAGATCTCCTGGCCCAGTGACAGCTTTAGCCGTTTGTAAGAACTTCTGAAAATATCACTACATTATACGAAGGGGCTTTGGGGTCACTCACCTACTTTGTTGTAGTGTTATTCAAATGAACATGTAACATAAATAGAGTTGGGCAATGGGTCTGCCCCGTTATTCCATTGAGTAATTTCAGGGGCTAGCAGTGTGAGTGATGGCATTTTGCATGTTCACATCCGACTCCTCATCGGAGCAGTAACAGGCAGAGTAGCCTGCTCAGCTGTTGTAAGAAATCAATAACCTTAATCATTACCTGGAGTGCTGTTCAATAAAAAAGGAACAGAATGCCATTGGATTTTGAGGGGAGTCCCTCATCTAAGATGGCTGCTGCATCATTATATGATATGACTACCATAATAAATGAGCCAATTACCTTAGCAATGCACTGATAATAAACATATTGCTCACAAAGGAGTTCACTAAAAGTTTTAGCTTCACTTAACTTCTTAAGCGTTTTATCACTGCGATAAGTTTCCCTCCTAGGCAGTTATACAAAGGGCCCAGCAGGGAACGCTTTTCATTTAAGATGGCTGCTTTTTCATGACCTAAGAAAATGCTTAAAAATTTGCAAAGTTGAACTTCAAGAAGTAAGGCTCATTTCTGATCTAAGATGCAGAGAAATCACTTTACTTTATCCATTGGAGTATTACATTGGCTACATACCAAAATGAGATCCTACTTCTAAATTCTTTGTTTTACACAAATCTGTTGGTTGACATGCTTTTGACTATCTGATTTATCTTACAGCCCTATTATGCTAATTTGATGGCTAGCTAGCTTCCTAAATTCAAAATGTTTGGAGATAGAGCGCTCAATTGGCAAGGCTCCTCTCTTCCCCAAGCATTTCAATGAAAAATGGATTCTTAAATTCACTGAAGGCCTAAATTTGCACAACCTCAGCTACACATTCTGCTTGGATTATGAAGTCTTAATATGGCCTCATTGATTTTTTTCTGTTGTACACATGTTAGATGCCTATAAGTGGCTTAAGTTAAGGTATTTTTCTTAAGGCTTTTCACCTTTGGAGACATTGTTATCTCTCAACCTGCCACAATTTATTCAGTATATTTTGAAGTTAAGAGAGGCAACAGTGATCAAAGCATTTTACATGCAAAGTCAATACATTCAGTGTTGGGTGCTTAACCATCCTGGGTCATGTTGCCCAAATGATCCATATAGTCCACTGCAAAATTCCAACTGTGACGGAAACATTCTGTGAAGCAAATTATTCTATGTAACTGGATTCCATTCATGTTCCACATTTTCAGGTACAAAATCAGCACAAAGTCTTATCTTAAAATGCTTTATTGCTGAATAATAACATTTTAAAATCGTTGTCCGACCAGTACAACTGTGTTTCGTTCCTTTCTTAGAAATTCATGAGGGCAGTAAGGGTACATGCATAAATACATACAAAAGTTATAAATATGCACAAACATTAAT
Source organism: Triturus cristatus (assembly GCF_964204655.1). Classification (NCBI taxonomy): domain Eukaryota; kingdom Metazoa; phylum Chordata; class Amphibia; order Caudata; family Salamandridae; genus Triturus; species Triturus cristatus. Next base: position 928,681,011 of record NC_140582.1, read on the forward strand.
TTATTAACACATAATCAGTACTTGTCCTGTTTACCTAGAAGTACACTGAAACACTGGTTATATTTCTTTTACTATCTGTACATATCAATCTTATCCTAATTATTCAAATTTAAAGCCTGCAGGGAACAAAATGGACAAAACATGATATTATATCTCAATTGAACAGCTTGAAAATGAGAAAAGAAAGTAGTAACTCATTTCTTGCTGGTATTTCTCACAAATGCCTCTAAGTGTATTTCCCTTCCTGGAAATTACAATGTGTAATTAGTCTTGTAGCACATCTTAGACATTCTACATTAGAAACTATAAATCACTGATAGTGTGCATTTCATCATTCTCCTTATAAATTTTTTACACCAATAAATTCTAGTTACATATATAATAATTAAAACCTGTGAGACACCTAGAAGGTATGGCAGGGGTATCAAAGGATGGAATATCCCAATTTGTATTGTATTTGCATGATGGCGGTTTAGTAATCTGCTGCAGTTTTCTGAACTAAAAATGATAGTGTATATAATAGTGAAAGTGTGGAAAAGAATAAAATCAAATATTCATTTGTTGTCCCAATTATTTTCAGTGGGATCATAGTAGTATTATATCCCCAGTATATTTTAAGGATCTTTCAGAAGAATTATAATGAAGACCGCAAATCACAAAAATATGTACTCTGATCTAAATGTAACCAAATAAAAAATGTTGAGGCCCCATCTCAAAAGAATAGAACAAAGTTGCCCTTTATTAAAGAGAACTAATATGTTAAATACCTATGTCACTGTTTCCAGGGAACCCCACATACACTATATTCATAATCTGACAGAAATGTAATTAGAGGGAATCTCTTTTCATACATTGCTTGCAAAGATTTCTTTTGGACGTGCTGTCATAGCACATTTGGTAGGTCAGCTCTAATATGGATAACATCTGTCAAGTAAGACATCACACATAATAAACAAATCACTTTTTCTAAATTCATGAAGAATAATAAACGATTGGCGTTATAACCGCAATCGAGCAATTTCTCAAACAAAAGAGAAGTAATTCCCAGTGCTTAATTTGAGCTGGTGTTTTCTGGTGCTCTGCACCGGCATTTAGTTCTCTACGCCTGCACTTAAGACAGTCTGCCTCTTGGTGGCACTGTTAGTCTATTTTTCAGTACATCGACTAGGATTTCCTAATTCAGAATCAGAACCACTGGAATTATGCGGCAGTAGAGGGCCAAATTATGCAGCAGCATTGACTAAATTATGTGGCAAGAAGAGTCCCCACAGTATGCAGTGCAATGCAGCATATTTTGAAATAGTATTACTTCATTATTTTCTCATTTTTCCAACCGTTAATACTGGTGGGGCGTAGGTTGCACCTCAGTAGTACCAGTTTAACAACCAAATATAGAAATAAGCAACAGAAAGGTGACCAGTCAACCTAATAACGTGAACAACGCAGCAGCCGCACAATAGCAGAATTCCAGTGGCCATGTTCAAAATACATTACAAATTAATAGTACTAGCCATCCAGGCCATGCTTAAGCTTTGAGTGACCTGGAATAATCAGAATGACCACACACAAATGTCATGGTTAGTGCTGTCCTGATACTGGCACTGACAGCGCAGGCAGTGGCAATGGATGGTGCAAGCAATATTGGCTTCTTGAGTAAGGCCCTGGCATTTACTTTTCTGCAGATTAAACATTGATCACTCCTATTTTCAACCAAATTAAGTTGTTTGTCAGAAGCCGAAATCACAATATGCAATCTCTACCTGATTTACCAGAGACATAACATGGTTTTCAATACATTTCCAATCATGAATGCTAATAGTTCATGAATTCAGAGAAACACACCCCAGATTAAAATGTTGGAAAAAGGAATTCATTCTACACCTACAGCTCATTAAATCCACACAGCATCTATTTGTATTTCAGAGAGTGAAATAAGTCATCCTTAAACACAATTGGACACAGGTATATCCATGGAAAACCAAGTCACACCATCTTTAAATGTGCAAATAGTTATCAAAATGTATGCAACTACATGAAATATTCCAAGCATTTATTTGTATTTCATATCAACGAAAATGACCCATCTCTAAACTCGGGTATGTTCATAATGAACCAAGTTGCACCATCTATAAATGTGCAAATAATTATCAAACTGTATGGAAAGTGGGTGTCGCATTTATCAATGCGTTTCCAACCAAGAGTGACAATAAATCACGGGTCATTGCAAAATTCCATAGTTAGGATGTTAAATAAAAAACATATTCTACACCAACCAGTCATAGAATTAGTCTGCCTTATCTTCTCTTGAGACATATTCCTCAATAAGTCACAAAACGTACATTAGGAATTTGTATCCAGCTCCCCAAATACTTCAATTGTAATAAACTTTCACCATCAAGCCTCACAAGTTCCAACAGCATGCACACTGTGAACTTAACCAGCATATATTTATATTCCACTCTAAAACAAATGCATTAGCCCTGCACACAATTAGTAACAAATGTATAAATCTAAGACACGTCATCTTAGAAAAGTGCTTTTTAGGGCTGGCCACTCTTTCCAGACCAAGGCGGTTCTGTTGCCTAGCTACCTCACACCTATCCCTACATCCAGATCTGCTTAATTTGCAACCAGAATCCTGCCTTCCTCTTTCTACATTTTACTCTCGGTCTCTCTAAAGTGTTTGAATCCTGATGATGATCCTTTATCTCAACTGGATCGAAACACTGCCGGTGATTTACAAACCCTCAAAACCATTTAATAGAGTCAATTGGGTCGTAATTTATGAGTCACAGTTATATGCTGCTTATTGACGTTTGTGTGTCACGTTTTTGAGCTCCAAACACGTTTCCCTCACTGATATATATTCACTGAAAAAACCATAGGTTTCAGGGGCGTTATAGTTAGCTGGACTTTTCACTCGTACAAAACCATTGAAATACCCCCGTTATAGTTAGTTCAGCTAACTATAACTCGCGCGCCTGCAATGCACTGCTGATGACATCACATATTACATCACTCATGACCTGGTCAGTGACATCACTCATGACATCACTCATGACATTTTTAAAAAAAATGCAGAAAAAAAAATTAGGGCACGTTTTGAGTGACTTCTCAAATCCTCTTCTATTTCATTAAAAAATTCTAACATGCAGACTGAAACATGCACTTTGAATAAAAGCAGCAGACTTCCCTGGTGAGCAGTAGCTTTACTACAGTGATCTAATAAGCAACTAGAGTGCTAACATTCTGAATTTATGGCAAATGTGTGACACATCTGAATGCCTTCTTGTTGGAATCAAAGTAAAAAACTGAAAGTATTTCTTACTGAGGAGACTTTAGTAAATGAGGAAATTAGGAAACTTCATAACAAATAAGTCTCCCAAAATAGCCACCAGAGACGAAAGAGCCCAAATGTAGCACAAATATCACCCAGATGTAGCCCAAGTATAGCCCAATGACAGAATGTCCCAGAGTGTTCTAACGAACAACTAGAGCGCTAACAGTCTTAGTTATGACAAACGTATGGCACACCTGAAGCCATCTTGATTGGAATAAAGTGGTAACACTTAAAACATTTAATTTACAAAGGCAAAAAATGAGGGGGTTCATTTTGCCATAGAAATTATGATTAGTGCTGCAGAAAGAAAAATTAGGGCACATTTTGCTTCTCAAATCCTCTTCTATTTCATAAAAAAAAATCTGACATGCAGACTGAAACATGCACTTTGAATACCAGCAGCAGACTTCCCTGGTGAGCAGTAGCTTTACTACAGTGATCTAATGAGCAACTAGAGTGCTAACATTCAGAATGTATGGCAAATGTGTGATACATCTGAATGCCTTCTTGATGGAACCAAAATAAAAAACTGAAAGTATTTCCTACTGAGGAGACTGCAGTAAATGAGGAAATGAGGAAACTTTATAACAAATAAATCTCCCAAGATGGCCACTAGAGACAAAAGAGCCCAAATGTAGCTCAAATATCACCCAGATGTAGCCCAAGTATAGCCCAATGACAGAATGTCCCAGAGTGTTCTTAAGAACAACTAGAGCGCTTACTGTCTTACTTATGACAAAAGTATGGCACACCTGAAGCCATCTTGATTGGAATAAACTGGTAACACTTAAAACATTTAATTTCCCCCAGATGTAGCCCACCTGTAGCCCAATGACAGAAGTGTGCAAAACACTTATTTATTGTGTATTTGCAGTTTTATATAGTGCAGACTTGTCAGGTATTGGAGTGCTTTACATGAGCATTGGTTACATCACACAAGATCAAATTCATTTTGGTTGTAGACATGGGGAGATTAAGTGATTTGACCAGAATCACAGAATGTTGAGCTGAAGCAGAAACTCCAACCTAGTTCCCCAGTTGCAAAGTCTGCAGCTCTGGAATTAACACCACATCCTCTCCCCTAGGTGCAACATTTAATCAAGTGGTCAACTGGATAAAAAAACATAAAGATTACAAATAATTTAACAGTTCTTTGTCGCTATTTGAAAACTCAGAAAGTATGTCCTCATTTTAGTTTTTTAGAGCACTAACCATAATTTTGATGCAAATAAGACCCTCTCATATATGTAATTTCTAAAGGAAATGCTCTAGGCATTACAGTTTTGATTACATCAAGATTACGTCAGGCGTTCCACACTTTTGTAATAAATATAGAATGTTAGCAATCTAGTTGTTCATTGGGATACTGTTGAGAGGCAGAGGCCAGGGGCACGGACTCTGAACATTGAAGGCAGGTAGGAGAGTGCAGAGGCAACAATTTGACCACACTGGACAGGCAGGAATGGCAGTGGCAGCACAACAGACTATGGAGGGCAGTGGAAAGGGGGGCAGGGGCAACAAACCAACAATACATGACTGGCAAGAGAGGCTGTGGCAATATAATAGACCATTGTGGGCTGAAGGAAGAGGCAGTGGTAGTACAACCATACATGCCAACAGACCCATTTCAGCCAGGAAACGTCCAATGTTTTTAAGCTCAAATGGGCTTTATTTGACATGGGTCCTGTCTACAAACTCCTCTTTTTCAATGCAACTCAAAGGGGAAAATCAATACCCCAGTGTTTTTTCAAAATTTCCCTCTTACCAAGTTCAAAATGTTTGCAAGTATGGTACATTGGATCATGGTAGGCAGGAGGAATTGGTGTAGGGACATGGACTCGGATAACAGAGGACAGGAGGGACATGGAGAGGTGCACCAAACTGACCCTACATGGCAGGCATCAGGGTTTGCAGCAGCACAATACACCACACAGGGCATGCGGGACGGGAGTGCAGCACAACAATCCATTGAAAGCAATAGGGAGGGGACAGGACCATGCACATGGACAACAGAGAACAGAGGGGAAATAGGCAATGGTCGCTAGCTGACCATAATGGACAGACAGGAGAGAAAGCTGCAGCATAACAGACCATAAAGGACAGGAGGGATGGATCAGGGGCATTACAATGGAATAGACAAGCAAGGAGGGAGGGAATAGGTGTCTGCACATGGAAACAGAGGGCTGGGGGCAAGGGGGCAGGGCAGGAGCAGCAAGATGACCATGGAGGTCAGGCAGGATGGGCACTAGAAACAAGACACACCAAGGAGAGCAACAATGAGACTATGATGGCATACACACAGACCATGGAGGGAAGGTGGGAGGGGGTCAGGGGCAGCTAGCTGACCGCACAGGGAAGGTGGGAGGGGCCATGACAGCACAGAAGACTATGCATGGCAAGCGGGAGAGTTAGTGGCAGCACAATGGCTAAGATGGGCAAGCACAAAGGACCATGGAGGATAGAAGGGAGGGTCAGGACCTGGGCACAGACAAGAGAGTTCAGGGGAAGGGGCCTCACAACAGACCACGCGGGGCAGGCAGGAGGAGCAGTTGCAGCACAACAGACCAGGGAGGGCAGAAGGGTGTGGCAGTAAAATGGACCATGGAGGAAGGGGATAGGGGCATATCATGTGGAGGTGGCAGGGACAGGTTACAGTCATCTGACAATGCTAGGCAGGTGGGAGGGGAGGGGAGTGGCAGCTTAACAGAATACTCAGAGTAGATAGGAGAGGCAGGTCCATGTAACATGGTGGGCAAAAAGGATGGAGCGGGGGCATGCACAAAGACATCGGAGGGCGGGGGGAAGGAGAATAGGGGCAGCAAGCTAAGCACAGAGGCTAAGCAGGAGGTCAATGATAGGCCATAGAATTGGGCAATGGAGGGCAGGAGGAGTGGACTGGTACATCATGCTAAATGGAGGGCAGTGGCAGCACATCAGACCATGCATGGCAGGAGGGAGGAGGCTAGTCCATGGATTCAGACAACAGAGGATAGGGAGGAGGTGGATGGGGCAGCAAGCTAACTGTTCAGAGAAGGTGGGTATTAGGAACTTTATTGTTTTTAAAATGTGTGTCTGTGCGAACTACTTAAAATATGGACAAGTATGCAGCATAATCTCACTTTTATACAGGAAGAAGAGGACGTTTGTGACTGTGACTCCAGGCTCACTTGGCAGAAACACCCCCTGACCCTCCACCCCCATCGCAAAATGTAATGCCCGTGAAAAGGGTAGGTGGACGCAGTGTTATATAGAACATAGTCCTGAGAGCACGATTGAAAATTAAAACTAGATATAGTATATGGTATAAACTATGCACCACAAAGTGTGATATAAGATGAACCGAGGCGTGAAATATAATATGCAATACATTGTGCGCAATGACAGATTAATTGGAGAGCGTGAGATAGCACAGGCACTAGCGCGTGCTATGCGATATGCGCCTTGATGTGTAATATGCACAGGGCAGTGTTGTGTTGTGGAAATATGGATTTTTCTGATCAGTTATGTCCCCTATCTTGGACCCCAACGGTTTCATGTATGAATCACAAGTACATGTATGTTCCCTCCAGTTCCAGTTATGAAGGCGCAAACACATGTGCGTCCACCGTCAACATGTCCTCTTTCAGATCCGCCATGAATAGGCCGGATATTCCATTCCTAAGTATGAAAGGCCACCGGCTTTATATGGTTCACTTATGCCATTTTACAGTCCAGGCAAGTAGGCCCTGATTCTGTCATCAAGCTTTTCTTGCCTTCTGCCTCTGAAAGCTCCAGTCTGAGCCTGCATCTGTGACCATGAACTTTGTCTCATTCCCTGCGCGGCTCACGAAGCCTGACATCAGCCTGTTGCCTGCCAAAAACTGTATTTCACCTTCGAAATTATCTGCTCCGCTCCCTGCCCAATGCATTCCTGTCTAGTAGTTTAAGTAAACATTCTTCCAGCTACCGAGCAAAGGCCCGGCTTCTCTGTCTTTATGCAAGTAATTCATAGCCCTATTATTATGGAAGACTTCTGCCCTCGCATCTAGTGTAGACACTTAGACGCTTGTACACGCACTAACAGTCAGTATAGTCAGTATAGAATAAGATTCTACTCTAAGAGACCTCTCTTTTGGATAACATAGTTCTTTAAACATAGGATGTTAGATATGATTTGGGATTAGGTTGACTTGACCCTCCAGACTTCTGTCGCCACATGTAGAGCTAAATGTCAAGTCCCCTTCACCCCCTAGTTGCACGTCAATCACACGTCATGCTGCTGCGCGCGCATTTCTGCCAAATATTCCTGCTGACATTGCGAAATTCTTTCATGGAACCACCCTATTATGACATCACACCTGATGACGTTCTTTAGTCACACCCAGTTACGCCTACTTTTGCTACGTATGTACGTTTTATCTACACTATCAATTGTTACGCCTCTTGCATTTGCTTCACTGTAATGCCTATTGTATAAAAGTGATTAATTATCAATAAAGTATGTACTTCACTTCCTGAACCTTCGTGGTGATGGAACTTGGAGCAACCGATTCGAATCGTCCATTGGAATAAAGCCCATTCCGAACCTCTAATACCACGGATTCTGCCTCTTATTTACTGAGCTATTTTTATTATGTTTCTGTATCAAATTAAGTCCCGGTAATTAAATTATTTACCACATGAATGGCGCCCGAATAGGGACACTTTCTCATCTCACGCGCCGGCGGTGCGTTGCAGGCCCGGTCTCCTGCCACAGCTGGACGGACAACAACGCGTACCAGCAGGATTTCCTGTATCTCCCTCCGGTCAAGCGGGGGCGACTGAGGCTGCGATCAACACCCAGACGAGGCGGTGAGAAGTGCGAAGTATCCCGACCAGAGCCTAGCTGAGAGAGCAAGATCCGAGGTATACAGAGGGCCACCAGGTTTCCGAAGTTCCGAAGTGTCCGAAGTTTTCGAGTCGAGTCCAGTCCGGTCCAGTTCAGTTCCGTTCCGAGGCCTTCCGTTCCGAGCTACCCGGTGAGTACCATTACTGGGGAGGCGTTCTGACGTGCACATAGGTTGTGCCGGTCAAGACGGGTTTGGGTACACAAATCCGGTCTGCACTGTTTTAGCAGTGTATCTGTACTGTTTAGCAGTATATCTAGTATATCAAGTATATAAATTCAGAATAATTCAGTTAATGCCGAGTATTATGTTTAGTGATTAAGTTTTCCTTAGATCGTCATCATCATTGTTGCTCAGTTAAATGTTAAATGTTAAATGTTTTAAATACGTTCTGCATATTGTGGTGTGAATGACTGTTCATTATTGTGTTTATTGTATTAAGTTTGTTCAAGATCAAGTATCAGATCAGTTCTCAATATGCCGCTCTTTTCGAAATTAAGACAGATCACAACTAGAAAGGGGGTACTCGAAGAAGCCGTTCCCATTCCTCCTAGGGACACTCCAGGGTACTTCATGTATCATAAACACGGCTTAGACGCTATATTATTTCTTGATTTATGGGTAGACTACACCAAGGAATTACCAGAAAGTCAAAGGTGGCCCACAGCTGGGACCTGGGATGCAGAGTGCATCATGAAAGTAGAGGAAGAGTTATGGAAAAGGAAAGTCAGACAGTCACAGAAAGACGCCGTTGAGTTGTGGCGTAAAGAATCTCATAGACGTACAGAAAAAGCACTCCGACAGGAAGAGAAAAATAAGGAGAGTTCAAATAAAGTCCGAGAAAATCTATTAATTGAAGAAGGTACACGAGTGAAATCAGAACAAATAGACAGACAAAGAAATGCCCTTATGAATGGTATGTATCCCCTCCTGGCCGAGGGATTACCTAAGGCCACTCCGGAGATACCAAAAGACTTGCCACCCCCATTGTTCCCAATAAAAATGCATCCTAAGGGGCATCCTAGAACAGCAGAAGATGTTTTTCTTTCCTCATACTTAGATGACGCAGCTCCCGAGTATGCTAACCCCGCCCCACATAGACCGCCTGCTAGGGAGGTTCAACGCCAAGATCCTGTATCTCTACAGCAACAAATCCTGACACAAGTTCCGGCAAGCACATCTGTTTCCACATCTGTTCCTACAGCTACTTCTATAGCTGTGTCCACACCTATAGTTGCTGTATCGCGTTCAACGAATCCTTTCACGCCCGATACCCCAGACGGGGCTACCGGAGGTGCTACCAACATTTTTTCTACGCCACCCAGAGTAAATAAACTTACCTTTCAAGAGTCAGCACATCCACGTACCCCCAAACTCATAAATGCCCGCACGCTTAAGGAACTTCTTATAGATTGTAGATATGACCCTGTGCCCGGCAAAGAGGACGAAATGATCATGGCATCATTACGTATCAGACGAGCCGCGGTGTATTTAGGGAAGTTACCAGGAATGACTATGCATCTAGATAATATATACCATTTTGTCCAAACAGGGCGAGATTCTGAATGTATTAACAGAGCTATGGAATACCAGAAAGTGGAGATACAGGGGGAACTGTTACGTTTCCTCATAAATTGTGTGATCAGAAATCAAGACCGACCGGGGGTAGATCCGGAAGCAATGCAAACTCTTACCAGATGGAGCCAGAATATATCAGAAGGGAGACATGATAAGCAAAATTGTATAATAGCCATGTGCCGAAAGATCCGTAGAGAAATAGAACGCCTACACGAAGAGAGAATAGCGGTAGACGAGTTCGAACAAAGCGAGGAGGAAGGATCAGGACTGCCCACAGGACAGTCAGAAACCATAGCCTATGTAGGTAGAGGAAGATCTTGTAATAGTACTAGATGTTTTATTGACCCGATACGTCCGATATGTCCAGATAATAACAGGAATTTCCAAACACCTATAATAAATATAAGGTCCCCCGAGCATTCGTTCCAAGCCGCTGACAAATTACTCCGAGAACGAAGGGGTTATCATTTACTCGATTCTATGGATGAACAAGAATTAGCCAGGTCAGCCGTTCATTGGGTTGACAGTCCCGGAAAGTATGGTGATGATACAGTAGCACACACATTTTTGAATCTCACCCCAGATGAACAGCGTTTAGCTGGGATTTATATGATTCAACAACTCCTTATACTATATAAGAGTCAACATTCAGATCCTGGTCCCTTACCTGATATATTGACTGAATTACTCACGAATAGATGGAGAGGTTCAGGTACTAAGTTAATTAGGGAAATACTAGAGTCAAGAAAGCAGTACATTCTTTTTGTATGCCCAGAACATGTCTCACTGCCCATCAAGGAAAGAACCACGTATTACATGGACAGACAGAATCCCTTACGAGAAGTACACCCAATAAAAGGCGAGGACAATGAGTTTAAACGTGTATTTGTATATACGCCCATATCGAAAATAGAATTGTTACAAATGAAGAAAGTGGTACCCAGTCATGACAAAGACCCAGCGGGTTTCCACCGAGAAATTAAAGACATGTTACTCATGGGAGAGTATACCTATCCCGACATTATGACAATATTAAAGGTATTAATGCCTGCTGGCATTTATGAAAAACTCAAGGAAAAAGAGTGGGAGGTGGGAGATCAAAAGATAGATTGGACAGCATTAGAAACAGAAGAAAAGGCCCGAACTGCAGGAGCAGGGCTTGGGGATAAAACTAAACCACTCCCAGGTTTACTAGTACAGGTACTGCCACGTTTATTAACTACGAAAAAGGAAGACTGGGGTACAATTTCAGCCTGTAAACAAAAGCAAGATGAAGACACTAGTGATTTCTATGCCCGATTTGAAAAATGTTTTGGTATAAATAGTGGCATAAAAGCAAGTAGCGAATCATACCCACATCTGTTTGTGACAAAATTAGTTGAAAATTCCTTGCCCCAAGTGAAGAATAGAGTATTAAAATTCGAGAGTACCTGGCAAGGTAACACCCCATCACAAATGTTACAAATGTTACAGTATCATCACAATAGAATTAGAGAGGAGCAAGAACATGAACAAAGACGCATGAAAGACACAAAAATGAAAATGCTAGTCTCTCAGACAGTTCCAGCTGAAGTTCATAAAAAGGGTATGACACATTCCGGTGATTCAGCAGGACCTGTAAAAGGGACATGCAACTATTGTAAACAGCCAGGTCATTACATACACGATTGCCCGGTCCTGAAGCGTAATATCGCCACAGGTATTACAAAAGAAAGACCACGGCCACCTAGACAGGATCAGAATGAACAAGGAGCCCCGCAGCATGCGCAGTCCATGCCAGCTCCACAACAGTCTATACAGTTTGTGCCAGCTGCACCAGCGCTGCCTGTTGCTGCCACACAAACCACGACACGACAGCTGTACCAGACCGCACAGTACGACTATCCTGATTATCAGCGATACGCATGAACCAGCCTAGAGAGGGAAGTTGACTTACCCCTTATCGAGGTCCCTGTAGACCAAGAAGGACCTTATGTACATAGTGAATTATTAGGCCAAGATAGAAAATTTTTACTTGATACAGGGGCAAGTCGAACAACCATAAAACGTAGTGAAGTTCCAGGGGCACCCCTCTCAGGCTCACAGAATATTTCCCTTGGTTTTTCAGGAAAACCTATTGTTAATGAAGTATCACAGCCTCTTCCACTTACGATAGGACCTTTGACCCGAACTACAGATTTATTGCTTACTAAATCATGTCCAGAAAACTTGTTAGGTATAAAAACACTGAAAGCTCTAGGAGCTATAATATGTTGTTCTCCGGAAGGAGTAAGATTGTTTTTACGTGATTTCAAAGGTCACTATGTGTCTCGAGACATGGATCCCCGACTGCAGACTTTACCTACACATCTATGGGCACAAGGCCCTACTGATGTTGGTTGCATGAATATTACACCATATCGAGTTACACTAAAGGCAGGAGTGGTACTACCACGAATGCGACAATACAAGTTACCACCAGATGCTGTAGTGGCTTTACTGCAAATCATTGACGAGCTCATTACCCAAGGAGTGGTTATGGAAACAGACTCCAATGTATGTAATTCCCCGATAATTCCGATTCTTAAACGAACAGATCCAAAGGCCCCGCCAGTATATCGATTGGTTATTGATCTGCGCGAATTGAACAAATGCATTGTGCCACAATTCCCTGTGGTCCCAGATATCTCGTCATTACTGACAGCTATTGACTCCGAAGCAACATTCTTTACTGTAATTGATCTCAAGAATGCCTTTTTCAGCGTCCCAATAGATCCGGAAAGCCAATACTTGTTCGGATTTAGTTTAAATGGACGTAGCTTTAAATTCACACGCGCACCTCAAGGATTTACAGAAAGCCCCAGCATCTATAGCCAAGCACTGAAACGAGAACTCGACAGTATCCACATGCCAGTTAACACTGCCCTGCTTCAATATGTTGATGATCTGCTGATCACCGCCAGAAGCGAACCAGAATGTGAGAAAGCATCACTGACAGTTTTACAATTTCTAGCCGAAAAGGGGCACAAGGTGTCCCCTTCTAAGCTGCAATTCTGTGTCCAGCGAGTTGTTTATCTTGGACACTCGCTGTCCAAGGAGGGAAGGCAGCTTACACCCGACCGCATTCAGTTAATAGCTAACATGCCAATACCCAAGACACAAAAGGAGGTGCGGGCTTTCATAGGCCTCACTTCATATTGTAGGCAGTGGATCCCTCAGTATGCATTTCTAGCAAAACCACTCATTCAATTGACAACACAGGAGGCAGCCGTATCGACTGTTCTCCCTTGGACTCAGGAACATACACAAGCTTTTGAAAGCCTAAAGAAAGCTTTATGCCAAGCACCTGTTTTAGCAACACCATGTTACAATAAACAGTTTACACTCTTTGTTACAGAACGCGAAGGTACTGCCTTGTCAGTACTCACACAGGAACAAGCAGGATCACACAAACCATGTGCTTATTTTTCTAGTACATTAGATCCCGTAGCTCAGGCTTTGCCTGCATGCCTAAAATCAGTGGCAGCAACAGCTTTAGCAATCAGACAAAGCGATGCCATAGTGTTAGGACATCCATTGACAGTTCAAGTACCACATGCAGTAGAGGTTCTTGTGAATAGAACGCAAACACAACACTTGACTATAGCGCGACTTACAGGGTATGAATTAACATTGTTTCAACCACATATAGAAATCAGACGTTGTAACACATTGAATCCTGCCACACTTTTACCTGTAATCGGAACAGACCCACTAGCTCATGATTGTATTGAAGTTATTACAATCACGACGAAACCCAGACAAGACTTGACAGATGTCCCATTGTCAGACCCAGACCTGACGTTGTATGTAGATGGTTCATGTATGAGAACAAGTACAGGAGAGTTAGTGGCCGCTTACGCAGTCACAACAGACACTGAAATCATTGAAACAAATTGCATAAATACCTTGTCAGCTCAAGCCGCAGAGCTCATCGCTCTGACACAAGCCTGTATTCAAGCCACAAATAAAAAAGTCAACATATACACTGATTCACGTTATGCATTCGGAGTTGTACATGACTTCGGCGTGCTGTGGCGAGAGAGAGGTTATTTAACTTCTCACGGTGCCCACATTCAGCACGGACCCCTCATTCATGCCTTATTAGAGGCAATACATCTACCCACTGCAATATCAATTATGAAATGTAAAGCTCATACGAAAGTTACTGATATCATTTCTCAAGGCAATGACCTAGCTGACAGAACAGCTAAACAGACTGCTCAAACTCAAACATCCGACATGACAAAGACAATAGTCCCGACGCCAACACATTGTATGACGGTTAAAAATCCCACTCTTGACGTAATTGACATACAGACACATGCTACACCAGATGAATAAGGAAATGGACTGAATTAGGAGGGATTCAGACGGATCAAGGATGGATGACGAAGGAAAAATCTGTGTGGTTCCTTCCTGATTCTATGGTCCAAGTCATTATTAACACTATACATAGTCCAGCGCATTTAGGAGAAAAAGCTATGCTAGACAGCATTCAACACATTTGGTTCAATAAACATTTACGAGCAGCAGCTAAACAAAAAGTTCGTACCTGTATGATCTGTTGTCAGTTCAACCCAGGAAAAAGCGTTCCTGTAGAACAGGGTGGATTTCAGCCTCCTGATCACCCTTTTGAAGTCCTCCAGATGGATTATATCCAGATGGAACGATGTCGAGGATTCAAATATGTTCTCGTAGTTGTCTGTGCTCTTTCCCGTTGGACAGAGGCATACCCGGTTTCAGATTACACTGCCCCGACTACTGCCAAACAGTTGGTTCGAGAATTCTTCCCACGATACGGTTTACCACGTGTTGTCTACTCAGATAACGGCCAGCCGTTCTCATCCGAATTAATGAAACACGTTTCACTTTTGTTAGGCTATCAGTGGAAATTCCACACCCCGAGGCAGCAGGTCTCGTAGAAAGACATAATCAGATCCTGAAAATCAGATTGTCCAAAATATGCAGAGAGAAAGGTGTCGACTGGGTAGTAGCGTTACCAGTTGCACTCTTTTACATGAGAATGGTAGCACACTCTCGAACAGGGCTATCCCCGTATGAGGTGATCTTTGGCAGACCACCAAATATGTGGGGGACGCCTATACCACGCAAAATAACTGATATTGACTGTAATATGCTGACAGATTACTTGGCTTCCTTGATGTCTGCACTACAATCTTGTCGTTCACAGGTAGCTGCAGCCTTTCCTGACAACACTGAGGTGAAACCCCATGACGTAGTTCCGGGGGACCTGGTCCTAGTGAGGAACTTTGATCGGAAGACTCAGCTGGATCCTAGGTGGAAGTCGCCGCAACTGGTCTTGCTCACCACAAGGACAGCCGTGAAGATCGAGGGCAGAAAAGGCTGGATACATTCAAGTCATATCAAGAAATTTCATGGACTACCATCGGATGTAAATACCACACCTCGTGTGTCTTCACCCATTGACTCAAAACTTCCTTTGGTTGAAATGAGTAATCACGAACAATATAAACTAAAACTCAGATCTAACCAGTCAGGCAATTTGATTGTTTAAGTCCTCTCCAAGGTGAAGCGGTTGAATTTGTCTCTGACATGTATCCCTTAGACCTGAATAGAGAAAAAACCCGAAAAATGTTGAAACGACATGCGTACTGTAAATCACTGCGTAGTCATTGTATAGTGACGTTATTAATTTTGTTTTTCTTAAGTCTTTTAATAATTACTGCAAGTATATTGTTGCACATATATTATCCTATTTCTAGACATGTTTATAATGTTACTGCTGAACATTCTTTTAGTGAATTACCTCCGCTTGAGTTGTCTTATAGATTTGCGCTGCGCAATAACACGTTTATTAGTATGTTACATCATTCTCATCAGGTTAGCAATGCTACAAATTGTTGGATATGTGGCCGACTCCCTCCCTATCAGAATTATAAAGGAATTCTACCTCTCTTTCCATACCCGTTCACACACAACGGCTCCTGTGGAGCATGGTTTAGTTTAATTAATTCCCTAGATTCGAATTCTGCAGTTTATCAAGACAACTGGGTATGGGGAAATTTGAACTTAGTTTTACTTAAAGTCTGCTACCCTAACAAGGAGGGACTTCCCAAAAGAACAGGAACTGATCTAGAAAATGAAGTGTATGGATTAGGTAATTTTACGCTTAATCTTATGATCCTAAATGTCGAATCCGAAGCTACTCCAATTTTGCCCGCTATGTCGATATTTCCAGTAAAAGGTGAATTATGTGTAAGAAAGAATGGTTCCATACATATGGGCCATAGTAGATGCACCACTGTAATAGAATTTAGTGATCAAGGCAAGTCTACATTTAGAGCTTCCCGCCATTCCTATTTTATATGTGGTCAGACGGCATATGTACGTTTGCCTCAAGATTGGGATGGTACTTGCTACATTGGATTCCTTTTGCCACCTGTTTTCCTAGCTCCTCCTGATTATCACAGAAATACTCATTTAGTACACAATAGAGAAAGGAGAGATCTCCCAATAGTCGATTACACTGAAACAGCATGGGAAAAATACACAGATTTCAATAAAGGTCTCTTTCCCTATATAGGTACCGTTACTAATAGTAAGCTGATACGTAGATTAACTAGAACCCTTGAAGCAGTAGTGAACGAAACTATTTCCGCCTTAGGCAATTTAACAGAAGAGCAGTCTGCTATGCGGATTGTTGTGCTTCAAAATCGTCTTGTCCTTGACGTCATCCTGGCCGATAGGGGCGGAGCTTGTAGGGTCATCGGATCAAGTTGTTGCATTTTCATACCAGAAAATTCGCCATCTGTATATAAAGCCATAACTCGCCTTCATAAGATTGTAAGCCAGATACACCAGAACCCAGGCACCTGGACTTGGTCCGGTTGGTTTTGGAGTGTATTATCTACCTTTGGATGGAAGGTCCTATCCTTCCTAGGTATTGGCCTCCTCATACTATTCAGTTGCTGTCTATGTCTACAATGTGGACCAGCGATCTGTGGTCTGTGTGCCACATCGTGTATTCCACCATCCAGATTTCATTCATCCCAGAAGAAAAAAGAAGAACAAATGATGCTATATGAACAGATCAACGGATTGATGAAGATTGATATCTCTTAACGGGCAAGTAGGGGACAAGTAGGGAATGTGGAAATATGGATTTTTCTGATCAGTTATGTCCCCTATCTTGGACCCCAACGGTTTCATGTATGAATCACAAGTACATGTATGTTCCCTCCAGTTCCAGTTATGAAGGCGCAAACACATGTGCGTCCACCGTCAACATGTCCTCTTTCAGATCCGCCATGAATAGGCCGGATATTCCATTCCTAAGTATGAAAGGCCACCGGCTTTATATGGTTCACTTATGCCATTTTACAGTCCAGGCAAGTAGGCCCTGATTCTGTCATCAAGCTTTTCTTGCCTTCTGCCTCTGAAAGCTCCAGTCTGAGCCTGTATCTGTGACCATGAACTTTGTCTCATTCCCTGCGCGGCTCACGAAGCCTGACATCAGCCTGTTGCCTGCCAAAAACTGTATTTCACCTTCGAAATTATCTGCTCCGCTCCCTGCCCAATGCATTCCTGTCTAGTAGTTTAAGTAAACATTCTTCCAGCTACCGAGCAAAGGCCCGGCTTCTCTGTCTTTATGCAAGTAATTCATAGCCCTATTATTATGGAAGACTTCTGCCCTCGCATCTAGTGTAGACACTTAGACGCTTGTACACGCACTAACAGTCAGTATAGTCAGTATAGAATAAGATTCTACTCTAAGAGACCTCTCTTTTGGATAACATAGTTCTTTAAACATAGGATGTTAGATATGATTTGGGATTAGGTTGACTTGACCCTCCAGACTTCTGTCGCCACATGTAGAGCTAAATGTCAAGTCCCCTTCACCCCCTAGTTGCACGTCAATCACACGTCATGCTGCTGCGCGCGCATTTCTGCCAAATATTCCTGCTGACATTGCGAAATTCTTTCATGGAACCACCCTATTATGACATCACACCTGATGACGTTCTTTAGTCACACCCAGTTACGCCTACTTTTGCTACGTATGTACGTTTTATCTACACTATCAATTGTTACGCCTCTTGCATTTGCTTCACTGTAATGCCTATTGTATAAAAGTGATTAATTATCAATAAAGTATGTACTTCACTTCCTGAACCTTCGTGGTGATGGAACTTGGAGCAACCGATTCGAATCGTCCATTGGAATAAAGCCCATTCCGAACCTCTAATACCACGGGTTCTGCCTCTTATTTACTGAGCTATTTTTATTATGTTTCTGTATCAAATTAAGTCCCGGTAATTAAATTATTTACCACAGTGTAACCTAACTAGTCTCTAAAGTTGTAATAGAAAATATGTGCTGGGGAGTGTAACGTTGCATATGCACTGTGACAAAGATATGGATCCCAGATTGTAATATGTATGGCATAGCGCTGTGCGTTATAACATAGGCAAGGGAGGGGACAGGGCCTGAGGTGACGTGTGCAAACACGCCCTGTGGCGCGTTTTAATAGGTAGTTTTAATCCCCCGCCCTATTATATACTTCTGGTTAACAGGAGGTCATGCTAATCACAGGGGGACCCCAACGCATAGTGTTCCCTAGTGTATGTAGGTGTTTTCACTGTATTCTGAGTGTCTTTTAACATAGCACTGGCTCTAGGACTGGTTAGTCAGACTCAGTTACCACCAGTATCCGTCTGAAAAAGTTTAGGGTGCAGGATGATTTTGCAACAAGGCTTCTTTCTGCTCTTCTGTTTGTTCTTTCTGCACGTTGTCCTTCTTCCTGCACTTTTCTTCGTCTTTGAGGACTTCTGTTGCTTCTTTCTGCATTTCTTTTTTTTCTTTCTGTGCGTTTTTTCTTGTTTCTTCACATGTCCTATCTCTGTAGGCATAGTTAGAAATTAGCATTAAAAAACCTTTGAAAATCACTGAAAAAACCATAGGTTTCAGACAAGTTATAGTTAGGAATTAGCATTTAAAAAACCATAGAAATTCACTGAAAAAAACATAGGTTTCAGGAGCGTTATAGTTAGTTGGACATTTCGCTCGTACAAAACCATTGAAATTCCCCCGTTATAGTTCGTTCAGCTAACTATAACTCGCGCGCCCGCAATGCACTGCTGATGTCACATATTACATCACTCATGACATGGTCAGTGACATCACTGATGACATCATCCTTGTGATAGTGGCAGACCTCCTCTCACCATCAGATAACCTTTGATACACACATACAAAAATAGAAACTAAAATTTTCAAAACAATGGACATACCAATACCAGTTACAACAACCTATTCAGTTATTCTAACATCTACATACACATACACTCATTCACCAACAGTCCTATATAGTCACTCATACATGTACTCACTCATCATATGTACTCATACACCTATACATCCTGTTACACACCGCAACTCATCCATAGTTACTCACACACATAGTCACTCATGCTAAGAAAGAATCAAACATCCATGTACTTGCATATACAGTTATACACCCACCACCACACTTCTACAGAACTTACACATACTTACTCTTTTGAACAATCACTTATAGAAACACATACTTATTCATACAGGAACTCTTCCAATCTCTCACTCTCACATATACTCACTTATATACACCAATACTCACATATACTAGTTTAAAATATATGTAGTTACTTATAGAGACACTATTGAGACAGTTATTCACTCACTAACACACCCATACACACTCTCATCCACCTTCAAAACAAATAGTGACTCACTCATTCATGCATGTATGTACTAAGTAATACCCCCCACTGAACCAAACAGACACTCATACTGATACTCAAAAAAACAACTAATAACCCATATAGACACTCATGTAGCTACTCACCAACCCATGCAGCCACTTATACACAAAGTGAGAGACTGATACAGATATGTACATATTTACACATTACTTGCTAACCCATGTTTTCACTAAGATACACTTAATCAGTCCATTATACAATCAATTTTACGAGAAAAAATCATCCATTTAGACACTTATATACCCATTTATTCTTCCATCGACCTTGAGATATACATATATAAAACATATTTAATTTTCAGAAAACCACACATTCACTGGATGATGTCATTTGAGATGTCATTAGTGATGTCACTGACCATGTCATGAGTGATGTAATATGTGACGTCATCAGCAGTTCATTGCGGGCGCGCGAGTTATAGTTAGCTGAACTAACTATAACGGGGGAATATCAATGGTTTTGTACGAGTGAAATGTCCAACTAACTATCACGCCCCTGAAACCTATGTTTTTATCAGTGAATATATATATATATATATATATATATATATATATATATATATATATATAATTTTGATTGTTATTAAAACTTTGTTATACTAACATTTCCTTTTGTTATTTTCAATAAGGTTCCCCTCAAGTCCCTTGTGATTTCTGGGTTACCCTTATGTTCTTTTGACACTACCTAAGCACCTGCAATATCCTAGGCACATTCCACAGGGTGAAGGGTGCTCCTTCAGCAATGTCGTGGGGTACTCCCATTCTGGACATTTGTCAGACTTGACTGGGACATTGCAAGAAAGTCATCCTTTTTGCCCTGATTGCCCCTACAGAGGATGGCCTTCACAGTGCAACACAGACTTGGGACTGCCCAGGCCAATTCTGATGGACTTTCCAGTTATTTCTACTTAGATGATGACTACTAGGGTGTAGGTTAGTTGCCTATCACCTTTCGTCTGGGGCGGCATGTAGGGAAGTCATCCTATTTTTCCTGATCACACTGTTTTGACTGATGCTGGTGGTTACTGACTCTGAAAGTGCCCTGGCCTCTGCCAACTAGGTCCAGGGCCAGTACTCGGTCCTCTAAATGTATATGGTAATTGGTATAATTCTAATTGACAAAGACACACTACCTGTAGGTCCCTAGTATATAGTAGGGCATGTTGGTTAAGAGACCCCAGTGGACTTCATGCACTGAAGTGTGCACTGCTGTGCGGTCTAGTGTCATTTTAAAGCCAGGCCTGCCTTGCAGTCTGGTTTTAAAATAGAAACTATGTGCAAATTCGATTTTGGAGATAGAAGTATTTCCAAAACCTGAAACTACTTTTTTATAACGTATAAGTCACTCCTAAGGTCTCCTTAGGTGCCCCAAGGGTAGGGTGCATAGTTATAACAAGCATTGGCATAGCCAATATGTCTCGCCTTTGGGACCTTATAAGTGTTTAGCCATGCAACAGTTGCATAACTAAATACTTATAAGGTCCCAAAAGCGAGACCTATTGGCTATGCCAATGCTTGTTTCTGTTTATTACTGCTCTGTAGTAATGACGGCACCCATGCTTTAGCTTAAACATCTTAAGCTAAAGTCGGGTGCCGAGATTGCTTCAAAAGTAAAGAATTGTCTATTTCTTTACTTTTGAAGCAATCTCAGCACCCGACTTTAGCCTAAGATGTTTAAGCTAAAGCACGGGTGCAGACATTACTACATAGAAGTAATAAACAGAATGGCTCGCGGAGAACATCAAATCAGCGAAAGTGAAAGTGATCGCTATCAAACATCAAATCGGCCGCGAAAGTGAAAGTAATAGTGATCAAGCGTGGCGTGCGCGCCTGCGCACATGCACTGTAGCTCTAGGCTGGCCATGGTAGCACTTTTTGGAGCCCTCACAAACAGTCTCGCCAGACCAGCGCATGCGTTGGGTCAGGCGAGACCTAAATAGCAGGAACAATATAAAATATGTTTTATATGCCCTGGTAAGGAAAAACGGCCAAAGTCGTTTTTCCCTATTGTAGTGCTGCTATCCCGATAGGCTAACATGGTGTAGGAAGCTGGCTCTGTATATACTATAACAAAGTAAGGTATAGTGTGCACAGAGTCCAGTGGAACCCCATAGGTAGGCAGAAGGAAAAATAGATAATACCTTTCTCTCAATTTGTGGTAGTGTGGGTGAGCAGTAAGGTGAAATAACAAAGTCCAAAAGGTAAGTGAACACCGTAAGAACACTTACAGAATGCTCCCCAAGGAGCAGAACAAATGAAAGGAAATGAAGGGGGGGGCAGAGGACACCATTGTAGGAATGAAAGTTTAGAAGAAGGAATTAAACCACAGGCAGGCAGAAAATAAATACAACACATATCTTTCCCATAGCCAAAAAAGTTACAATGTATACCATAAACACAAATAAATCAATCAATCTGGAAGTTTTAAGCACGCTACTCACCTGTGAGGGTCTCAAGGGGGGGGGCAGCTCCGGTCAGTTGAAGAGCCAGGTCAAGAGGGTCTACCTGAAGATGTGCATGGTTGGGGCGTGTCTGATGTTGATCGGGAGCTTGTTCTAGGTCTTGGCCGCGATGTATGAGAAGGTTCTTCCACCCGTTCTTGCTCTGCGGATACGCGGGGGTTCGGTGAGGGCAAGGTCGGCAGATTGGAGGTTCCTCTTGGGTACGTGAAAGGAGATTCTATTGTTGAGATATTGGGATCCGGTGTTGTGGAGGCATTTGTAGGGCTGGGTGAGTATCTTGAAAGTTACTCTCTTCTCGACGGGGAGCCAGTGGAGGTAACGCTAGTGTTGGGAGATGCGTTTGTGTCGAGGGATGCCAAGGACGATTCTGGCTGCGGTGTTCTGTATGGTCTGGAGTTTGCAGAGAAGAGACTTGTATATCCTGGCATAGAGGGCGTTTCCATAGTCCAGTCTGCTGGTTATGAGTAAGCCTGGGCAGAGCACTACGCTACGCTCGCGTAGTTTGCGAAGTTTGCGCTACTTCGCACTACGCGAATTGCACGTAGCACAGTGCAAACATGCGTAGCGTAGCATTGCGTAGTGCAGCGGTCATTTTTTGCTTGCTCGCGGTCCTCAACATCAAGTTGGTGACCGCGAGCAAGCAAAATGACATCCCGGCAAGACTTTTTCCTTGTTCGCGATCAGCAACATCAAGTTGCCGATCGCGAGCATGGAAAATGAACATCCTGGCGAGATTCTCAACGCGAGGAGGTCAGGTTTGTCATTGTGAGTGGTCGCGTATGCTCGCGACGAGAAACTACCAGTCCGCGTTGAGAAATCTGCCGCTCGAGTAAAAATCTACTCAAGCAGCAGAAAACTACAGCTCGCACTGTGCAAGATGCCGTTTTCAATGATTGCACAGTGCCGGATGCTTGTACGCACTGTGCAATCATTGAAAACAACATCTTGCACAGTGCGAACAGGGTACTACGCAGTTCGCGAAGTGCTACGCGTAGCTCGCGAAGTGCACTTTGCGTAGCTTCGCGTAGTGCAACTTCGCGAACTACGCCCAGGGTTAGTTATGAGGTATGGGTGACTGTCTTTCTTGATTCGGAGGGATCCATTTGAAGGTCTTTCGGAGGATGCAGAGGGTGTTGAAGCAGGTGGAGGCAAAGGCGTTGACCTGTCGGTCATGGAGAAGGAGGAGTTAAGTACGATGCCGAGGTTTTGGGCGTGGTCCATGGGGTGGGAGGGCTGCCGAGGGCAGTGGGCCACCAGGTGTTATCCCATGGAAAGGCGGATGGTCAGAGGACAAGGACCTCTGTCTTCTCTGAGCTGAGCTTCAGGCAGCTGCTGCTCATCCTGGATGCTACTTCCTTCATTCCTTCATGGAAGTAGAGCCTGGTGCTGAGGGGGTCTTTGGTGAGGGAGAGGATGAGCTGGGTTCCGTCAGCGTAGGATCCTATTCTGAGTCCGTGCTGTCTGACGATGGTGGAGAGTGGGGCCATGTAGATGTTGAAGAGCTTAGGGCTGAGCGATGATCCTTGGGTACTCTGCAGTTGATCTCTGTGGGTTCGGAGAGGAAGGGTGGAAGTCTGATTCTTTGGGTTCTGCCGGTGAGTTAGGAGCAGAGCCAGTCGAGGGCGGTTCCCTGTATGCCGGCGTTGTGGAGTCTGGCGATGAGTTTGCGGTGGGAGACAGTGTCAAAGGCTGCAGTGAGGTAGAAAAGGATCAGGGCTGGGGTGTGTCCTTGGTCAAGGAGGGTGCGGATGTCGTCTGTGGCAGCGAGTAGAGTTGTCTCAGTGCTGTGGTTGCTGCGGAATCTGGAGTGGGAGGGGTCAGGATGGAGTTTTCTTCAATTAATTTTGTTAGTTGGACGTTGACGGTCTTCTCAGTGACTTTGGCCGCGAAAGGGAGAAGGGAGATGGGTCGGTAAGCACTAGCAAAAGCACTACAAAGAACTTAAAACAGTGATGCTAAAAAAAGAGAGCAAAAACGGAGAGGTTCTAAAAATAATAATACACACACTGAGCAAAAAAGTATGCATTAGTAGCAGTCATAATCATTGTGCCAAGATGGTTTCTTGTGAAAAACCATGCAGAAAACCCTTCCCATATTGACCATGGAGGCTGTCCCTGGATTGGGAACCAAGACCTTCCTCCCCCACCGTTCTGCCCACATTGTTATCTTTCACAGTCCTGTCATAGCTCCGTGTCTGACCATCATCTAAAATTACAACGTTTTTGAAAATTTTACTGATTGTATTCCGTGCTGAAAACTTAGAAGAACCATAGCACACAGATCTAGGCACCTTTACTCTCACAGCATCTCCAGTCTTCCATTTTATCAAATTACCTTGCATCTTATTGTTGTAATCATTTACATACTTCCTTTGATGGTTGCTAATTCTTTGCATGATTTCCACACGGACTACTCCACCCGCACTACACCCTACTAACCATTGAGTATTTAATTTAGTACCCGGTTCCCTTCTCTTGAATGTTTTGAACAGTGATAACCTGTTATAGAATGCGGAGGAACTTGGTAAGACCAGATCATGTCATCCAAGGCTTTTTTTTTATTCAACCCTCTTGCACTAATTAGCTAAATACATTCCTTTATCAAACGATTCACACGCTCAACTAAACCATTTGCTCTTGGGAAGTAAAGAGCAGTTTGCAAATGCTTTACCGAAAAACTATGCAAGAATTCTTTCATTTGCATAGAAGTAAATTGGACACCATTGACCGTTACAAGGGTTTGCGGATGTCCCACACTTCGGAAACATCTTGTAAAAACGCAGTGACAGTGCTGGTAATGATTTTATCCACAATCTTGATGACTACCCATTTTGAATAATAGTCAACCAATGTCAATATGAATCTTCCACCCAGTCCTTTGGAGTTAATCGGGCTAATGATATCTGAAGCCACCTTGTTCCAAGGGACTGAGGTTACTTCCACCGCTGAAATGGGCCCCTTCCTCATGCGTTTACTTTTGTCACTGTAAGCACAGCTTTCACACTGTCTTATATTTCTCTCAATCATAGAATCCATACAAGGTCACCAGTAAAGAAGTCTTGTTTTGGTTTTGGTTAGGCTACAACCTAAATGACCTTCGTGAGCCAAGGGTATAAGTTTCTCACCCAATCTTTCAGGGGGCACTAATTTGTTGCCTCTATATAGATTTTCTTCAAAGATGTACAATTCATTACGCACCTCCCAAAATCCTCTTCTGTCTTCCTTCAAATCAGCAAACTTCCTGATCCAACCCTTCAAAATCAAATCCTTCACTCTTGTAATCACCGTGTCATCCTCAATACCCTACTCTCATTCTTGTCTTTTCACACCGTCCATGGTGGATGTAACTACAAACTCCTCTACTGTGTGCTTCTCTAATCCTCTGTTGCGTAAAGGAAGTCTAGACAGACAATCAGCAGCTTGATTCTTTAACCCCGGAATGTACACAATTTTGAAATTAAAACCTTCCAATCCCCAAAACCATAGCGAAATTCTAGGTGTGGTCCTTTCAGTGTTCCTCACAGAAAAAGCATTGACCAATGGTTTTATGATAAGTTCTCAATTTGAAAGGTATCCCCCACACAAAAACTCTGAAATGTAGCACCGCCCAAAAACATTCCAAAGCTTCTCTTTCAACAGAGTACCTAGATTCCGCTTCAGACATTTCCCTTGAAGTGAATGCTACAATTCTCTCCTCCCCCTCCACAACCCTACTGAGGGTTGCAACAATCCCTTTAGTACCAGCTTCAGTGGTGATTATAGTGTTTTTACTTGTATCAAATTGTACCAGAAATGGTGCATTCATAATCACATTTTTTTTAAGTTTGCTAAAGGCTTTATTGCATTCCTCACGCCACACGAATTTCTCGTTTTTTAACTAAATTACTCAAAGGATGTGTGATAACAGCAAAAAATTTACAAACTTGGAATAGTATTCCAAAAGTCCTAGGAAAGATTTTAGTTCCTCTCTACTATTAAGAACTGAAGCCAATCTAATTGCCTACACCAAATCAACTTTAGGTTTTATTCCTTCATTGGATATAACATGTGCTAAATACGTGACAGACTTGACCCCAATTTGACATTTCTCTCTTCTCAATGTCAAACCAGCTATCTTAAGTTTGTTCAAAACCTTTCGAAGGGTAGTGTTGTGATCTCCTCCTGTCTTCCCAAAAATTAATAAGTCATCTTGGAAACACAACACATGGTCTACTCCCATCAAAACCTGCTGCATCACTCTCTGGAAAACCGCAGCAGCGGAAGCCAAATCGAAGGGCATCCTGCAAAATCTGAAAGCACCAAAAGGGGTAATGAAAGATGTTAAAGCTTTACTTTTGGGCTTCAATTCCACTTGGTGGTACGCAGAAGAGAGATCTATTACAGAAAAGAATTCTGCCTTACCTACCAAACTCACCTACTCCTTGATATTTGTTAAGGGATGTCTATCTGCCCAAATATTTGTGTTAAGTTCTCTTAAATCAATGCATAACCCAATGGCCTTGCTATTGGATTTTGACGTGATAACGATGGGTGCGACCCATTCAGCACACTCAATAGGCTCAATCATACCCTGCCCAATCAATTTCTCCAACTCCTGCTTGAGGGGTTCTCTCATCATCAAAGGAATAGTTCTACATTTGTCCACAATGGGCTTAGCACCATCTTTTAATTTGATTCTGTGTTGGAACTCCTTCAAACAACACAACTTATCTGTAAAAACTTCAGGAAATTCATCCAACAACTCTATCACACACTAACCTCTCAACTAACATAACAGGTACTTTTGTCGTGTGAATCAATTTGATTCCTAAATCCCTTTGGTGCGGCCAGCCTAAAAGATTCGAATCGCGCCTAGCTATGTATAACTTTCCCACAGTGCTTCTGTACTTGAATGTTATTTTCATAGTTACCATTCCTTCAAGAGGTATAGGATCTTTATTGTACCCCACTAGAACCACATCCAGTTCTTGAAAAGGAACGCAGTTGTTCCCAAAGTTAGCATTTTAAGTTTCACTGTTTATAAAGGTGAAAGGTGAACAAGAGTCTGCATAGACTTCTATCTCCTCACCATTTAAACATACTTCGCACTTGGGAAGAACATCACCATGCTTCTTCCTTCCACCATCCACAGATACTTGAAGAACATACCTTCCTCTCTCCTTCTCAACATTTTCAATATTACTCACAGATCTGCTGGCTATATATTTACATACACATGCAAAATGTCCCCAGCGGTTACATTTCCTGCACAAAGCTGTCCTAGCTAAGCAAACAACATTGTTGGCCAAGTGTCCCATGCTGCCACACCTAAAACATTTGACCCTGGGTTCTTGATTGTACCTTTCTTTACTTAAATCTTTAATCTACTCGCTCTTTTTGTGAGTCTTTATTGCACACACACTTTTAAATTCCCCACAGATCTCACTGACCTCATGTTCACTTGACACGCCCATCTCTCTAATGCATTCGACAATCTGCTCAACACTTTTTGCTATGTCAATCGCATTCTTTAAGTCCAGGTTACCGACCCAAGGTTTTTCTTGTAGTTTCTTCTTGTTGGTACAATGCACTAACTGATCCCTTAATAGAGAATCAGTTAGTTCATTAAATTCACAAGTGTCCGCTAATGCCGTAAGACTGCAACATAGTTACTTACTTTTTCATTTTTTCCCTGAGTTCTGCTAAAAGATGTGTGCCTCTCCAGGGCGAAATTTATCTTATCTGTAAATTGTAACTCCAATTTTTTGATATTGCTAGCATGAACATCCCCATCACCGCTTCCCTCCTCATCCTCCCCCCAATTCAGCAAGACTATCAAAAACTTTGCTCCCCGCGGTGCCTAGGTTATGCAATAAAATGTGTTGCTTCCTTATAGCAGAGAACCCACTACCACCAATAGCAATAAGGTATGTTTTGTAAACTTTTCTCCAACTTTTCCATGCTAAAATCGGTTCCCCAGATTCAGGAAGAAATGGTGGGGGTTGATTCATACTCTCCGCAGCCATGAAGTAATCGTATAGCTCCACTGTAGATGAAAAATATTGAATTTGCTCTTAACTTTGCTTAAAGGCAAAATACATAAATATTATTTACTGAAAAACAAGAGAGGAAAAATAATAAAAACCTGTGGAAGAAAAAAAGGGTTAAAGTTAACTTTACTATTGCATAATAATTTGGACATCTCCGGATGACAATTTGTTTGCAGGATGACTTTGCTGAAGAAGAAACTCTGTAGTATCATTGGCGTATTGCCAACACCCAAGCACTACTAGCACGATATGACAGGGCACACTATGACCAGTTAGAGAATCTCTTACAACATCTGCCTGAACAGTATAAAACCCAGGCAAATGACCTTATCCAAGAAGGTAAGCTTATTTCAAATGTGTCAATTAAATGTGTGCTTGATGCCACAGACACCGCCTCTAGCGCAATTAACACCAGTGTGCTCCTTAGACGACATGCCTGGCTATGCATTTCGGGCTTTAAGACAGAGGTACAAACTACCATACTTAGTCAGCCATTCAACCAGGAACAGCTATTTGGGCCAGCCGTAGACACTGCCCTTGAAAAAATGAAAAAGGACACCGAGACTGCTAATTCCATGGGAGCATTACAGTTTCCACAAGCACGTGGCTCCTTTTGGCGCTCCTTCTACAGAGGAGCCTCCAAAAATATGGGCACAGACACTTCATCTACATTCAAAGCCACTACACAAACATCCCCCAGTAGAGGATATTTTAGAGGCGGATACAGAGGAAACAACAATAAGTGACAAGGTTGAGGTAATAACACTCGCACCTCCCCTGCTACAAAACAGTGACTTTCCTACGCTCCCCCAGACCATTCCACTCCAGTCGGGGGCAGACTAACACAGTTCCTACCTGTCTGGAACTCCATCACAACAGACAAGTGGGTAATACAAATTATCCAGTATGGTTACTGCCTGGAACTTACAACTACCCCCCCCCCCACATATACCACCCAAACAGCGTTCAATGTCACCAGACCATCTTACGCTCCTCAAACAAGAGGTTCTCTCACTGCTCCAAAAACACGCAATAGAGCCAGTTCCCTTAGAACATCAAGGGACAGGGGTATACTCACTCAACTTCCTAATCCCCAAAAAGGACGGGACTCTAAGACCAATACTCGACCTCAGACCCCTAAATCTGTATATACACTCAGATCATTTCCATATGATCACTCTTCAACAAGTGCTCCCACTGCTGCAACAAGGCGATTTCCTTGCCACACTAGATCTCAAGGACGCCTACTTCCATATTCCCATACATCCTGCTCACAGGAAGTATCTAAGGTTTGTGGTGGACGGACAACACTACCAGTTCACAGTCCTTCCATTCGGGGTAACAACCGCGCCCAGAGTAGTCACAAAATGTCTGGCAGTAGTAGCAGCACATCTCCGAAGACAACAAATTCATGTCTTCCCGTATCTAGACGACTGGCTAATAAAAGCATTCAACAAATGTGTTCTACACACTCACCAAACCATCCAAATCTTACACAACTTGGGGTTCACAATCAACTATCCCAAGTCTCATCTCCAACCCTCTCATATACACCAGTATCTAGGAGCCACCATAAACACCTCCACAGCCCTAGAATATGCCAGCCCAGACAGGATAGCCAATATACAAGCTCTTATCACAAAATTTCTAATCCAACACTCTCTTCCAGCAAGAGTGTTCATGCAACTCATAGGCATGATGGCGTCTTGCATCTTCATTGTGCCTTATGCAAGACTTCAAATGCGTCCCTTGCAAGAATGTCTAGCACGTCAGTGGAACCAGGCTCACGGACAACTCACAGATCTGGTGTTGGTGGACAGCCGCACACATCGCTCTCTACAATGGTGGAACATAATAAACTTGTCCTAAGGGCGGCTGTTCCTAGAGCCTCTTCCACAGATAGTGCTGACAACAGACGCATTACTCACAGGATGGGGAGCTCATCTCCTCGGACACACCACTCAGGGCAAATGGACCACTCAACAGAAAGTGCTCCATATCAATTACCTGGAACTGCTAGCAGTATTCCTAGCACTAAAATCATTCCAACTACACGTACAGAACAAAGCTGTCCTCATCCGGACGGACAACATGACAGCCATGTATTACATACAAAAACAAGCAATGGCATAGCCAATAGGTCTCGCCTTTGGGACCTTATAAGTGTTTAGCCATGCAACAGTTGCTGTTGTTGCAACAAGGATATTTTGCTGCATTACTAAATACTTATAAGGTCCCAAAAGCGAGACCTATTGGCTATTCCAATGCTTGTTTTTATTTCTGTTGATGACATGAGTTTCCACACGCAGCTAAGGCTGTCTGTGGAGAGACCTAAAAAATCGGGCATGCCCCAGCGCATGATAGCAGGCAGAACCCTTTGTGTCTAGTTTTGGTGCTAAACCCCCTTAATAAAGGACCCATGTCAGGCACGCAGTGTGTGAACGATCAAGGGAAAAATGTACAATTTACACTGTAAAGGAATGATAAAAAGTTAGATTTCCTAAACAAGGCACTGTATGCACGAGTGAAGAAGTGCAACTGACTAATTATTTAAAAACTTCTGTTACAACCTAAGCTAAGATGCTCCTCTCCATGTTGTACATAAACTGGCTTGTAATGCTTCACTTTTAAGTGCTAGCAGCAATCATGACGCCCTTTTCTTGATTAGAGCTGTAATTGAACATGGATAGAAGTGAAAATCTACTCACAAACCTTGTTAACAACTGTTGATGTCCTATTAATTGACTTGGCGCCTCCGAATTGTCATTAGTCAAGCTACAGGCGCCATAATGACATGTGGGGAATATTAAGAGCTCATTTCATGCCTGTACCCTTGACATAAAGATGCAGAGCTCGGAAAAGCCTCGTATGCGGGTGCTTATCCAATGCGCCCAATATGACAGAAGTATGTCGGGCGTAGAATTGAACAGAGAAAATCTGCAGCCAAGCACGAAATATGGCTTTATAGGATTTTGTGCGTTTAGGGAAGTGTAAAGGTTTTACCGAGCAAACTGGTAAGAAGTATAGGAAATGTGTTTGCTTTCATCGGGTCACACAGTATCAGCTCACGCCACGAGGTAAGAGGTGGGTATTAAGTAGCATGCCGCACAAAAGACCTAGGGCACAACAACTGAAAACTGTAAAACAGAAATGAAGCTGTGCAGAGCTTTCACCCCCTTTAGCTTCACCTAAACATCTTACCATGACAGATTCCTCCATATCAAAATCAAAGGTAGGCTGTGCCCAGGGCATCGGCAAAATCCGCCAGCTTAAGCATGGACCTCCATTTAAGATGCCCCGAAAGGTGTTGCAGTATTCATTGCACCACGAAACAAGCATTGGCCACGCGGCCGTAAAAGTAACGGCCGCGCGGCCGTGTAAGCTAAAGTAATCGCGATCAAAGCGAAAGTGATCGCGAGGACGGGACGCGAGTGGTGCACACGCAGCAGTGATTGGCAGCTGCGTGCATGCTCGCGTGAACGCAAGCGTTAGGCCAGCGAGGTCTGGCAGGCTGCACTTTGGAAACCCATATACTAAATGTCGAGCAACAGCGCATGCGCTGTTCTAGGCTCGACCTAACAAGCAGGCACACATTCTATGCAGCTGTCCCAGCTCGCACAGAACATTTGGAGATGGGCCATTCCTCAGAACATATACCTACTTGCAGAACACCTTCCAGGGGTTCACAATCAAATTGCTGATCTGTTAAGTCGACAAACACAACAGATCCACTAATGGGAACTACATCCACAAGCGCTACTGCCCTTTTTCAAACAATGGAGCCAACCAGACATAGATCTGTTCGCGACAAACGAAAACGCAAAAAAGCCAACCTTCGCCGCCAGGTTTCCCCACCCGGAGTCAAAGGGCAATGCGATATAGATGAACTGGTCAGGCAAATTTGCGTACGCTTTTCCGCCTCTCCCACTCATTCCATTAGTGGTACTCAAGCTCAGGCAGCAGTCTCTCAAACTGATCCTAGTAGCTCCCACATGGGCACGCCTGCCGTGGTTCACAACACTACTGGAACTCTCTCTAGTTCCACACCAAAAACTGCATCTCTCCCCGTCCTTAATAACTCAGAACCATGGAGAGATCAGACACCCAGATCAACTGAATCTGGCGATCTGGCTCCTGAAGTCCTAGAGTTTGGTTACCTTAACCTGCCACCAGACTGCATGAACATTATAAAAGAAGCCAGAAGACCTACCACTAGAGCTTGCTATGCTGCAAAATGGAAAATATTTGCCATTTACTGCACTAACAATGATATACACCCACTGGATGCATCCATCCAGAACATCATTTGCTACTTACTACACTTGCAAAGATGTAATTTAGCATACTTATCCATACGTCTCCACCTAGCAGCATTAGCAGCCTACTTACAAAATCGACAACACTTGTCACTCTTTAGAGTCCCTGCGATCAAAGCCTTCATGGAAGGACTTGAAAGAATTATTCCTCCCAGATTACCACCCTCTCTAGTGTGGAATCTAAACATTGTTCTTACTAGGCTCATGGGACCCTCATTTGAACCTCTGCATAAATGCGAACTACAGTTCCTCACATGGAAAGTAGCTTTCCTTATTGCTATCACATCCCTCAGAAGGGTAAGTAAAATCCAGGCTTTAACCATACAAGAACTATTACAATTACACCATAATAAAGTGGTTCTTAGGACAAATCCTAAATTCCTTCCAAAAGTCATATCTCCTTTTCATCTTAACCAATCAGTAGAGTTACCAGTGTTCTTCCCAAACCCAGACTCGGTAGCTGAAAGAGCTCTTCATACCTTAGATGTTAAAAGAGCCCTTTACTACATTGACAGAACCAAATCATTCCGCAAAACAATTGTTTGTAGCTTTCTCTCCACCACATAAGGGCAACCCCATTTCCAAATCTGGGATAGCTAGGTGGATAGTTAAATGTATCCAAATATGCTATCACAAAGCTAAACGCACACTAACAGTTCCCCCTAGAGCGCATTCCACATGCAAAATAGGGGCTTTCATGGCATTCTTAGGGAACATCCCTTTAGAAGACATTTGTAAGGCAGTCACATGGTCTACAACACACACCTTCACTAAACACTATTGTGTTGACGTGCAAGCAAAGCAACAAGCTTCTGTGGGCCAAGCTGTCCTTAAAACTTTATTTCAAACTGCTGCATCCGATACAGGTGACCACTGCTAGAGGAGATACTGCTAAATAGTCTATCCTAGTGTGTGATCTGCAGCTCATATGCCACGAACGGAATATGCTACTTACCAGTATGCATCTGTTCTTGGCATGTAGAGCTGCAGATCCACACACGCCCACCCACCTCCCCGGGACCTGTATCTGTTCCAGCATTGTCTTACTTAGACATCTCTCTCTCTTCTACAAACTCCATCATTTCCCATCATGGCGAAAAACAATCTAACGATGGAGTTGATGCCCATGCGCACTATCGTCCAACGGAGGAGTCACCTATCTCATGACCACAAAGACTTCTTCCAAAGACAACAACAACGTGCAAGCATCCGAGCCCAACACCAGATGGCGATCTACTATCCTAGTGTGTGGATCTGCAGCTCTACATGCCAAGAACAGATGCATACTGGTAAGTAGCATATTCTATATTTAGTTATATTTTATTTTCTAGAACCAAGCCAGACCTGGTACAGGTAAGTATATCATACTTTGCAGGAATTATGCAGTGAAATACAATTTGAATGCAGTTGGATTGGTTTACAGGTAAGTGATTTCTTTATAAAACAGTTTGAATTACTTTTCAGATTACTTTTTCTACTCAGTGTGATATGCTTAGATATCACATTGGGACATTTCCTTGAGCAAAGGTAAGTAAATCAGAGTTGATGCATTTGCAGTTTCTTAGGTTTTCATATAAACCAACTCCACACTTAGAACAATCTTCACAAGAAAGCAGTCAATGCAGTCCTATTGGAGAAAACAATGTTATCGACATAACGGTAAGTACTTCGGTTTGGGAGTTGGTATTCTGGGGTTAGAACCAGGGTTCCCCCAGGGTCAAGGATGCACTCTCAAATCACCCTCAGCGGCACTAGGGCGGCTGGGTGCAGAGTGCTGAGGCCCAATGTTATACAATGGGGAATAGGGGGCCTCCGGTTGGTGGCAGTGATCCAGCGGGTTACCAGCTTGTGTTACTCACACATCATATACTCACCTGGGCCCATAAACATTCATACAATAAGCTAGTAATACCGCCGGGGTCAATTTTGATTTACCTGAAAGATTTTGTTATCTTTACCCAAATCTTACCTTACCAATCCAATCTCCTTGACAATAAATTTCCTCTGGTCAATGAATCTAGCAGCTAGTAGAATAGTTAGAAATAACATTTAAGGTTTTCTCCAATAACCACAGACTCAAAGAGTTTTAAAAGTTTTATCTAATCAAAATTTTGTGAGTCAAAGATCAAATACATGTTAACAAGTTTAGTTCAATATAAGACTATTATGATGACGGAACCTGAAGAGGGAGAAAAACAAAGAGCAGGTACAAGGACAGATTTCACAGAATTATATTTACCTGACATGTGAAGACCAAACCCCTGGCTGAGGAGTCAGGTGAAGTTCTCCAAGACAGGTCGGGAGATAAAGGATCAGGATGGGTTCAGGACCGGGAAGGTGACCTCTTCTAAGTGCAATGCCTGCGTCGCACCCCTCTCCGGCACTACTCTACTCAAATTTTCTTCCACGACTCCCCTCTTGTATGTGCCTCCTCGATTTTTCTTCTGCGATCTCCTTATAGATGATTAGATTCTTCGATCAGTATCTCGGTCTCTCTAGCAGGGTCTCCGGCATCTGCAGTCTGCGTATGGTCTGTGACAGCGTCTCTGACTGCGTAGAGTCATTGATAGATCTGTATGACATGTAACTAACCAACCTTCCTCAATTATACTATTCTGTGTTCCCGTACCACCCCCCAATGTTTCAATATCGTGAAATCCCCTATTTCTGATTGGACAAGGCAAGGGGTTGAGTTCATCACACCATGCTAAATGCAATAATTTACTTTAGGTTCATTGTTCAATGTTGCCGCCCCTTAATTTACTTTCCCAAAGCTTTATTCCCACCCGCATTTCACATTATGATCAATACATTTTATATAAATTGTAATTTTTTGTTTCCTCTGTCCGGATCGATGGGTTAAGTTCCCAAGAGATTCTTGCCAGTAAGACCGTGGCTGGGTTTCAACTGTCATCATAGTTCCGGGCAGGGTTTGAGTGCGCTTGCACATTGGTCAGGTGGGGTAGGGATTTCAGTCACCCTCTGATGCCCAATTACGAACTAATAATAAAGTCAGAGAAAGACATGTTAGAATACGAAAATAAATGAATTCACAGTATACCACTTATCGCTACACTAATCCCATGTATTTATATATATCTTTCAAATTAGCAATTTAGTAGAACTTGCAAAATTTAGTTTAAGCAAGGCATGCGCATTAACATGTGAGTTTCAAGCGCCCATTTTAGAAGCTATTGCGCAGCTGCAAAGTTTTCCCTCCAAGCATAGAAAACGTCATACTACGTAGATGCAGTAGACGCATGTGAAGTGAAATTCACGCGTTTTGTCGGCCATTTTAGTGACACTCGGGTTACTGGTTAGTAATACACATAGGCAAGCACCCCCTAGATTCAGTGTAATGTAATTATTAGTATTCACAAACAAATTGATTACGGTATTATACGTTATTTTGAGGATTGCATCCAAGCAAGTGTCTTCTTTACGAAACCTTGCTCCATCAGCAGCTCACGAGCAGGCCTCAAGGTTGTGGGAGCAAAGCTCCTGGCCTTAGACTCATGGCAAAGGGGGATCAGATTAAGCACACAAGGTGCACTCACACTGGGGCAGCTGGGTGCAGAGTGTTGTTTTGGCATTGGGTGCCCTGTTGTTTTCAATAGGAGTTGCCAGTTTTGGATTTTGGCTGCAGGCGCGGTCCAGGAAGACTTCCAGGAGGAACCCGTAAGTTGAAAGGCTCGGGACGTAGGTGCACCTTGGGTTCTTTTCTCCAGGGCACAGGGCAGCTGGATGCAGGGGTGTCTTTTGAGGTCGGATTTCACCTTACGGGGCCACTCATGTTGGGAGGGGTCTGTGTGCAGAGGCTGCAGGTAACATCGGGGAGTCCTGGAGGGGTTAAGCCATGGTGGACTCGTGCTCTGGAGCGCTGGGGGACCTCGCTGGGACTGGTGAGCCACCTGGATTTGGGCTGGAGGCGTCGGGTGCACTGGTGGTTCCACGCATCGAGTTTCTTTGTCCTCAGCAGGCTCAGAGTCTGTCTTGGGAGTTTCTTTTGAACAGAGAAGCTGTTCACAGGAGATCCGGTCTTTGTTGAAGGCAGTTAGTCCTCCCAGGGTTCTGGAGGTTGCTGGCCACAGGATAAGGTGACTTTTGGCAAAAGATCTCTGGAAACTGCAGCCGGGCCAGTAGGGCTGGGGCCAAGTCAGTTCTTCTCTGTAGTCTCCTCTGCTGGGCATATTTTCTCCTTCTTCTTCGTAGGTTGCGGGAATCTCCCTTCTTGGTTTAGGGCTGCTCCCTAAATACCATATTTAGAGGGCGTTTTAGGGGTCTTGAGGTCAGTAGCCAATGGGCTACTGACCTTAGAGTGACTACACCCTTGGTGTGCTCACACC
Source organism: Triturus cristatus (assembly GCF_964204655.1). Taxonomy (NCBI): domain Eukaryota; kingdom Metazoa; phylum Chordata; class Amphibia; order Caudata; family Salamandridae; genus Triturus; species Triturus cristatus. Next base: position 928,717,748 of record NC_140582.1, read on the forward strand.
ATGTGGGGGATTGGGCATAATCCCTAATCCTGATTGAAGAGTGCTTGCCATCTGCAAGATGGCGGGCACTGAAGAGTGGGCTTCACCTCGCCTCCCCCACCTGAGGGGTGAGGTTGGCAGAGGTGGGCACACCTTCTGGGCTGCTCTATTTTTTCCTGCCTATGTTCTAGCCATAAAGGACAGCAGACAGGAAGGGGTCCTGCTCCTGATAGCAGGAGAGACTGGGGTTCGCGTTATAAAGGCGGCAAGGCCTTTGAAGCTCCCCTGCCACAGATGGCTCTTCCTGACCTGGGGATGGTGTGACCCCCTCTGCCCAGGAAAGGCTTTGTTTCTGGGCTCAGGAAGCAATGGCTCCCACCCCAGGGGTCCAGAAACTTGTCTTGTCGTGGCAGACTGGTGTTTACCAGTCAGGGAACCCACCAGAGGCTGGTCGTTTTTCAGGGGGCATCTCTAAGATGCCCTCTGAGTGCATTGAATATTAAATCCCACACTGGCATCAGTGTAGTTTTATTATGCTGGAGGTTTGCTACCAAACTTCCCAGAATTCAGTAAAGCCATTATGGTGCTGTGGAGTGTGTAATGACAAACTCCCAGACCATATGCTCTTTTATGGCTTTACTGCACTTACAATGTCTTAAGAATGGACTTAGATGCTACAGTGCTCCTGCAACTTTACCCTCGCCAGTGGTATAGTGCACCCAGCTAGAGAGGTGTCTTACCTATAGCATAGGCAGTGGGTTGCAGGCATGGCACACAGGTATGTGTGCCATTTCGACTCTTCATTTTTCTCTGCACCAAAACACGCAGCCCACAATGGCATTGTGTGTGTTAAGGAACATGACCTCTAAGGGGGGCACAATATGTTCTTCAGCCCTTAGAGGCCTTCCCTGGTCACAGTGCCCTTGGTACCTTTTACAAGAGACTTACATGTGGCCAGAGAGCTGCCAATTGGGGGTACAGAGGTACAGTTTTGTGAAAGAACACAGGCCCTGAGAACCTGATTGGCAGGGATCCAGGGCAAATCAAGTCAAAGTGCATCAGACATCTGGCAAAAAGTGGGGGGGTTACTGCAGCAGAAACCCAGCTTCCTACACATGGGGAAGGCTTTATTAAACGTAATAAAGTCTATCATCTTCGCCATGAAGCTAGCTAGTAATATCATTCAAATTAAGTGGGACTCCTCTTGCCATGCCTTGTATTTGTCTACAGGGAGGTTCCACGTAAGGGGGTTGGCTAGGCTCTTCACAACCTGTGGACCACTGCCAGTGACGCTCATTGTGCTCCTGGCAAACTTGTTTCCTGCAAACAGGACCCTTGGTTCAACTTGAGAAGGCAAAACTTCAGCAGGACCTGTTTAAAACTGTATCCGACCTGCTCTCGATCGCGTTCAGCTTGATTAGATTTGGCCCAGTTTAGTGCGACCTCCAGTAACCTTTTAGTGCTATTGACTTCTAAGCACTGTTTTCACATTTAATCTTCAAAAATTCATATCTCAACTTCGACTGATTGGATTGCTGACGTTTTGGTCCTGTTTTAATCAGAGAAACATTCTCTATTGTTCTAAACTGGTGTGAAGTCTTTTTGTGGTGTTTTCCCTGTGTTACAGTAATTTAAGTGTTGCACAAATACTTTACACATTGCCTCTTAAGTTAAGCTTGACTGCTCTGTGCCAAGCTACCAAAGGTGAGCATAGATTAATTTAGGGTGTGTATCTGGCTAAGCCGGACTAGAGTGGTGGTCCCTACTTGGACACGGTACATACCTATGCCAACTAGAGACCCCATTTCTAACACACGCCTTGCCACCTTATTTTCAGTCTGTGAATGAGAACAGTTAGCTTGTCTATATTGCACAGTATGTTGGCAGTACTTTAAGTGGGATATAAAAAGTGGGCAGGTGTGTGATAGATTTGTGGCCTTAGAAAAGTATCTAGAAACCACCACAAGAGGTATGCCCCATGCTACAGTGCGATAGAATGCAAATGAAAAACAGTCTTGTGCTCTCATAGTTTTTCTTAGTAAAGAATAGCTGAAGGCAATACAATATTTATTAAAACTTTATAATACATTTATACGGAGCTATAAGCAATGAAACAAGTCACAAGATAAATTTAAAAGTAAGATGTGAAAGTGTAGTGTTTTAGTTGGAAGTAAATAGAATATTTGGCCCTGGGCACCAGTGTCAAACTAGAGTATCCACATTGCCATTTTGGCAAAGTTTCAATAAGGGAACTTCCGGTTACGTTGCTGACTCATTGTATTACAGGGAGGAAGATACAGTAGGTTTTCTCCAGCTGGCGAAATACAGAAATAGAAGACCCCCAGAAGATCCTGGTTCAGTGTATTTTAAGTTCTGGTTCCAGACAACTTTAGCTGTCTCAAAGGCTTCGTATCATCAGTTCTTGCAATAGGAAGTAGAGAGAGAGTGGGCATAGGGTCAGCACCCTGTGTTTTTTTTATAGTTTGTCATTAGTTGGACGGGCTATCCATCAAGGCCATGGCATTCCGTGGATTTCCCAGTTTGTGTAGCTATTAGGTCTAGGTAATGGTGCTGAAAGAGTAATGTTGTTAAATTAGACCCAGTTTGTGCACTAGATGTATTTACCTTTCTGAGACAATGACATTTTAATTCCAGATTAATGATTTTTTGTCTAACGTTTGGGTGCCTTATACTGTAATAAGGACAGAGTGCTTTTCACTAATCTCCCCTGGATGCCCATTTGTTTTACTTTGCTCTCTAGATGGCATGTTGAATTCGCAGGTTTTTTGTTCACAAAGTAAAACTGTGCAAGTACATAAGCTTTCTTTAAGATGGAACAAAAATACAGGCTCTTTGTTAAAAGTATCTACTATGCAATATCAAGGCTTGCGTGCTTTTCATGTTCACTCCATTCTATAAAACTCTTATTTGAATATTCTGGTTTGTCCTGTTAATGCAGTCTGATCAGCAAATGGGCCCTACTCACAGCTTCCATATTGTTGTAGCCTAAGAAGTTGTTCCATTTTTGGGGATTTTCTTTCTAGGACTGCTGGGGCAGCACACAGAAAAGTGCCTACCTCTTTCTAAACACGTCCCCTAGCTAAACATCAGTCCTATTGTCTTTACCAGTTCTTGTTTGACTTTGCCAGGTCTCAGCCATGGCCAGGTCTCAGCCATGGCATACCCTGGCCTACTAGTGCCCTCCTTACGAGTTGAATGGAAAGTGGGACAGATTTTCCCCACCCCGGAGTGATTAATACCGGTTACACCAGGGTGGGGATATTCCAGCCCATTATGAGTTGGACCCTGAGGATCCTCTAAGAAATGATTAATTACCAGGGCAATCAGTAATTGCGGGGTACAATCCCTCATTTTCCCAATACTTTCATGCAGAAATTTTGTTCGTTTTCAGCAGCTGAAATCTCTGTGTGAAAGTGAACAAATAGACTTCAATGGGGCCGGTAACTGTTGTTAGAAGCCCCTTTCGATTTAAAATACCACTCATAATAGGGCCTAAGAGCACAGTGCAATGCTATTAGGATAACATAAGTGAATAACTTCAACGATTCTTAGCTCTATCTCTGGAGAAATCTTGATGCAAGCAGTTTACTCGATTTCATCAAAAGCACTTTATAAGCCAAGTAATACCGAATAGTGTGTCCCTTGTTTCCGCTGTACATGTTCAATTGTTGCACGGTATGCACCTGATCAGTTAAAATGACCTTCAAATGCAACTTCCAACTGAGCTGACTTGACACTTTTTCTGCTGTCAAGGTATACCTGCATGTCAATGACCCAAAAACTTCCACACGGTATCCTGGTGGCGGATCGGTCAGTTTTTCTTGCTTCATGGCCCTTTCCTCTATCAGAGCTATCTTGGTGTAGGGGCAGAGAAAATGTATGCCCCCCTAAGAGAAAACACTGCTTTCCAGTTCCAAATAAGCAACGGAAGCCATTAAGATTAAATCGGATTTGAAAACAAAAACTGGGACTTTATTGTGCCCAGGTAACTTTCGACCTCTGTGACATATATCGTGCATAGGTCATACATCAGGCAAAAGACGCTTGATATGTAGTTTAAATGTAAAGGTGATGACGCAGTTATTCACATCAAATTTCCTATTGTCGTCCCCCCCCTCCCCACTCATACAAAGTGTGCATTATTAAGTTGTCGCAACAAAGATAATACTGTTGGAAGATTTTTGTGTTATTTTATCTGAAGTCATGTAAATCGATGCCTTTTTGTTGTAAACATAGATGCTTGTCATTTTATAGGGGGGATTTATAATTCAGCCAGATGGAATTAAATTGCCAGCATGTCTCTTTCGACGGGTGTCTGTTTTTAAAATGTTATAGTTGTGCGTAGTTCAGATGCTTTCCTTAATTGCCTGTTGTTATAAATAAAACCAAATGGTCATACTCTGTTCTGTTTCTGCCTTAGAACAATACAAGAATGAGAACTTAAAAAGAAGTCCATCTCCGGCCGCCCCGTTGATTGCCTCTGAAGAAACAGCCCAGGCCTCTGACGCCCAGCCAACCAGCAGTCAGAACAGCCCCCGTCTTGGGTCTCCATCACCCCGGCCACCCTTCGAGAAAGAAGAAATAGACAGACGAGGAAACGAAATCATTAAACTTACTGAGGAACTTGCAGCAGCCGAACTGGAAGCGAGCACCGTTGCAAGTGCAAAACAGAGCGGCAGCTCAGTGATGGACCAGCACCCCCTTGATAGCTCCTCGGAGGGCGAATCCCCTCTGTCCAGCCCAGAGCGCTTGGATCTTTCAGACTCACCGGGTGACAACGCGCTTCCGAGCCTTGGCAGTGGGCTTCCGAACAATGGTAACATCTTGGAAGACAAAGATGGCGTCCTAGAGAACACTGTGTCTGAAAACTCGAAGACACTCGAGCAGGAGACGGCGAGCGGTGAAAACGATACTGAAAATAGTTCCAGTATCAAAGATAGACAAATGGCAGCTGGAAACCAAATGAACTCTTTGAAAAATGAACCCATTTCAAAGGACAAAAAAGTTTGTAATAAGCCCTGTAAATACACAAAGAATAGCATAGCTTGATTTAAATAGAATATAATGAGAGCTCGTTGTCCTGAGCTGCGACTAGTTATAAGTTATTGTCAAAGTTGTCTCTGAAAGATTGTGCTGTTACTGTTTGCTTTTGTCAGCCCTCATGCGGTGCCTCTTGATTCGTAAAAGCGAAGGGTTGGTTTTCTCTGCCCCAGATTAATGTTTCTGTACGCGTTGACAGCTCGCCCTTTTGCTTGGCAGAACTGTCCTATTTCGTTCATGAAGGTATCAGCAGCTACTTTACATTTTTATTTCACTCCCGCAGTTTCTTGTTCACTGCTGTAGTGGCTTCATCCCTTTACTTTTGGAAATGTGATTTTTGGATATCTCTCTAATACTGATGCAATATATTTTTTTCGACTGGCCTCTTCAGTTATTGGCGGGCTGTGGAGTTTCCATTCACAGACGCACGGTGTGTTTATTTCAGCTGCTCGCCATTGCAATGAAACAAACACCTGCTTCTGGATGAAAAGAACAGTCTCGATGCCTACATGTTTTCCGTTTGGGGGAATCCTCCATGTAGCAGTATGCAATTGTCCTCCTCTGTTTGCGCCTGGGTATTTTCAGAGGCTGAGTTGCACGTTTTGCCTGCGCCTGCTCACTGTGTTTTTTCTCTGACCTAACTTCTTAATCCATGCGTCTTCGGAAGGAATGCAGATCATTGCCTTGGTGGGTGATGGTGCGTGTTTGAGACAATGAGTGACTTAAGGAATGGAAGCAAAGCGGCATCTCTTTTTTAGAGCCTCTGAGCATCAGGATGTCTTCCCCAAGCCCTGGAGCAGCTGCCGATAAATCCTTGCCAGTAGCACTCGGGCATGCATCGTGCATGCAGAGGCTGTGTTCTAGTGGACATCAGCCTCCGCTGGCTGGATGGATCCAGTGGCCATGCGCACTAGAACGAGCATACGCCATGCCACCTAGTCTATTCGGCAATGTCGTTTGTTCCTTTTTTATTTATGGAGCTTTATGTAACACAGTTAGGTATTCTATTATTGAATAGTAACATGTCAAAGGTGTGTGTGAGGGATTGGAAGTTTCATGAAAAATATTAATTTGTTTAAAAAAAAAAAGCACCATCTAAAATGTATCTGATTTATAAAGAAGAAAAATTAAAAAAAAAGGTTATGTTTTTGCTTTTTATTGCAGAATACTATTATGTTTTACCTTTCTTTGCAGATTACTGTCTAGCAAACATATCTATAACCTTTTCACAGATGTTTGGGGTTCAGTATTTGGATCATAACACCCGCACAGGGCCCACTCCCGGATGGCCTGCTAACTTCCTTACAGACGTATTACCAAAACACAGCCAACACGAGTTGTAGTTTGTTGTGGTCGCTGTTGGCCGCAGTTTTATTACCATTATATACAAACTCATTTTTCTGTCCCCTGGGCATAATTATTTGTGGTCAGGGGCATAAATCATTATCATGGCTTATCATAAATCATGTGTCATACATCATCCGTGTGTCATAAATCATTTGTGTCATGACAGCCCTAAATTGGGCGTCATATATTACCGTCACTTGTCATAAATCATTTGTCATAAATTATTTATCTGTCATAAATCATTTTTGTCATCACTTATTTGCATATCATAGCGTACACAATGTGTCTTTATTCGTTGACCATAAATCATTTATGTCATGAACAGCCATAACTTGGACATCATAAATCATTTGCGTTACTTTGTCGTAACTCATTTGTCATCCATCATTCTTGGTCATAAATCATTGCTCGTCATACCTCCTTTGCATATCATAGAATCGTAAACCACCATGACAGTTCGTTATTCCGCTCTCTTATAGGCGTATCTCCTTTCTTGCCACTTTTGGGGTCCAACTTGTTCTGTTGGTTTCCACACCCCTTTGCGTGTGGGGGGTAGCCTCTCCCCGGAGTTAGGCCCCCAACTCGCTACCTTGCTAGTCTCTTTTTGTGCCCTGCCGTCTGGCTGGGTCTGGGCTGCGAGCGCCGTCTTCGTTTGCTACCCCCTTTTGTCAGGCCTACTCACCCTGCCATAAGGCATCCCAGAGTGAGTGGCCCTCCTTTTACATACCGCGCTGTCGGTGTGCCTCCATAACCATCCGTTGTACCTCTCTTATCCGCCAGCACTGCAACACTTCTGATACGTAGGTGTGGGTGGATGGGACTCGAAAATCCTTCTGCGCCGCTCCCCAGCTCCATGATGTAGTGATGAGCTGCAGTATGGGGAACGGCGTCTTATAATCCCCCACAATTTTCCCACCATGAACGGGAGGTTGCTGCTATTGGGGCAGGGTCGAACCTCACCTGGCCCCCCCATTGGCCAGACTACTAGGCGCCTTCCTGGTGTGAGTTTTGCCACGATGGAAGCGCCCCTTCTGCTTCGGGGTACTTGCCGGCGGCTAGAACCGGATCCTTCCAGGGCTCTGGCGTCCGTTATGGCGCCGGCCCTCGAGGCCCCCATCGGGGGCGGCCTGTGCAATAACACCCACACAAGGCCCACTCCCGGATGGCCTGCCAACTTCCTTACAGATGTATTACCAAAACACAGCCGACACGAGTTGTAGTTTGTTGTGGTCGTTTTTGGCTGCAGTTTTATTACCATTATATACAAACTCATTTTTCTGTCCCCATGGCATAATTTTTTGTGGCCAGGGTCATAAATCATTATCATGGTTTATCATAAATCATTATCATGGTTTATCATAAATCATGTGTCATACATCATCCGTGTGTCATAAATCATTTGTGTCATGACTGCCCTAAATTGTGCGTCATAAATAATTACCGTCACTTGTGATAAATCATTTGTCATAAATCATGTCGGTCATAAATCATTTGTTTGTCATCACTTATTTGAATCTTATAGGATCGTACATCATGTGTCATAAATCATTTGTGTACCATAAATCATTTGTGTCATGACCAGCCATAACTTGGACATCATAAATCATTTGGGTTACTTTGTCGTAACTCATTCGTCATCCGTCATTCTTGGTCATAAATCATTTGCTTGTCCTACCTCCTTTGCATATCTTAGAATCATAAATCACCATGACAGTTCGTTATTTCGCTCTCTTATAGGTGTATCTCCTTTCTTGCCACTTTTGGGGTCCAACTTGTTCTGTTGGCTTCCACGCCCTTTTGCGTGTGGGGGGTAGCCTCTCCCCAGAGTTAGGCCCCAACTCGCTACCTTGCTAGTCTCTTTTTCTGCCGTGCCATCTGAAAGAAACACATTAGTTAGATTCCTTACCTTAGAATATCCCCAGGCATCAGGCTCGATCCGGAAAGATTTTTCGTCAGCAGTACCCCTGCGCATCGGTAAGAGTCATCTGCAGCTCCGCGTCGGTCGTCAGCGTCGTGATCGCCGGGATGACGTTGTCGGAGTATTACACGCCGCCCTCGCGCGCTGACGTCAGTTCTTCTTTTTTCCGCGCCAGCAAGCGCAGATCGGGGATGAGCGTACCCATAGTAATTTTTTGAATAACTTTTTCAACATTTTGTCTATCTTTTTCAAGTCAACTTCGACTCCTGGTGCCAGTGGGGATGCCCGGGTTCAAGCCGTGTGACGTATGTTACCGACTGATGTCGGTTACCGATCCCCACCATCGGTGTCTCTTCTGTCTTGGGGCCGACCACGATGACAAGTCGTGCTGCAACTGCCGGACCTTGACGTCGAAAGCTAGGTGGGAGCGGTCCCGCAAGCTCCTCGAGATCCGGCAGTCGGCTTCGCGCCGCTCGAGGTCCCGGTCGACAAGGAAGTCGAGGGACCGGTCGCGGAGCCGCAGTCATCACCGCTCGTCGGGATCCAAGTCCTCGCACTCGGGTAGGTCGAGACATGGCAAAAAGAAGTCGAAGAAGCGACATTGCTCTTCTGACTCCCCTCGCCGATCGCGAGACTCGGCCAAGGGTTCGGGTGGCATCACCCGCGCAGCTCCGCCGGAACTGCATCCGGCCCCACACCCTCCGGTCCCTGGGCTTCATGTGACTCCGGGCGAGATTCGAGACTTCCTCGTGGCTATGAGGACTCTGTTCCCGCCGTCGAGGCCTGACGGCGCGCCTCTGGGCCCCACAGGTCCGACTGGGGGTCCTGCAAGCCGGCGGCTTCGGCCCCGTCGTCGACTTCAGTCCCAATGCCGCAGGCCACCGTGGGATCCAGGCCTGGATCCCTGCCGACGCTGTCTCCGGCGTCGATGGGTGAGCCTTTTGCCTATGACCCGGCTCCATCATTTCTGCCTGTTTACCGGGACACGGATGAAGGGGAGGACTGGGAGGGGTATGAGGACCCTCTGGCACAGCAGTGCCAGTTAAGTCAGGACTGAGCAGATGAACTGAGGGAGGCCAGTGGTCTAGACACTGCGCCTGACACTGGTTTCATCTCTCCTCCTTCCGTGGCTACGGAGGAGGGTGCTACCTATTCTGTGGTGCTGCGCAGGTTGGCCTAGGCCTTGCGCCTGGAGCTCTCTGCAGTGGCCGTGAGGACTAACCTCCTCACTGAGGTGCCTCAACCGCCAGTAAGCTCTTCGGAGCCTCTGCTGCAGTTTAATGAGGCCCTTTATGACGTTCTGATGGGCACTTGGTCCAAGCCCTCCACAGTCTCTCCTGTGGATCGGAACGTGGCCCGGCGCCACCACCCAGCTCCGGGCGACCCCTGCTTTCTGTCCGTACACCCCACCCCTGAGAGTCTGGTTATCCAGGCCTCCACGTCCCAAACCGCCTTCCCGTCCGCACCGGGAATCCAAAAGGATAGAACAGTTTGGCAAGAAACTGTTTTCCTCCCTCAGTCTTGGGTTGCGGTCCATTAATACCGCATGCCTTTTGGACAGTTACACTCACTCTCTGTGGGATACGGTGGCGGACGTGCTGCTCCCGTGTCCAGAGGAGGCCAGGACACGGCTCGCCCAGGCTCTTGCTGAGGGGTGTGATGCAGCACGATATTCCATTAGATGTGGACTTGACACCACGGACTCGCTGGGTAGAGCGATTGCAACAAAGGTGGCAATTCGTCGTCATGCCTGGCTGAGGTCCATGAACTTTTCAGGGGATGTCCAGAGCACACTCATGGATATGCCCTTTGATGGCTGTCGCCTTTTTGGCGACAAAGCAGATAGTGCGCTGGAGCGCTTTAAGGACTCCAGGACTACGGCCAAGTCCTTGGGTCTGTCGGCCCAGCGCCAGCAAACCTCTGCTTTTCGTCCCTTTCGTGGCCAAGGAAGGGGTGCCCCCGCACATTCGTCCAGCCACAGGCCGCAGAACCAGCCTCAACGCGGTCGCGGATGTGGATTCCGCCATGGCGGAGCAGGGGAACAGAGAGCCGGTCAGTCCACATCCGCTCCCGCAGCATCTGCCTCAAAGCCTTCCTAGTCCGAGCTTTCAGGCCCATTCCACGCCAGTGGGAGGCAGAGTTCGCCATCACCTGCTCCACTGGCGTACCATCACTTCGGACAGGTGGTTGCTGCAAATCGTCTGAAGGGGCTACTCCCTCCCCTTGGAGGCGCCCCTCCAGCCATGCCACTGCAGTACCACCGCATGTCAGGGGATCACTTGTTACTTCTGCAGGAGGAAGTTACAACCCTCTTGGCCAAGGGGGCCATCGAGCGCGTTCCTGGCCCACAAGTAGGACGGGGTTGTTACTCCCACTACTTTCTGGTTCCCAAAAAGGGGACCTCAGGAGCGTCAACGCCTTCCTCCGGAAGGAGAAGTTCAAGATGCTGACTTAAGCTCAGGTTCTGGCTGCCCTAGACCTTGGAGACTGGATGGTAGCGTTGGACTTGCAGGACGCTTATTTCCACATCCACGTCCTGCCGGCCCACCGGCATTACCTGCGGTTCACGGTAGGCCACGAGCACTTTTAGTTTACCATGCTCCCCTTCAGCCTCACCAGTGCCCCTCGGGTGTTCACGAAAATGATGGCAGTGGTCACAGCTCATCTGCGCAAATTAGGGGTTCCAGTCTTCCCCTATCTCGACGACTGGTTGTTGAAGGCGGGCTCGCCCTGAAAAGTCGTCTCCCACCGCCAGACTACGGCCGATCTCCTGCATTCGCTGGGGTTCTCCATCAATTTGCCAAAGTCACATCTGAGTTCCTCCCAGAAGCTCCTCTTCATCGGAGGGCTTCTGGACTCGGCGCAGGTTCAGTTCTATCCTCCCGAACAGCGGGTTTGGGCTCTGATTCCGATCTTTCAGCCTTTATCCCGAGTTTTGGTCAGGATGGCCCTACGGCTGCTGGGTCTGATGGCCTCCTGCATCCTGCTGGTACATCACGCCCGGTGGCGGATGCGGGCTCTGCAGTGGGACCTGAAGTTCTAGTGGGCTCAACATCAGGGCAACCTGTCCAACCACGTCCTGATCTTGGAGGGCACTGCAAGACAGTTGCAGTGGTGGCTCACGGACCACGATTGGGTCAGTGACAGATCCCTCTCCCTACCTCAACCGGAGCACGTAGTGGTGACGGATTCGTCCCTCCTGGGATGGGGGGGCCACATGGGAGAGGCAGAGATCAGAGGCCTCTAGTCTCCGGCGGAGTCCCGGCTCCATATCAACCTATTGGAGCTGCGGGCGATCCGGCTTGCACTGAAGGCATTCCTTCCCTCTGTCCGGGGAAGTGTAGTGCAGGTGTTCACGGACAACACCACCGCCATGTGGTATTGCAACAAACAGGGCGGGGTGGGGTCGTGGCCCCCTTGTCAGGAGGCTCTGCGCCTCTGAACATGGCTGGAACATCAGGGCATCACCCTGGTGGTTGAACACCTGGCGGGCACTCTGAACGCCAGGGCGGACGAACTCAGCCGCCGGTGCATGATGGATCAAGAGTGGCGTCTGAACTCTATTGTGGCGCAAGGTCTCTTTCGGCAGTGGGGAGAGCCGTGGTTAAATCTATTCGCCACCGAAGAGAACGCGCAATGTCATCAGTTCTGCACATTGGAATTTCCAAGGCGGCACTCGCTCGGAGACGCTTTTCGTCACGAGTGGAGTTGCGGTCTATTATATGCTTTTCCGCCTATGCCACTTCTGGCCAGAGTGCTGAAGAAGATCAGGCGCAACCGGGCCCAAGTCATCCTTGTGGCTCTAAATTGGGCATGAAGATACTGGTATCCCGAGCTACTCAGTCTGTCAATCGATCCCCCGATTCGACTGTCTCTTCAGGAGGACCTTCTGTCGCAGCAGCAGGGGACGGTCCTCCACCCGAACCTGTCCAGCCTCCACTTCCATGCGTGGAGATTGAGCGCCGGCAGTTGATGCCATTTGACTTGCCTCCTGAAGTCTGTGATGTCTTTCTGACAGCCAGGCGTCCTTCCACTAAAACGGTATATGCCTGCAGGTGGAACGGGTGCCGTTCGCAGGCGAGGACTCGGTCACCTGTATGCTGCTGTGGAGTTCTCTGATCCCTGGAGGAGCTGTGGGGATATCGGGTCTTTTCGCGCTCCCTCACCTGAAAGGATGTGACCCGACGCTGGGACTGCGAGGCCCAGGGTGCTCTTGAACATCGCACCTGGCGCCTCTTCCCGGCCCCTCCCCTCGTTAACTCTCCTTGAAAGCGCCTCACGGCCCCCGCTTCGCGGGAGCCGTTCGCAGGCGAGGACTCGGTCACCTGTTTGCTGCTGTGGAGTTCTCTGATCCCTGGAGGAGCTGTGGGGATATCGGGTCTTTTCGCGCTCCCTCACCTGAAAGGCTGTCACCCGACGCTGGGACTGCGAGGCCCAGGGTGCTCTTGGACATCGCACCTGGCGCCTCTTCCCGGCCCCTCCCCTCGTTAACTCTCCTTGAAAGCGCCTCACGGCCCCCGCTTCGCGGGAGCTGTTCGCAGGCGAGGACTCGGTCACCTGTTTGCTGCTGTGGAGTTCTCTGATCCCCGGAGGAGCTATGGGGATATCGGGTCTTTTCGCGCTCCCTCACCTGAAAGGCTGTCACCCGACGCTGGGACTGCGAGGCCCAGGGTGCTCTTGGACATCGCACCTGGCGCCTCTTCCCGGCCCCTCCTTCTCCTTCTACTAAAGCCACGCCCTCCATCGCGTGAGCGGGACGCGTGCGGGTCGCAGTCCGGGGCGAAGCCCGGGCCAAGGGTGGGCCCGTTGTAGCCCGTTTGAGACCGAGAGAGACCGGACCGGGCTAACCCCCTTACACCCGCGGATCAAACTGTATGTGCACTTTATACTGCCATTATATTGTCATTATATATTGCGGGTTGGATATAGCTGCATACAGGCTGATTGTAGCAACTATAGGTGTGCAATTCTTATACTGTCTGTAATTCCGTATATGAGCTTAATGGCCACGAAAGAGGGTAGGAATCATGTTCCCAGCGCTAATCTTACGGGTACCCTAGATCATTTCATAGTAAGAGCAAACTCTGTGATTGACCAGGGTATTGTCCTTATGGAACGCAGAGTCTCGCAGGACCTTGCTCTGGCTAGGAGATCCTCACTTGGTCTTTTTGCAACTGCCCGAACCCCTAAAGCTATAGAGGGTGCCCCCAACTGCACTGGTACGAAAACAACTACGCTGCCCCTTACTCAATTCATAGATGACACATCTCACAGCGACCTTTTGAGCTGTGATGATTCTCCAATTACCCAGAGAGTCCCATCGCCCTCAGCGTTGAGACATGGACCGACTCTGCGAAACAAAAAGGGTAAAACACTAGGGATGATCCCAAAAACAAAGCCTAAAGCGCCCAGTGTATCTAGAACTAAACCCGCGGGAGCTAAACAAGCAAACCGCCAAAATAAGATAGTACTCGAGGCCTCCATTACGGCCACTGAAGGTACTGGCACTTGTATTATGCCCCAGACACCACTCATCTAAAGCCCCCTGGGGAAATTTCAGATCAGGCACATGTTCCTCTCACCACTTTGTCACAAGCAGATGGGCCCACATTAACTTTGCAATTAGACACATTTCTGCGTACCCTCCTCGACCCTCTGGAGAAAAGGCTAGATAGCATAGTGACCCACCTTACAAAGCTTGAACTACAAATTAAGGCCATCTCTGGCAATGCTATGAATAAAGTATACCCACAATGCCCCTGCAATTGTATTCCTAATAGTAGGGCAGAGGGGGTAGTGATAGATGCTTCCTCTCCATGCTTAGATACTCAGCCACCTGTCAACCCACATGCTGTACTGCAGGCAGCGCCTGCTAATACATTTAATCCACCCCTATTACAACATGATGCCAGGCCTATTGATAATCAGAATTTAGCTCCTAATATCACAGGAATGGCTCTACCTGTCAAAGATAGTGTCAATGGAAGGCTGGAACAAAAGGGAGATAAGGGAGAGGCACCTAGGCTTATCCCGAGATTTGATTTGCCCCCGGAAGCAAGCCCCTATTTGGTTGTCCTTACGGGGGTACCTGAAATCAGCAACACTAGTAGTGAGGATTTTACTTCCCTAAAGAACAAGACAATACAATGGCTTAGTATTCATAGGCCTTTGCCCCCTCATGTCAGAAGTGAGATCATTATGGTCAGAAGGGTGGGCTGGGTAGGGCGCACTCCTAAAACTCTTAAAGGCGATTGCGTCATAGTCAACTTTAGGGACCCAAGGACAGTAGACTATATCTGTAAGTGGGGATTTCCCCGCTCAGATACAAAAATAGGAGTACGTCCACTTATCTTTTTTTACCCTAGCGAATCTCTGATGCCGCAGGAAAATGGCTGGACCCATATACCATACTCACGCTGGGGAGGAGGCGGGAAGTCAAGGTGAGATGCCCAGGCTCTGACATGGTCCCATATCCCCTGTTCAAATAGGTTTAGTTACCTTGATCAGGTCGATTGACTGGCCAGGTCTAACCAAGGAATCCAGGAGAATTATGAGAGCGAGATCATGGCCCACGAGATAAGTGAGGGAACAAGGGAAAGTAATCCGCTATCTCGCAAACGGGAGACCCTCTCCTACTCTGTATGGACCAGTACTGTTTCCCCTTTAGAGAGAATTAGCTGTACCACCAGTGAGCACCACCCTCCAGCAAATCTAGACAGTATTAGCATTGTCTCATCGCGGTCTACTGATACACAACAACAGGGCTGTCTATCCCATCTACCAGACCCCCTACCCCACACTCCAAGTCATCCTGAGCACATGATCATTACATCTTGGAATGTGGCGGGTTTGAATAGCAAGTTAGAGTGCCCAGAATGGGGTACCTTTGTTGACTCTTCTGATGTGATCTTATTCCCGGAGACTTGGGCTAGGGAGGAAGCTCACAGATTGGGGTTTGCGGCTTTTAATATCATGGCTCGCTGGGGAGGCAAAGGCCGACTTTCTGGTGGCCTGACCACGTGGGTTGGTATACACCTGGGCTGTAAGGTGGAATCGATCCAGACCAACTCGGACGACATTTTATGCGTCCTTATGACATGTCCCTCCCTGTATAAATTAGCAGTAATCAATGTCTACTCTCGCCCAACTGTATTGGCTAAGGAATCTAGCACCATCGGGGAATTATCAATTTTTCTTGATTCTCTAAACCGGGACATCCAGTTTGTGATTGCAGGTGATTTTAATTGCCATTACGAGCCCCTGCAAGGGCTGAACGAGGGGGCACTGATGGGAGAGGATGAGTTTTGGGGAATCCCTCCCTGTAAGTCCACTCCCGCAAAGGCATGGACTCCATTGGCCATGCAGATTATGACTTTAACTCTTCATAACTCGGTCAGGGCGGTCAATGGTAGGAAGCCCTCAGATATCCCCTCTAAGTGTACTTACAACAGAAAAGATCATGAATCCCACCTAGACTATGTTATGGTCGTGACTAGGTTGTGGCCAAAGATAGTGGATTTGGAGGTACTGTTTAGAATGGACAGTGACCACAACGCCCTGATGTTGAAGATGGAATTCCCCAATATCCCAAAAAGCCATACTGAAGTGTCTGATGACCCCGGTCTTGTCATCTCCAATAATAGGCGGCGGGTCAAATGGGGGATCTTGCGCGAGAGGAGGGATGCACTCTCCAGTCTATACATACTTATCCTCCCACTCCTCACTTTGGCAAGTGATATTTGGGCTCAAGGGTCGCACACAGGAACATCTGAGAACCTGCTTACTGTCCACCAGGATCTGGTGGACACTCTAGCAGGTATTTTCAATCCAATTGCCCCATCCAATAAGACTAGGGTGCCCCACCCCTCTTCTTGGTATAATGGCACTTGTAGGAGGTCAAAAACCGACCTGATAAAAGCCATTAAAGATGGCACTGACAGGTCGACTATTCGCGCTCTCAGGTACTCGTATAAAGAAGTAATGAAACAGGCAAAAATAGATTGGGACTGGGAGAGATGGCAGAACTTAGCCTCCGCACTTGCTAATAAGGAACTGCGGAGATTTTGGGCCATCGTGAACTCAGGGTGTGCTGAACCGTGCAACGCGATCGAAGCTAACTTAGATGCAGGGGTGTGGGAATCCCATTTTAAATCCCTCTACGCAGCTACCTCTGAATTAGATCTTTTGCCCCTGCATACACCCATATCTGGGGATGCCGAGGTCTTGGAGTTCTCCATTGAGGATGTTAATATTGTCCTGGGAAAATTGATGGGTGGCAAAGCACCAGGTATTGATAAACTCCCTGGAGATATGTTTAAAGAACAACCAAAGATCTGGGCACCGTATCTGCGTGCTCTATATAATACCATATTGCGTGGTGCAGAGGTCCCTGGCACGTGGTTGGGAGCAGAGATTGTACCAATCTTTAAAAAGGGTTCGCCTTTGCTCCCAGCAAATTACAGGCCCATTGATGTCCCCCAAAAAATATTTGCACGACTTATTTTAGATCGTTTGCAGGAGTGGATCAATGAGAATGAAATACTTTCCCCCTATCAGGCAGGTTTCAGGAGCAAAACATCCACCATGGATCAGATCTTCCGTTTAGTTATGCTGTATTGGAAGACTGTGCTAATAGAGGGTGGCAGCCTCTACATGGTGTTTGTAGACCTCCGTTCAGCTTTTGACACTGTGCCTAGGGGGAAACTTTGGGCTGTTCTTCGGGATTTGGGAGTTCCTAGCACACTACTGGAGATATTAGTGAGGTTGCACACCCAGAATTTTGCACAAGTTAGATGTGCGAGAGGAGGAGTATTGTCTGCTAGGTTTCCGGTAAACAAGGGAGTTAGGCAAGGGTGTGTCCTTGCACCGACCTTGTTCTGTTTATATGTAAATGGGATGATATCTTACTTGGATGCAGTGCCAAACAATGATGCACCTAGGTTGGCAGGCAAGAAAGTCGCGGCTATAATGTTTGCCGACGACACTCTTTTATTATCTAAGTCACCCATGGGGATACAGCGCATATTGAACGGCTTCAATAACTTTTGCTGTGAACATGGTTTACAGATCAACGTAGACAAAACTAAATTCATGATATTTAATCCCTCATCGCACACCAGACCTCCACCTATCTTGGATTCAGTTTCACTGGAGAGAGTCCAGACATTTCAATACCTAGGTGTTACACTGAGCGAAAACCTTTCCTGGGGCCCTCACCTTGCCAAATCCCAACTTAAATTGACCCAAATAGCGGGGGGAATATTAAAAATGACTAATGCCTCAACTTTTAGGCCCATAAGCCTAGGGCTTGAAATATATAAATCCAGGGCAAGAGCAGCGGCTTTGTATGGCGGGGAATTATGGGGGCATGCCGCCAGACCTGAAATCACTAAAGCTGAGAACAGATTCTTGAGGCAGCTGCTGTTGCTTCCTCAAAGTACACCCCTTTTACCGCTGAGGCTCGACTTGGGTTTACTCCCCATTCAGGAGGAATTATCCATTAAACCCCTCAGGTTTTGGAGGAGGATATGGTCAACTCCCGAACTCCTACAGTACAGAACTGAATTACAGGAAATAGTGAGCTCAAGTAAGGCAGTGCATATCCCCTGGCTCACATATATCAAACAAGAACTATTGACAATGGGACTTGGAGACATGTGGTATAAACCTGTAACTGCCTGCAGCGAGATCTCAAGGAAATTATTTACTGAGTGCTACAGATCACGATGTTGCAGTGCATGGCTGCACGATTCACAGAATGGCACTCTGGTAAAATCTTTCCTAGAGATTAAATCTGAATACCTCTTTGAAGACTATTTGAATGTGATTTATCCTGCACTGGCCAGGAAGCTTTATATCCAATGGAGGTTCGGTTCTCTTCCACTAGCGAGCCTCACCAGCAAATGGTCCATGTCTGGGGTCTCTCATTGTCCAGGCTGTGGTGCTGACAAATAGAATGAATGTCATATTCTATTTTTCTGCCCTCTGTATAGTAGAGCCCGGAAGCATTGGATAATACCAATTTGCAGAAACCTGGGCTTTCGGAATTGCTCAGATGCACTTAGAATCTTTAAATCTGACACTGCAGGACACATTGTGTTTGCTCTTTCGAAGTATCTGCATGCTTTCTGGGTAAAAAGGAGTTTCCTACTTTTTTTTTTTTTTTTTTTTAAATCTTTATTTTCAAAAGTCAGGACACAGCTATTCAGCCGACAACCCGGAGGTTCGGCAGCATCGATATATAGAAACAGAGATGCGTCCCCAGTACCATGAAAGGAGAAGTGCAAAGGTTCAATTTTAATTAAACACAAAAACGCACAACAAACCCCGGCAAGGCAAGAACACTGAAAGCCCATGATGAGCCCCCCAGGGGAGGCCGGACCCCACTCATCTAACAGTTACAGTACAAAGTAAGGAGGAAGAAGAGGGACTGTAGAGGCCAAAAAGTCCATAAACCATACTGAGCTGGAAAGAAGGTTAGGAGGAAAGCTGTTCCTCGGGAGGATCCAGATCCGGGGCAAGACATATTCCCCCCCTGTATTGATTCCACCGCCCCCATATGGCGTGCCACTTCCGGGGGCGGCCTCTAGCGCAATAGACCGTCTTTTCCCTTAACATACTCCAGTCCATATTTTCTTTCCACGCGGTCAATGTGGGGGGCCCCGCAGAGCCCCACAATCGCGCGATATCTCTCTTAGCGACCATGTTGCCCAGAGTCACCCATTGGGTCTGCGCCGCATTATGATCAGTGGGCCCCCAGACATTCAGTAGACAACACCGCGCTTCCGGCTGCATAGCAATGCCCGTCACCTCCCCCATCACTGCATAGACTCTCCTCCAAAATTCCGTGATGAAACCACATTCCCAAATGATATGCAGGAAAGTACCCACCATACCACAACCCCTCCTGCATAGGCCGTCCTCCGAGAATCCCATGTGAACCAGCCTTGGCCCCGTCACATACACTCGATGCAGTATTTTAAGCTGCACCAGCCTCAGACGCGACGGGATCGCAACCTCCTTAGGAGAGGAAACAGCAGACTGCCAATCCTCGTCATCCAACTCGAGGCCATCCCTAGCCCACTGGTCCCTCAACACTGAAGGACTGGGTTATTCTTAAGACCCAGCGGTGCCAGGGAACAACACCTGAAACCTTCGTGGGTTACCTGTTCTGGCGTAACAAACACAGAGACACGGGACACTTCCAGCGACGTCAGAGATCAGCGTTTATTTACTGCAGGGATACAGAGGTCACAAGAAGTACACAACGTGTAGGTTCTCGGAGACTGCTTCAAATTCGTAGAAGTGGATCGCTCTTTTTATACAGGTTTTTGCCATAGCACAGTATGGCGAACAAAGGTTACAACTCAGTTCCCACAATAAACTTCAAAAGGGTCGTGTTCATGTTTCAGGAGGCCGGAACATAATTACAACAGTCTTGCCGGTTCTCAACTGTAAAAACATATTCCCTCCGCAATAAACACATTCCATCCTAACCATAAACACATTAAGAGGAAGGACGAAAAACAGATGCAAGGAAAGGACAAGGATACACAACAGGTTAGAAAAGAGTGTCAGGGGCAATAAAGGAAACTCGATAGAAGGGTCAAAGACCTCGTGTCTAATGTATGCGTGGCTGAAACAATAGACCGGTGCGGCAAGATGAGCCTTAAGCGGGGCCATCTGCCTTACTCGTGTCATTTACCCCATCGTAAAAGTCACCTCAAAGAAACACGTGTCCTTCGTGCAAGCTTGAAAGTCCCAGGGTCACGAAGCGGACAAAAAAGCCAGTTCGCTGGCTACCTGAGGGCAAGAAACAAAATGGATGCCGTATCTAAAATGGAACCCGAGGGTTCGGATGAACAAACCCAAAAATGAGACGAACCATACGTGGCTGCATAGCGAAACTACGTACACCCACTATACTCGTCATTTGCGGTTCGGGGATACCAAACTCATCCATATTCGTCATCACTCAAAAAGTGCCGTCCCGTCTCATACGGAACCTCAGACGCTCCTTTTGCCCTCATGTAGGCAAGCACTAGTCAAGATCGGAATCTATATCAATATTCATCAGATCGTTCAGCTGCTGCTGGAACATCATCCTATTCATCAACGTCTCCTTGGTAACAGATGGCCGCCTTATACACGTCGCAGCACATAAGCCACATAAGGCAGGACCACACTGTACACAAAGACAACACGTGAACAGAATCGTTACAACAGCCCCTACGATCATTAGAATCTTCCAACCCCAGGTTGACATCAGGCCCCAAAACCATCCCAGGAGCGTCCAATTACCTTCGTCCACGTGTATGGACTCGGAAATCTTGTGCAACTTCGAGATGGCTTGGTAAACAGTTGGAGCATTGTCAGGAATAAAAATGCAACAACTCGAGTGGATAATTTTACACACACACCCTCTATCTGCAAGAACAACGTCTAGAACCATACGGTTCTGCAACGTCATGAGTCTCTCCGCCTGTAGTTCAGCTGTTAGATTACCAAGGGCATTTGCAGTAATATTAGCAGTCGACTCTACCACACGGGTCAACTGTCTTAGGTTCCTACTATTAACCATAGGTCCCCAAAACGGCAAGAAACCCTTAAAGAAGTCTCCTGCTTCTTGACCAGCAGTGTCCTCTTTGCTAATAACGCCTCTCACGACTCTAGTTTTGTGATAGTCCGAAGCAACTGTGAAAGTCGGAGGTAAAAGATTCGCAATATAACAGGTACCCGAAAAGTCACGGGGTAACCATGTATACGCGCGTTCATAACATACAAAATAGGTGCCCTTAGCAGTCAGAAAAACAGGGGAGGAGAGCATCGGTAGGACATACGTATCAGTGCAAGCACTGTTCCCAAGTTGTGCTCTTGGATTTCGACCCAAACCTTTCAAGCAGAAATTACCAAGGTGCGGTACAATCCATATTGGGGACGAGCTCTTAAGCTGTCTATCACCCACTGACGTACTATACTCAGTCTCACTCAGATCCTTATAGGCCTGCACTTCTTCATCTGGAATGAGTGATGCATCAAAAATATCTCTATCCAGATCTGCTATGGCTATCGCCAAAGGCTTGTGGTACGGCCCAGGACCAAAATTGACAGACCGTGGCTCTCGACTGGGGTAGGAATCTAGTGCACTACGGAACATAGTTTGGAATGCTCGAGCTGAACCCTGGGAGCTGTATGGAAGGACCAAATACGGAATACCCCTATCCATGGTGTGTGGCATTAACCCACATACCCAACAATTGGTAGTATTCACCACCAACTGATGCTGATGTAGAAGTTGAACAAAGGAATTATTCATGAATTCCGCACGCCTAACCTGCTCATGTTGAGGCAAAGGATGAAAGGAATGTGGGGAGACAGTGGTGAGGGAACTTAGGTTAGGAGAAAAGGTAGGTGAAACAGAAGGCAAGAACAACGGCACTCCGAAATACACTCCACCCACCAATAACATAGATAAGGCCAGAAACAGTAGAAACACCTGAAACAAAAAACATTTTGTTCGTACAACCCTCCATAATTCTGATCTCTGTGCCAACACCCTTTCTTCTTCCAGCAGCTTAGAGAATGCCATCCTCTACAAACCGTCCGTGACGTACTTGACGCACTTCGTTCTGAGTAGCGATTATCAATCCCCAGGAGTTCCCAGAGATCGACAAAAGTAACCAACCTAGCGTCAGAAACCTGCTAAACAGAAAGGAGTACCCGCACGGCCCTACGGTGACCCGGATGGCGAGGTTTCCACGAAACGTTCAAATTTATTACAAGTCTCTTAGCAGTAGAAAAGCACAAACAACTCAAAAAGAAAGGATGTAATCGTTCATAATATTCGTAACGTCAAAAACCACTGTACTGTTACTTTTTATTAGTCCTTGAACGAAGAAAGTATCGACTTCTTCCAGGTCGGGTTTGCTCTACAAACAATTGTTCAGCTGACGCAACAGTGTTCGATGAAGTGGACAACGAGTCAGACCTTGGGTTCTCTACTACTGATGACTCCACATGTGGATCTGGCAGTGACGAATCCTCCTCCACAAGTTGAGCATCACTAAATGGCACAAAGTGCAAAGGAGTCTCAGTTTCTGCTGCCGAAATCCCAGTCCTCACCCAACCGTCAGTTGGTAAGGGGATCGGTACCTTCTTTGTGTGGCTGGCATGCACCCAGTTTTTCCGACCCTCCAGTCGAACCGCTGTCCTCGTCGTCAATAAGACTTGATAAGGTCCGACGAATCTTGGCTCCAAGTTACGCTTTCGACCAAAATTTCGGGTAACCACCCAGTCTCCTGGCCGGAGCTGGTGTCCAGGACCCTCTGTCTGCGCCGGTAGAGCTTCAAGGACCTGTTGATGGATTAACCGTAGTTTAGTGGTCAAATCATGCAAGTAATCAATTAACATTGGATACTCAAGACTATCAAAAGCCCTAGGCCTCGGGACTCCCCAAATATTCGCAGGGCGACCGAACACAATCTCATATGGGCTAAGCCCTACTCGAGAGTGTACGGTTGCTCTGGTCGATAGGAGAGCCAGAGGCAAGGCATCAGGCCATGACAGACCAGTCGTAGCTTGAACCTTAGTGAGTTTCAGCTTCAGGGTACCATTGTACCCTTCAACCAAACCCGCTGCCTGAGGATGATTAGCACTGTGGAATTTCTGTCGAATTCCCAGGCCCTTACACACACTCTGCATTACACTTCCCACAAACTCACTCCCATTATCCGACCATACAATCCGGGGCATTCCGTACCGAGGAAAGTATTCCTTCAGCAGGATTTTTGCTGTGGACAGGGCAGTGTTATCCTTAAGAGGATAGGCCTCAATCCATCTGGAGAACGCGCAAACCACAACCAAAACATACTTCAGGTTATTGCATCTCTCCATATGGATAAAGTCCAGCTGGATAACCTCAAAGGGACAAGCAGGAGGAGCAAAATGACCAGGAGGAGTGGGGGTGCCTTTTCCGGGATTATGCATCAAACACACCATACAATTCTTAACCACTCTTTCGGCACACTTAGCAATACCCTCATTCCTCCATACAGGGGACAAGAACTTACATATTCCTTTCGCACTAATATGTGACAACCCATGAGCCATCGTCACGACAGCTAATACGTACGCATCTGGTAACATCCACCTCTGACATTCCGTCAGGTCAACCCAACATCCATGCATATCCAATTTCCCTGTACTTTCTTTCCACTTGGTCTTTTCAGCTTCAGTAGCTTCGTTCTGAATTGCTTTCACACTCTCAACGGTATTTTCACACATACCAGTCTCCGTCGGCCACCTTACTGAACTCGTAACATACATTCGAGTCGCAATATTCTTAGCCGTTTCCTTAGCGATTTCATCCGCAAATGCATTACCACGACCAACATCATCCGTCACTTTTCGATGTGCACTGCATTTAACAATCGCCACTTGTTTAGGCAACGTAAGTGCATCCAAAAGATCATTCACGAGATGCCCGTGTTGGATCTTCGTACCATGCGATGTCATAAATCCTCTTTCTCTCCACAATCTTCCAAAGTTATGCGCAACACCAAATGCATACTGACTGTCAGTAAACACATTCACTCGCTTTCCCTTCGACAGAACACACGCTCTTGTCAATGCAATTAACTCTGCCGCTTGCGCGGAATTCTGATTCAATCTCGCAGTTTCCACAACCGTGCTCAACGTCACCACAGCATACGCAGTCGTCACATCGCCATTCGGCAATTTGAAGCAAGAACCATCCACATACAAAGTACCATTGGGATCTGCCAAGGGAGTGTTTTTCAGGTCCACACGACCTTTTGTTTCTTCTTCAGTCCGTAAATAACAATCATGTGGCAGTACATCATCTGATTCCATATTAATCGGCAACAATGTCGCCGGATTCAGTACATTACAACGTTTGATCTGTATATGACTTGCCAAAAGGGTCAGCTCGTACCCAGACAACCTTGCACTCGTCAGATGTTGAGTCTTTGTCCGATTCAAGAGCGTATCAACTGCATGCGGAACCATTACTATGAGCATATTATCCATGACCAAACCTGCGGATTGTCGAATAGACGCCGCAGCTGCCGCCGTCGCCCTCAAGCAACTCGGCAACGCTCTAGCTACCGGGTCTAAGGTCGAGGAAAAATATGCACACAGACGCTGCTTATCACCAAATTGTTGCGTTAAAACACTCAACGCACAACCGTCCCTCTCATGGACGTATAATGTGAATGGCTTGCTGTAATCAGGAGTACCTAACACAGGAGCCGAACACAACGCATCACGTAGTTCAGAAAAACTTTTCTGACATTCCTCCGTCCAAGGCAAAGGAGTCGAAACGTCCTTGCACGTGAGAGCTACCAATGGCTTCGCTAACAGTGAAAAGTTCGGAATCCACTGTCTGCAGTATGACGTGATACCTAGAAAGGCACGCACATCTCTCTGAGTTGTTGGCACAGTCATTCGAGCAATTGCTGCAATTCGTTCAGGGGTCAACCTTCTTCCCGCCTTTGACAATAAGTGACCGAGATAGGTAACTTCTTGACAACAATATTGCAGTTTGGAAGGTGACACTTTATGATGTAAAGCACAGAGATGCTGTAACAGAGACACTGTAGCGGCTCTACAGAGCTGTTCAGTGTCAGCAGCGACCAATAGATCATCAACGTACTGAATCAAGGCTGCGCCAGCCGGTAACACAAACGCATCAAGTTGACTCTTAAGAGCTTGGCTGTAAATTGATGGACTCTCACAGTAGCCCTGTGGTGCGCGCTTGAATCTGAAGCTGCGACCACCTAATGAGAAACCGAACAAATCTCTGCTTTCCTCAGCAATCGGAATGCTAAAGAACGCATTCTTCAGATCG
The DNA here is from genome assembly GCF_964204655.1 of Triturus cristatus. Lineage (NCBI taxonomy): Eukaryota > Metazoa > Chordata > Amphibia > Caudata > Salamandridae > Triturus > Triturus cristatus. The sequence goes on from NC_140582.1 coordinate 928,742,920, forward strand.
ATCACCGAGAACCATGATGCAGTGGCTGGAATCAGAGTCAGTAAAGCTGTAATGTCTGGCACCACAGGAAACTGCGGAACAACGACTTTATTCACCTCCCGTAAGTCGATAACTAGACGGTACACAGGAGGTTTGGAGGGATCCGTTAGTTTCAGAATAGGCAACACGGGACTATTGCACACATTACCCCGTGTCTCCTCAATAACATCTTTACCGATCAGATCGTAAATGATCGCTAACAGTGCCCTTTCACCATCAAGGGAAATACGATACTGAGGTATACGTGGCAAACGCGCACCAACTTTCAGTTGGACAACATAAGGTGGTATATCCAACAGGCCCACGTCATTGGGACCTGTCGCCCACAAGGAGTCCGGAAGAGCTCTCAATGCCGCCGGGAGCTTGTCGATCGATAAATACATAGGGGAAATCACACTCCTACCCAACGTAAGCTCCACACCCGTAGGAGAACAGTACAAAGTCGCATGTAACCTTTTCAACAAATCTAAGCCCAAAAGATTCTCACCACAACCAGTAGTCAAAATCAAGGGAGCTTCTAGCTCATGAGACCCAATTGTAAGGGGCAAAGGGCTAGAAACTGGATTGCTAACGGGGGCGCCAGAGAATCCAACGGAAACATTCGTTAAGCCAGACAAAGGCGCGCCAGGGAGTTTCGAATGCATGATGGAACTTTTTGCTGCACCAGTGTCCAACAGAAAAGGCTCAACGACGCCCAAAGTGGCTACTGCAACATAAGGCCCTCTCTGATCAACCGGAACTGATACTTCTCCCTTCCTTTGTCCATGGCTGTCCTAGTAGATACCATCCGCATCAACATCACACTCAACATAGCAATCATCCACATGATACTGTGCAGACCGACCGGACGATGGTTCGCGCCGATCGAAACAATTGTGCGAGTCCGAAGACGTGGCAAAGCGGTTGGCCTGATTCTGGGTAACTCCGCGACCTCTACCACGGGAAGCCTGTTGAGGACCACTACGTCCTCCTCGAGCCGACACACCATTGGTCCGATCACGGAGAACCGGACAATCGAACTTCAGATGGCCCTCCCCACGACAATATGCGCATTGATTATATCCCAGCACAAAGCGAGGTGCGGGCGAAACATTTCGCGTCTGCGATCTGGAGAACTGTGGTTGTGATCTGTTTAGCTGCTGTGTATCACTGAAATTCGAACGCGGAGGATAGGCTTGCTGCAATAAGACCTTAGTTTTAAGATCCTTCGTTTTCTTATCTGCGCGCTCACTTTCCTCCTTTTCTCTATTTTCGTAATATTGGGCCGTAGCCAATATTTGGGCAGTGGTAGAAACAGCCCACGAACTCTCAGAATTCTTCAACTTGTTGCTAAGGTCGGGCAACAAGTTCGATACAAACTTATCAACGAACAGCCGCTGACCACCCTCAGAACCCATGTCCTGACCGCTATGATCAACAAACGCTTCCTCAAATCTCGTAAAGAAATCAGAAACACTTTCCTCCCTCTTTTGTTTGCACGCTGATAATTTGTCCCAATTGACGCGCATCGCTGGCATAAGTGTTTTCATGAGGGTAATTATCCTCTGAGGCAAAGCCACAATAATCTGTTCAGGTTTAGCCCCACCGACCTGCCGGGCATCTGCCGCTGTAAGGGCAGCCCTGTCACCGCCTAGCACGGCTACGTGATTCTCGTGACGAATTTTCGCCCAAATCGGCTGAGGCACCACATTGCCAAACAACATGTCAATATCGGCTAGGTTCATGACAGTAGCATCCACCAATTGGGACAGCTCCTTGTAATAACCCGCAGGATTCTTACGGGGATCAGGCAAGGATTGCTTCACTTGTAAAACTTCCGATCGTTTCCAAGGGAGGTGTATCCACACTCTCTGGAAATGGCCTGGGACAGGAGGGTTAGCAGCCGGATCACCTGGCATCCATACCGGGGGAACTTCCCGCATGGGATATTGACCAGGTTGTGCCATCCATTCCGCAGTCGCGTCCTTAAACAACGCACGAGGTTGCATCGTACATCGAAAGGATAACAAGCGTTCTAGGGCCTCTCGAACTTTGTCACCCACGATTACACCCGTGGCAAACCGAAGCTGCAGCTCGGAAACCTCAGGTGGTATATCATCAGCTATATCATCGTCCCACTCCTCTTTCAATGACTTACACAATTCTTCGAACACAAATCGTTGCGTGGGCACATTAAACTGGGAAAACGTTTCAAACACTACACGTGGGGTGTATTTAACAGGGTTACGAATCCATCTACGTGCCGTTTTCACCAACGATTCACGTTCTCTACCATCAGGAAGCTGACTGCGTCTTTGAGCGACATCTGAAAGAGTCGAGCCAAGTATCGGCCCAAAAAGCGGAGAATAAAGAGAAGCAACAGCAGTCATGAGACGACTACGAACAGAAGGAGAAGAGGAAGAAGATGCAGGCGTAGCAACAATAGGGGTGGAAACAGTGGAAGTAGACGCAGCAGCAGGAACAACAGGAATGACAGGCTGAGGAGGGACTTGGAAAGGCGCAGTAGGGAGAGAAGCCGGGACAAGAGGACGTACGATCTGTGGCCCAAGGGGATTCGGGAGTACGGGAGGAACTGCGGGCTGACCAGCAGCCGCCAAAACAGCGGGTTGAGGAAGAGGTGGACGAACGGGGCCCATAACATCGGGAGCATAGGGAGGTGGTGATTTCATCAGATAAGACAAGAGCGAATCCTCCACCGCTTCTTCACCTGTCTTGTCAATATTAGAAGGTAGCACCGGATAACATTTATCCACTGCCATATGGTGAAGCCGAGCACTAACTTCCTGCTCTTTCTCATCTTTGTCTAACTGATATTGTTCTGCATTGCGCATCACCGTGATAACACCTTCTCTTTTATTTTTCTTATTCTGTTTGATTTCTTTCTGCTTGGCCTCTTTCCGCCATAACCGGAAGGAATCAAACATGGCCGGCCGAGCTTTCTTCTTAAATAATTTAGCTTCCAAATTATCTAAAACGGTAGTCTCGAAACTACCATGAGATGGCCAACTAAGGACGCCATCATTTTTAGTGTAGCGAACCCAATATTCATTATATACAATAGGACCCACGCCATGACGACTATAGAGCTCGTAAATTGGAGTTCCAACCGGAGGTATCGGACATGAATCCTCCAGCCGGGAATCCATGCTGCAACATTTGAGAAACCCAAACAAAGTACTACGGCCAGGCATCGTGCACACTAACCGAGTATACAAACTTCAAGGGCTATCGAGTTACGATGTCCTCGCAAAAATTGCAAGACCCTCGGTTTTTGGCAATTGCATTCGTCAAATAAAACCCAACAACTAAGAACCACGAATGCTATGGAACCATGCAAACAACAAAGCAACACTGGGAGCGACCCACAAATACTTAACTGAGAGAACAATGGCGTCACCAGGAAGGCCCGTCTATCGTCTCGCCGTACAAAGGACTACGCCAGGCGCCAAAACAGGTCGACAGTCAGGGCATCGGTCCGTCGCAGCCGTCAGGAGGCGGGGATCTTCGCGGGAAGAGGCGTCGGGCCACTTATTTCGACAACTGGATCGATGAAGCGGGGTGCACCTTCCCTCGGCGATTTCACACGAAGTTCCTCACGATCGTCGGGCTTTGGACCGGTACCGTTGATGTCGCCCCACGTTGGGCGCCAACTGAAGGACTGGGTTATTCTTAAGACCCAGCGGTGCCAGGGAACAACACCTGAAACCTTCGTGGGTTACCTGTTCTGGCGTAACAAACACAGAGACACGGGACACTTCCAGCGACGTCAGAGATCAGCGTTTATTTACTGCAGGGATACAGAGGTCACAAGAAGTACACAACGTGTAGGTTCTCGGAGACTGCTTCAAATTCGTAGAAGTGGATCGCTCTTTTTATACAGGTTTTTGCCATAGCACAGTATGGCGAACAAAGGTTACAACTCAGTTCCCACAATAAACTTCAAAAGGGTCGTGTTCATGTTTCAGGAGGCCGGAACATAATTACAACAGTCTTGCCGGTTCTCAACTGTAAAAACATAATCCCTCCGCAATAAACACATTCCATCCTAACCATAAACACATTAAGAGGAAGGACGAAAAACAGATGCAAGGAAAGGACAAGGATACACAACAGGTTAGAAAAGAGTGTCAGGGGCAATAAAGGAAACTCAATAGAAGGGTCAAAGACCTCGTGTCTAATGTATGCGTGGCTGAAACAATAGACCGGAGCGGCAAGATGAGCCTTAAGCGGGGCCATCTGCCTTACTCGTGTCATTTCCCCCATCGTAAAAGTGTCCTTCGTGCAAGCTTGAAAGTCCCAGGGTCACGAAGCGGACAAAAAAGCCCGTTCGCTGGCTACCTGAGGGCAAGAAACAAAATGGATGCCGTATCTAAAATGGAACCCGAGGGTTCGGATGAACAAACCCAAAAATGAGACGAACCATACGTGGCTGCATAGCGAAACTACGTACACCCACTATACTCGTCATTTGCGGTTCGGGGATACCAAACTCATCCATATTCGTCATCACTCAAAAAGTGCTGTCCCGTCTCATACGGAACCTCAACCCCAGTAGCATATCCGCCCGGACGTTGATCAGTTTCTTATAGATGAGCGAGATCGTGCTCTCGGGCATATGGCCATCAAGGACCCGGTCCTCCAAAGGAGAGGACTCAGGCACCTTCTCACCCTCTATGAGGACTGATCGGAGGGCGTGACGCACCTGAATATAGCGGAAAAACTCAGATGGCCCCAGCTCATACTCTTTCTGCAACTCTTCAAAGGACTTCACCCTCCCCTTAATCAGGACATCTCCGACCCTGGAGATGCCGATCAAGTCCCATTTGTCAAAGCCTTTTGTGTGCCAAAGCCTACCCAGTCTCTCAGATTCAAATAGCGGGGTAGTGAGGGTGAGCCTATCCTTCCATCCCAGCGAGTCAGTTGCCATCTTCCACACTCGCACCGCCACAGCAGTGGGCCCCGTGAGGGACGAGTCCAAGGACCGCGAGTACAACGCCCTGTAATAGTTACCACCACGCAGCAACCACCTGTCCATGGCATACCCAGGGCTGAGGGCAGGGCCATAAAACCCATGATTAATCGCACTCAGCTGGGTGGCCCAATAGTACCGTCGGATGTCTGGGAGCGCAATGCCCCCGTCGTACCATGGAAGCGTCAACTTTGCAATAGCTATTCGCGGCCGCCCATCCCAAAGCAACGTTCGTTGGAGGCCTTCGACCTCCCGAAAGTATTTGGCCGGAACCCAGTCCAAAGTATTCTGCAGTGCGTAGAGGAAGCGGGGAAGCGACATCATTTTGAACAGGGCCGCACGCCCAACGAGGGAGAGCGGCAGCCTCCGCCAGCCTTCAACATCCCGCCTCAGGCGTGCCAGGGGGGGGAGCAGGTTCTTCTCATATCGCACAGCAGAGTCCATGGAGATAAAGATCCCCAAATACACGAAGCCCTGCTGAGCGACCTGTATCGAACATGTTCTAGGGATCGGGGGAACCTCGCCACTAAGAACATACAAATATGATTTACTCCAGTTGATAACAAGACCCGAGTTCCTACCAAAAGATGTGAGTACGTCACAGACCACTATAAGTGATTTCTTGGGTGAGGCAAGATACAGCAGGATATCATCGGCATAGAGCGAAATACGGTCCTCGTGTTCAGGCGACCATCTAAGGCCCTGTATATCTGGGTGCCAACGTATCCACGCAGCCAGCGTCTCAAGGGCGAGGGCGAACAACAAAGGCGACAGGGGACAACCCTGCCGGGTACCCCTCCCAAGCTGAAACGGAGTCGACGCCCGACCATTCACCACCACACTCGCAAGTGGCCCCTCATACAGCAACCTCACCCAACTCACAAAACCGTGGCCAAAGCCGAACTTGGTCAGCACGGCCCACAAATATGCCCATTCCACCGTGTCGAATGCCATCGTGGCGTCAAGAGACTCCACAATAGCTGGTTCACGCAGTGTCCCCGCCCTGGCGATTACACCATGAAGGCGCCGAAGATTTAACGCTGTGTTTCGGTGCGGGATGAAGCCGGATTGATCCGGGTGGACCAAGTCACCGAGTACCCTAATCAATCGGGTCGCCAGGATTTTAGCCAGAATTTTCGGCTCTGCGTTAAGAAGTGAGATAGGCCTATATGAGGCGCACTTATCTCGGGGTTTGCCCTCTTTGTGTATAACCACGATCGTCGCCAGTCGCTGGTCCTCGGGCGGCCTATCCGACACTGAGGCATAAACCCTACGGAAATAGTCCGAGAGACACTGTACAATCCTCTCAGGTTCCACAATCGCCTCTTCCCTCTCTCCCGTCAACTCTGGCACAACTCTATTGACCCGTTCTTTTTTATCCAGCCAAGCCAGGAGTTTCCCTGCCTTGTCACCAACATCATACAATCGGCCCTGCTGCTCCCTACTGAGGGTCTTAGCTGCGTTCGTCACCAGGTCCTTATACTCAGCTTGCTTCAAGCAAAGCTCATGCAGTGAGGACTCTGTAACCTCCTCCTCCAGCGCTCCCTCCAGAGCCGCGATCTCCTCCTCAACCTGCAGAACCTCGCCATCTCTCCGCCGCTTGGCAGCTACTACTAGGGAGAGGGCTTCCCCTCGGAGCACGGTCTTAAATGCTTCCCACAGCGACACTGCCGAGTCCACGGATCCCTGATTATCCTTGAAAAAATTATCTACTTTCTTTACCAGCGCGCTGCGCATCTTGGGGTCTCGGAAATACCACGGGTTGATAGGGGCCACCCTTCCTCCTCCCTCCCGACCTAGATCCAGCCGGATCCACACTGGCGAATGGTCAGATATACCACGCGCCATGTGCCTCGCCTCGGAGACCAATGAGGCATGCGCAGCCAGGGTGAGTAGGTAATCAATCCTGGAGAGACTACCATGTGCCCCGGAGTGGAACGTGTATTGGGTCTGTGTGGGGTGCCGGAGCCTCCAGCAGTCTATCAGGCCAAGCGTGTTTAGGAAGTCTGGGAGCCACCTCTGAGCCCCCCCTGTGTCTCTGGGCGGGTATCTATCCAGCAGGCCGGAGCCAACAGCGTTGAAATCACCTCCCACCACAAGCATACCCCCCGGGAGATCCAGCAGGGCCCTACCCAGATCTGTGAACGTGGAGGCCTGCAGGGCCGGCGGGACATAAACCGAAACTAAAACCAAAGTTCTTCCTTCCCACCGCCCCGCCATCGCCACAAACCTCCCCCTATCATCAACAATGGTGGAGTCCACCTCAAACGATAGCGAGGCTCTGACTAGGATGCCCACACCCCTGGACCCAGAGGAGAATCCCGAATGTGCTATGAATTTATAACCCTTCCTATTCAGAGCATAGCACGTATTACCAATAAGGTGCGTCTCCTGCAGCAAGGCAACATCCGGCATTGACCGTTTCAAGAATTGCAAAACAATCCCACGCTTAATGCGATCCCCCAAACCATTAACATTCCAGCTTATAACACTTAAACCCCTACCCCCCATCCTCAAACGTAAGGAGGCCCACCCCACTCCCGAAGAGCCACCATGGAACAGTCCTGGAAAGAATCATCATGCCTTGCAGAAATAAACCCCCCAACAACAAACCCAAAATCCCAGAAACCCCCCCCCACCCTGCACCCCTGCGGCAGCTTACAAAGCCCCCCCAACTTGCAGTGTGCCTGTCGCCCTACAAAAACCCCAAAAATCTACAAAAAGTACCCTAAGGGAGGAAAAGAGCACCCCTCGTCCTCCCGCCGCCCTCCGCATTGACTGCACTCTATTCAAGTCTTCAAATATAGCCAAATCGAGTCAGACCGGCTCCGAAAAATCAGCCCTGCCCATCCCGGCCACTGTCCCCGTCCTCGGCAATGTCCTCCCCCGTCCGTCGTCGGGGCAAAGCGTCCAGCCATTCATCGGCCATAACAGGAGAGTCAAAGAAAAATGTCCGATCTTCGTGCACCACACGTAGTCTGGCAGGGAAGAGCATGGCATACTTCAGATCCCTCTCCCGAAGCCGCCTCTTCACCCCCAGAAAGCCCTGTCTCTGCCTCTGCACCTGCTGGGTGAAGTCCGGGTAGAAATTCACCGACGCGTTCTGGAAGGGGACCGGGCCCGTCACCCTCGATGCTTGCAGGATAGCGTCCCGATCTCGAAAATGAAAGAGCCGAGCGACGATCGGCCTCGGTGGGGCCCCCACCTTGGGCCTCCCACCCGGCACTATATGGGCCCTTTCAACCGCAAAGAACTTTCCAAGACCCTTAGGCTTCAGATGATTAAGCACCAAGTCCTCGACAAGCAGGTCAACCGAAGCCTCATCCGAGGACTCCGGGACCCCGATGACGCGCACGTTGTTGCGCCTGGCCCGGCTCTCAAAATCCTCCAGCCGGCGGGCGGCGAGATCACTCTCGGTCCTCAGCTTACGAACCTCGATCTGTAGTTCCGTGACATCATCGGTGAGGCCCGTGGTCTTGAGGTCCAGGGTCCTAACCCGTTCATTCGTTTTGCCCAAGTCCGCACGGATCAGGTTAACATCCACCAAGATGGCATCCACCTTATGCGCCAGGGCATCAAACTGTCTCCCAATCGAGGTCTGCATCCCTTCGAGCGCGCCCATGACATCCTGTAGTGAGAGCTCCGGGGCCAAAGGCGAGGCCTCCTTCTGGGTATCCGGCGACTGGCTCGACCCACTCGGTGATCCCTTCTGCAGAGCATAGCGGTCCATACTATTGACTTGGGTATAGGCTCCCCGCCTGGTAGACTTAGCCTTCAGCCGATCCACCTCTGCTTTGCCCGACATGGTTGATACCAAGCAGGTCGGTTCAGATAAGACGGGTCCCTCTCAATGAAAGGAATCAGGGGTGATCAGTTCTGCAGTGGGCCACCAGAGTAGCCTGCAGAGCGTCCATAGGGTAATAAAGCCACCAAGAGCTCTCCAGGGGCAGGGCTGACAAAGGGAGAGAAAGCGAAAGTGAAAGGACGGGGACCTCCGTCCGACAGTTCACACCTCGCCTGGCCGTTGTTGTTCAACTAGAAGTCGGGCATCCTGCCAACTCTAGCTCCTGGCATCCCTCGGAGATAGGCCGCAATCTTCCGCCAGGCATAAGTCCGGTTCCCGGTGGGCGATCCGACCGCGGGTAGCATCAATCGCCTCCCTGACAGGTCATCCACTCGATGCCATGCATACCGACAGGATTAGAGACAGGATAGTCGACGGAGGGCGCGAGGGTCTCGGGAGCTCAGAGCTCACGCGGCCATCTTGGTCAAGCGCTAGGCTCCTCCTCCGAGTTTCCTACTTTTAAATAGTGCCTAGAATCACTGTTTTTTCTTCCTTTTATTAGATTCTGAAATTTCAGATACTGTTTTAATGCTGAATGTTTTATTGTAATCATGAATTTATCTGTAACTTTTATGGCTGAAATACTGCCGAAATAAAGAATTATTGATTGATTGGAACAAATTTGTGGCATGGTGCACAGCAAAGGCTGTGGATCCCCTTTCAGTCCCTCTTTCTGAGGTTCTCCTCTTTCTTCTTTCCTTGGCCCAGCATGGCTCTGCTCTGGGCACCATCAAGGGATATCTTTCAGCTGTTTCAGCCTTCTTGAGGCTTCCTGATCAGCCTTCTCTTTTCAAGTCCCCTGTTGTCGAAGAGATTCTTGAAAGGCATTACTCACATGTTCCCTCCTGTTCCCTTTGTAATGCCTCAGTGGTACTCGAATCTGGTGTTAACTTATCTGATGTGCGCTCCCTATGAGCCACTTCATAACTGTCCTCTTCGTCTTCTGACTCTCAAGACGGCTTTCCTGGTTGCCATCACCTCTGCCAGAAGAGTGAGTGCGCTCCATGCTCTTCTTCTAAGCCTCCTTTCCTCTCTGTACACCCGGACAAGGTTGTTCTGAGGACTTGCCCTTCTTTTCTTCCTAAGGTGGTTACTGCCTTTCACATCGGGCAGTCCATTACCTTACCCACCTTCTTTCCGCCTCCGCATCCCTCGAAAGAGGAAGAGAGGCTCCACTGTCTGGACCCAAAACGTGCGCTCTCCTTTAATCTGGATCGCACAAAACAGTTCCGGGTGGACGACCAACTCTTCGTTGTCTACGTGGGCGCTAAGAAGGGGCGGGCAGTGCACAAGCGAACCATCTCTCATTGGGTCGTTTTGTGCATTAAGGTCTGTTATTCCTTGGCTAAGAAGGATCCTCCTGTGGGGCTGAGGGCCCTTTCCATTCGGGCCACAGCGGGTACTACTGCCTTGGGACGTGGAGTCCCTCTGCAGGACATTTGTCAGGCAGCTACGTGGGCCTCGCTACACACGTTTGCCAAGCATTGCTGCCTGGACAGCCAAGTCCGGAGAGACGGCTTCTTTGGTTGTTCCGTTTGCCAGGACTTCCTGGTGTGATCTTGGTTCGCAGACCCACCACCGGGGTTGGTATTGCTGGTATTGAACCGATATGTAGAGTTACGGTCATCCCTTTCAGGGCCCTAGTTTCATGGCACCAGTGTCGGTTTCTTGCATGGCTCTGCGTTCCTGGTGCAGAAAGCTATGTACAGAACTGACGTCAGCGCGCAAGGGCGGCGTCTAAGTACTCAGACTATATCATCCCCGCGATCAAGACGCCGACGACGGACGCGGAGCCGCAGACGACGCCTACAGACGCGCAGGGGTACTGCTGACGAAAAATCTTTACGGATCCAGCCTGACGCCTGGGGATATTCTAAGGTAAGGAATCTAACTAACTAATGTTTCTTACAGATATATCGTTACCGAAGGTAAGTAACTTGTGCGTCTGGCTGGGTCTGGGCTGCGAGCGCAGTCTCCGTTTGCTACCCCCTCTTGTCAGGCCTACTCACCCTGCCGTAAGGCATCCCAGAGTGAGTGGCCCTCCTTCTACACACCACCCTGTCGGTGGGCCTCCATAACCATCCGTTGTACCTCTTATCTGCCACGACGCCAGGGAAGCTTCCGTCTTCCTGCGGCTCACCCCTCGTGATGCTCGTAAGTTAACTTCTGCTGCTCTTTATATGCAGCCTGCTGTCAATGGCGTTCTCTGCTCCCTCCTTGCCATTATATAGTGGTACGCTTGTTCACCATTCAGCTTCATCAGCATTTTCTCAGCTCGCCATGGGCCATACATGAAAACAAAAATTGGGAGACCGTCAGATGCAGCTTATGGAGGCCTGATACAGCACCCAACGCCAAATGACCTCATCTACATCACCACTGCCCCTTACGGGCTCCCCGCACTGACTCACCGGTTATCAACTGGCAGCTGGAAACTGGCCTGCTGCCCTCATTCTGCCATACATGCAACTTACTCCTGCATGCTTATTCAATGCACATGTGATGTGCAATTGATCGCCCCAAAAAAGAACTTGGACTTCAGCAAGTGGCTTGTGGGCTCTGGTATCTCTCCAGCTGCTTGTCCCTGTGTGCTTCCCCACACTCGTAAGCAAGAACCTATTCCTTGGATTCCATCGTGTATGCCTTGTGTTATGTAGAAAATGGCTGCCGACAAACTGCCCCTTTAAGTTCAATGCAGCATATTGGCAAGTAACCTGAATCCACTGTTCTGGAGAAATCTGAACTCCTGCTTTAAATGTAGCACCATGATTGGAGCTCCTGTGTGTCATAGGAATTAATTTCTACCTGAGTTTACCTTTTACTGCATTGTTAGGATACGAAGACTGGAGAAATCGTGCACTCTGCACTATACCTTGCACCATACGTTGCCGGTACACGTGGCTCCAGCTGTTTACCGGCAGTACGGCTAATGCAGAGGGTATGTTTAACCTCGGTGTACTCTGCACTGTGATGAGGTAGTATGAGTAGGAGGTCTGAACTTTACTGGTAATTAATCCGGTATTCACAGAACTAACGCAGTTTGCTGCGACCCATAGTCCTTGTGATACAGAGGGAATCACTAGAGTTCTCCATAAACCTCCTGACTCCTGTTTCAGGAGCGAGACATGTAAACCATGCAGGGGTTATGGCTCAATACACTTTGCATTTGGAACACCGCTCTGTGTTTGTATTACCGTTTGTAATACAGGCTGCATTGGTAAATTTGTCAGTTTGCTGAAGGGTCTCAACTGCCTTTGAGCCCCCCATGCTACAAATGTATAACACAGGTGTTTGGCATAAAAGCAGCTGTTGTTCCCAAGGCTACTTCGGACTCCCTTCCTCTAACTCGTCAATTTGGTTGTCAACTTGAAATTACCCATGTCCCTCCTGCACATCTGAGCATGTGTCATAGGCTCAATTCCATCTAGTAGCGTGGGCGCCCCAGATTGCACTCTCATCCCTGTCCCCGGGGACCAGGATACTAACAGAAAGCTGCTTATGACATTCACTATTGGATTACCGTAAATCATTTCCATTTAGTAAAATTTGCATTGGCAAAGAACCATTTGCCTAAATGTTGTAAGAGCGCTCAATCCAATGTAGTATTTCCCGAAAATATATATATATATATATATATATATTCACTGAAAAAACCATAGGTTTCACACACGTTATAGTTACGAATTAGCATTTAAAAAACCTTGCAAATTCACTTAAAAAACCATAGGTTTCACACATGTTATAGTTAGCTGGACATTTCACTCGTAAAAAAACAATGAAATTCCCCAGTTATAGTTACTGCAGGCAACTATAACTCACGCGACCGCAATCCTCTGCTGATGACGTCAGATATTACATCACTGTATTTAGACACTTATTTACCCATGTCTTCTTCCATTAATCTTTAGCTATACATATATTACAAATATTTATTTTTCAGAAAGACACATATGTCATCAGTGATGTAATATCTGACGCCATCAGCAGAGGATTGCGGTCGCGTGAGTTATAGTTGCCTGCAGTAACTATAACGTGGGAATTTCATTGGTTTTTTACGAGTGAAATGTCCAGCCAACTATAACATGTGTGAAACCTATGGTTTTTTAAGTGAATTTGCAAGGTTTTTTAAATGCTAATTCGTAACTATAACGTGTGTGAAACCTATGGTTTTTTCAGTGAATTTGTACGGTTTTTTAAATGCTAAGTTATGTTTTGTTTTTTTTTCAGGTTTTACACGGTGCGCATCGCGCACCGTGCGCGCTCTGTGGGCTCTTGGTTCGCAGTGCGCGCAGGGTGCGCGCACCTCGCGATTTAAAAAAAAAAAATAATAATGTTTTCTCCCTTGGGGGTCCTTCTGTGACCCCCTGACCAAGGCTAGGGGGTCAGGAACTGTCCACTCTGCCCCCTTTTCACTTACTCCACCTTTGTTTTTCACCCTCTCAGACTGCAAGAGACAAAATGGCGGCCGACACTTCCTGGTTTCGACCGATTCGAATGTTTACAGACATCTAACAACCAATCAGAATTGCACGTATAGATATTTATATGCTTTTAAATGCTATTTTCTCAGGAAATACTGAACAGATTTACACCAGGCACTTCCTTGACCTTATGGCTACCTCTCTGCCAAATTTCAAGTAATTCTGTTCAGCCGTTCGGGCTGTAGCTGTGTCTAAAGGTCCTATGGAAAAATGCATGGGGAAAATGCGTTTGGGACCCCCCTTTTTTCTCGGCCCCTGCTTGACGAATCACCCCGAGACTTTCAGGGTAGGAGCTGAACGGAGCGCCCCATTAGTTTTGAAAATTTCGCGAGGATTCGTCAACCGGCGCCAAAGTTATTCAAAATAGAATTTTGAGATTTCCTATGGAAACTAGGTTGTAACTATAACTATCTACTGGAGACCGCCAGTAGATAATATATATATATATATATATTACCTACTGGCGGTCGCAGTAGGTAGTTATAGTTAGGACCACGTTTCCATAGGAAAACCTCAACATTCTATTTTGAATAACTTTGGCGCCGGTCGACGAATCCTCGCGAATTTCTCAAAATAGGTGGGGCGCTACGCTCCGCTCCTACCCTGAAAGTCTCGGGGGGATCCGTCAAGCGGGGGCTGAGATAAAAGGGGGGTCCCAAAACGCGTTTTTCCCATGCATTTTTCCATAGGACCTTTAGAACGAGCTACAGCCCGAACGGCTGAACAGAATTACTCAAAATTTGGCAGAGAGGTAGTCCCTAGGTCAAGGAAGTGCCTTTTGTAGGTTTGGTGTAAATCTGTTCAGTAGATTCTGAGAAAATAGCCTTTAAATCAATATATATATCTGAGCCCGCTTACGGTACGCTTACCGTACGCTTACGGTAAGCGTACGGCGGCGTGCGCGAGCGCGATTCTGATTGGCTGTTAGATCTTAGTAAACATTCGAATCGGCCGAAACCAGGAAGCGGCGGCCGCCATTTTGTGTATTTCACTCTGAAAAAAAAGAGTGAAAACAAGGAAAGGGGGCAATGAGGAGAGTTACAGACCCCCTAACATTTGTAAGGGGGTCAAAGAAGGACAGAAAAGTACAAAAAAAACATTTATTGATTTTAAAAAAAATCACGGGGTACGCGTACGGTAAGCTTACGGTAAGCGTACGGTAAAAAAATAAAAATAGATAAATGAAAAGCAGATTTAAGAGTTTAGAAATTAGGGAGCTCTAAAAAGAGCTGTTGTGTTTATGAAGTCATTTTTTTAGTGGTACCTACAAGTAAGTACCGATGCAGAGTCTAAGGTTCAAGAGGAAGACTCTGTTCCCTTCATCATTGAAGTGCACACCATCTCCTCTATAAATGTCTTGCATGTCATAACGCAAGTTGTTGTGGTAAATGGCACCCATACCATAGTCACGGAGGAAAGCAGAAACAGATTTGTTGACGTGCTTTCTTGCTTTGTCAATCTGTGGACAGAAATGATTGGACCAGTTCCATTTTTGCCTTTGGCATATGTTGGAAAACACAAAGGCAGTTTTAGGGAAAAGTGTAAACAGTTGTGCAAAGGTGTCCTTCATAAGCATTTCCAGACCTACCCCAGTCAAAGTGCCTAGGTCATTGCCACCACAGTGCACTATTATGAGGTCAGGGTGTTGGATTTGAATGAAGGATTTCACCAATGGCATCAATTGGTGCCACTTTAACCCTCTCTGACCAATCCATTTAATGTCTACATTTGGCAAAGCAAGGTCTCTCACCATATCTGTTTTCTCTGCAAACTTTTCACTCCAGAAGACATAGCTGTGCCCTACAATCCACACTGTGAACATCTTCAAAGGAGAACTGGATGCACTCAGGAGGTGTCTTTCAGTAGAATGGCAATATGAAAAGAAAGACAGTTTGGAAATGGAGGCATACATATTTTTTTAAAACAAAAAGAACTGATTGGCTGTTTCATACCATTCTAGAATAAAAACTAGGCTGTATGTGAAAATTAATAGAAGCATGTTTTGTATTGGTACAAAAAAATGTGTAACCAAAGAACAGTACTATGGATTTGCTGTTAGGTTTGAAAAGTCAAGCACTCTTGCTCTGTGGAATTGAAACATTGTGTGTCGAACTTCTGACCTAACTGCACACAGCAGTGTTCCATGAGCTGTTGCTATGGTAGCAGGCAGAAGTCAAGTTGGGGGAAGGGTACTAGGCAGAAGTCAAGTTGGGGGCAGGGTACTTTTGGAAAAGGGTTGGTTTTCAACCAATAGAAATGTGTGATTACATTTGAAAAAAAGGGGGAAGCACTGAGATTTGAAACTTACATGTATATGTGTGGAAAAATAGAGGGAAAGTTTGCCATTATCTGGTTCTGCTGAGAGGAGAGAGGTGAACACAACAGAGATCCTGGCTCTGATAATCTGCTGTTTGAGTGTCACATTTCTTTCACAACTAACTAATTTTAAAGGTGAGTTTAGAGTTTGAGAGGGGATGTATGTGGTAACTTAAGAAATGAATAATAGAAATGGGAATTGTTTTTGTTGTAGTTACACATGGTGGTTTCATAATGTGTCAGTGTGTAAAAGTGATTTACACTTGCCCCGAAAAAAAAAAGAGCAGTAAGTGTGCTTTCAAATTGGCAAAGAAATTTCGTTTTGGGACTAATGTGAAAACATGACTCTGTGTGCATAGAAGAATTATAGGCAGAGATTTATTGCGTCTTGCTCTGGTGATTTCACAGTTGCATTAGATGGAAAGGGGGAGCGAATTTTTTGGGGAAGAAGCAGAGGCTTAGCACACACCCATGTGCTTGCCATGTATAGTCATGCACAGTATTTAGAAGCCAGTGGGGTTTTCAGGTTTAAGTCTGTAATGCAAATACATTCAGCATCACTAAGGCTGGTTGCCCTTGGTGGAGTGTAGGCAGTCACAGAGAATGCACATGGTGGTGGTCTGAAAAAAAAACAGCTTGGACATGTGCATTTAAATAAAAGAAAAAAAAGTGGTTTCATAATGTGTCAGTCTGTAAAAGTGATTTCAAATTGTAAAAAGAGATTTTCACTTGGCCCGAAAAAAAAAAAGAGCAGTAAGTGTGCTTTCAAATTGGCAAAGAAATTTCGTTTTGGGACTAATGTGAAAACATGACTCTGTGTGCATAGAGGAATTATAGGCAGAGATTTATTGCGTCTTGCTCTGGTGATTTCACAGTTGCATTAGATGGAAAGGGGGAGCGAATTTTTGGGGGAAGAAGCAGAGGCTTAGCACACACCCATGTGCTTGCCGTGTATAGTCATGCACAGTATTTAGAAGCCAGTGGGGTTTTCAGGTTTAAGTCTGTAATGCAAATACATTCAGCATCACTAAGGCTGGTTGCCCTTGCTGGAGTGTAGGCAGACACAGAGAATACACATGGTGGTGGTCTGAAAAAAAAACAGCTTGGACATGTGCAATTAAATAAATTTTTAAAAAAGGTTTCATAATGTGTCAGTCTGTAAAAGTGATTTTCACTCGGCCCGAAAAAAAAAGAGCAGTAAGTGTGCTTTCAAAATGGCAAAGAAATTTCGTTTTGGGACTAATGTGAAAACATGACTCTGTGTGCATAGAGGAATTATAGGCAGAGATTTATTGCGTCTTGCTCTGGTGATTTCACAGTTGCATTAGATGGAAAGGGGGAGCGAATTTTTTGGGGAAGAAGCAGAGGCTTAGCACACACCCATGTGCTTGCCATGTATAGTCATGCACAGTATTTAGAAGCCAGTGAGGTTTTCAGGTTTAAGTCTGTAATGCAAATACATTCAGCATCACTAAGGCTGGTTGCCCTTGCTGGAGTGTAGGCAGACACAGAGAATACACATGGTGGTGGTCTGAAAAAAAAACAGCTTGGACATGTGCAATTAAATAAATTTTTAAAAAAGGTTTCATAATGTGTCAGTCTGTAAAAGTGATTTTCACTCGGCCCGAAAAAAAAAGAGCAGTAAGTGTGCTTTCAAAATGGCAAAGAAATTTCGTTTTGGGACTAATGTGAAAACATGACTCTGTGTGCATAGAAGATTTATAGGCAGAGATTTATTGCGTCTTGCTCTGGTGATTTCACAGTTGCATCAGATGGAAAGGGGGAGCGAATTTTTGGGGGAAGAAGCAGAGGCTTAGCACACACCCATGTGCTTGCCGTGTATAGTCATGCACAGTATTTAGAAGCCAGTGGGGTTTTCAGGTTTAAGTCTGTAATGCAAATACATTCAGCATCACTAAGGCTGGTTGCCCTTGCTGGAGTGTAGGCAGACACAGAGAATACACATGGTGGTGGTCTGAAAAAAAAACAGCTTGGACATGTGCAATTAAATAAATTTTTAAAAAAGGTTTCATAATGTGTCAGTCTGTAAAAGTGATTTTCACTCGGCCCGAAAAAAAAAGAGCAGTAAGTGTGCTTTCAAAATGGCAAAGAAATTTCGTTTTGGGACTAATGTGAAAACATGACTCTGTGTGCATAGAGGAATTATAGGCAGAGATTTATTGCGTCTTGCTCTGGTGATTTCACAGTTGCATTAGATGGAAAGGGGGAGCGAATTTTTTGGGGAAGAAGCAGAGGCTTAGCACACACCCATGTGCTTGCCATGTATAGTCATGCACAGTATTTAGAAGCCAGTGAGGTTTTCAGGTTTAAGTCTGTAATGCAAATACATTCAGCATCACTAAGGCTGGTTGCCCTTGCTGGAGTGTAGGCAGACACAGAGAATACACATGGTGGTGGTCTGAAAAAAAAACAGCTTGGACATGTGCAATTAAATAAATTTTTAAAAAAGGTTTCATAATGTGTCAGTCTGTAAAAGTGATTTTCACTCGGCCCGAAAAAAAAAGAGCAGTAAGTGTGCTTTCAAAATGGCAAAGAAATTTCGTTTTGGGACTAATGTGAAAACATGACTCTGTGTGCATAGAAGATTTATAGGCAGAGATTTATTGCGTCTTGCTCTGGTGATTTCACAGTTGCATTAGATGGAAAGGGGGAGCGAATTTTTGGGGGAAGAAGCAGAGGCTTAGCACACACCCATGTGCTTGCCGTGTATAGTCATGCACAGTATTTAGAAGCCAGTGGGGTTTTCAGGTTTAAGTCTGTAATGCAAATACATTCAGCATCACTAAGGCTGGTTGCCCTTGCTGGAGTGTAGGCAATAATAATAATAATAATTGTAGTCTCTCAAGGACAATGTAATGTGATAAATGATTTTTAGTGTTTTTTTTTAAAAATAAAAAAAAGGTACGCTTACCGTACGCGTACTGTAAAAAAAAATAAAAAAAAGTTTTTAAAAACATGTAAAAAAAAGATGAAAGATAAGGTTGGCTCTTAAAAGAACCGTTGTGTTCATGCAGGGACAGAGGAAAGGAAGCATGGGAAAATCATTCAAAGCTACAAATGTGCTGATCTATTTTGTTGTTCACTAGGGAAACACTGGTCTCCCTATGACAAATTAGACCTTTACAAAATGTGCAATGAATATCAACCTTCCGAAATCGAAGGTTCATTTCCAGAGGGCCAGCAAAAGGAGATTCTCCCCCCACAGATGAAGGGCTCACCTGATCTGCAGAAGAAGGAGTCAGCCCTGCAGATGATGGTCCAGGCTGAGCTGCTGTGGATGTACTGGCTCGTCTTTCTGAAGAGTTACCTCCAAAAAGATGACCATGTGTCCTTCTGTGTACATCCTGGAGGTGTCTCTTCATGGTGTGATTCCCAAAGGAATACTTCCTGTTAGGATTACCTCTAGAAAGTACACGCTTACACAGCTTGCAAGTAACTAAGGGTGCATTCACCTTTTGCTGGCCTTCTGGAAAAGTAAAATAATCCCAAACATAAGAAGGCTTTTGTTTCCTCGATCTCTGCCTCAAGACAGTGCTGCTGGTGCTAGCCTCACTCTCAGAAGAGCTCTGCTGTTCTGCCATCGTATCCCAAAGACAAACCAGCTCCTTCTCCCAAGGGATCACAAGCAGAAATGAGGGGAATGGGTGTGGTGTAGGAGAGTTCTAGAACTGAAAGTAGTTTCAACCAATCAAAAGTTGTGTTTCAAGATCACATGACCTACCGTACGCTTACGGTACGCTTACGGTACGCTTACGGCAAAAAGTACGCGTGCGCGTAAAAAAGACACGCGCTTGCGCGCATGCGCATAACAGTCACTCCCCGGCACTTCCGCGTAACGTGCGCGTGTGGCGTAAGCGCGCACGCGTCCCGCGCGCAGTACGCGCGGCTACGCAAAGTGCGTAACTATACGCAAGCAGCGTAGATAGATTACGGACGTTGCGTAAACCGTACGCTTACCGTGAGCTTACGGTACGCGTACTATAAAAAAAAAAAAAAAAAAAAAAATCTGGTAATAAATTTTACATGTTTATTTTAAAAAATATATTAAAAAAAAATATTTAAGGATTTTAAAAATTTAAGCATAGTCTTTATAAAATGAAAGAAAATTAAATTAAAAATATGTTTGAAAAAAATGAAGAATAAAAAAAAAAATTAGCATTTAAAAAACCTTGCAAATTCACTGAAAAAACCATGGGTTACACACACGTTATAGTTAGGAATTAGCATTTAAAAAACCTTGCAAATTCACTGAAAAAACCATGGGTTTCACACACGTTATAGTTAGGAATTAGCATTTAAAAAACCTTAGAAATTCACTGAAAAAACCATAGGTTTCACACACGTTATAGTTAGGAATTAGCATTTAAAAAACCTTAGAAATTCAGTGAAAAAACCATAGGTTTCACACATGTTATAGTTAGCTGGACATTTTACTCGTAAAAAACCAATGAAATTGCCCCGTTATAGTTAGTTCAGCTAACTATAACTCACGCGCCCGCAATGCACTGCTGATGACGTCACATATTACATCACTCATGACATGGTCAGTGACATCACTCATGACATCACTGATGACATCTCAAATGACATCACTGATGACATCACTGATGACATCATCCTTGTGATAGAGTGGCAGACCTCCTCTCACCTTAATATAAGCTTTGATACACACATTCAAAAATAGAGACTAAAATTTTCAAAACAATGGACATACCAATACCAGTTACAACAACCTCTTCAGTAATTCTAAGATCCACATACACATCCACTCATTCACCAACAGTCCTATACAGTCACTCATACATGTACTCACTCATCATATGTACTCATACACCTATACATCCTGTTACATAATGCCACTCATCCATAGAGTTACTCACACACATAGTCACTCATGCTAATAAAGAATCAAACATACATTCACCTGCATATACAGTTATACACACACCACCACACTTACTTCTACGGAAACTTACACATACTTAGTCTTTTAAACAATCACTTATAGAAACACATACTTATTCATACAGGAACTCTTTCAATCTCTCCCTCTCACATATACTCGCATATATACACCAATAGTCACATATACTAGTTTAAAACATATGTAGTTACTCCTGAAGACACTATTGGGACAGTCATTCACTCACTAACACACCCATACACACACTCATCCACCCATACAGTCCTGCACACATGCTGTCTTCAACACATACAAACAGTGAGTCACTCATTCATGCACCTATGCACTACGTAATACCCCCCACCGAACCATACAGACACTCAGACTGATACTCAAAAAAACAACTACTAACCTATATAGACACCCATGTAGCTACTCACCAACCCATGCAGCCACTTATACACAAAGTGAGAGATACACTTAATCAGTCAGTTACACAATCAATTTTTCAAAAACAAATCATCCATTTAGACACTTATATACCCATTTATTCTTCCATCGACCTTGAGATATACATATATAAAACATATTTAATTTTCAGAAAAACACACATTCACTGGATGATGTCATCAGTGAGGTCATCAGTGATGTCATTTGAGATGTCATCAGTGATGTCATGAGTGATGTCACTGACCATGTCATGAGTGATGTAATATGTGACGTCATCAGCAGTGCATTGCGGGCGCGTGAGTTATAGTTAGCTGAACTAACTATAACGGGGCAATTTCATTGGTTTTTTACGAGTAAAATGTCCAGCTAACTATAACATGTGTGAAACCTATGGTTTTTTCACTGAATTTCTAAGGTTTTTTAAATGCTAATTCCTAACTATAACGTGTGTGAAACCTATGGTTTTTTCAGTGAATATATATATATATATATATATATATATATATATATATATATATATATTAATGAAAACTCCAAAGGCTGTATCCTAAAAGAATACTCGCACTCCAAGGCTCGGTCATTCAAAGATAGATTTATTGGCAACGCGTTTCGAGCAGACGCTCTTCTTCACTAGCCACCATTGTAAATCACTCTACCACTATTTATCGTGTGTAATAAACATAAAAAGAGGACTGAATGTTGCTCGTCATCCGATCATGGCAATAGAAAGTAATCTTTACAAACCCCTCACAGTGAGAAAGAAACATCAATTGCAAGTGCACAATTTGAAAAAAATATATTTTTAAAATATGTTTTTTAAATAATGATTTAAAGAGAGTGTTATTGCCCAGTGGCATTAACAGATGCCAGTTCATTTACTCTCAAAAATTAGGCCAAGTGGCTTCTTACAACTGTCCTAATGAACATATCAGAGTGAAAAAACAAATTAAATTGAATATTTGTACAGAGTTATGAACACAGTCTAACAGGAGGTAGGGAAAATCAAGTAGCAGATACAGAAAGTTTCATATCGACACAAAAAATATACAATGATAATGATAATGATGTTCCAGCTACATTATACAACATCATATATGAACAAAAAGCTCCTCATCCTCATTGAGGCCAAAAGGGTTCTTGGACTCGAGCAAAATGATATATTGTGACTCCAGAATTCTCAAACATTTCTCACGATCTCCCCCTCTGGGGTTTGCTGGCACCCTGTCAATTCCAAAGAATGAAAAACAATTAACATCCTTGTTATGATGCTTCAACCAGTGCCTAGCAGTTGAATAGTTCAAATATACATTCTTAATCGCTCTGAGGTGTTCTAGAATTCGCTTTTTCACGGGAAAAATTGTACTCCCCACATATAATTTAGCACATGGACATTTGATGGCATACACGCAAAAATCAGAATTGCAATTCATAAATTTCTTGATCATACCAGTTTTCCCTGTTGGTAAGGGGTAGGATTTCACATTCTTGCTGGTACTACACGCCTTACATTTCCCACACTTGAAAAAACCATTCTGCTGTTGTATCCATGTCAACTTCTTACTTGTTCCTAAGTAACTTTTCACAAGCATGTCCCTTAAAGAACGTGCTTTGTGATAAGTTATCTGAGGATACGCATTGACACTTGTACCCACAATTGGGTCACCTTTGACCAAATGCCAGTGTTTATTCAGCGTGTCACTTACAGCCTTTGCTGCCACATTAAAAGTAGTAATCATCCTGATGTTATTTGCCCCTTTGTCAGGCAGAGGTCTTTTAATCAGTAATGTAGCTCTACTCTGTTTAGATACTTTATCCTTAGCACTCAAAAGAACATCCTCCGGGTATCCCCTCTCTCGAAATCTTTGTAACATGATCTCCTGTTCTTTTTCGAAACTACTCATCGAGCTGCAATTTCGTCTAGCCCTTAGTAGTTCCCCATAGGGGATACTTCACTTAAGTTTTGGGGGATGGTGGCTCCTGGCATGTAGGATGCTGTTGCCAGCTGAGGACTTCCTGTATAGGCTAGTAGTTAAAGCCCCATCCTCAATCCTAACTCGAACATCCAAAAAATCCATCTCATCCTGCGCAACTTTATGTGTGAAACGAAGATTAACATTATTGCTGTTGAACACCTGGAATAGCACATCAAGGTTTGATCTTGATCCCCCCCAGATTAGAAAGATATCATCAATGAATCTGGTGTAGAAAACAATATCTTTTGTCAAGTATTCATTAGCATCCGTCCACACAAGTTGCTCCTCCCACCACCCCATCATCATGCAGGCATAGCTCGGCGCGAAGCAACTTCCCATCGCCGTGCCAACCTCTTGCTTAAACCATTGATCTTCAAACAGGAAAAAGTTATTATTCAAACAGAATACCAGCATATCAAGAAGCATATTAGTTTGATCATATAAGAAAATAGACCTGTCCCTGAAAAAATGTTTGCACGCCTGTACTCCATCAGTATGCTTAATGCAGGTATACAACGATACCACATCCACCGTTACAAGCCAAAAATTCTCTTGCCACAATATACCCTCAATTTGATTAATAAAATCTGTGCTGTCCCTACAGTATGAGGGGAGGGTCAGTACGTAGGGGGAAAGAAAGGTATCAAGGAAAGTTGAAGTATTTTCGAGAAGACTGCCTTTAGCCGAGACTATTGGTCTGCCTGGGGGAACAACCGGATTTTTGTGTACCTTTGGTAACATATAAAAACAGGATGCCACCGGATGCTTCACAAAGAGAAATTTGTATTCACTCTCTTCTAAAAGGCCTTTCTGCCTCCATTCCCCCAATTTGTTATAGTAATTATTCATTGCCCGGGTGTAGTCTTCCCTGCTCGATTTGACATAATTACCAGAAAGGATCAGTTGTAAATGAGCCTTTTGTTTATACAAGTTGATGTCCCATAGGACAACATTGCCACCTTTGTCCGAAGGCTTAATTATAAACCCCGGATCATTATTCAAGGTACCCAGTGCCTGTCTTTGTTCGGGTGATAAGTTGTGAGCGTGTCTGTTTTTAGTCGTATCCCAGATATGCATCAGATCCCTCACCACTACCTCGTGAAAAGTGTCGAGGGAATCATGCGGGGTTTTAGGGTTGAAAGTCGACTTAGGCATAAATTTCGTGGAAACTTTCCCTGTTAATTCCAACCCCATCTGTTCCAACAGAACCCGTTCATCAACAGTTGATTCACCACAGAGCTCCATTACAGATGCCATACCCTCAATATCTCCCAGACATAGATTCTTAGAAATCAGGACACTCGTATCAGTTTCACTGGTATCAGATTCAACCGTACGCCTATTCATTTTCTGCATGAACATCTTGAGCAACTTCAACTTGCGAACAAAGAGAAACACATCAATTCGAGTTCTAGCATAATCAAAATTTGCCATTGGACAAAAAGTCAAACCGAGTTCAAGCAGAGACTCTTCTGCCTTAGTTAAAACATGGGAAGATAAGTTCAAAACTATCAAGTTTTTCTCACCCATTACTTCTGCTTGGATTGCCGTGTTTGTCTCCCATGTGGCATTGTTTCCTTGGCGCTTCCTTCCACCTCTCCTTGTTTTCTTCCTTTTGCGATTCCGCCTCTTCCTCTCCCTTTTCCTCGTACTGACTCTGGGGGTCGAGATCTCAATGTCATGTTTGTTTGTAAAAAACGATATTCTTCAAAGGGTTTGAAAGTGGGTGCTGATTCATCAACTGCAGTCGCAGGTGCCTCGTCCAAATCTGAATACATATCCGATCCTGATTCCGATGTTACAATTTCTGGTTCTTTTCTGAATCTGCCCATTTGTTTGAACTGCCTAATTGCACCGTCAAATCTTCTGCCAAATGTGAGAATCCTGCCGCTGGCATAGTCAAATTTATCTCTTAGAAATTTTCATTTCTTTTTCAATTTAATTTCTTCTTCATATTTGTCCAGCCTGGTCTCCATTTGCTCCAGTGCAATTTTAATTTCCTCCTGCGCAGCATGTTGGTCCAATTCTTCTTTCAACTTTGCAATCTCTTTAAGTACCTGTTCCAATTCAATGGCAGCATATTTGGATAACAGACATAACATTTGTTTGCAAGTTTCCGACATCAGATTGGACCAATCCTCCAATAGTTTCGGATGGGGGTTCTGATATGTAGGTGTGATCAAAATTCGAAGTCCTCTCTGCACCCTACCGACTTCAATGTAGTTATCCAAGGAGGATACCTCCCACCATCTGTTAATCTCCCGCTTCAACTGTTTTTCATAATTAAACAGGAGTTGTCTCAGATCTTTGTTAGCTGTAGCCTCCCCACCTTCTGACCCTTGTACATTGACCCCTTCTCCACCAACTGTTTCACAGAACAGATCACGAGCAGCATCTGGTCTCCCTGCTCGTTTGTCCTTTACTTGTGTCTCCATAGAAGCAGTGCCGGTTGGTTTTACCCTGCTCATCCTGCGCTGCGTCCAAACTAGAAATGCGACTCCTTGCCACAACACTCACAATCAGTGAGTGGTTGGAATCCCCTGCCGCAAATTTTGAGTAATTCAGGCTTGTGCCGTAACGCTGTTCATGGGTTGTCGTAGGATCAGATCCCGCGCTCCCATCGGTACGCGTTTTCCAAAACCCACGCCCACTCCTGCAGTTACTCACGTCCTCAGTCTCGAAGGTCCTGATAAATCAACAATTTCCGTTTGCGGCGGTGTGAGCTAACGTTCGTGCTTCAAGTGGTAGAAAGGTTTCCCGAACGCGTCAGCTCCACTCCTGTCGGGGCCGGTGCGATTTCCCGGGTTCGGGTCCCGGTATATATTAATGAAAACTCCAAAGGCTGTATCCAAAAAGAATACTCGCACTCCAAGGCTCGGTCATTCAAAGATAGATTTATTGGCAACGCGTTTTGAGCAGACGCTCTTCTTCACTAGCCACCATTGTAAATCACTCTACCACTATTTATCGTGTGTAATAAACATAAAAAGAGGACTGAATGTTGCTCGTCATCCGAGCATGGCAATAGAAAGTAAACTTTACAAACCCCTCAATAACACTCTCTTTAAATCATTATTTAAAAAACATATTTTAAAAATATATTTATTTCAAATTGTGCACTTGCAATTGATGTTCCTTTCTCACTGTGAGGGGTTTGTAAAGTTTACTTTCTATTGCCATGCTCGGATGACGAGCAACATTCAGTCCTCTTTTTATGTTTATTACACACGATAAATAGTGGTAGAGTGATTTACAATGGTGGCTAGTGAAGAAGAGCGTCTGCTCGAAACGCGTTGCCAATAAATCTATCTTTGAATGACCGAGCCTTGGAGTGCGAGTATTCTTTTTGGATACAGCCTTTGGAGTTTCCATTAATATATACCGGGACCCGAACCCGGGAACTCGCACCGGCCCCGACAGGAGTGGAGCTGACGCGTTTGGGAAACCTTTCTACCATATATATATATATATATATATATATATATATATATATATATATATATATATATATATATATATTATCTACTGGCGGTCGCCAGTAGATAGTTATAGTTAGGACCGTGTTTCCATAGGAAATCTGAAAATTCTATTTTGAATAACTTTGGCGCCGGTTGACGAATCCTCGCGAAATTATCAAAACTAATGGGGCGCTCCGCTCAGCTCCTACCCTGAAAGTCTCGGGGTGATTCATCAAGCGGGGGCAGAGAAAAAAGGGGGGTCCCAAAATGCATTTTCCCTATGCATTTTCCCATAGGACCTTTAGTCGAAGGTACAGCCCGAACGGCTGAACAGAATTACTTGAAATTCGGCAAAGAGGTAGTCCTCAGGTTAGGGAAGTGCCTTTTGCATATTTGGTGTCAATCTGTTCAGTATTTCCTGAGAAAATTGCAGTTAAAAGTACATAAATATCTATAGGCGCGCACCGTGCGCGCACCCTGCGCGCACGGTGCCGTGCACGAGCGTAATTCTAATTGGTTGTTAGATGTCAGTCAACATTCAAATTGGTCGAAATCAGGAAGTGTCGGACGCCATTTTGTCTGTCGCACTGAAAAGGAAAGGTGGAGAACGTGAAAAGGGGGCAGGGTAGAGAGTTCCTGACCCCCTAGCCTTTGTCAGGGGGTCACAGAAGGACCCCGAAGGGTGAAAAAAAACATTTTATTTCTTTCAAAAAAATCGTGGGGTGCGTGCACTGTGCGCGCACGCTGCGTTTTCTAAAAATCATGGGGTGTGCGCACGGTGAAAAACCTTAAAAAAAAAAACCTTTAAAAATTGATTATAATTTTATTGAAGATATTAAATATGCTGTTCAACTTTGTCCAAATTCAAAAACAAAAAGCTGAGCCATTCCAAATTACAGGATACAGTCAATCTATAACTATATACATAGGTAGTTTATTGTAAAATAAATGTATAAAAAAAAAATAATACATACATAAATTAGCATTTAAAAAACCTTACAAATTCACTAAAAAAAACATAGGTTTCACACACGTTATAGTTAGGAATTAGCATTTAAAAAACCTTGCAAATTCACTTAAAAAAACATAGGTTTCACACACGTTATAGTTAGGAATTAGCATTTAAAAAATCTTGCAAATTCACTTAAAAAACCATAGGTTTCACACATGTTATAGTTAGCTGGACATTTCACTCGTAAAAAAACAATGAAATTCACCCGTTATAGTTAGTTAAGGTAACTATAACTCACGCGACCGCAATCCACTGCTGATGACGTCACATATTACATCACTGATGACATCATCCAGTGAATAGGTGTCTTTCTGTAAAATAAATATTTTTTATATATGTATATCTAAAGGTTAATGGAAGAATAAATGGGTAAATAAGTGTCTAAATACAGTGATGTAATATGTGACTTCATCAGCAGTGGATTGCGGTCGCGTGAGTTATAGTTACCTGAACTAACTATAAAGGGTGAATTTCATTGGTTTTTTACGAGTGAAATGTCCAGCTAACTATAACATGTGTGAAACCCATGGTTTTTTAAGTGAATATATATATATATATATATATATATATATATATATATATATATACCCTTCTGAAATTGCATTTGCTTCTTTTAATATACAGTATAGAAAATGAATTGCGCTTTTCATTGTGGTACTTTAAAATTGGACATTTTTCCGTACATACCCCCCAACTTCACAGTGCTTATTTCGTACTTGGAAAGATGGAATCATGAGTTGGCCCCACCGGGTTAGCAGGAAACATAACAGACATATTTGTAAAGCGCACGTTCCCCAAGGATATCTCGGCGCTGAGTAACAGATGTTTATTGTTACCCCCACTCTAAGGTACTGATTTTTAATTTTTTGGGGGACCTCAGGAGTATGAACGACAGAGGTTTCTGCCAGGATTTGAACCTGTGATCATGGGGTCAAACGCTGGCCCCTGCCGTGTTCTGCATTACAAAAATGACATCCTATCCCCTTTCCTTTCATGCTCCCTGAACACCCACAAGGCTGTCACATCATTAACATTATATTTCTTTCACGGACTACCAAGTGAGGGTTTTTAAAACGCCAAAGCCCGCTTGTATGACAACGCAAATACAATCTCCAGGCGCATTGTTTCTGTGCCATTGAGTAATCTACTCAGCCGTGCCCTGGTCTCGGTTGGGTTGCACTAACTGTGACCCACACACCCCCTTAGCTTCCAAGCTGTAACAGGGCAGATTTACAGAAGGTAAACAGCTCTGTCAGCGCACCGGCCTGATTGTGCAAGCGCCAGCAGCGGGAGCTGTTCACAAGCCCTGCTCCTGCAGGGGGGTAGATATTGGGGACGGAAATTATGAAATCTAGAGACCCCCCTTACATTGGCAAAAAGCAATGGAAAAAGACGATGGATCTGGCTTCATTGAGCTATACACATGCACAGACTGGTAGGAGAAATTAGCGCACACTATTTGTCTCTGTGCCACCTCTTTATATGCCTGCTGTGTCTAGATTGCCTGTTTTCCAGCTCCTGACGTTTGTGTGCCACCTGTTTTTATTCCCTATTTTTGTGGTGCTGCTGTAGCACTGCGAGCTTAGACAATACAATATAAAGTACACACAGGGCAGTCACAAGGCACAGCAGAAGCGTGTCGCTCCGAGACCTGACACAAATTGTTTGGGCTCTAAAGCTGTACACCGCTTTATCGTAGCGCCAACACTGATCTCAAAAGCTGCTAGTATTGCAACTTTGCCCCGCTCGCCTCGCCCATCTCCACGAGCCTGTGTCTTACGTGAGGACA
This sequence comes from Triturus cristatus, assembly GCF_964204655.1. Lineage (NCBI taxonomy): Eukaryota > Metazoa > Chordata > Amphibia > Caudata > Salamandridae > Triturus > Triturus cristatus. The sequence continues at coordinate 928,772,175 of NC_140582.1, forward strand.
CATTTGTTTTTGTTAGACATGGGGAATTTAAGTGATTTGCCCATAATCGCATGATGTTGCGCAAATTAAAAACTTTAAAACAGCTCTCCAGACTTGTATAAAACCTACTTTGCTGTGGTAGAGGTTTCCCTTCGGACCTCCACCATCGAAATCAGGGCATTCATTAGTGGTGCTAAGTGCTCGAAATTCTAGCTGGGTCTCTCGTGTCCCGTTCAGCTATCAAATGCCCGAAGGCTCGCGTGGCCTGCACACAAGTAAAGACCGGTCTATCCCCACCTACACTTTAATAGAATGGCGCGCACTCAACAAGACAACCGGAACAAAGAACGCATTACTTATATTTTTGCCCTGTTCCCCGTGTTCGCAGGAAACCGGCATTACCTATCCAAAGTCTCGTGGGGCCCAGCCTGCCGAGGGCCATCCGCGACTCGCTGGGGCTCCCCTTGCACTAATTAGCAGGGGGGATATTTGCCATCAAGCGCCCACTGCATCGACCCCACGGTCACTTCCAGCTGGAAACAAGACAGCGCCTTCACTTATACGCCCACACTTGTTCCATTCAACGCCCAAAACAGAATTATCACCTATACTGCTCCTCCCACCTTCTGCGCTTGGCTCCGGTCGGTGCCCACCTCAAACCTGTCAACATGGCCGCCCGAAGCCGTTGCTGCGTGGTGTTCTCCGAGGCCAACCCAATGCCATCCGGTGGACACCCCAACCCCTCCTGATCGTGGGAGCTTGGCAACACCAACTCCACGGGTTCTCCTGGCCGCCCATGCCGAGTTGCTTCACCGCAGCTGTCCAGTGCTGCTTCCAGTCCCAAGCAGCCTCTTTGGGAACAACTGCCCGGACCTTTCCCTCAATGCCGTAGCGCGCTGGTCTAGATCCCGACCGCTCTGAGCTTTTGCAACTCCGCTGCCCCAGCCGTTCCGCCGGCATGGAGGCGTGCATTTTCTTGACACCATCGAGCATTAGAGGTGGTACCGGGGCACGAACCCCAAACACCAGGCGCAGCACAAGTGGGGGAAAGCAAAATATATCGACCACATGGAGCTTGGGGAGAGCTACGACAAAACCGGTAAGCACTCGAAAATCCTTCTGCGCCGCTCCCCAGCTCCACGATGTAGTGATGAGCTGCAGTCCGTGTGGCTTGTTTTCGTCTGTCAGATTCCATCTGACAGTGGTGAGTTTTTGGATACCGAGGTGATAGCCTCATTACTCCACATTCACTTTGAGTTTTTTAGTCGCTGTTTAGGTTGTCTTATTGATGTGTGACGCTTTGTCACAGTTGAGGTTGGATCACAAGGTCAGCGCTGTGATAGTCTGCGGGTTGCGGTCAATTTGGTTTGCGGAAGTGTCAGCAAGTTTTATCGCAGAGTCTTGTATTCGTCTGCCAAATGTCTTCTGGCGGTGATGAGCTTTTGATGGCTGCCACGGCGGTTGCCTTCTGACAGTGATGAGTTTTGGGTACCTGCCGGGGCGATTTGCCCTCAGGCAGTGATGAGTTTTTGGATGCTGTGTTGCTGTTTCAGTTTCACAAGGTTAGCACTTCAATGGGCCTCGGGTAGCGGTCAAATGGGTTTGTAGAAATGTCTGCAAGTTTCCTGATCAATGGGTTATCTTTTTGATCTAGTCCTTTGTAGAATGTCCTGTTGAGTTTGCGGAGATGGTCGTCCAACATCTCAACGCCTAGGTCTCTGTGGAGGTCTGCTGTTCTTGTGAAGATTGGAGCACCTGCTGCAATCCATAAGGCCCTGCTCTGTAGTCTCTGCAGGTCTTTCCGATGCTGCGGGCGGCAGCCGCTCCAGACTGGTGAAGCGTACGTCATGGTTGGTCGAATTATTGCGGTGATTACTCGCACCTTGTTCTGCAAGGGCATCGACTTGGTCTTCAGGAATGGGTATAATGCAGACAGTTTTGTTGCTGCTTTCTGGCAGGTCTTCTCTATGTGGTTTCCCCATGTTAGTTTAGAGTCCAGAGTCAACCCCAGGTAGGAGCTGCTGTTTTCTCATTTGATCTCATCCCCATTGAGGAGGATCGCTGGGTGTTTTCTGTTCAGCTTCCTGGTGAATAATGTTGCTGTGGTTTTGCTTGTGTTCAGGGTGATCTGCCAGTCGCTGTACCATTCGGAGAGTCTGCTGAGTGATGCCTCAAGGTTCTTAGCCACTTCCTTTTCGCTGAAGGATTGGGAGATGACTGCTGCATCATCGGCGTAAAGAGCCAGATCAGTCTTCTTTAGGTCCGTGGGGATGTCGTTTGTGAATATGTTAAAGAGGAATGGTCCTAGGATTGATCCCTGAGGCACTCCAGCAAGGATTGGGCGTGACGTTGAGCATTCGTCTCGTACCGCCACGTGAAAGGTCAGTTTTGACAAGTAGCTAGACAGCAGTTTAATCAGGTAGCTTGGAAACTTGAGCTTGATAAGTTTGTAAAGCAGTCCCTCATGCCATACTCGGTCGAATGCTTTGGCTACATCCAGAAAGACTACTCCAGTAGACTTGTTGATGTTGAATCCATGTCCGATGTTGTCCACAACTCTGAGGAGTTGGTGATTGGTTGAGTGGTCTTTCCGGAACCGAAACTGTTCTTAGGCGAGGAGGTTTTCGCTTGTCGCAAAGTCCACAGGACGGGCAAGGATAACTTTTTCGAAGAGCTTTGATAGACCAGATAGCAGACTTGTAGGGCGGTCATTTGCCGGATCTCGTAGTGGTTTCCCAGCCTTGGGGAATACGATGACTCTTGCTTCTTTCCAGGCATTCGGGAAATACTGGTGCTGCATGCACGCGTTGAATATCCCAGCAAGGTGATCCACTGCGGCATCTGGGAGCATCTTGATGGCTTGGTTGGCTATTCTGTCCTTTCCTGGTGCCTTGCCATTTTTTTGTGTCTTTACCAGGGCCAGTAACTCGCCTGTGGAGCATTCCTCAATGTTTGCAGCTTCTGTTTCTGGTGGGTGCTCCCGGTGGTGCTTAGCGACCTCTTGCTCGACTTCTGATGCCAGTTTGCTTGCCTGGTTAGGCCTGAAGGATGGCTCCAACGTGTCAGCTAAGACCTCAGTCTTGTCCCTGTTGCTGCATGCCAAGTGAGTCTTCCCTTGTATCGGTGGGTTTGGTTCCTTCTTCCCAGTCAAGCGTCGGGTCATTCTCCAGAGAGAGTTGTCCGCGTCCTTTAATTTAGCCATAGCTGCTTCCCACTTTTTGCCTCTGTGCTGGCTTATTTGCATCTTCAGCTGTCTTGTCAGCTCATTGTACTTCTTCAGCAGGTCGGGGTACGATTCCTTTGCCACTCTCTGCGGGCTCTGTTTTTGTCAGCAATCGACTGCTTGATGCCCTTCGGGAGGTCGTAGATAGTGCAGCGTTGGAGTTTCTGTTCGGGAACGCTGCTCTCGATGGCAGTGTGGACTGCAGCTGTGAAGTGGTCAACTGCCTGGTCAATGTCTTCAATGCAGCGTAGGGGGCCAGGGACCAGTGTCTCCTCCAGGCTTCTCTTGTATAGGCTCCAGTCTGCCTTGTATTTGTGTCTGGTGCTCTGTTGCTGGTTAAAAGCACGTCATGGGTTGTGGTCGGACGTCCGTGCAGTTAAGGTTTCCAGCTCCATAGACTGGGAGAGATTCTTCATGACAACGATGTCCAGAACGTCCGGTTTATGCAGTGCAGTGCCTGGATAGTGTGTTGGTTGAGTTGGGCCGGCCACTGCAAAGTCCTCCTTCTTTGAGTGGGCAAGTAGAGCGTGTCCTTTGCTGTTTACTGCGCGAGAGTTCCAGCACTGGTGCTTGGCATTTAGGTCTCCGCCAATTAATGTTGGGATGCGGGGGTCCAATAAAGCATCCAAGTCCTTCAGGCTTAGCTTGCCTGGTGGTGAGTAGGCGGCAATCAGCCGTAGGGGGCCTGCAGATGTCTGGATCTGTATGCCAGTTGCTTCAATGCTCCCCACTGGTGGTAGTGAGATCTCGTGGTGCTTCACTTTTGTGGTGACAATCATCGCTGTACCTCCGCCCTTGGCTCCGGTGGTGCGATCTGTGCGGTACACCCTGTAGTTTGCTAAGTTGAGCTTCTGGCTTCCTTGGAGATGGGTCTCAGAGATAAGCGCTATACTCACATCCATGGTTTCCATCAGGTGCAGGAGTTCTGCAATTTTCTTCTGAATGCTGTTAGCATTCCACATCAAGAAGAGGGAGTTTTCTTTAGATTTTGCTGCCATTGCGGATGTTTTCTTCACCGTGGAAAAGTCCGGCGATGAGATTCGCCACCATTGTCACCAAAGGGTGGATGTTCATGTCTGCGACTGTTTTCGCAATCTTCGTGATGAGTTCCTGCCAGTTGATGGCTGAGTCCATTTCACAGGATGGTGCTGGGGCAGTTGGTGGTGGTGTTGGTGTTGGTGGTGGGCTGTCCTGTTTGGGTCCTGTTACTTCTGCGTATGTTCTTCCATCCACACGCGCGTCGTTATGGCTGTTGGTTGGATTGCCAGTTGGGATCCTGTGTGCCAATGCGGGTTAGTAGGTCTTCCTCTGTCCCTGGTCTGTTGCAGTTGAGTGTGGGGAAGTCTTTTGTGGTTGGGGTGGTTTGCGCTGTCCATCCTTTGCCTTCTGCAGGTTGGGACAGCCGCGATAGCTTGCTGGGTGGGGTCCTGTGCAGTTAGCACATATTGCTGGTTCAGTTTCTCGGTTCCTAGTGCATTGGTTAGAGGTGTGCTCGCCTCCACAGCGTACGCACTTTGGCTTCTGGTGACAGAAAGCAGAGGTGTGCCCCAAGCGCTGCCAGTTGTAGCACATGAACGGTCCTCGTTTCCCTCTAGGTGCTTCTGTGGTGAACGGTGCAACTGCAGAGCCATGTGACTGCTGAGAGGTCTGCTGGCTTCCCGTCCTTGCTTGCCGACAGGGTTACCACAAAGTGGGGAAACTTCTTGTTCTTGTCCGCTGGAGAGGCGATCTGCGTTACGTTTTTGACTGGAAGTCCAAGTTCCGATAAGTCCTGAGTGATGTGCCCAAGGGATGTGTTTGCTGGGAGCCCCCGTATTACAAAGCGCTGGTCTTTTGCAGCGGTCAGTGAAAAGGTGTGGTACTCCATTTTCTGCTCTGTAAGCATGCTGGTCACGCTCCTGTATTCCTCCGGTGTGGTGAGCATGATATTGGCGTGGTCCTGCCGGGGCTTGATTGTGAAGGTGGAGGTGCAGTGTTCCTCCAGTAGCTCCACGAGGACCTTGTGGGTGGCTAAGTTCTTCAGGATGATGGGAGGGATCCGTAGTTGCTTTGTGGGACCTGAAGAGGACTGAAAGCCATGCAGCTCAGCAAAAGTGTCTATTGTCTAAAATTCCAAATGTGGTTGTTTTTGAAAAAGCCGAATTTTTCCCAGCACATGATGAGCCAAAATGTTTGTGTCCTGGCTAGGAGACGCAACAGCACTGTTGCCTGCAATCGCAGACGACGGTCCCCGCAACACTTCACAGATCAGGTCAAACGAGCACAGGTGTTCCTCCATATTCTCCGCAGCCGCTGCTGGGGATGCCTGTGTGACATTCAAGGCCTGAATATTTGTGGAGGAGCCGGTATCTGTTCCATTAGGAGCTGAAGCATCCTGTGGAGGCTCTAAGAATGCAGACATCAACATTGGAATACGCTGAGGATGCAGCAGAACATGGGCCGTTATCGGGTCCAGTAAAGCATCAATGTCCGGTGGTGCAACTGATGGAAGTGTTAGTTAGACAGAGATCCAACACGCATCGGAGGACAGGCAGAATTTAGTCGATCCAGACTGGTCTAAATAATAGGAATCAAGATTCACTTAGTTTGCGAAGGTGAGGTTTGGCCAGATGGAGTACCATGCGATCACGGTATCTGTGCTCCAAGAGTGTTTTTTCCATCTCCTTGGTGACTGGGACGTCCATTGCATACCTGCTATGAGGAACAGGATCAGCGGAAGCCCTCCAAAAAGGCATCCAAACACGGAGTGTATGAAGTTGGGAATAACTCCGAAGATTGTCTGAAAGGTGCTTAACAGTCCAGAACCTATGCTCTTAAATAGGTGTACTATACCCGTCGTATCAGACATGTTAAAGGTACGTTGTACCATTTCTGTGAAATGGAAAGGGCAATTTGTTTGTACTAGTGCCAGTATCTCAGCTGAGGACCTTGCGACCTGAAGATCATAAGTCTCTCGGGCAGAGGTTAAGGGCACAGTTTTCTGTAAAGCTGGACTTTCAGACTATCAAACCGTATAAAGGAAACATTCAACGAAGGCCATAATGGTGCCTCCCAGACTGTATGGGTCGGTGGAAACAATACTTGGATACAGCAAGTAACCCTGGTGCTTACAGTGACTGGATAAGCGATGCCTGGGAGCATCTCACAACAACCTTGATCATTCAGCATCAAGTAACTCCCATTTGCAAGTAACTTGAACACCAGAATAATCACAGCAGCTGGGGACCCTTTCAAGTGACAGAATAAGTTAGCAACTGAACCATTACAAGCCCCGTGACACATGATATCCTGGCATATGAGAGATCCACTTTGTGAGAAGTTGGCTTGGTATTTGATGTCCACTAATTAAAGTAGGCACCTTGCACCAATCCAAACAACCCTTATGGTGATTTAAGAGGCCAAAGGTAACCTTACAAAGGTATCCAAGTGGTAGCTGTGGAGAGCAGCCTTCAGGCTTAGGCTTGAAGGAATCTTAAGCAGTTTGTTTTACCAGAATGTAACCTTAATGTATTGGTTAAATGAAAGGAGAACCCCACAGTAGTTATAAAAATATGTATTTATTATTATAACACACCTTAAATACCACACAGTATCTGCTACACGCAGATAAACACAAAGCACACAATACTGTAGCACAGAAACAATCGTAAGTAGCACTAATACACAGTGGGCTCCAGAAAGAGACCAAACCATATACTAAAATAGTGGTATAAGAACCACGACTCGGGTCAAGACAATGTCTAGAGAGCGTAGAATCGCTGGGACCCCAAGGAACCACCCAAGGTGAGTAAGCAGGGACCCCACGGAGGATGGGTGCAGCGTGAGAACACAAACCTGTGCTACGTACAATTCAATGGGAGAGTCGCGGTTTCATTTTTAGTGTTTAAGGACCCTTCCCAGTGGATTACGAGAAAACCCTTTGGAACATAGAAGGTTGAAGAGCCACCCCACCCGAAGCACTAGAGTTACCTATCCCTGGGAAGCCGGGTGCATAGGGCTTAAGTGGCATCGGAAACCGCTGTCGTTCTCAATGGGAGTCGTCAAAGAAATGCCACTTCTGGAAAGAAGAAATGTGTCCGGTGGAACCCACAGGTGGATTCTTGAAGGAAGAAACCTGAAAGCAGAGGGGACAGAGTCTGGGTCACTCAGGAGTGACCAGGGGCCCGGTAGACGAATGCCCACCAATGTCCGGTGCGAAGCAGGAGACCTTGACTCTGCAGCCACAGGGACCAGGAGATGTCAAGGACGACCAGGAGCCTGATACACGCTGTCCCACAAAGGATGTTGAGTGCCGAGTGGTCGGTGTCCGGCGTGAGCACCAACAAGCCTTGGCAACGGCAACACACGAAGAAGGTCAAAGAAGGTTACGGTCTGGCCCAGCAAGGACCAGAGGACTCACCACAGCAATGAGAGTCAGGGCAGGCCTAGAGCAACCAGGGGAGCCCAAGAAAATCAGGATTGTCCCTAAAATGGACTCACAGGCCAAAGGCACAGGAGTCGCGAGGGGCTCTCTGGCAGTTTTACAAAACAATGGCTAGCAGGCCACAGAGTGCGAGGAGGCCGAAGTCCTTTCTACAAAATGTGCGCAGAGTTGGGGCTATCAATAGCCCATTGCACTTAGTTGGGGATTAGCAACATGCATATGCAATTGCAAAAGTATGCGGTGCACAGGGATTCGGGTTATGTGGTCCCCACGAGGGATACTGGCCTCAAACTCAGCGATAGGGCAGCTCGACCTCATGGAACTTCAGAACCCACCTCCTGTGTTGCTGGAGCCTTCGGAGTCCGCAGGAGCTCAGGATCAGCAGACCGGTCAGTTGCATTATGGTGCCTTCGAATGCAGGATAGTTACGCCTTCACCCCAAGGGAGATACTTCTGATGTCATTGATGCTCCACAACACCTACACGGAGCCTGTATGGTGCACGGGCACAGACAATGCTTTGGACGCAGAAGGAGATGAAGTCGGGCCCAGTCGCAGTCCAACGACGTCCAGAGTGCTCAGACGGTCAAATGTCTGTGGTTGCTGGTTTAGAATCTTGTCCACGTCGAATCTAGGGTCCTACAGCCAGGTTAGCCCTTATGTACCCATGGGAGAGGTTTGGACAGATTCAGGGGACCCTCCCCGGGGAGGGTGAGGACAGAGGGGAGAATACTCCCCTGTCCTTTGTCCAGTTTCCCGTCAGAGCAGGAGTGGTTTGAACTGAACTATGCACAGGGACACCAAGTGTGCCCCAGATGCAGACTTTCAGGCACTTTGGAAGTGCACCCACCCAGCCCTAATACACTAAATCCTGTCTGGGATGTGCTCCCACCCCCCCCGGTGACAGGATGCCTATTGTCCTGCCTTCCCCTGCTTGAGCTTGGCTCAGCAGCAGGAGGGCAGAAATGTGTCTCTGGTCAGCAGCAACCATTTTGTGCTGCCTGGGTCGAGATGGCTGGTACCGGAAAGACCAGTGACTCCACGAAGCTCGCTTCAGAAGGGTGGAATCATACCTCCTACACCAGTTACTGGTGTGGAGGTATGATTCCAAGGTGTTTGATACCAAACACGACATGTTTTGTTTCATCTGTTTTCGAGATAGCATTTACAGCGAGGTTATTATGCACCTCTACCTATATGTCTGGCTGTGTCACAGACAACCCGGGAGAATGGTCTCTGAAGACTTTAGAGGGGCTCTGCTCATGCAGGGGCACCCTCTCACATAAAACCCAGCACCCTGCCTTCAGGATTGTCAAGGCCTGCTATATGGGTGACTTATACGTTTTAAGTCTAGTGACCTATAGATATATTAAACCTATATCTAAAGTAAGTGGTGTAAGCACCAGCTTACACAGTCTGCAATGGCAGGCCTGTAGTTCCATTTTGCATGGCCTCTCATGGGTGGCATAATACATGCCACCCATGAGAGGCCATGCAAAATGACACTACAGATATATGGGCTGAAGGCCTCTGGGGTACCCATGTCCTGGGTACATGTGTACCATATACTAGGGACTGACTAGGACGCCAGTATCCAATCTGGCGTGTACCTAAGTACATGGCATAATATTTAAGGGAGAAAATAGATAGACTGGGGTCCTGATTAGCAGGATTCCAGTCAGACTAGTCAAAAACAGTGTAACATCAAGCAAAAAGTGGGGGTAACCATAAGAAGTAGATCCCACTTTCCTACACAACCCCCCACCCACAAAGTAAGGAGATGAGACTAACCTTGCCCAGTTGAGTCTTTATGTTCTAAGTAGAAATATCTGGAGAGTCCATCTGCTTTGGCATGGTTACTCCCAGGTCTATGTTCCACTGTATAGTCCATCCCCTGTAGGGAAATGGACCACCTCAAAAGTTTGGGGTGTTCACTCATCATCTGTTTTAGCCATAAGAGGGGCTTATGGTCTGTCTGAACAATGAAGTGAGTGCCAAACAAGTATGGCCTCAGCTTCTTCACAGCCCAAACCTCAGGACACGCTTCCCTCTCAATGGCTGACCAATGTTTCTCTCTGGGGGTCAACCTTCTGCTAACAAAAGCTACTGGTTGATCCTGACCCTCTGCATTAAATTGCGAAAGCACAGTCCCTGCCCCCAATTCAGATGCATCTGTTTAGACAATGAATTGTTTGGAATAGTCAGGACTTTGCAGAATGGGAGCAGTGCACATGGCCTGCTTGAGATCATCAAATGCTTTCTGACTGCTAACAGTCCACTGAACTTTCTTGGGCATTCTCTTTGATGTAAGATCATTCAAGGGAGTCACTATAGACCAATATCCTTCGCAAATCTTGTGTAGTACCCAGTCAGGCCCAAGAAAGCTCTGACCTGAGTCTGGGTAGTGGGAGCAACCCAGTCCATGATGGTCTGGATTTTGCTCTTCAATAGTTGAAACTGGCCTCCACCCACAAGGTGGCCCAGGTACCCAACCTTACTCTGCCCTATCTGGCACTTGGTGGCCTTGATAGTGAGACCTTCTTTCTGCAGAGCCCCCAAAACATTCTTCAGGTGGACCAGGTGGTCCCCCCAGGTGGAGCTAAAGACCGCTATATCATCAAGATATGCTGCACTATAGGCTTCCAGGCCTGTAAGGGCTTTATTCACCAGCCTTTGGAATGTGACAGGTGGATATTTCAAACCAAAGGGCATCACAATAAATTGATAATGCCCACTAGGGGTTGAAAATGCTGTTTGTCATCCTCAGCTAGTCTGATTTGCCAATATCCAGCAGTGAGGTCAAATGTGCTCAAGAACGTGGCTGAGGCCAAAGTGTCAATGAGTTCATCTGCCCAAGGAAAAGGGTGAGCATCAGTCCTAGTGATTTCATTGAGCCCCCTGCAGTCCACATAAAACTTCATTTCTCTCTTACCACCTTGGGTATGAGGTTTGGGTACCAGGACTACTGGACTAGCCCAAGGACTATCTGAGAATTCAATCACTCCCAGTTCCAGCATCTTTTGGACCTCAGTCCTGATGCAATCTCGGACATGGTCAGGTTGCCTGTAAATCTTCGGCCACTTCATCGGCACACCAGGTGGTCTGACTAGGAGCCAAAGAAAACATATGCCTATATTGATTGAGGACCTTCGTGTAATCAATCTGCTGTTGCTCAGTGAGGCTGCCTGCCAAAGCTACACCATCAACTGAGCCATCATCATGGTTCTGTGAGAGGAGGTCAGGGAGTGGGTCAATCTCTTCCTCCTGTCCCTCATCAGTAGCCATGAGCAAGCCCATGTCTGCCCTGTCCACATAGGGTTTGAGCCCGTTTACATGGAGCACCCTATGGGGGCTCCCGGGAGTTCCAAGGTCCACCAAGTAGGTGACCTCTACCTTTGGCTCAAATATAGAATGGGGTTGACTCCACTTGTCCTGGAGGGCTGCTGGGGCCACAGGCTCAAACACTCACTCTTTGTCTTGGCTGATAAACAGGCAGTACAGCCTTTTGGTCATGCCAAACGTTTTGCGATTCTTGACTTGTGTTAGACCTGGCACCTTGGCGTGGGTCTCCCTTCCATTTTTTTGCTGTTGCCTCATGTGTTTTTGCTGGTGTTAGATGCTTTGGGCACTGTGCCACTGCTGTCCAGTGCCACAATGCAAGTGCTCCCTGTTGTAAATTGATGTATGGATTAGTGATTCCATAATTGGCTGGTTTGGTTTACCTGTCAGACCCTAGTACAGTGTACCAGGAGTGCCCAGGGCTGGTAATCCAAATGCTGCTAGTGGGCTTGCAGCACTGGTTGTGCCACCCACAGAAGCAGCCTGTTGTGTGGTACTGCCATGCTGACTGGGCAACTGCACCCACTTGCCAGTCCCTAAAACTTGCCTTTCTTCATATCAGACACCCCTATGGTAGGCCCAAGGGCAGGGTGCATTGTAAGTATAAGGTAGGACATGCCCTGGTGTGTGTGGCATGTCCTAATAGTGAATTAGCCATTTTCGTTTTTCACTATTGCAAGGCTACCTGTTCCCCATAGGCCAGAATGGGCAGTTTGATTATTACATCTTATAATCCTAACTTACTCAGGGAACATGGTAGAAGTTCGAGTTTAGTATGCCTGAACTTGGTACCTCTGTCATTTAAGACCTCTTTAGGGGAACTCAAATTCCCAGGAGGGCCCTGGCCATCACAGGTGTTGTGATGGTTCTATGGGGTATAGCCTCTGGATACCTAGTGGCATGGTCCACCACCACTAGTATGTAACTGTGCCAAGATGCAGTTGGAGGGTTCATGGGACCAACTATGTCAATCCCAACTCTTTCAAAGGGAACCCCCCCCCCCCCCACCACAGGTAGTAATATGAGGGGGGCCTTTGTGGTACCACCTGTCTTACCACTGGCTTGACAGGTGGCACAGGAGCGACAAAACTCCTTGGTGTCCTCTGACATGTGAGGCCAGTGAAAGTAAGGGACAAGCCTGTCCCAAGTCTTACTTTGACCTAGGTGTCCTGCTAAGGGATTGTCATGTGCCAAGGTGAGTAGGAAACCCCTAAACATAAGAGGTATGACCAACCTCCTGGTGGCACCAGATTTGGGGTCTCTATTCTCTGAGTAAAGGAGTCCCTTAACCCAATAGATCCTGTGGGATCCACGGACACTCCCAGCAGCCTCAGCAGTAGCTTGCTGTCTGAGAGGTTCAAGACAGGGGAGGTTTGCTACTCCTGACTCAGATCTGCCCTGGAAGGCCCCCCTGTTCCCAAGAACTCAACCTGATCAGGTTCCAGTTCATCTGGGACAGTTCCTTCACAGGGACTGAGATCATCTCCCTCAAGAGACTGATCCTCTCTCTGAGCCTGGGGGGAAGACACAGCCTTACCCCTCCTGCTCCTTCTCTTGGAAGGCACCTGGTCCATCTTTTCAAAATCCAGGGCCTGTTCAGTAGACATCAGTTTGGCCTGTGACCTGGTCACAGCAAACACATCTGCAGATGCCCAGCATTGCTACATGAGTCCTTAGTTCCACTTCAGCCCAGGCTGAAGTTTCCAATCATTGCCCAACAAGCATTCTACTGGAAGGTCTGAGCTAACCACAACTTTCTTTGGACCAGTTACCACTCCTCAGCTGAAATTAACAACTGTCAAGAAATGATTAGTCCTGACATTGTTAGCATTGGTCACTTGGTACATCTCACCAAGTATGATCTGGTCTGGGTCCACAAGATCGTTTGTCACCATAGTGACAGTTGCTCCTGTGCCCCTATATGCCATTGTCTCTTTACCATTAATCAAAGGCTGTTGCCTGTATTTGCCCAGGTTACTGGGACTGACAAATAAGGTGATAATATCCATGCCACCATCACAGACAAGTACAGCTTGAGCTGGAGTTCTGACTAGGCCAGAACTCATCTCAGAGCCCAAGGTTAACCCTACTATTCCCCTGTTCCCTGTACCACCACTTGAAACTGTACTAGGGGGAGCAGTTGCCTTAGGAGCAGTGGTGGTTGGAGTTGAATCCTTGGCCTTTGGACAATTGGCATCTTTTGTCCAGTGGGTATTTTCTTTACATAAGTACCACCAAGGTTTTATTTTTGCCTTTTCCCTTGTTGGACTGTGACTCACTCCCCCCCCCCCCCCCCACACCCCAGATGCAGGTTTTTGGGGCCCTGATGAAGACTTTCGATCTTTACCCTTGTCCCCACCATTATCATAGGTTTAAGCATCTTGCTTCTTTTGCTCACCACCAATATTCTAGTTTTTCTGTTTCACTATGGTTCTGACCCACTTACCTGCCTTCTTTCCCAATTCTTGGGGAAAAGTCAGATCAGAGTCAACCAGGTATTGATGCAACAACTGATTTTGGAAAATATTAAGGATCTGCTCCCTCATAATCAAATTGTACAATCCTGTAAAATCATTCACTTTTCTGCCAAGCAACCAGCCTTCCAAAGCCTTAATGGCACTGTCCACAAAGTCTACCCAGTCCTGATTCTGTGCCTTCTGGGTGTCTCTGAACTTAATCCTATACTGTTCAGTGGTTAAGCCAAACCCATCAATCAGAGCACTCTTCAGGACTGAATATTTGTCAGCATCCTCTTCTCTAACAGTGAGGAGCTTATCTCTACATTTGTCAGCAAAGAAGAGCCACAAGATAGCTGCCCACTGCTCCTGAGGGACCCTTTGTACTTTACAGGCCCTCTGTAAAGCAGAAATCCATTGATGGATGTCATCCCCAACATTATAGGGAGGGACAATCTTGCTCAGGTTCCTATTATCAAAGAAATGTTCCTTAACTCTAGGGACACTGTTGCTACAACCATGCGACTCTAGTCCCAATCTTTTTCTAGCTCTCTGGACTTCTAGGTACTCTTTATCCAGGGCCAATTGCTGTTGCCTGAACCTAAGCTTAGCTTTCTCAATTTCCAGTAATTGGTACTCCCTGTCAGAAGAGTGGTCCCTCTTGATAGATACAGAGGTCCCTACAGACTGTCCTGAGTGATGTCACTCTGCAAAGGGAGATATAGATCTCCTTGGTAAACTCTGCACTCTTCCAGGAGGGGTAAAGAGGGGTCCATCTTGGCCTTCTTCTTCATCTCCATGAAGATCTGAGTTGTCCAGGTGGGAACCATCATGTTTCTTCTGGCCAGGGTTCGAGTCAAGGTCATAAAAGGTTTCACCACCTGACCATTCTTCATTCCCTGTCCCACCCACTCTATCCTGTTCATATGACCCAGGGGTATTCCTAAGGTCATCTAACAGTAACACCTCAATGAGACGTTGAGACTTGGCACTTCTCCCTGTCTTCAGCTTTCTAGAGGCACACAGGGATTTCAATTCTTGGAATGAAAGCTCACTGTATCTAGAAGGCAGAGAGCCACTGGTGGCTTCTCCTTTAGAAAACATACTAAGTGTGGTGTGTGCACCTACCTAACCTGGTGGGAAACTAAACTCTCTTAGGTTGGAGTAAGGGTGTGCTAGACCCTTCACTTACCCAACCCCAAGTTCAGTGGAACTTACTTATCTAAGCCAGTATTATATGTACCTAGTACTTAGTGGTTATCAGTTATTCAATACAAAGATTTATCTGGTAAAACAATGCAGGCTTGAATCCCAACCGCTGCACACCAAATGTGAGAAGTTGGCCTGGTATATTATGTCCACTAATTAAGGTGGGCACCCTTATGGTGATTTAAGAGGTCAAAGATAACCTTAGAAAGCTTTCCAAGTGGTCGCTGTGGAAAGCAGCCTTCAGTCTTAGTCTTGAAGGAATGTTCAGCAGCGTGTTTTACCAGATGCAGCATTAATTTATTGGTTAAATGAAAGGAGAACCACACAGTAGTCAGAAAAATATGCATTTATTATTATAACACACCTTAAATACCTCACAGAATCTGTTACACGCAGATAAACACAAACCACACAATACTGTAGCACAGAAACAATAGTAAGTAGCACTAATACATAGTGGGCTCCAGGGGGAGACCAAAACATATACTAAAATAGTGGTATAAGAACCATGACTCGGGTCAAGACAATGTCCAGAGAGTGTAAAATCGCTGAGACCCCAAGAAACCACCCTAAGTGAGTAACCAAGGACCCACGGAGGACGGGTGCAGTGTGAGAACACGATCGCGTGCTACGTACAATTCAATGGGGGAATCGCGGTTGCAGTTTTAGTGTTTAAGGGCCCTTCCCAGTGGATTACGAGAAATCCCTTTGGAACATAGAAGGTTGGAGAGCCACCCCACCCGTGGATACCAAAGCACCAGACTTACCTGTCCCTGGGAAGCAGGGTGCATAGGGCTTTAGTGGCGTCGGAAACCACTGTCGTTCTCAATGGGAGTCATCAAAGAAATGCCACTGCTGGAAAGAAGAAAAGTGTCCGGTGGAACGCACAGCTGGATTCTTGAAGGAAGGAACCTAAAAGCAGAGGGGACAGTCTGGGTCACTCAGGAGTGACCAGGAACTCGGTAGACGAATGCCCACCGATGTCGGGTGCTTCAGGTGCAAAGAAGGAGACCTTGACTCTGCAGCCACGGGGACCAGGACATGTCGAGGATGACCAGGAGCCGCATACGAGCTGTCCCGCAAAAGATGTCGAGTGCTGAGGGATCGGTGTCTGGCAGGAGCACCAACAAGCATTGGCAATGGCAACCCATGAAGAAGGTTACGGTCTGGCCCAGCAAGGACCAAAGGACTCACCACAGCAAGTGGAGCCAGGGCAGGCCTGGAGCAACCATGGTAGCCCAAGAAAATCAGGATTGTCCCTCAAATGGACCCACAGGCCAAAGGCACATGAGTCGCAAGGGGACCTTTAGCAGTTTCACAAAACAGTGGCTAACAGGCCACAGAGTGCAAGGAGGCCGAAGTCCTTTATACAAAATGTACGCAGAGGTTGGGGCTATCAATAGCCCAATGCACTTAGTTGGGGAATGCCAACAATCATATGCAATTGCAAAAGTACGCAGTGCACTGGGGTTTGGGTTATGCGGTCCCCACGAGGGATACTGGCCTCAAACTCAGTGAGAGGGCAGCCCGACCTCAATGAACTTAGGAACCCACCTCCTGTGTTGCTTGAGCCTTCAGAGTCTGCAGGAGCTCAGGATCAGTAGACCGGTGAGTTGCATTATGGTGCCTGAAAAGCAGGGGCGTGACGCCGTCACCCCAAAGGAGATACTTTGGATGTCCTTGATGCTTCACAGCTCCTACACGGAGCCTGTATGGTGCACGGGCACAGACAATGTTATGGATGGAGACGGAGACAAATTCATTCCCAGTCGAAGTCCAGCGAAGTCCAGATGGTCAATGGTCAGTGGTTTCTTGTTCAGAATCTTGTCCACGTCGAATCTAGGGTCCTACAGCCAGGTTAGCCCTTTTGTACCCACAGGAGAGGGTTGGATAGATTCAAGGGACCCTCCCAGGGAAGGGTCAGGACAGAGGGGTGGATACTCCCCTGTCCTTTGTACAGTTTCGCACCAGAGCAGGAGCCAACGGTTCCCAGGACTGGTTTGAACTGGACTATGCACAGGGACACCAAGTGTGCCCCAGATGCAGACTTTCAGGCACTTTAGAAGTGCACCCACCCAGCCCTAATACACTAAAACCTGTCTGGGAGGTGCTCACACCTCCCTGTGACAGGATGCCTATTGTCCTGCCATCCCCTGCTTGAGCTTGGCTCAGCAGCAGGAGGGCAGAAATGTGTCTCTGGTCGGCAGCAACCATTTTGTGCTGCCCCGGCGAGAAGGCTGGTACTGGAAAGACCAGTGACCCCACGAAGCTCACTTCAGGTATAATTCCAAGGTGTTTGATACCAAGCACAACATGTTTTGTTTCCGCCGTTTTCGAGATCGCATTTACCGAGGTTATAATGCACCTCTACTTATATGTCTGGCTGTGTCACAGACAACCGGCGAGAATGGTCTCCGAAGGCTGCAGATGGGCTCTGCTCATGCAGGGGCAACCTCTCACATAAAACCCAGCACCTGCCTTCAGGATTGTCAACGCCTGCTATAGAGGTGACTTATACGTTTTAAGTGTAGTGACCTATAGATATAGTAAACCTATATCTAAAGTAAGTGGTGCATGCACCAGCATAGACAGGCTGCAATGGCAGGCCTGTAGTTCCATTTTGCATGGCCTCTCATGGGTGGCATAATACATGCTTCAGCCCATGGGAGGCCTCTGGGTTACCTATGCCCTAAGTACATGGCATAATATTATAGGGAGAAAGCAGATAGACTGTGGTCCTGATTAGCAGGATCCCAGTCAGACTATTCAAAAACAGTGTAACATCAAGCAAAAAGTGGGGGGTAACCATATGAAGCAGATCCTACTTTCCTACACACTTAAACTGTTCTCGCAGTTAGTACCACTTAGAAACACATCCATGCCCTCATTCCTGCATCAAAATCTGTATGGCAATTCCCAAGATTCCTTGATGAATACCCGATCCATCGTTCATATCTGCCCTCGTGGTGGTGTTCTAGGCAATACTGAAACTGGAAAGTTGTGACCGGTAATGTTATATGGTCATGGATTAACTATTCTGTGGATGGTGACTCTGCCACATTAAAAGGTAATTGGTCTAGTTTTTCAATACGAAGCTTTGTTTATTTTGCTCCCGTTTGTGCCATTGTTATCTGCTTCTTAGGTTGTATTCAGAAAATAGGGACGTACTGTTAATAAATCACCAAGGCACATAACCAGCGCGCAATGATTGTAGCGTCCAGCTTAATAACATAATAGAATGTAGTTGAGATTGTCCGTGTTGTAGTATGGACAAATCCTGTTGTAGTATATCTATAGCAGAAGATACAATGTTGCCCAGTGAATAAATCCTGGATGTTAATGTAGTCATACCATTATCGACTACAGCTAATGCTTTCTCTACGTTAATCCTTTCGATTTCACGGAGTCTCTCTGCGGCTTCTTGTTGAGAGATTTTCCAGATTTCATTATAAACAGCATATAAAACGTTTGACGTGGCTTTTGGGGACCTAACAGAAAATCCCATAGATCCACCTCATCTGTGAGTAAGGATAAGTGCTGTTTCATCTGGGACAGTGTCAAGGTTTTTAGCCAATCAAGACACAACTTCCCAACACTGTATGATGTCACCAGCCCCGGATGTTCTCTTTGTACATATCATTGGTCCGGCCTATGGATACTAAACCCTTTGGTTGTACCCTTGAACCTTGATTGACATCTGTTTGTGTCTGTGGGCCAAACTAACTATCCCTTCCAATTGGGGTCTGAAGTATTGTACTGCCTGATGTCATCTATTGTATCCCCTCCACACAATGTAAAATTGATGTGTGAAAGTGTGGGAATTCGAGGTGTGTTCAAATCCTTGTTCTTGGCAACTCCAAGACAGGAAGTCTGTTGCACATCTTCATTCAGAAATATTATCTGCTGTGGAATGACGCACTCTCTAAATTGTGCGTCTGTTTCCTGAACTTGCCATTCCTTTCAACCCCAGACTGAATTTATGTCTATAGTGTCTTTCCATAAGTTGAAACCCTGTTCAGACAGTTGGGGAAAAAAAGGATGCAGAGTAAATCTGTTTGGTGTTAGTTAGCATATTTTTCTGTGCAGTTGTATGCACAACCTTATAGTAATATGAGGTCGGGTCAGAAGTGTTAAACCCTGAAAAATAAGAAAATATCTGTGCAAATATTTTCAAACTACCCTTTGGTGGTGTTGGGCAATGTTCCCATTGGTGGTATGTGAAAACATTACTTGTGATACTGGATTTGTGTAAAAAGTGATGACCATAATGCTGGTAACAGTACATAGTGTTATAGTCTGATGTATCTTCTAACATTTCAATGCTTGAAAATGCAGCGGATTGTTCTAAAACATATTATTTACAGTTTCAAAATCCCAATTGTCGGAAAATGGACTGAATGTAATGATATCATTTAGAGTAATTTTAAATATATATAGTACTTTCAAAAGTTCAGTGGGACCAAATACATCATAATTAACCTTGTCCCAAACTATACCATCAAGAATTGGAACAGCTGTAATGTTCACAAAAGACAGGTCTCTTTGTTCATGATGAGATCACATATGAGATTTCAGGACCAAGTTCACGTTTGAAACTGCAGACATCTCTTGTAGAGGCATATTGATATAGATATCAGTGGTAGGCCGAATTGAAATTTGTCTTTCATTTGTGTTTTGAAGTTCTGTTTCCAGAGGAACAATTTCCATTTCATTGTTGGAAATTCCATTACTTGGTATTGGTGACTCTTCAAATGTTATGAGTCTTTCTGTCTGAACTTCCTGCATGGTAGCGAGAGGAGAGCGTCGGCTACCCAGTAGCCCACGAGGCCAACTATTAAGTATCAGCCACATAGTGTGGTTTGATCAGATCGATGGAGACAAATCTTGTTTCTTTTTTGCCGTCATGAGGCGGAAGAAGGACTGTTCTTGTTCCTTCGACAGCCAAGAGAGGAAATGGCTTTCTGTATAATGGCCCAAATTCTTTTTTGTCCACAATATTTTCTCTGACCAGATCCCTGACTTTTTTGGATCCAGGCAGGTCTTGTAGTGACTGATTTGACTTCCTTAGTGGCGGTGCGTTTTACTTGCAAGTTGCTTTGTAGTGACCGGAATTCATGAAGATCCTGTAAAACAGCCAACTGTTTATTGATGTCAAATGTTTTTTCATCTGCCACTGTGCTTTCACAATCGAGAGCAGTTACCCACATTCTCGTCCCAAATAGGACCTCGTAAGGAGTGACACCTCCTAGGGAATTTCTTGGCATATTGTTAAGGGCTCTTTGCACCCCATATAAGTGATTGACCCAACTACCACCGGAACCTAATACCCTTGCTGTTAAAGATTGCTTTAAGTCTCAGTTGTTCTTCTCCATGACCGAATTTCCCTCGGGATGGTACGGAGAGGAGTACCGCAATATAACACCCAAACCTCCCATAGCCTCCTTGTAAGCCCTAGAGCTAAACGCGGGGCTGCGGTCAGAATGTAATGTGCCAACTGTGTATGTCCCTATAAAGACTTACAAATCTTTTATAACAGTTTGAGCATCAACCCAGCTCTGAGGCCACACCCAGAGGAATCTAGAACATCAATCCACTGCCACCAAGATATACTTGTAAGCCCCATCTGATTGTAGGGGGCGCAGTGGTCCAAATAGACACAAGCGAGTGGTCTGTCTGATATCAATAATGGTATCTGCGCTGGATGTGCTACCGTGAAACCCTTCTTCTGCTGACAGATGTCACACTTTAGGACAAAATTCTTTGTCTGTTTAGTTAATCCTGGCCACCAATAGCGCTGTTTCAGTAAAGAAAATGTTGTCCTAACTCCTGCATGTGCAGAACCCTAGACCCTCGTGTGCAGCTAGAATTAAACCTAATATCCGATCCATGTTTGGTGCTACTCTATGCCCCACTCCAGGAATCTGAGCATACAGAATATTTTTTGCATCTAACTTGTAGGAGTACTTAAGTGGAAAACCTTTCGGTAAGACTGTGTTGTTTTTACGTGAAGCAATGACAGCTTCCATTATCCGTCCGTCTATTCTTGTTTTAGAATGAGTGATTGCAACTATGGCAGTAGTTCGTACTGCCCCCTTTGCGGCTTCATTGGCCAATGAATTCCCTTCAACGTGAACGCCATCACGTTGTTGACTCAGCGTGTGTATCACGTGATCTCTTGGTAGTTCGTCTTTCAACTCCGCTACCTGCTCCAATATCATTTTATGCTTAATTGTGCCACCTTTTGAGTCTTTAAACCCATTTTGACCCTAGTAATAAAGATACTCATTGTATGACTGGACACAATAAAAAGAATCGCACACAATCAGTGTGGGGAATTCCCCATCCGTATTTATTAGTGCCAGTAACAGGGCTTTTAATTCTGCCAGCTGTGCAGTGCGGTCTCCTAGAGACTGTCTTTGTACTGCTAGGATGGAACTTGCCCTCCTTAATACGACCCTTTACAATCCCACACGTGGCGCTGTATTGCTGTTTACTTCCTACGGCCGGCTGAGCAGATCCGTCAGTGTAAATAATGTATTCATACTGATCTAGAGACATTATTTAATTCGGGAGAGGATATTCTTGTTCATATTGCAGAAATTCTTGTGTTTTAAGTGTAGAGTCATAGCTGTATTCTACATCTGTTGCAGTGAGAGAATTAGCCCATTGTATCCATCTTGGATGTAAAGCTTTAGCATTCGGAATGCTTGATTTTGTAACAACCTCTAGGGCTGGTACCAGAGTCATAACAATTATTTGTTTCCCCTGAGCCAGTGCTTTTTCTCTCACTACAGCAGTCTGTATTGCTGTCAGTATTTTTTTCTGTAGAAGCAAAATGCATTTCTGCATTTGTGTACAGGAGTGATTTATATGCTATGGGTACTGTTTCGCCTTCATTGAACGTTAGGTAAGTGTACCCAGATTGACCCGCTATAACACAGATTACCAGATTTGAAAATCAGGTCTTATTAGGTCGTAGAAAGGTTTCACTTTTTCTGCGTAATCTAAAATGTATGTTCTGTCAAATTGTAAGAATCCCAATATGGATTGTAAGTTCTTCAGCGATTTAGGAGGTTGGAGCAGCGCACACTTTTCTAAAAAGCTAGCTGCCATGCTTTTCTCTTTACTTGATAACTCATTTCCAAAAATAGGACATTGAGGTGTTTTTTTTGTTGAATTTGTAGCACTGAGAGACGAAGCCCAAAATTAGGTTGCTCACCCTGGTCAAGTGATCCTTTAAATCCTCATCCGTCACATAAATATCATCTACATAGGACAATGCCTCTTCATCCAATTCTGAAGTAACTCTGTTACCCTAGCGGAGAACAACCCAGGGCTATTCTTATACCCTTGGGGGAGTCGACAGAATTGACGTTGAGAACCAAGCGCTGAGAATGCTGTCAAATACCTGCTCTCAGGCACCATATTTTGGTAGAAAAGTCCATTTGAGCTATCTAATGTTGTTGTTTTTTTCCACAAAATGTTATTCATTAATGCAGCACTATGTGCATTCTGTACTGCAAATGTTTTAGTGCATGTGTTCAGATGTCTGTAGTCTAAAACTAGACTGTATGAATTATCGGGTTTCATTACGGGAAACAAAGGATTATTCATGGAGGAGGTGTAAGTTTCAGTTGCACCCTGGTATTCAATTTGATCTAAGATCTCCCTGACCTGTTTTTTGCTTCTTGTTCTATTTCGTACTGTCTTTATGGAGTTGGAGTAGTTTTTACTGGGATTGAATGGTGAGGTGACTCAGCATCCCACCCAACATGGTTGCGATATAATGCGATATAATGCTGGAGCAAGTGCTACCACCCACTCCTGCGCGAATGTATGTTTTAAGTATATTGGAACGAGGTCGGAAAAAGCCTTTCAAATTACCGTTTCTCCCTTTGGGCAGTCCATAACAATTTCAGGCGGCCAATCTTTTTCAGCTAAAAGGATGTTATAGCCGTAAGTCAGGTTCTCCCAAAAGAGACCTTTAATTTTTTGGGGTTTGTCCCCCTCCATTTGGAGTATTATTTCCTGTGACCTATTGGGGACACTTACCCTTGTATCAGGTGTCTCCACCATGATATTTTCATTCAACTCCGCTGTCACCAGAAATTCAGGTTCTGGCCAGCTATTGTTATTTCTACTGTGCTGTCTAGCGTCGTCAGAGCCCATTCCCCGTTCATAAGTTGAATCCTCAGAATTCTGGGCATGTCTAACTTTAAGACCTGCTACTTTATTTTTTTTAATTGAGGTTTTGATTTTGGCTTCTCTTCTTTTTTGGAAGTATACTGTGAAGTGCATTGCGTGTCTCTGGACTTTGTACGCTCTTCTTGTCTGTGTTCTGACCGTCTTTCCCTCTTGGAGTTTTTTGATGAATCCTGAAAGGAATGAGAGGAACGTGTATCAGTATCCTGATACTTGTCAGGTTTTTTAATGTTATGTCGATTCCTAAGATTGTAACTCCTTTCGGAGGGCTGCTGTTGAGGAGACCCACCCCTGGATTGTGATCTATTCTCTCTATTCTTTTTTTAAAAAATTATTATCCGATTTCTCTTCTTTTTTCAGGACCACCCATGAGTTGATGTTTTGTTGCTCCAGCTCCCAAACAATCTCTACCTAATTCAGCATAGATATCTTCAATAATTTTAGGTAATTCACTCCTGGTAGTTCGCTCCCCCTCCGAACAGCTCCGCCTGTGTGCCCCTGCTGCCGCTGCTAAGAACTCGCCCGTAAGTGTGCTTCCTCCATTTCTGTGCCCTGTTGTTTTGCTTCTGTGCCACTGTTTTCCCCCTCTTTTGTGCTCTGTTTTTTACCTTCTGTGCCCTGCATTCCCTCTCATTTGTGCCCCGTTTTTTGCCTTCTGTGCCACTGTTTTCCCCCTTTTGTGCCCCGTTTTTTGCCTTCTGCGCCCCGCATTCCCTCTCATTTGTGCCCCGTTTTTTGCCATCTGTACCACTATTTTCCCTCTCATTTGTGCCCCGTTTTTTGCCTTCTGTATCAATGTTTTCCCTCTAATTTGTGCTTCGTTTTTTGCCTTCTGTACCACTGTTTTCCCC
The DNA here is from genome assembly GCF_964204655.1 of Triturus cristatus. NCBI lineage: Eukaryota > Metazoa > Chordata > Amphibia > Caudata > Salamandridae > Triturus > Triturus cristatus. The sequence goes on from NC_140582.1 coordinate 928,795,856, forward strand.
CTCTTTTGTGCCATGATTTTTGTCTTCTGTGCCACTGTTTTCCCCCCTTTGGTGCCCCATTTTTTGCCTTCTGTGCCCTGCATTCCCTCTCCTTTTTGCCCTGTTTTTTGCCTTCTGTGCCACTGTTTTCCCTCTTTTTTTGTGTCCCGTTTTGCTTTCTGTGCCCTCATCTCCCCCGCCGCTGTGCAGCCTGCGGCCCCGCCCACCTGACTGCCCACTGCCTATTCGCTGCTCCCGCCTCCCGCCTCCCAGCTGCTCCTCCCTCCCACCTCCCCATATATGCCAGACACCGCCCAGCCGTGCCGCTGGCACGCAGAAGGCAAGCCCGTCTGCGCCCATCCGCGCCTGGACCGCTCCCAGCGCCAGGAGCCCTGGCCCCCGCACACACCACGATGCCCGCCTCCGCTACGACTCCAGCACCCTCCACGCACTCAACGCCGGACGAACACGCACCTGCTGCCTGGCTGTCCTGAAGCGCACCCAAGGACCCTTCTCCTGCCGGAACTGCAGCTTCACCAGCATCCGGCCCGCCAATCCGCCCAACATGGCAACCAACTTCCTCAGATGTATCCTGCTCAACACCCGCTCCGCCCGCAAACACGCCATCGAACTCTGGGATCTCCTCGACTCCACCTCCACAGACATCACCTTCCTGACAGAGACCTGGCTGACCCCCTCCTCGGCACCCGACATCGCCATAGCCATCCCGGAAGGCTACAAGATCACCCGCAAGGACCGCACCAACGGAACAGGAGGAGGAATCGCCATCGTCCACAGAAACACTCTCAAAATCTCAACACACGCTGACGACACCCTCAGCACCGCCGAACACCTGCACTTCCAGATCCACACCGACCCCAACACCACCCTCAGAGGCACCCTCATCTACAGACCCCCCGGACTCTGACTGCAGTTCAGCGACTCCATCACTGACCTCGTCAGCACACACGCCCTCGCCTCCACGGACTACATTCTCCTCGGGGACCTGAACTTCTACCTCGAGAACAACAATGACCCCAACTCCTCCACCCTGATCGGCAACCTCGGACTCAGACAACTCGTCACAGCACCCACACACTCTGCTGGCCACACGCTTGACCCCATCTTCTAAGCGAGCACCCACGTCTTCTTCGACCGCACCACCGAACTCCACTGGACTGAACCCGCTGCATCCACTTCACCTTCCGGAAACCCAGCACACACCACCACACCCAGCAGATGCCTTGCCGCAGCTGGGGCAAGATCACCGAGGACCAGCTAACCGCCGCCCTTGCCCAGAGCCCACCCACAGACCCAACTGACCCTGACGCCGCAGCCCGCAGCCTCAAACAATGGATCAACGACTGCGCCAACACCCTCGCCCCGCTCAAGAAACCCCCCAACACCCACACCAGCAAGAGAGCCAGCTGGTTCACCGAAGACCTCCAGGCCTACTAGAAAAAAACTGGACACGTGAAAGAACACTGGAAAGTTACACAGCCCACAGGAACGCCACCCGCCGACATCACCAACTCATTAGATCCGCCAAAAGGTCCGCCTTCAGAGACCGCCTCGACAACAACGCACACAACAGCAAAGAGCTCTTCAGCATCATGAAGGAACTCTCCAACCCCAGCTCCAACACCAACGACATCCCACCGTCACAAGAACTGTGCGACTCGCTGGCCACCTTCTTCCATCGCAAGATCGCAGACATCCAAGACAGCTTTGATACCGTCACCACCCTGACAACAGCCGACACCCCCGCTCCCACGACCACCACTCGCACCAACCGCCTGCTCGCCTAGACCAACACCAACGACGATGACACCATCAAGATCTTGAGCACCTTCCAGTCCGGATCCCCGGAAGACCCCTGCCCACACCACATTTTCAACAAAGCCAGTAGGACCATCGCACCCCACCTTCGGAAAACCATAAACATCTCCTTCGAGACAGCGACCTTCCTGGAGAGCTGAAAGCATGCAGAGATCAACGCCTTACTAAAGAAACCCAAGGCAGACCCCAAGGACCTCAAGAACTTCCGACCCATCTCCCTGCTCCCGTTCCCGGTGGAGGTCATCGAAAAGTCAGTCAACAAACAACTGACCAGCTTCCTCGAAGAGAACAACATCCTGGACCCAATCCAGTCAGGGTTCCGCAGCAACCACAGCACCGAAACTGCCCTTATCGCTGCCACCGATGACATCAGGATCATGCTCGAAATCGGAGAAACCGCGGCCCTGATCCTCCTGGACCTGTCAGCCGCCTTCGACACAGTCTGCCACCACACACTAAGAGCACGCCTCCACGACGCCGGAATCCAAGAGAAGGCCCTGGACTGGACCACCTCCTTCCTCTCCGGAAGAACCCAGAGCGTCCGCCTGCCCCCCTCCTGCTGCAAAGCCACCGAGATCATCTGCGGCGTACCTCTGTCAGGGACACACGCAGCCCCCTCTCAAAAACACAGGGTCTTTTCCGTTCAGGGCTGTAAGACCTAGAGACTACATCTCCCATGATCACTAGCGCCTCCGGCATGCGCGCGCAAACGCGGAAAGCTTCAAAGAGCACATCCGCGTTGGTGGCGTTGCCGATTATTCTGTTAGCAGAGAAGACGCAGCGTGTTTCGGTTGCAGTCTTCTTCCTTCGTCTGAACCCGCAACTAGTCCTTGGAATTTGGTAACCGTACGGAACTGGGGCTCCGGTTGTTTGGTTCTTGGTCCCTATTCTGCAGCAGCCTGGTGGCAGCGGGCGACGCGTGCAGAACTGGTGTTTCTCTCCCTCCGGTTGTGGTATCGGTAAGGGTGCTGTGCACCGCCTTGTGTTAACCATTTACCACCGTTAGGGTTAACACCCTTCTAGCGAACCTTGGATACGCCTAGCAATAACTGAACTAAGCAAGGCTTTGAGTGGAATACTCGCACCAGGTGTTCCTCCTCGTTGGAGGGCCACACGTTTGTAGGCTATTGCGAGTTGCAGGCATACCGGTGTCGGAACCCCATTCCTTCCACGAACATTTAGCAATTGTGGTACCAGTAACAAGACCGTGTGTCGTTAACACGGAACTTTGGTCACGTGTATTCTACACACAGGAGTGTGGAATTATATTATTGGATTGAGTTATTATATTACCATGCACATGAACTGTCCTGATTGTGTTTTCTTAACAGGGGTATGTGGTTGACAGGTGAAGGGCTCATACTACCCCTGTGATGCAGAACGTCTATAACACATGGGCATGTTGGGGATTGGAACAGCCAATTAGCGAATACTCTAAAGGGTTGTAGCGGAGTATAATCCATCCTGTGCTCTCTCTCTTATAGTGGGACCTCACTGTTAATACTTGAACAAACCTAGTCCTCCGGACCCTTGAGCTGAGGGTGAAAGACTGAAGGCCTCAGTTGACGAACGTTGTACTTCATTATTTTCTTTTACAGGTAGTGTGGATAGTGAGGGAACTGCACGCACATACGACCTAGTAGAGGAGAGAGGGGGGGTGGAGGATCAGTGTTTCACGTACTGTTCTTATATCATTTCAGATCTCCTTCCCCGCTGTTCCCTCCCTTTCCTTCCCTCACTCGACCACTTCAATAATCTGCGCTGTAATAGCCATCAGATTTGAAGCTGTCGAGGGGTGGACCATAACGAGCATCGTTCCGATCCTGAGGAGCTGAGGAACCCGACAACCTCAAGGCTCATCTCTCAGCCCAACGTTATTCAACGTCTACATGGCACCACTCGCCCGACTGCACGACCTAAACATCATGTCCTATGCCGACGACACCCAGCTGATCCTCTCGCTCACCAAAGACCGCCAAACCTCCAAAACCAACCTCCACGAAGGAATGAAGGCCGTCGCCGACTGGATGAGGAACAGCCGACTGAAGCTGAACTCGGACAAGACTGAGGTCCTAATCCTCGGCTCCACCCCCTGACCTGGGACGACTCCTGGTCGCCGACGGCACTAGGAGCACCCCCTACACCCACCAACCATGCACAAAACCTAGGGGGTCATCCTCGACTCCACACTCTCCATGACAAAGCAGGTCAATGCCGTCTCCTCCTCCTGCTTCAACACCCTCCGCATGCTTTGCAGGATCTTCAAGTGAATCTCCACCGAAACTAGAAGGACGGTCACCCAGGCCCTCGTCAGAAGCAGACTGGACTACGGCAACGCACTCTACGCAGGAGCCCCGGACAAACTCCGGAAACGACTCCAACGCATCCAGAATGCCTCTGCTCGCCTGATCCTGGACATCCCCCGCCGCAGCCACATCACACCCCACCTGAAAGACCTGCACAAGGGGATAACCTTCAAGCTCCTCACCCACACACACAAGGCACTCCACAACAGCGGACCTCAACAGACGACTCAGCCTCTACACCCCCGCCCGCCAGCTCCGCTCCGCAGACCATGCCCTCGCTATCATCCCCTGCATCCGAAGAGTGACCGCCGGCAGCAGATCATTCTCCCACCTTGCTGCCAAGACGTGGAACCAGACCGAAGACCTTCTATCCTTCAGGAGACTCATAAGACCTGGCTCTTCGAACAATAGCAGCATTCCCCCCCCAGCACCTTGAGACCCTCACGGGTATGCAGTGTGCTTTACAAATGCTATGATTGATTGATTGAATGGTTCCTGTTGTAAAGGAGTGAAATCCCTCAGGCGTTGGCTTATTGCCACTGCTGCCTCCCCATTTATGTTTGGTGATATAATAGCTGATACCTTTAGGGCAAAATTACCTAATAATTTCATCACTACGTTCAGAGCAGGTTATGCTCCATACTCATTCTGTATTTGTCTTAATACAGCTGGTATTACTTCTAATGAAGGGATGCCATGAGTTCTGGTATATATGGCAGCAAAAACTGTACCTCAAGAGGTACAATCCTCTATCTGGGGAGCTATCCACATTGGCAAGCTGATTGTTAGCATTCTGTGTTTTTCTTTAGGGCTAGTGTGTGGAAATACTGCCTCTAGCTGTGTTATTTTTTGAGCTATCCAGAATGTCATTTGCTCACGTCAAGTGGGCATTTTACCCATAACTGCGTGTAGCGTTTTTGGTGTTATTTTAGTTGTAGATTCCTGAATTTGTTCTGCTTGTATAGCCTTTGCTGGCTGAAGTTTGAGTGTTCTCATCACGAACTGTGTCAGGTTTCTGTAAAGTTTTATTATTTCTTTATGAAGTGGACGTAAGTCTGCTACTGGCATTATGTCAATGTCTGGATGTGGTATGTATGCAGCTAGGACTGGCCATGGTGCTCCATCTCTTCCGAGCGGACCTAGTATAACTTTTTCTTTTGTGTGTAGGAGGGCGCCTTTAAACCAATTTATGTGCTCCTGGTCGGTGAGCAGAACTTCAGTGTCCTCACACGGACAATATTCATTTGGTGTTTCATCTTCAGTGTAAAAATGAAATGAATTTGATTGTGCATCTGCTTGTGGGAATTTAACCCATGAATAGAATACCTCTGTTCTATATGATTTGTGTGCCTCAATCACGAATGTTACTGTCCCACCCCTAGATGTGACTCCATAGTCTGCTAGTTTTAAAGTAAGTGCAGTTCTGACATTTTCTGAAATGTTGATTTCCCCTTCCTGTTCTTCCTGACTAGCTGGAGCACGTTGTGCTGGCAAGCTGGCGTCTTCATCAGCCATTATTTTGAAGAAGAAAAAAGTTTCAAGGAAACTGAGATAAGGTTTTATGCACAATAGGAACTGTTTGTCCTTCAAGCTTGATAAACCTACACCCAATACATAGGATATACCTATTCAGCTGTGGTGGATAGTTCCCTTCCCACTCCAGACATCTCTGAGGAAATGTTAGTAGGGGTCTCTGAGAATAGCACGACTGAACTACTCAGATTTGACTTTTAAATAAGTACCAAGCCAACGTTGGGTGCCATATTGTGTAGTTTCTATAAACCTATATAGGATCTGCTTGTTTAGACAACATAGACTGTGGGATTGGTGTTCAGACTGATTCCAGACACCCCCACCGAGTATGTTCGCCTGTATACCAGCTAGCTCACAGTGCAACTAAGACCCCTCTTACCAAGGAGATAATAGTTCTTGGCAACTATCAAACATGACAACTCTGTCCCATCAGGGATCATGGAAACAGTACAGTACTTTTCACTCAGTCACTTGTGCTCACTTTGTCTCAGAGAGATACACAGAATGAAACGGTGGGGACGTTTTCAATAAGTATTTATTGAACCATCGTCATTCTAGTGAAAAATAGGTGTGCTGAAACAACCATTAGACAGAAACAGATATAAATGATTATAAGCACCAACAGAGTAAAAGGATGATAGATTTCTACCATAGTGCTAAAACGATGAATACAGGCAAGTATAAAAATACATGACAGTAAAATGCTTACTACTACGATGCAACCCTAACTAGATGTACCTAAGTGTACCTAGCATGTACGTAGGTGTAGAGCCAAGAATCCCTCTAGGATAAAGCCAACCTCATTACCGGAAGTGAGAGACTGTGGGACCCCGTCTTGGTCTCAAAGTGGACACCCTGCAAGGGATGTCAGGCCACTGCAAGCTGGAGTGTCTGTGTTCAGGAACCTCAGCGTCTCGCGTCAGTGTGTAAGCTTGGAAGTCCTTTTTCTCCGCTGCCTAACCCAGCAAGATATGGTGTTTATATACCCAAAGTGTTACCCTCATGGGTTTTACCTTGCTGTGTCATGTCAGACTTAGGATGATGGAAGTAACGACACTTACACATAGTTTTTATGCAGGAGATGGTAGTCCTGCTGCGTTTCTAAGAATCCTCATGCATAATGGATGATGCTAATATTCAGGGAAAACCCTAGGTCCTGTAAGCAGTACCGTAACTAGTTAAAAGAGGGATAACACTTCTTTCAACCCCAGGCAAAGTGTTCAACAGAGTCCTCCTGAGCAGAATGAAAGAACAAGTTGATGCTCAAGTGCAAAACTAGCAAGCTGGCTTCCACAAAGATAGATCCTACACAGACCAGATTCCAACACTGCATATTTTTATTAAACAGTCGATGGAATGGAACTCCCCCCTCTATGTCAGTGTCATTGACTATAGGAAGGCATCCAACAGCATGGATAGAGAGACCTTTTGGAAACTCCTATTCCACTACGGTGTCCCTGATAAATTAATAAGAATCATCAGGAACTCTTACGATGGAATGACCTGCTAAATGTCCATGGAGGACAGCTCATGGAAGCCTTCCAAGTGGGAACTGGAGGCCGCCAGGGGTGTTTACTCTCGTCTTTTTTCTTCTACTGGCCATAAACTGGATCTTGAAGACATCCATAACAAGGAGAAGAAACGGGGTCCAGTGGACACCTTGGATGCAGCTCGACGACCTGGACTTTGCAGACAACCTGGCCCTACTCTCATATCCATCTGCAGATGCAAGAGAAGACTTAGTGTGGCAGCCACATCAGCACAATTTGACCTCAACATCCACAGGGGAAAAACCAAAATCCTGAAGGCTAACACGGCCAGCACAACTGCAGTTACTCTTGCAGCCGATACACTGGAAGAGAGTGAGGCCTTCACCTACCTGGGCAGTATCATATACAAACAGGGCGACACAGACACCAACATCAAGGCAAGAATTGACAAAGTAAGGACTGCCTTCATTCAGCTAAAGAAGATCTGGTGCTCCATGGACCTAACACATCAAACCAAGATCAAGCTTTTTAACACCAACATAAAATGTGTTCTGTATGAAGCAGAAACCTGGTCAACAGTGCCCACCACTCACAAAGTTCAGACCTCCAAATCCACTGGCCAAACACTATCAGCAACAATGACCTATGGCAGCAGACTTTCCAATTGCCTGCTCATTCAGAAATCATGAAGAGACGCTGGAGCTGGGTAGATCACACCCCCCCGCAATCCCGCGTCAGACCACCAGGCAAGACCTGACCTGGAACCCTCAAGAGAAAAGGAAAAGAAGAAGGCCAAGAAACACCTGGCTCCAAGGCCACGAGGTTGACTGCAAGGAGATGGTTTACACTTGAAATCAGATTGAAAGAAAAGCACAGGACAGAGGTGGCTGAAGAGACCTGGTTAATGGCCTATACCCTAGGAGAGGTAGTAGGCATGAGTAAGGAGAGACCAAAGTTTGTACTGTATGGTGCAGTGTTATGGTATTTTTTTGGTATGTGTATAGCATTTTCCTATCACAATGAACATAGGCTAGAGGATTCAAGAGATAGAGAAGGAATTTATGAAGTGTTATTTAAATGCTGTAACTGACATTCCCAGGCGGCAACTCTTAAGATTTTATGTCACCTTGCTTTATAGCTGCCAAGTTTCCCAGGTCCATGCATGATGTCCTGCTCCATTCCAAGTATTTCCCTTTGAATTCTGGAATGTGTAGTCTTGTTTTATAATGGAGCAAACAAGCGACAAAATTCTTAGAAAAAAATTGGACTGGAGCAACGCGACATGAATGAAACTGGGAAACTTGGCAGGGTTGTTGCTTGGTCACTTTACTTTGGTTCAATTTACCCCATTCTCCCAATGTACCCCATTCAGTCTAGGAAGCATTACATTAAGCATGTTATGCATACTCAAATGACTGCAGTTATATAATTGAATGTCATCCTCATTTTATTTACCCTTATTCATTTGTCAGATTCACAACTATTTTGATTGTTGTATTGACAAGAAAGTATGTATATGGATGAAAGATCTGAAGGTTTATCAGTTGCCGAATGTGTGCTGTACACTTGCCTGAAACCTCACAGAACTAGTTTCCTTGTGTGGTCACCTGTGATGTGCAGATTGTGTTTCTGTAGGGCCTGGGCACACACTGATAAAGATTAGTGTTTTGAAAATAATGAGGACTCTAGGACTGAATAAAATGTCATGTTGGCATGTTAAAAATATGCACTCATCATCAAAATAAACAGCAAAGAAAAAAAACATAAATGTGCCCTCACATTTACAATACTGTCTGGGCTTTCCCCAAAGTGAGTGTTCTTGTGGAATTTTGTGCTCATACATGCATGTGTGCTTATGTCTTTGTGTATGCAAGCGAGTAATCCTACTAGTCTGCCTTTCTACTTCTTTGTGACTGTGTGTGTGTGTGTGTGTGTGTCTGTATGCACATATTGGATCTCAGCGGCTTGCTACATAAAGTTTGCTATTCAAGCCACAGTGCTGTCAATTTCTGGCATAACAGTGGTTCTGGCGTTAGATGGCCATGCTAGGCATTGTGCGAGATTCTTTCATATTATTTTGCCCATCTAAGACATAGTAATAGATATCCACGGTATATTAGTGGCCTCAGTAGGCATAATGGTATGGAGAAAATGGTATATCATCAGCATACTTGCTTTACTTGGCAGAATAATGTATTATTCCTAAATTGTATGCTGTTTATTGAAAGAAGCCAGAAGTATGGGACATTTTGTATTTGAGAAATAAACATAATTATTGTGACCTTGAGCAAAGAGTAAAACTTATTCCAGAAAAACAAAGCAACAGGCCTGGCGGGTATATTTACTATGTTGTCTCCCATCTCCCAGATTGCCAAATCCTGATAAAGTCAAAATCATACTTTATTCTCCCAAATAACCCCACCCTACAAACTCCCCTAGTCTGTGAAAACTTCCAATATTATTTCAATTATTAGTGGCAAGACAAGCAAAATATTTTTACTCAAATTTGAATGATATATGTTAACAAAAACACAAACCACAATTTTTGTTTGTGACATTATCAGAGGAGCAGTGTACTATATATACAATTCAGTGTCACCTTTTGTTGCAAAGCTTAATCCTGTCCCATTTTATTTTGCAGGTTTGCTTTCCATGTAGCATCCCCATCACAAGCATGTTACCGCAGAGGAGGCTTTTTGAGACATAGAAGGGATTTGTGGCGAGTTAAATTCACAGGTTGGGTTGAGAAGGGGCCAAACCTTAATTTCATTCATATATGAATGTAGACTGTCCAAGTACAAACCAGGATTCTGCACAGCAGAGAGGGGAACTCATTCTTGGAATGATAAATGCAAAATACATGTCCATCCGTAAAAATCCAGTACTGGCTGAAGGTGTCTCACGTAACATGGAGCCAGATGGCAGTGATAGGTGCTCTTGGCTACCATAAATGAGTAGACAACATATTATTGGAAAACATATTTTGTAGGAGCCAGATAATGAGGCTCCTCTATCCATGTTTTCTCATTGTCTCTCTTTTAATGCAATCTGTGCACTTAAAAGTATGAAACTGAATAACAACTCAAAACAACTGTATGGTCTCCAGAGGCACAGCCAAATGCAATAGCCATCTTTCCTTCAAATAAGACTAGTCAGATTGATTAAATCATAGCACGTCGACAGCTTTATAACCTCTGTGATTTAATTCAAGCAACCCAACTCATATATATTTATATTATTACCTACTGGCTGTCACCAGTAGATAGTTATATTTAGGACCTAGTGTCCATAGGAAAATCATTTTTTGTTTTACTAATTACTTTGGCGCTGTTTGATGAATCTTCATGACATTTTCAAAATAAGTTTGTCAGTCACTTCAGCTGCTGTCTGGAAAGTTTTGGGGTGATTAGTCAAGCTGGGGCAGAGAAAAAAGGTGGGGGTTTCAAAACACATTTTTCTCCATGCAATTTCCCATTGGGATTTTAGATATGCCTAATGAAATTACACCAAATTTGACAGAAAGCTAGATCTGGGTCCAGAAAAAGTGATTTTTGTAATTTGGTGTAAATCTTTTCAGTAGTTGTGGTTGTCTAGCCGCAACCAGAGAGCAAAGTTGCTGCTGTCTTTTTGTGAATCTGGACACGATTACTGGGGGGAAGAATAAAGAAGAAACAGGATATAAGGGGTCAGGATAGAGGTATCCAGCCTAAATGGAACTGACTGAGGGGTCTGTGAGGGACCCCTCATTGGGAAGACATTGTAGAGAAAAAAAATTGCGTGAGGATCTGCAGGTCCACTGTGGGACTCAGCACGGCCCCCCCATGTGAATCTGTAGATCCCGATCCCCAATTAAAATAACACATACACCCAGTCAGACCCACTCATACACTCTCTCATACCCCCACACAACTACTCACACACCCACTCAATCATCCAAACACACACTCATACAGATACATCTACTCAGACCCATAGACCCACTCAGACCCACACAGGCACCATCACCCCCCACATACACAGCATACAGTCACTTGAATACCCACTCACAGACCCACACTGCCACTCACACACCCACTCCCAGACCGATACAGTAAAATCACTGACACACCCACTCACTTGCCCCTACAGCTACTCACACACCACTCATGAGACCCACACCGCCACTTAAGCACCCACCCATCACACATTCACACAGCCACACAACCACTCATCCTCCTATTCAGTAACCCAGAAGACTACTCACACACTCCCCTGTGTGACTCTGTGGTGGATCCGCAGACCCAGACCCCAATTTAAAAAACACACACACCAACTCACCGACCCACTCACACAGTCTCTCACACCCCACACAACTACCCACAAACCCACTAATACATCCATACACCCTCTTGAACACACTCACACACCCATAGTCACTGATGCATCCACTCAGAGATCCAGAGAACCACTTACCGACCCACACAGATACTTACTCACATACCCATACAGTAAAATCATTGACACATCCATTCACCACTCTGAGACACTCACAGCCACTTATACACCCACTCATACGCCCACCCATCACACTCTCATGAACCCACTTACACACCCACAGAAACACTCACACGCATACAGACACTCACACACCAACCCCCATGTGAATCTGCAGTGGTTCCACTGATCCAGATCCCAATTAAAAAACCCATACACCCACTCACACACCCATACAATCACTCACACACCCATACGGTCACAATTACATACACTCAGACCTAGAGAACCACTCACACACCCACACAGGCGCTCACACACCCACTCAGGCACTCACACACCAACTCACATAGCCACATACACACCCATGCAACCACTTACACACCCTCACAGTCCGACACAGCCACTTACCCACTCACATACCCATACAGCCACTGATACACCCACCCATCACACAACCACTCACACACCCACTCAGAGACCCTAAAAAGCACTCACACACCCACTCGCACACCCAAACAGATACAAACCACCCCAGTGTGAATCTGCAGTGGATCCACAGATCCAGACCTCAATTAAAAAACGCATACACCCACTCAGACCCACTCTCATACTCTGCCACACACCCTTTTACACATTTATGCACCCACTCACACACCCATACAGTCACTCACACATCCACTCAGAGAGCCACTCACACACCCACTCAGACCCACAGAGGCACTCCTACACCCATAAAGCCACTTACACAACCACTCACACACCCACACAGCAAAACCTCTCACACACCCACACACATACCACTCAGAGACCCACCCAGCCACTTACATACCCACTCTCACATGCCTATTTATACAGCCACTAATATAGCCACTCACACACTCAGCCACTAACACACCCACTCAGAGTCCCTTACAAACAACTACTCACATACCATTACTTCCAATTACACACCTATTTACAGATCCAGAAAACCACTCAGACACCCATACAGGCACTAGATAGCTAATCACACACCCACACAGTCACTCTCACACCCAGTTACACACCCACTCACACACCCATATGGCCCTTCACACACCCACACAGTTACTTACACGGCTACTCACACACAGGCAGTGATACACTTTTATAAATGTTAATAAGATATGTTTATATTAAACGTGTTGTTGTTTTGTATTGAATGTGTGCTTTTGGTTGGTAAAGGATGTGTGGATCCTTCATTGATCCGGCAGTAACATAGCCAGCAGACCCCTTATTTGTCAGAGGATCCACGGGTTGTAATCTTTTAAGTTGCTGAGGAATACCCTGTTGCCTATGTCTGTGAAATGGGCTCAGTCTTTTCGATATATATTCCATCCAGGTCGAATTGTAAGTTGTTATGGTATATATATATATATATATATATATATATATATATATATATATATATATATATATATATATATGTTGTGGTCTCGGAGAAATGCAGAAACCGTTTTATTGACATGTTTCCTGGTTTTCTCTATCTGCGGACAAAATTGGGTTGACCACTGCCACTTCTATCTTTGGCAAGTGTTAGAGAACACCAAGGCAGTATGTGGGAAAAGTGACCTCAATTTAGCAAATAAATCCTTCATTAGAATTTCCAGTCCTAGCCCAGTAATTGGGCATGGGTCAGTTCCACCACAGGGCACAATCATGAGGTCTGCATGTTGGCAATCCCCAATGCTTTCAACCAGAGGCAGCAGTTGATGCCACTTTAATCCTCTCTGGCCAACCCAAGTGATGCACCCATAATCCAGACTCTGACCATTTTGGAGACAAGCAGGAGTAGCACACACGAAAAGGCTGCAGCAGAATGCAAAAAGAACTATTGATGGACAGAATGCAGAACAATGTCATACATTCACCCCAGTACAGAGATCTGGGCCTAAATCCTTCGTTTTTTTGCTCACCATGCCATTCCAGTTTGGACCCAGCCATATGCAAATCAGTCTTGACCCTGTGCCCAATGGGAACAGACCAGCCCGAACTGCCAGGCCAGGTCCTCCCTGGACTGGAAACAAGCATCCTAGGACCGGTTTCGGGTTTTCACCCCTCTTCAGCCAGGATAGCTTGATTCCAGTGGCATGGAGAGCACGGGACTCACGTCTGAGCATACCCGTCCCACTCGGGGTGACAAATGCAAAACGAACTATTGATGGACAGAATCCAGAACAATGTCATACATTCACCCCAGTACAGAGATCTGGGCCTAAATCCATCATTTTTTTGCTCACCATGCCATTCCAGTTTGGCCCCAGCCATATGCAAATCAGTCTTGACCCTGTGCCCAATGGGAACAGTCCAGCCAGAACTGCCAGGCCAGGTCCTCCCTGGACTGGAAACAAGCATCCTAGGACCGGTTTCGGGGTTTCACCCCTCTTCAGCCAGGATAGCTTGATTCCAGTGGCATGGAGAGCACAGGACTCACGTCTGAGCATACCCGTCCCACTCGGGGTGACAAATGCAGAAAGAACTATTGATGGACAGAATGCAGAACAATGTCATACATTCATCCCAGTACAGAGATCTGGGCCTAAATCCATCTTTTTTTTGCTCACCATGCCATTCCAGTTTGGACCCAGCCATATGCAAATCAGTCTTGACCCTGTGCCTAAAGGGAACAGTCCAGCCCGAACAATTGTGTGTCTTTTGCAGCAGAATGAGGCAGTTGAGTGGAGGATGAAAAGCAGTTACAATGGAGGACAGCAAGTGAAATAGAAAATTACATATTTGATTGGATAGTGGAGATGTGCACGGAACTAAAATTAGGTAGTGACTTTAGGGGAAAAAAGTAACTAACTATGATTGGGTTTGGAAAAATAAAAAAAGGTATGTTGTTTGGGATATGCTTGGTATTGCAAACAGTCAACCACGCCTGCAACAGATAATGTGAAGCTAGTATGATGTTGAGAGAAAGTCTTGTGAACGTTTGACCTACTGACAGGCAGAGACTATTGGAAACATGGTTACTATGGAAATGTTGCTAAAAGAGTATGGGGGAAGGGAACAAAAGAGACTGCTGTGGGAAACTGAAAAGCAGACCAGTGTTATGTCTTGTAAATGACAATATTTTACAAAATAAATGTAAATGAAAAGCATTAACAGCAGATTGTTTAATGCTTTAAAGGGCTTTTGTGTGGCTCCGCAGATCCAGCACAGACCACACAGGGAATCCCTGCAGTGAATCCAGGGATCCGCAAAAAACCTACCAAATTGGGCTTCTTTACCGGAAACATTTAAAAATAGTGACCATCTAAAAGTAGTATAACAAAAATAAAAGATGAAAAGAAGTCCTTGATTTGCTAAGTACTAGATATGAGTTGGAGCACAGTGGGAAGGGTAGCCATTATTGGTACTCCTGTAATGAAAGCATAGAGGATTGCCATATTTCTGACTCAAGATTTGCAGTGGGAAACAGATATTAACAGATTAAAATACAAGTTGGACAACAGCAAAGACATTTTACAGATATGTTAATTAGGTTGTATTATAGAAAAGTATATTTAAAAAAGGCTGAAAGAAAATGTGTAGCTTCTAGACAGTACAGTAAAAGGCAAAATAGAGGGGAGATTAGATGAGAACATCAAATAAAAATATAGTGAGCAGCAAAGGAGGAAGAGGAATTGCTATACAAAATATATAGTTATGTTAGTAAACCAGAGTGAATGTGCTTGAAATTAGATGTGGGTGGCTGCTTATAGTATGTAATTTAATAGTATGTAATTTGCACCCACTTACACAGTCAGGCAGGCACCAGTTACATTCTCACAAAAACACTTATGTACCCACCACTCATATATAACCAGACATTTACTTACACACTCAGTCACACACCCATAAAACAATTCAAACACCCTTTTAATCACCTATAAATCCACTTGCGTAGTAATTCCCACATCCATACAGGCACTGTCACACCCATGCACACACATACAGCCTTTCATGTACCCATCACTCACACAGTTGGCTACCCACACATACCCATACACCCAGTTATACACCCAGCTACGTACCCATACAGCCACTCACATACCTATTTGCAAAGCACACAGCCGCTCACACACCCAGTCTGACAGTGACAGGGGCACTTACACATCCACTCACACAGCACGTATTTATCTATCACTAACAGACCACACACACAGTTATATATTCAAACACCCACTAACAGAGGCAGTTACCAATCCATACAGCCACTAACATGTCCATTTAGAAACCCATACAGTCACTTACCCACCCAGTCACATAGCCACACAGCTACTTACACATCCAGTGACATACCCACAGAGGCACTGATACACTCACTCACATATCCCCTCAACCAATCAGTCACCCACCTATACAGTCACTTATATACCTATTTACACACCAATAGTCAATAGTTGGGAATGTGAAGTTAAATGTATTCTATATCTGCTTTTCAAATATCTACTTGTATTTAAAGAGGAATGGAAGATGGAATGGAAAAAACCCAATTATGCTTGTTGAGAGCATCCATAAACTGGGCAACAGATGACATTTGCCACAATGAGTCACCATGTCTTGCATTTTTTGTGAAACAGCAGGCCACCTTCCCTCTTTCTCATCATCCTGTGATAATTCCTTGTATGTATGGTTTTCAGGTGATTCCACGTAGAGGATGTGCCATGTTAATACTTCTTCCCCGTTCCTCTCTGCAGTTATAGGCTGCATATATTGCATTGGACAATTTTTGTAACCACTTGCTTTCCTCCTGAAGGGACGGAGAAATATTTCCAAACGTCTGAGGACTTTTTTGGAGGTGGTGAGTCTTCTTCGTCTCGCTCTTCCCCTTCTCTTCTATCTTTAGCAAAAGACATCCTGACTTTAAAACTTTGTGCTTTTGAAGGTAAACTAAAAAAACAGGATAGAGCTGTGGTTTTTGGAGAGATGTGAAACTCAAATAACTGATTTAGGGTGTGGTTTCCACTGTGCAGAGGTGGAGACTTACTGTATCCAATGAAAAGTTGAGCTTAGGGTGTGTTCCTGGAATCGCAGTGGATTCGCTGTGGCATCGCAACAGAGCTGCGGATCCGTAAAATAGATTTTTTTTAAAGAGGAAGACTTGGTGTATTTCATTTATAGAAAGACAACATAAGTTACCTTACATTGATTTATTTGTTACTTTTACATGTACAATAAGAATAAATGTGTGAATAAAGCCATAACTCCACAATTATGGGCATGATACTCTTCAGCCAAAAGTGATAGGGTTTAATGTTCATGAAAACAACAAAAGATGCCTCTTGTAATACACACTCGTATTCTTGCATCTAAATACTCATCTTTTTATAGGGAACCCTTATACATTTATCATCCACACAGCTATCTATACACTGAACCCTGTTTAATGCAAAAAATGTCTCCTTTATTTCATTTAATAAACCCTCAATACATAAAAAAATACTATGTTCAATGATGGATGCAGGTCATATATTAGAATCTCATCAGAGCAAGTTTATAAAAACATTATTCATAGTTTATGCAATATCTCATCATTTTAAAATGCAGGCCTCTACAATTTTATCAAAACAATATCAATTCTTTTCAATATTTTTACAGCTACATAATACCGTGACCATAATTCACATAAAAACATTTAATTGCCAGCTATCCCCAAATAGTGCAAAGAAAGCAAATAATATAACAAGATGTCGATGCGGCGTTTCAGTGGTATGCAAATGGTTCACCCCACCTTTTTCAGGACAAAATATTAAAAACCAATAAAATAGTCATTGGATCACAATGGACTTTTACTTCCTTGTCACATGTGGTTTAATTCACATCAGTCATGTCTTTAAAAAGGATGATTTTTTTTTATTTAATATTGTTTTAAAATGATCACACAAGCAATCTGAGGGGTAAATCCCGTTTTGTTCTTTATCTGCGCCACTTTTCATCAGACAAATCTCTTAAATATCACTGATGATGTTCACTAAGTACAAACTCCATTTCTTTTTCCTTAGTACTCTTTGCAAAGGGAGCCTTACTACCAATTCTTACTTCTCTTTCTTATGAAAGTCTGCATGGTGCTTTCTTACTTGCTCCCTCGTGTTCTTCTTTAACACCTCCCTGCACAAAAGCAATCCTTTGAGGCAAGGGCACTACAAACCCATGATGAAGTATTGGTGCATGGTACAAGCCTGGCAGGGAGGAAGTAGGACATCAGGAACACAGGAAGGAAGTGGACGTCAAGTGAACGATACTGCCAGCATTCTGTTCCAGTGTGAGTTAGGTAGGTGCTCACTTGGGCTGATTTAATGCATGATTTTCAACTTGTGTCTCTCACTCTTACAATTATAGTATATCAAGGGTGTTGCATAACTTGCATTCTTCTCTGTGGCTTTATGTACCTCAAAGTCCCAATCTCCCTGATGTGCAGTACACAAAGGGGAATGGACTTGACTCATCAAAAGTGGGTGGAGGAGCTAAAATCATTCTTTGAAATGCATGAATAGTTTAACATTTTATTTAAGGTTTAGGATTATGAAACAAGGAATAGGCTACCTGATTTAAAAAGTACAATGCTCTGCCTAAGAAAGAGTACCATCAATTGTTTTTTTTATCTTTCGTTCATAGGCACCCAAGTACAACTTCCACCCACCCCAATGCGACTACCGCCAGCACCAGTGCCAAGGCAGATGGTTTTGCTGCCCCTGTGAACCATGTTTATTATTTCTTACTTTCTATTCCCACTACTAAAATTATGCCCTTGTATATACTTATTAGTGTTTCTTCAGCTCTGATTGGATATTGTTTGTTATCCCTGCATTTCCAGTTTCAACAGCTGAATTTGTCTTGTCAGTAGCTTTCTTCTGCTCCCTTTTTTCGTAAACTTCATCATGGCCCTCTTTTACTTGTCTTGTTGTGTAGTACAAAGAGGAGAAAAGGTTTTTAGTAACGTAAAGGGAATAGTAGCCATGCCCAAGTTCTCTAATCACAAAACATGTTGGTGGTTTTCTTTATCTAACAGTGAAAAAGTATAGGGCCAGGGATCGAGTCGGCATCATGGTCATGGACCACTAATGTTGTCTTATACTAGCAACGGGGAAGCATGGCAGGAATGAGATACCACAACCAATATCATATGTCCTTTACAATTGCTTCTACGCCTTATCCTTTCATAGCCTTATGGCCTTCCCATATTATCCCTCCATTAGGAGAAAAAAGCTTTTGGTTGACTCAATGATTTTCTGGATTTTAAAGTGTTGTCAAGCAACAAACATAGTAACAAAAACCTCCCAAAGTAACCACATTCGGTAGAAGAAGATACTGACAGATATTTTTAAACAAAGGTGTGTCAGGCCCTATAGAAGGGAACTATCACCCAGAAAGGAGGAGAGACCTTTTAGAGGTTAAGAAAGACTAGGATACGTTCTCCCCGAATGTGGCCACCTAAAAAATTAAAGTATCCATCTCCTTCAACAAACGTATGGTGCACCTACAGGATAATCACCATCTTAGTGAATAAATAAAAAGGGGAGTATTTTTCTTTTATATGTATAACTCTCACCCACTCTAGAAATGGAATGCTTCGTCATTGGGTTCATCCCGGCTCCTAAAGGCCAGGATGAGCTCGACCCTGTTCCAGGAAGCTCTTTGCATACTATGGTGACCGTGTGACGCTAAATGTAAAATTGGGGTCCGCTGCCGCCCGTACAACCAGCCCCCCCTCCTCGTCATCATCCAACCGCCTCCTCCATCGCACCCTATGAGAGCTGGCACATCTCAGGCGCGAGTTGGCACCCCTCCTTTGCAGGAAGTAGAACATGGCTCAGGAGATGACCAACATCACTGAACTGGGTGCCCTCAAAGCCCTTCTTATTGAATATTTCTTTTGGCGGGAGTGTATGTTGTGGGTGGGAAGGGAAGCTGGGGAAAGAGTGGAAGAACTCTTTTTGGCTTGGGGAGGAAAGTTGGCCTATTTTGGGTGGAGAGGGTGGAATTGAAATGTAAAAAAATAAACTGACTTTACTTTTCTTTCTGTCATTTTCTGTCTTTCCATTGCTAGTTGGAGTAGTATAGCATTGTGATTTTGACATTTAAGCGCAAAATGAATCTGCCCTCTACAATTGTCACACATTATACATTTACTTTTACCCCTTGACTTTTCCTTTCTTAAGTCCCTAGTCATGTATGTATTCTTCAGTAGGTTACTTTTTTTATTTTATTTTGTATTTATTGATGGTCAGGCACATATCAGAATTTACAATTCTCTTCACATCTCAGACAGAGAATACATTGGTCTGTTATATTTTATCATTGATCTACAAAATGACAGTTTCATTTACAGGCCCCTTGAGTTGGTAAAATCATCCAGCCGTTCTTTATATCAGATCAGTGCTAATAATGCAACTTGTGTATCTCAAGCACTGCATTTCACAATTACCATCCCGCTTTTCCCTGCGACTGGTATCTGTCACACCCCAGGATCAGACCGTAAATATTGAGCAAATGGATCCCAGAATTCCCTTGGACGGGAGGAGCTTGGTGGTTCCTCTGCGTAAACATCGAGCTGCTCCCTGCAGTACGTCATGTCTGCCAGCCTGTGTCTCATATGTGATGCATGTTTGCTTCCCCACAGCATAGCAACCCGCCTTTTGGCCAGCAATAAGGCTATGGCTAGTAGTTTGCATCTGGAGGTCTGTTTTATTTTATGTAGGCCTAGAAGGCAGACTTGTGGAGTGTTGGGAATTGGCTCAATTAGCATTGCTCCTATAGCTGTTATTACTTCATGCCAGTATCTTTGCACTTGTGGGCATGCCCAGGCTGCATTCAAGAAGTCTGCCTGTGCGGCATTACAGCGCAAGCATCTATCAGTGTGTAGTATGTCTGTTGCAGGAATTTAAAATGGATGATCCGAAGATTACAGTTTGGTGTAAGTGCTTGCAAGAGTGCACAGCAATATTCCCAGGGCCTCATTTATGAGACTGCTTACGCCTCTGGAACATCACTTTTTGTGGCGTTCCATGTAGCATAATCCTGCATGATATTTATAAGGCAGCACTAAGCCACTTTTGTTAGCTTAATGCTGCCTGATTAATATCACTCCCTTTAATGCAGTGTTCTGCGTTAACGGGGCTTGCAATGGGTGTTGCTGGGGGCGTTCCCAGCAAACATCCATGGGCTTTTGATACTGCCCCAGATTTACGAGTATTCGTAAATCTGAGGCAGTGCCAAAAACCTACGCCTCCCCAGGGGAGGCGTAAGGGAGGCACAACGAGGAGAAATATCTTTATTTCTCCTCGTTTATCCTGCAGAAAGCACACATACAAAGAGGAAAAAGCCTCTTGTGATTATTTTTGTACAGAAATGTTTCCCTTCCTGTACAAAAATAATCATCCCCGCAACGCAGGGTGCAAAGGTGCTTGCATTGGCGCACGGCGGCTCATTGTGCGCCGGCGCTGGGGAAAAGGACAGGAATGCGCCCTATCTTCTAGATACGACGCATTCCTGCCCTTTTCTTTTGCCGTAGGGAAGCTCAGCAGGAAGGCCTGCTGCGCTGCCCAACGGCAAAACCTCATAAATGATGCCCCCAGTTTTCTTTGGACAGTGGGGTGCCTAGCACATTGTTCCATTTTTCCAGAGTGCATTCATTGTGCCTATGTTGCTTTTGTTGGGCTGCATTATAAAGCTTGGTAATGAGACGTTGGCGCGTAGGAGATGTGAGCAGTACTTGCAGGGTATTATGCGTAGGGGCTCATGAGGGAATGTTGAGTAGATATCTTTTATTGCAGCCCATAGTCTAAAATATGTAAATAACTTTAGCGGTGAACGATTAGCATCCGGCATTACATCTTAGTGGGATACGAATTGGTCGTTGGGAAACACATCACTCATTGCGTGTATTCCCATTTCTCCCAGAAGTTTTTGTGTTTTTTGTTCTTGCATCAATGTTATCTGGGGATGGTGTCATAGTGCCATGGCGGGGTCGCAAGCCGGGAATCTGTCAGCCCATCATGTCAGTTTTATGCCATGCTGTTATTGTAGTGACCACTGAATTTATTTCCACACGTGGGATGTACTGCTTCAGTTGCGACACCAGAGCAACTAAATGTGTTGGATGAGCAATATCGGTCTCCACAGCTACATGTGGAATGTAGTAATGCGGATGTATCCAGTAATGTGCGTATTGTGCTTGAGTGCGGAGGTAATAAAGTTGTAAATCTGGGGGCCCTGAACCCACCTTGCGTGTACGGTCAAGTGAGTTCCTTCCACCCCACTTTAGGTTGTTTGCCCACCCATGTGAGTGTGGTCAGAAAGGAGCGCAGTTTTGTGAAAAACTGTTGTGTGAGGACAATGGGTATGTTCATAAAGAGTTAAAGAAAGCATGGTGGTACCACAATTTTTTGGATCTCAATTCTGTCAGCTAATGATAATGGCAGCCGGATCCACCTGGCCACCTGACTTTCCAATTTCGTGAGGGCCGTGCCATAGTTTTCCCATACTACCAATTCAGGGTTGCGATGTATCCAAATACCTAAGTATTTGACTGGCTCTGTTTGCCATTGTAAAGGAAAATCCAGTGGAATTTGTTTCATAGCCGGTGTCAGTGGGATTACTACTGACTTATCCCAGTTTATACTCAGTCTGGAGTAGTATTCGAATCGTGTATATTCTCATATTAGTGGGTTTAGATTGTCTTCCGGGTAGCGGATGTATAAAACCATATCATCCGCATACAGTGATATGCTGAGAGGTCGCAAGCGGAACTGTGGTGCTGACTTTGCATGTTTTTGTCTGATCTTGCATGCCAGTGGTTCAAGTGCTAGTGTCAACAGTAGAGGCGATAGTGGGCATCCCTGTCGTGTTCCTCTGTGAATATGTAAGGGGGCCGCCGTAGTGCTGTTAATCCAGAGTCTAGCACATGGTTCTGTGTTCAGCAATTTAATCCAATGTAGGAACGGTTGTGGGAATCCCATTTTTGGGAGAACAAAGAATATGAATGACTACTCTACTGAGTCAAATGCAGGCAGGTCTGGCTGTAGCTGGTGGAACATTACAAATCTAGTGCGCAGGTTGTGTATCGTTGATCGTGTTGATGATGGAGCAGGTAAAACAAGATTTTGTATACCTCCTCTAATTTGCATCAAATTAATTATGTAATCATTCTAAAAATTAATTCACATAACATGTTTACAGTGAAAGTGGTACTAATCAATATTTGCACCTTGATAAACATAAATACACGTGGGACTAAGTTGCTAATTGTATGGCAAAATTAAATTATTAACAATGGTACGCAAACTAACCTTAGATTGCATTTGAAATGGTAAAATTATATGGTTTATATTGCTTCGTGATTGTATTGTGGCTTAAAGGTATCGTATGGTGAGTATTATCGCTTTAAATGTTGCTGCAGCTAGGAAGATACTAATAAATATTGGGATTAGTGTGGGCTTGAACATTAGAACCTTCATTTCTACATATTAATTGCTGTTAAGTCTATTTTCGCTAAGTTAACATTCGGGCCTACTAGGCCGCAGTACTTAAGGTGGAGTTCTCTGAAGCAGATGCCACCATGTGCGTGCGATGATTTCTGTGCATGTCCAGATGGTTCTTGAGATCACAAGGTGAAATGAACTCCTGACATCCTGTTCCCTGCCAAGGTCAATGTGTTGTGGACTTGACCGCAAGCCAGTAGATGACCGTATGAGAACCAAGGAAGAGACAAAGAATGAACTTGTCAATAGGACCCTTTTGCCTTGAAAAGATACATTTGCTGGTCCCCCCATGGGAATCGGAAGGACCATCACAATTTGTGAACTCTTGTGCCAAGTCACTATGAAGAACCAGTTTGCGCTGGGAAGAGTGCAATGAACTTTTGATAACACCGAACTGTCCTTTCAGAACATTTGATCTGCCCCCTAAAGTTGACATATTTTGTATGAAGTAAGGCAAGAAAAGGTATAATAACCCCTAATCTGTCATTACGAGTGTGGTTTCGGGAGGGGTTCGAGAGTTGCAGTTGTAGTTGCGTTTGTCTTTGGGTTATTCTTTAAGAGGGAGTTCTTGTTGGGTGGTGTTCCTCTTTCAAATTTCCCGACTTTTCCCAATTTTCATTTAGTTGTATGCTGCCAGTCTGAGTGTGGAGTTAATCCATGCTGTGGATTGATGTATGGACATTGCTGAATCTCCGAGTTATTGTGATATAGCCTGTATTTTTGCCTGACGGTTTGATCATTTGGTGAGGGTCAGACTGCCTGTCCGAGGGAGTCCTTACTTAAGAATGCGGATAACTCCCTATTCGACCTGAAGCTATTCATCGCCTATTCATTGGTAAATGATTTACTGCATTTTTCCTAAATTCGTGCTTAAATGAGATTTTTAAATGTTTAATTACTCTTTAATAAATCTAAATTTCAAATTATTAGAATTATTAGCTTTAGTATATAAATGTAAGATTAAAGGGATTGATTAATGATTTAGATAAACAAAATTGAAATAACAAGAAATGAGTTTGTGGTTCTTAATCACTGAAGATATCAAATGTTTTCCTAGACTTTAATTGTGTTTTAGCTGGTTCTAATTCACCATCAACCAGTCCAACTAGTTTGTCCATCGACCAAACAGTGGAGTGCCTTGATGATAAAGTCAGGATTCTGAAGAGTGTATATAAAATGTATATATAAAATAGTAGAAAATTAGTCCTGATAGGTAATAAGGTATCCACGTTGTCCAGCAGCCCCTTCCCCTGTGTACAGATTCGAGTGAGTTTATGTGTATGAGAAGTGTGTTGGTGTTATGGGCCCCACCAATGAATGAATGTATGAATGAACCTTAGTGAATAAGAATCTGTGACATAAGGAGAATATGTAAATTTTGTCCTTTGCGCTGGATAGGTATTTCGTGGTAGCAGAGATGATGGTTTCTATTGTATTGGTTTCGTGATTATTGATTTATGTTTTAACACTATATGTTGAGTATTGTTTATGTTAAGTGTAGTTGGAAATTTGAAGCTTCCGGGAAGTAGGGAGTGGATTTATGTGGCAGGAGAAGTCACATGGAATTGAACATTGTCAATTGTGATAACACGGAATTGTGTTATATTAGGGAAATCTCTGTATGAATGTGTGTGAATGGAATAGCAATAGTTTTTCTTGTGAAACTCTGGCCTTAATTCTCAGGCGCATTGTAGTCTCCACATGTGTTTTATCCCCAGAGAAACAGGTTTGCCTTTTGCTTGTTAGAAGGGTAAGGTATAGGGAAGTGCTACTTTATCGGCGAAGCGAAAAATTCTGTGGTAGGGTAGAGGTAAGCGCTGCCTACTGGAACAACAGAATTGTTGTGTAAATGAACAAAGCTATCTCTTTGGTTTAGCGAAACAGGCAATGGAGATGTGTTTATGTTGTTACTAACAGATTTTGATTAAAGAAAAACTTAAGAAAAGTTTGCCGATACATTTTGTAAAGGAGGTGTCAGCAAGAGCAGGAGTAGTGGGAAAGGCTGACGACCGAAAGACCGCGCTGGGATTGGTCAGCTGTGGAAAGACAAAGCTTTCACTGATTGGAGCGTTAGTGTGAGATGCGCTAGGATTGGAGAATTACAAGAGTGATGTAGACGCTCTGGATTGGTGCATTAGTGTGAGTCGAGCTAGGATTGGTCAGAAAACTGAGAAGCCGTGAAAAGGTAAATTGTGGAGCATCATTAATTAAGAGTTTGAAAAATAAAATATGATGTATTACGATCCACCTGAAAAGGAGAAAAAGTCATGGTTGGGAAATACCAAAGACCTATTTAAGAAAGATAAGCCGATTGTAACCAGAGAAGGACAGATACTTCCTCCACCAAAAACGCCTGCATCCTTTATGGTGGCGAAATATGGTTATCATACATGCATTTGGTTGTAAAATTGGGTAAAGTATACCAAAGATGATGGAGTACTAGCGTTTCCGGAGAATGGTTCATTTAGTCTATCTGTACTACAAAATTTGAGGGATAGAATGATGAAATTGGAACCAAAACCCAGACCTACCCAATTTAAGGCTTTGACTGAATGGGAAGAAGAGCTGTATGAAAGAGAAAGGCATCGGAGTGGAAGAAGGTATAATTATGTGTTTGGTAGATTTTATGGTCAAGAAAGCCATGATGACAGAATGAGAAGATGGCGTAATGCGAGCATGACTGAAGGCATGTTTCCTCTGAGAAGTGCTGGAGATACAGGTGGTAGAAAATGTACGGAGTCAGAAGGTTATAGATATGGAGTGAGTGAATCTGAGGATGAAGTGCTGGAGAACATTTTTTATAAAAAAACACCTCCATATCAACAGGATTTTGTGATGGTGACACCAAGTGCACCGCCAAAGGAAACTGTAACAAATAAAAGGCTTGAACAAATGCCGAATAATTTTGGGAAAAATAATCCATTTAATGACTCAGAAATATCACAAATGGTAAGCTCTGATAATGAAAAGTCTGTTGAATTAGCTAGAACAACACAGGAATTAACTGAAAAGATTAGAGAATTAACAAAGAATATGGAAGCAGTGACTGTGCCTGTACCTATAGGACCAGTGATACCAGTTTTTGATAAACAAAAGGATAATGAGCATTGTTTAACAGTCCCGTATAATGGCGGTGCAAAAGGAGAAAGAAAGGAGTAGATCAGGAGAAAATGAATGGAAGATTACTGCAGGAATATCAGGATTAAGTACACCTAAAAATTTGACTGTAAACCAGAGTCCAGCAAATAAAACGCCTGTGGCAACAGAATCATCCACAGAAACCCCAGAGAAAATGGTAGATAAAATGAGAATAGTGACAACCCCTGTAGGACCAACATCTGAAGAATTAAGTGATTGGTTAAGGAGTTTGCAGAAAATGATACAGAGCCACAACCTTTAGATGTGGCGAAATTAAAAGTAACTTTAGAAGAATTAATTGTAGGAACCATTCCAACTGAAAAATTAAAAGCATACCAAGATGATGAATTAATGTTTTTATGTAAAAGCATTACTTGGAGAGCAAGGACTTTGCATGAAAAGTTAGAAGAGACAGCGAGTTAAATGGGAATAGATTTTGAAAAAATAAGGTAATTGCAGAAGCCATACAGAGTAGATTTTACTGAAAAGGACATTGAAAACTTGAATACTACAGGAAGGTTAACCCAAATTAAAGAGTTAATCGCATTATTAAGAATATGGGGTGATGTGGACCGATGGAAAAGTAGATGGTTTAGAAGGAGAGAGGAAACTGCAGACAAAGCCTCTCTAGCTTTCCCAATGAGAGAGAAAGAGCCAGTGGTAACAGAATGTCCCATGAGAGAAATTCCTGGAGGAGGATATGTACATGTTCCATGGACTAGACAGGATATTTTGTCATTTACAAATGATTTTCCAAGGTTGAGAGAAAAAACAGTTTAATGGTATAGACAGGTAGCTAGGTTTGTCAAACTTTCAAAAGTATTATGGATAGATCTGAATGGTCTTTTTGACATAATTGTGCCTGCAGATTTATGGAGAGAATGTAAGATCACTGTAGATTGGCCAACTCAAGAGTACCTTAGGGATCCTAAGAAAGGAGCCCCAGATGCAGAAGTAATGAAAAAATATGATCAGGTAATTACATTTCTGAAAAATAAAGTACCTCCAAAAGAAACTGATTGGGTAAAAATTGACAGAACTCACCAGGAGGTTAAAGATTCAGTGCATGCATTTTAGGAGAGGTTACTGTTGGCTTTTAAGCAATACAGTGGAGATGAGAAACTAAGTGAAAAGCATTTGAGCCATTTTGTTTACAGATTTGCTATGGTTTAAGGTCTGAAGTTAGTGAAATGATTAAACAACATACAGTAGACTGGCAAAATAAAAAGATAGACAAAGTGTTGCGTCATGCAAAATATTTTAGTGATGAAATTGAAGCCAAACAACGCAAGTTGAAGGAAAAGGCAATGTGGGCACAGGTTAAAGTAGCGGAGCGACAAGAAGCCCAGTTAATTGAACAAACCAGTGGAATAGGGCCAGCAAGACCAAAACCTAATATTGTAAAGGGAAAAGGACAGATTAGCATAGTTGAAGCTAAAAAGAAGTGGCCATGTCATAATTGCGAAAAGTTAGGACATTGGAAATCTGAGTGTAAATTGCCACCGAAAGCTAATGGTGATAATTCATCATTAAATCCACAGATGCAGTATGAGGTGAGTTGCCAACCGCCGCGACAGCAGCAGGTTGTTACCCAACAGTGTCAGGTGCCAAAGCCACCTTTTCCACAGAACCTAAATCCTCAAAGATACAGTAATGAGACAGGATTTTACAACGAAGAACAGGTAACAAAGCTACTGCGCGCTGGTACCATTTCGCAGCATTGGCTGCAACGAGATGAAAGTGAGTCAGAGGAGAGCTATTGACGGTGCCTAGGATAGAAAGAAGAGTGCGTACTTGGCGCAACTCTAGAAGTAGACCAGACGGGACCCTTTGAGGATGGAAAGGTGAATGAAGTAAATGTTACTTTCCTTTTGGACACTGGTGCTATTCGTTCAACTGTTAGATCAGTTGAAGTGAAAAATCTTCCTCTCTCTGGTGAGACAATCCAAGTGCACCATCTTTTGTACACCTGATGGTATAGCTTCTGAAACTCCAGACGATGATGTTCTTTATAGAATGACAATGGCTAACCTAGAACCAGAAATTACTGATTCATTTGTTGTATTTGATCCAGAGGGAATACCTCAGGAATTAAAAGAAACAGTGAAAACAGAAGTGTGGGATTTCACAGGATAAGATGTCGAATTAATGAAAAGGGTAGATCCTGTGAAAATAATTGTAAAAGATGGAATAAATTACCAGAATATTCCTCAGTACAAGTTGACACCAGAAATAGTTACAGGAGTAACGCCTGTAATAGACAGAATGATTGAACAAGGAATTCTAAGAGAGATACTGAGCAGTCCATGTAATTCACCGATCATGGGTTTGAAAAAGCCAAATGGGACATTTAGAATAGTGCAGGATTTGAGAAAGGTGAATAAAATTGTTGTTCCTTGCTGTTCCATTGTGCTAAACCCTTCAGTAATTCTATATCAGATTCCCTATGATGCAGAATGGTACACAGTCATTGATTTCTGTCATGCTTTCTTTTCTATTCCATTGCACACTGATAGCCAACAATTTTTGTGTTCCGGTTTGGCGAGCGTATTTTGGCATGGTGCCATATCCCTCAAGGTATACAGAAAGTCCTTCAATATTTAATCAGATCTTAAAGAAATCACTGGAAGATTTAAAGATGCCAGAAAGTTCAGTGTTAGTCCAAAAAATTGATGATCTATTAGTGGCATCGAAGACGCGAGAAGCCTGTGTTGTTGATACAATTGCACTGTTGAATCATTTGGCAGAAGGAGGACTTAAAGTATCACCAGCAAAATTGCAGTTTTGTCAGAAAGAAGTACAATACTTAGGTCATAAGATTGAAAACAGCCTGAGAAAAGTAACACTTGATAGGATTAAAATCATTAAAGGAATGAGAGCCCCAATGGCACAGAGATAAGTCAGAATGTTTCTTGGAATGGTGGGGTACTGTCAGCAGTGGATTAGTTATTTTTCTTTGATTGCAAAACCATTGGTACGTCTGTCAAAGAGTGATGTGAGAGATCCAATTGAGCTGAATAAAGAAGAGATGAAATCTTTTAAACATTTGAGAGACAGCTTGTGTGAAGCACCGGCTCTTGGAATGCCTGATTATGAAAAAGAATTTGAGCTTTATTACAGTGAAAGAGATGGATGTGCTCTTTCCGTGTTAGTGCAGAGACATGAAAAATTGAGATGACAAATTGCCTATTTTTCAGCTGTACTAGATCCAGTAACTGTAGCATTGCCTGGATGTTTGAAAGCAGTAGCTGCTACATGTAAGAGCTTGGAACAAAGTGAAGGAATTGTAAAGGGATATCCTGTGAGTGTTTGTTCCACATGATGTGGCAATCCTTTTGACAAGAAGTAAAACATAGTTCATGATGCATAGTCGTCTAACTAAATATGAAAAGGTGATTTTGGGTGCTACAAATGTGAATCTTGTAAGATGCACTAATGTGAACCCATCGACATTACTGCCTGATGCTGTAAATGCGGAAGTTAAGGATGAAGTTGATCTTCATTGTCTGGAAGTACTTGATTTTTGCACCAAACCGCGTCCTGATATAAAGGACGTGCCTCTGAAAGAGTTTGACTATGTGATGTTTGTAGATGGGGCATGCCTAAGAACTGGAGAAGGAATTTTGAGTGCTGCATATGCTGTGTGCACTGTAGCAACCATCTTGGAAGCTTCTTGTTTGAAAGGAGTACGTTTTGCTCAGGTTGCCGAGTTGTTTGCATTGATTAGAGAATGCAAGTTGGGAAAGAATTTGCAAGTCACTGTGGTTACTGACAGCCAATATGGGTTTGGAGTGGTGCATGACTTTGGGCAGATTTGGTCCCACAGAGGTTTCTTGATGTCGAGTGGAACTCCAATTAGAAATGCAGAAATAGTTGGCAAGTTACTTGAGGCGTTGCAGCTGCCTAAAGAAATACCTGTCATGAAATGTACAGCACACAAGAAAGGAACAGATTATGTGTCAGCTGGTAATGAGTTTGCAAATGACATAGCCCAATACTGTGCTCGAAATTTGACTTCATTGAATCGTAACAGGGAAAAGGAAATGAATTTATTTCCCATGCTTTTTACTAACACAAGTAAGTACATGGGATGAGGTGAGACAGTTACAGGTAGCAGCAGAGGAAGAGGAGAAAGAACAATGGATAAAATCAGGATGCACACAACGAGAGGTGGACAGAGTTTGGGTTTACAGAGACGGAAGACCAGTAATGCCTGATAGCATGATCTCTACCATTGATTTGTTCTGCATTCCGTCCATCAATTATGTGTCTTTTGCTTTCTTGCACTAAGTGCGCCAGGTATGCCCAGACGTGCGTCCTGGGCTCACTGTGCCACTGGAATCAAGGTATCCTGGCTCAAGAGGGGTGAAACCCCGAAACCGGTCCTAGGATGCTTGTTTCCAGTCCAGGGAGGACCTGGCTTGGCAGTTCGGGCTGGACTGTTCCCATGAGGCTTAGGGTCAAGACTGATTTGCAAATGGCCAGGTCTAAACTGGGGTGGCATGGTGTCGGGTTCGCGGCGATTGCCGTTCCCCGACATTCCGCTAAGACACACACAATACCGCCGGGATACTCACTTCCGGGTGGAAGTTGAGCCCCGGTCTAGTCCTCTCAGTCAACTGCGGGTCACAGAAGCACTTCCGGGGGAAACGCTTATACCTCGCGTTTCCCGCCGGCTCCGTGCTTCAAATTCTTCTAATGAGGCTCGCTGCGTAGGAAGTTCCGGAGACCCGTCGTTACGCAGTATCTGTTGGTTTTCGTGCAATTGTGGTTCTCTGGCGTCCGCGCTGGAGTGCCATCCCCTGTGGTTCCTCTGTTCTTTGGCCGTATTCTATCGGGGACTGTGTGATGACCTGAAGGATCTCATCTCGCAGTTGCCCAACCCGCCTGATGAAATAGGTCCTTTCATCGACTTGGTGGTGAAGATGAACTTCCGGCTACAGGAAAGAAGGACCGAGAAGGGGAAGAACAGCGACAAGGTTATATTGGGGTTGCCATGGTTGGTGAAGCACAATCCCCGAATCGATTGGGTGGCTAGAATAATACACCTGGATTCAGAATACTGCTGTGCAACCTGTTATATGAAGGATAATCTCCGGGGGGCTCGCTCAATACAGGCTCGGTCACTGCCAGTGGATGGCATGGGGATGGTTTCCCAGACACCCATACCAGAGGAGTATCAGGACCTGGCTGAGGTGTTCGATAAGAAGGGGGCCAATACTCTGCCTCCGCACCGGTCGTTTGACTGCCGAATAGATTTGATCCCCGGCTCCACGTTGCCATGCAGCAGGATTTATTCTCTCACAGAGAAGGAGAATATCCACCTTCGATCCTATTTGGATGAGTATTTGGACAACGGTTTTATTCGCCATTCCAGGTCTCCGGTTTCCTCTCCTCTTTTCTTCGTATCGAAGAAGGAGGGTGATCTGAGGACCTGTGTAGACTTTCGGGCGATGAACGCCATCACCGTAAAAAAACGGTACCCCCTACCTTTGATCTCCAACCTCTTGGACCAAGTAACAGACGCCTCAGTATATACAAAGCTCGACCTGCGGGGTGCTTACCACCTAGTCAGAGTCCGGAAGGGGGACGAATGGAAGACCGCCTTCCGGACGAAGTTTGGTCTCTTCGAATACCAGGTCATGCCTTTCGGACTCTGCAACGCCCCCGCAGCGTTCCAGTACTTCATCGACGAAGTGTTGAGGGACTTTATAGACGTCTTCTGTATTGTCTATATAGACGATATCCTGATTTATTCTCGAACCATCACAGACCACGTGCGTCACGTGCGTTCTGTCCTCCAACAGCTAGGGAAACATCGTTTATACGTCAAACTGGAGAAGAGCGTTTTCCACGTCCCCTCCGTTGAGTTCCTGGGGCACGTCATCACTCCAGCTGGCATCCAAATGGACAACAAAAAAGTGGAAGTCATCCTGACTTGGCCTTCTCCAGAATCCGTGAAAGGGGTCCAGTGGTTCGTAGGTTTTGCCAACTACTACCGTAGGTTCATCACAGGCTTCTCCGCGCTGGTGGCTCCTATAACACGCTTACTACGAAAAGGGGTGCCATTCGAGTGGGATCTGAGCGCAGATAGCGCCTTCCAGGAACTAAAAAGACGATTCACTATAGCCCCCGTGCTGGTGCACCCTGACACCGAGCAGCCCTTCATCGTGGAAGCAGATGCCTCTAAGGAAGCTATAGGGGGTGTGTTATCCCAACGAAGCACCAGCACAGGACAATTGCATCCGGTGGCCTTTTATTCTAAGAAACTGCAACCAGCGGAACACAACTACACTGTGTCTGACCGAGAGCTATTGGCCATAAAAACGGCATTTGAGGAATGGCGCCACTTCCTGAAGGACGCCAAACACACAGTGACTATCTACACCGACCACCGGAACCTCCAGTTTCTCCGTTCAGCCCATGCCCTCACTGCCAGACAGTTGAGATGGACATTATTCTTCAATGAATATAACTTCGTGATCACGTTCCGACCCGGAAAGGACAACGCCAAAGCAGATGCCCTTTCACGGTTAGAAGAACAGGACGGGAATACCGAGACCCCCGAGCCGGGTCCCATAATCGCAGAAAACCACTTCCAAGGGGTTATTACATCCTCGGACTTCTTGACTCTGGTGAAACGTGATATGGAGCAGTCCGATCCGGTAGTCCTGGCTCAAGAACACGAAGGGACGACTCATGTGGACGGATTGCTGTTTAAAGGAGAACGGTTGTACTTACCTGGAGCACCCAGCCAACAAAGTGCAGTCCGCATGTGCCATGACCATGTCCTCTCTGGCCACCCTGGTTATCATAAGACACTCAAACTCGTACAAAGACAGTTTTGGTGGCCAACTCTGGTGTCCGACACAAGAACCCATGTGAAGAACTGTACCGTTTGTCTCTTAGGTAAGAACAGTTCTGAACCTTCTGTTGGTTTGCTGCGTTCCATACCCGTGCCTCCCTTTCCCTGGCACACCGTCTCGATGGATTTCGTGGTTGATCTCCCCATCACCAAGACCAGGCATACCACAGTTCTCACCATAGTTGACCACCTATCCAAGATGGCGCACTTCGTACCCTTGTTGAAGTTGCCCACGGCAGCGGATCTGGCCTTGGTCTTCGTGCACGAAGTGGTTCGCCTCCATGGCATTCCATCGGTGGTCATAACGGACCGGGGATCTCAATTCGTGTCCCGTTTCTGGAAAGAAGTATGCAGACTCCTTGAAATGGACGTGCGCTTATCCTCTGCGTACCATCCACAGACCGACGGTCAGGCCGAGAGGATGAACCACACCATGGAACAATATCTCCGTTGTCTGCTTTTGATGGTGGAGAAGGAATGGTCTACGGTGATATGGTTGGCGGAATACGCATACAACAACAGCAAGCATTCGGCCATTGGCATGTCTCCCTTCTTTTGTCTCCACGGCCGTCACCCTCGCACCTCTGCTTGGGAGGTACCCCGGGACAGTCAGTTGCCTACTGTGCGTGCTTATCATGAGTCCCTACACAGACTCTGGCAGCAGGCGCGGTTTGAGTTGGCCAAAGCGAAGGACACCTACAAGGCGCATGCCGACGCTCACAGACAGAAGGAGCCTGAATACCGCTTGGGCGACAGGGTGTGGCTATCCAATCGTCACCTCAACGTGCATGGTCCCAAAAAACTCTTGCCTCGTTTTGTGGGTCCTTTTGTCATCGAGAAGGTGGTCAACCCTGTGGCCATGAGGCTCTCGCTCCCTCCGCATATGCGGATCCACCCAGTCTTCCATGTCTCCCTTCTGCGGGCGGTCCACCCTGAAGCTTCTATCCCCTCTCCTCCTTCTCCGGTGGTGGTGGAAGGCCATGTCGAGTATGAGGTCAGGGCCATCTTGGGGTCTCGCCGTGTCCGGGGTAAGCTATTCTACCTGGTAGACTGGAAGGGTTACGGTCCTGACGAACGTTCTTGGGAGCCCTTGTCCCACGTACGCCATGCCCCCGTTCTGGTCTGTGCCTTTCATCTGCGACACCCCCTGAGCCCTCGCCCTGCTTGCCCTTTCTGAGGTCCGGGGTTGGGGAGGGGGGGCTTGTTTTGGGAGGGGGTTCTGTTGGGTTCGCGGCGATTGCTGTTCCCCGACATTCCGCTAAGACACACACAATACCGCCGGGATACTCACTTCCGGGTGGAAGTTGAGCCCCGGTCTAGTCCTCTCAGTCAACTGCGGGTCACAGAAGCACTTCCGGGGGAAACGCTTATACCTCGCGTTTCCCGCCGGCTCCGTGCTTCAAATTCTTCTAATGAGGCTCGCTGCGTAGGAAGTTCCGGAGACCCGTCGTTACGCAGTATCTGTTGGTTTTCGTGCAATTGTGGTTCTCTGGCGTCCGCGCTGGAGCGCCATCCCCTGTGGTTCCCATGTTTTTTGGCGTCCGCGCAGGAGCGCGCTACTTGTGGTTCTCTGGCGTCCGCGCTGGAGCGCCATCCCCTTTGGTTCCTCTATTCTTTGGCATCCGCGCAGGAGTGCGCTACTTGTGGTTCTCTGGCGTCCGCGCTGGAGCGCCATCTCCTTTGGTTCCTCTGTTCTTTGGCGTCCGCGCAGGAGCGCGCAACTTGTGGTTCTCTGGCGTCCGCACTGGAGCGCCTTCACCTTTGGTTCTTTTGTTCTGTGGCATCAGCGCAGGAGTGCAATCATCTTTGTTCTTTGGGAGCAGTGATATACATCATTCTTGGGGAGCGCTATGCAACTCGTGCACTGGGTGCTCATCCCGACGCGCTGTGTGTAACTTTAGACTTTCCATTCTCAACGCCATCGCATGAGAAGTTTCTTGATTTATCCTGAACACCGCAGAAACACTGGTGAGTCCTGGCGTTTGTGTGTGTTTTAGGGAGTATAGACAGGGCGCCAGTGGGGGTTGTTTTCCAATCGGGTTCTCGTTTGTTTCCCCAGTTGCCCTCGAGATCTCCTGCAAGCTCCATACCACAACTCCACGCACTCTTCTGGCTCCTACCCCTGCGTCCATCTCATACCTGTTGGGTTCTAAGTCCTATGGGGGTCAGGTGGGTACAAGGGCGGGTGCTCCTGTCGTCTCTGCGGAAACGCTTCACAAGCAAAGGTAAGTCTTGTGGGGCATCTGACAGAATTTGAAGCCCATGTTTACTATTCCACCCAGACGACATGGGCGACCCGGAGGTTACCTTGCAGGACATAGCCGTCATGCTGGCAACCATGCAAGCCAAGAACCGCAGTCTACGCCATGATATAACGACCCTACAGGGTCAAATGGCATCCAGGGTTACCGGTCCCTGGGGAACCACCCCTAGCCCCAGAGTCATACAAGAAGGGTTGTTGCGACCGCCTACTTTTACCTTTGGGGGGCCCTCCGCTGCCACCGATCAGAGCCCTGCCATACAAGTCATCACACCCCATCCGGTACAACTGGCACCACCTGAACGTTTCTACGGCGACAGGGTTCTAAGTCCTAGGGGGTCAGGTGGGTACAAGGGCGGGTGCTCCTGTCGTCTCTGCGGAATCGCTTCACAAGCAAAGGTAAGTCTTGTGGGGCATCTGACACATGGTGTGCAAAAGAATGTTGGATTTAACCCAGATCTCTTGACTGCGGGTGAATGTTTTGATTTGTTCTGCATTCCGTCCATCAATTGTGTGTCTTTTCCTTTCTCGCCCTAAGTGTGCCAGGTATGCCCAGACGTGGGTCCTGGGCTCACTGTGCCACT
Organism: Triturus cristatus; assembly: GCF_964204655.1. Classification (NCBI taxonomy): domain Eukaryota; kingdom Metazoa; phylum Chordata; class Amphibia; order Caudata; family Salamandridae; genus Triturus; species Triturus cristatus. The sequence continues at coordinate 928,831,812 of NC_140582.1, forward strand.
GGAATCAAGCTATCCTGGATGAAGAGGGGTGAAACTCCGAAACTGGTCCTAGGATGCTTGTTTCTGGTCCAGGGAGGACCTGGTTTGGCAGTTCGGGCTGGACTGTTCCCAAGAGGCACTGGGTCAAGACTGATTTGCATATGGCCAGGTCTAAACTGGGGTGGCATGGTGAGCAAAAGAATGATGGATTTAACCCAGATCTTTTGACTGGGGGTGAATGTTTTGATTTGTTCTGCATTCCGTCCATCAATTGTGTGTCTTTTGCTTTCTCGCCCTAAGTGCGCCAGGTATGCCCAGATGTGGGCCCTGGGCTCACTGTGCCACTGGAATCAATCTATCCTGGCTGAAGAGGGGTGAAATCCCGAAACTGGTCCTAGGATGCTTGTTTCCGGTCCAGGAAGGACCTGGCTTGGCAGTTCGGGCTGGACTGTTCCCATGAGGCACAGGGTCAAGACTGATTTGCATATGGCCAGGTCTAAACTGGGGTGGCATGGTGAGCAAAAGAATGCTGGATTGAACCCAGATCTCTTGACTAGAGTGAATGTTTTGATTTGTTCTGCATTCCGTCCATCAATTGTGTGTATTTTGCTTTCTCGCCCTAAGTGTGCCAGTTATGCCCAGACGTGGGTCCTGGGCACATTGTGCCACTGGAATCAAGCTATCTAGGCTGAAGAGGGGTGAAACCCCGAAACCGCTCCTAGGATGCTTGTTTCCGGTCCAGGGAGGACCTGGCTTGGCAGTTCGGGCTGGACTGTTCCCATGAGGCACAGGGTCAAGACTGATTGGCATATGGCCAGGTCTAAACTGGGGTGGCATGGTGAGCAACAGAATGATGAATTTAACCCAGATCTCTTGGCTGGGGGTGAATGTTTTGATTTGTTCTGCACTCCATCCATCAATTGTGTGTCTTTTCCTTTCTCACCCTAAGTGCGCCAGGTATGCCCAGACGCTGGTCCTGGGCTCACTGTGCCACTGGAATCAATGTATCGTGGCTGAAGAGGGGTGAAACCCTGAAACTGGTCCTAAGATGCTTGTTTCCAGTCCAGGGAGGAACTGGCTTGGCAGTTCGGGCTGGACTGTTCCCATGAGGCACAGGGTCAAGACTGATTTGCATATGGCCAGGTCTAAACTTGGGTGGCATGATGAGCAAAAGAATGATGGATTTAACCCAGATCTCTTGACTAGGGTGAATGTTTTGATTTGTTCTGCATTCCGTCCATCAACTGTGTGTATTTTGCTTTCTCGCCCTAAGTGTGCCAGTTATGCCCAGACGTTGGTCCTGGGCTCACTGTGCCACTGGAATCAAGCTATCCTGGCTTAAGAGAGGTGAAACCCCGAAACCGGTTCTAGGATGCTTATTTCCGGTCCAGAGAGGACCTGGCTTGGCAGTTCGGGCTGGACTGTTCCCATGAGGCACAGGGTCAAGACTGACTTGCATATGGCCAGGTCTAAACTGGGGTGGCATGGTGAGCAAAAGAAAGATGAATTTAACCCAGATCTCTTGACTGGGGGTGAATGTTTTGATTTGTTCTGCATTCCGTCCTCAATTGTGTGTCTTTTTCTTTCTCACCCTAAGTGCGCCAGGTATGCCCAGACGTGGGTCCTGGGCTCACTGTGCCACTGGAATCAAGGTATCCTGGCTGAAGAGGGGTGAAACCCCGAAACTGGTCCAAGGATGCTTGTTTCTGGTCCAGGGAGGACCTGGCTTGGCAGTTCGGGCTGGACTGTTCCCATAAGGCACAGAGTCCAGACTGATTTGCATATGGCCAGGTCTAAACTGGGGTGGCATGGTGAGCAAAATAATGATGGATTTAACCCAGATCTCTTGACTGGGGGTGAATGTTTTGATTTGTTCTGTATTCTGTCCATCAATTGTGTGTATTTTTTTAATTTTATGTACCATGGGCAGGCACACATAGGAAAGGATGCCATGATTAGACTTTTCTAACAAACTTGCTATAATGCAAAATTCCGGCTTTTAGCTGAGAGCCTTTGCCAGAGATGTCTCATATGCCAGCAATTCAATCCAGGTAGGAAAACTGTGGTGAGCTTGGGAACTATAGGACGGGAGGGAGGTCCTTTCACTCGTATGCAGCTTGATTTCATTGAAATGCCCTCATGCAAAAGGTTAAGCTATGTACTGGTGATTGTTTGTCTGTTTTCTCGTTGGGTTGAGGTTTACCCAACCAGAAGAAATGATGGAGTTACTGTAGCGAAACTCCTACTGAGAGAGTTTATTCCTAGGTTTGGCTTTCCAGTTACTATTGAAACAGATAGAGGAAAACATTTTCAGAATGAAATTATAAAACTGATTTGTGAAGCATTAAAAGTACAACAAAAATTGCATTGTGCCTACCGACCAGAGGCTTCTGGAGTGGTGGAACAAATGAATGGCACCATAAAGAACAGATTTGGGAAAATGTGTTTGGCCACAGGTCTCAAATGGCCAGATGTCTTGCCTCTTGTCTTAATGAGCATTAGATCAATTCCTGATAGGAAAACTGGTCTGAGTCCCCATGAAATTATAATGGGCAGAGCAATGAGACATGTTTTCATTCCTGTCAACAAACTGCTGCCTAAATCTGATGACTTCGTCTTGGACTATTGTAAAGGATTGGCTGATATGGTACATTCTGTGTTTCATCAGGTTGGACGAGATGCGACCACTCTTGAAAGGATGCCAGCTCATGATCTGAATCCTGGAGATTGGGTCCGCACAAAAGTACACCGAAGAAGAAATTGTCTGGTTACACGCTGGGGAAAACCACGCCAAGTGATTCTGACAACGACAACTGCTGTGAAGTGTGCAGGGGTGAAGAATTGGATTCATGCCAGTCACACTCTTCGTGTCTCAAATCCGAAAGATCAATCTGAAGGACAAAATCGGGAGGTATCAGATACCAGTTCGGAATCAGAATCAGAAGAAACAAAAACAAGACAAGAACCAGAAGCAGATGAACAATGTCAAAGTCAAATTATTGCTCAGGAAAATGTACCACTAAGATGACGCCTTGAAATTTCAGATACTAATTCTGAATCTGAGACAGAGCAAGCAGGAATACGAGAAAGAACTAATCATGAAAATGGAGAAACTGAACAAGTAATCTTTGAGCAAGAAATCCCGAGTACAAGTACAAGAGAAATTCCTCCAGAAATTATAGAGATAGAAGGAGAGGAATTAGATACAGAGAGTGAGTGTGAAGTGATTGCGGAAGAACCCCGGGGAGGTTTAGGGACACAACCTAAACAGGTAGAAAAAGGGTCAGATAGTCATCAGTAAGATTATGTGGAATAATCACGAGGAGTGATAGATTCAGACAGTGAACCGGAAATATTGAGAATAAAATTAAAGGAAAGAGATATCCAAATGAAGACAGAATCAGAAGAAAGTGAAACAGAAAGTAAAGAGTGAAGAAATTTGAGAAAAAGGGCTTGGAAAACCGAACGAGAGGAGAAAGGATCTAAATTGAAAAGGCCATTGAAAGAAGACATTTGGCCCAACAAAATCAAGAAATTGAGATATCGATTGACAAGAATAAAGCATGATGATGCTGAACAAGTGAATGAAGTGTCCAGTCAGGAAAAACAAGAGGACACGGATCAGAAGCATTTGCAACGCACAAAGAGGATAAAAAGGCCTAACCAGAAGTACAAGTCACCGGAATGGACATATGTGGCACTTCCTGATATACAAGAGGAAGCTGATAGCCAAGAAAGTCCGAGAGTGACTGTGCAGGAGGCAGAAAAAGAAGAAGGTTCAGAAATCCTGAGAGTAATAGTGTCTGACACTAGAGAAGAAATGGATGACCAAGAAATTCTGAATAAAGACTGTGAGCCCATGGATAAGGATGATTCCCACATGAATTAAGAAGCAAAAGAACTCTGGAAGGAATTGAAAGCCCGGATAAGACACATGACCAGAAAGAACCAAGTAGGCAACTAAAGCCTTAGGTTTAGACAAAGAACATTTTTGAAGAAAGAGGTTCAGTCAAAAGACACTGATCATTTCAACATGGCAAACACTGAGAATAGAAATCCAACATGTGGGTTTCTTCGGAAAATGGTGTAAAATCTGTTTTTGTTGTACAGGATTATTAATACTTGTTTGGATTATATTGGCAGTAACAATTTCATTTAGAAAAACATTGGAGAATGTAGACAGACACTCAATGAATGGAACCATTAGCCAAAACACTGGTAGTAGTCACATCACAAAACTGGTAGATAGTCCAGAACTTCACAAAGATAAGTCCATAAATGATTTTTCTAAGAATATTTTCACAAAGCTATTATACGAATATGTAGAAACAATGGATGTTAGAGATTGTTATGTTTGTATGCAGAGGCCTGCATCTGTATCTGAAGGTGTAACTTATCATCACCTTCCTTTGACATATGGGATGACTTGTAGTGTCCTAGCAAGTTTGTTTTATAAAACAGGCAAATTAGAATATTATTACACTGACATAGATAATATTTTCTCACAAATTCCTGTAGTTCCTGAATTAAACAAGGTGAAGCCTGGTAAAACTCTTGGCAAATTTTTCCTAGAAACAAGAAAACTAACTTTAGAAGAAGTGTTTAAGAACAACCTGACTTGTAGTTTAAGAAAAGAAGAGAAAACTTTCCTCAATATGGTAGAGGAGAGGAGAATTAAAATGCAAAAGAAGGTGACTGGGGATAGGATGGAACCACCATTTTGGGATTTTGGGAAGGAAAATCATTTAAAGGGAGAGATAAACCCGGCAATGGCTTTAGATTGGCCCCAGAAAGGGAAATTATGCATAAGTAGAGATAATACTGTATATGATAATTATTTTGTAGGTGCAAGTGAGTGCCAGGATTCATGCAAAATCTTGGGAGGATGGGGACTTAAAGGAGGATAAGATCCAGCATTTCCTGAAATATATTGCATTTGTGGAAACTGAGCTTATTATAGGTTGCCGGACCATTGGCACGGAACTTGCTACTTAGGCCTGGTCTTTCCAAAGATATTTTATGTGGAAAGGGGAGAAAATGGATTGCACGAAATAGGTAGACAGCTAACACGTAGAAGAAGAGAGAGTTGGTCAGAAATTATTGGTGATATTTTTGGAGCACTGATACCAGCAGTTGGAATATCTCTGAATGCACATAAAATTAGAAAATTGTCTGCAGTTGTGGATCGTTTATCAACAAACACAGCTGGAGGGTTCTTAATAGTAAATACCGAAATGGTTGCTATGGTAATGCAAAATCGACTTTCCCTTGACATTATATTGGCAAAAGAGGGAGGAGTCTGTGGAATGCTGAAAGTACAACTTTGCTGTACTTACATTCCTGACAAAAGTCAGAACATAAAGAAATATATTAAGAATATAACTGAATTGCATGAAGAAATTGTTCCAATGGAGGTTGAAGATGTATGGGAGAAACTTGGTAAAAGTTTTTCCACTATTAAGAATTTATTTACAAAAGTAGGTAGCACATTTGTGGGCAAAATACTAATACCTGTGACTTTTCTGATTATTCTAGGGTAAATATTGAGATTAGGATGTCTGTGCATACAAAGAAGAAAACTACAAAATAAGATAAAAGGAGAAAACAAGAAAAATAAAGAGAAAGAAATAAGGGGAAGAGAAATAGAGGAAATCGAATTAGAAGAATTTAAAGAAAATGTGTACAAGAAAACAAAAGAGAACAGTGTGGAGAACACTATTGTTTAAACTAACAAATGCAAGTAGATTCAAATAAAACCATTTCCTTAGATACATTTAGTGAAATTAGTGAGTAGTGGTGATGTTTTAAATCACCTAAGGGGGGGTTGATGGAGCAGGTAAAACAAGATTTTGTATACCTCCTCTAATTTGCATGAAATTAATAACGTAATCATTCTAAAAATTAATTTACATAACATGTTTGTAGTGGAAGTGGTACTAATCAATATTTGCACCTTAATAAATAATTAACAATGGTACGCAAACTAACCTTAGATTGTATTTGAAATAGTAAAATGATATGGTTTATATTGCTTCGTGATTGTATTGTGGCTTAAAGTTATCGTATGGTGAGTATTATCGCTTTAAATGTTGCTGCAGCTAGGAAGATACTAATATATATTGGGATTAGTGTGGGCTTGAACATTAGAACCTTCATTTCTATATATTAATTGCTTTTATGTCTATTTTCGCTTAGTTAACATTCGGGCCTACTAGGCCGAGTACTTTAAGATGGCGTTCTCTGAAGCAGATGCCACCATGTGCGTGCGATGATTTCTGCGTATGCCCAGATGGTTCTTGAGATCACAAGGTGAAATAAACTCCTGACATCGTGTTCCCTGCCAAGGTCGAAGTGTTGGGGACTTGACAGCAAGCCAGTAGATGACCGTATGAGAACCAAGGAAGAGACATAGAATGAACCTGTCAATAGGACCCTTTTGCCTTGAAAAGATACATTTGCTGGTCCCCGCATGGGATTCGGAAGGACCATCACAATTTGTGAACTATTGTGCCAAGTCACTATGCAGAACCAGTTTGCACTGGGAAGAGTGCAATGAACAATTGATAACCCCGAACTGTCCAATCAGAACATTTGGTCTGCCCCTACAGTTGCCATATTTTGTATGAAGGAAGGCAAGAAAAGGTATAATAACCCCTTATCTGTCATCACGGGTGTGGGTTCGGGAGGAGTTCGAGAGTTGCAGTTGGAGTTGCGGTTGCGTTTGTCTTTGGGTTATTCTTTAAGATGGAGTTCTTGTTGGGTGGTTGTTACTCTTTCAAATTTCCCGACTTTTCCTAATTTTCATTAAGTTCTATGCTGCCAGTCTGGGTGTGGAGTTAATCCATGCTGTGGATTGATGTATGGACATTGCTGAATCTCCGAGTTATTGTGATATATCCTGTATTTTTGCCTGACGGTTTGATCCTTTGGCGAGGGTCAGACTGCCTGTCCGAGGGAGTCAGTCATTCAGTCAATAAAAACTTTATTTGTTTTTTTACAACCATAAAAGTATACAATAAGCAGAAAATCATTCAATAAAATAAGCAAGTCAAAATCATAGAGTACACCTTCTTAAGCCTGTAATTCATATGTCTTTAAAATGGAAGATAAAAGACATCTTAAAATGTATTAAAACCAACTATTTCATGTTTAAGGCACATGGTCCTTCAAATACGTCTTATACAATACTTCTATTCATTAATAACTCATTCTCCTTGTAACTTAAAAGATCCCAACCTCATCAGTACTCTTTACATTTAAGGAACTCTTTAACTTTTTTGATATATTCCCAATGGCACAGGCTATATCTAAATTGATCATTCCCACTAAGAGGTTTACAGCTTGCTTCCTATTTTTAATATCATATTTTTTTTAAATCGGACATAAAGTCTCTCTTTGTATTTCTAAAATCTCCAGACAATCTAACAATATCACAAGTAGTTCCTAAAGTGCAGGTGCATTTTCCATTGCTGTTTATCAGTGAGTTTTTTACCACTTTATTCGCGTAACACAGGTTTACCCAATTCTTAGTCTTAGCACTTCACGCCTTAGCAGACAGCTAGGTAGCCTGTATAGGGGTAATGTAGATCATTTTTCCACGCTGAGGCCATATGGGAAACTGAGCTTTTCCGTAAGAGGTACTCCTGGTCCTGGGTTTGAGAAACTTCTTTTCCCAGTATCCTAAGTTCCTTCTTATCTATTTTTAAATAGAGGGACTGAGGGCATAACTTTAGCTTTAACACACCGTACACTTCATTAATTGTGGCTCTAGTCTCTTTTGCCCAGGTCAGTTCACTGTTGGCAATTTTGTTCTTACACCACTGTGAGATTTTTTGGTCCTCACCTGATCCTAACCTCAGCCAGAAACGTAATAAAGCCATGCAGGCTGTTATACCCCATGAGGTGATTCCCAATTCTAGTCTCGCTGCTTGTACCATGGACGATCTAGGCAGCGAGAACAAGCTTTTAAGGATGTTTCCCTCCTCTTTGTCCCATCCATTTTTACCACTCAGATAGAGTACCTCTGCACCATACAAGAATTGTGGAGGGACCATTGCTAGATAGGCCTTTAAATTCGGTCTATCAGACATTTCTCCATATACACTATTAACTCTTTTTAATCCCTTCGCTGAAGTCGATGCCCTCATTTTTAATGCATCAAGATGGGTATGCCATTGCAGGCTACTCTTGAACCACATCCCCAGATATCTGTATTCTGTTACTTCTTCCAGCATCTCAGTGCCCAGATACCAGGAGAACTTTGTTTTTCTTCTTCCAAAACATAGGATCTTGGTCTTCCCCATGTTCACAACTAATGTTTTTATTTGGCAGTATTCTTTAAACATGTTTAATTCTCTTTGTAGACCAACCTCCGTCTGGTCCATAATTACCAGATCATCTGCGCATAGTGGGCACGAGATGTGGTTTCCTCCTAGTTTCGGGCTTGCCCCTCTAACATTGCTTAATTTTAGGGGCAGGTCTGCTATAAACAGGGAAAAAAATCAAGGGGGCATGTACGCACCCCTGTCTCAGCCCATTACCAATCTGGATCCTCCGAGACAAACCTCCATCCTCATCCAAGATTATCTGGGCCCAGTTTTCTGTATGCAGGGCTTGGATCAAGGCCAATAAGTCGCCTTGGATATTATACCCTAACAAGGTCGCCCACAGCTGCTCCCTGTTCACAAGATCAAATGCTGCACAGAAGTCCACAAAGAAGCAGAACAAATTGCCCCTCTGCTCGATCGACTTCCGCGCAATGGACCAGAGAGCAAAACAGTGATCAACCGTTGAGTCTCCCTCTTTATCCCTCCCTGTTCTGGGGGCACTATCTGTTTTTCATCCGTCCAGTCCTTGAGTAATCCCAGAATTACTTTAGCAAATACCTTTTCACCTACGTCCAGGAGATTTATTAATCGATAGTTTTTTGGGGCATTTACATCGCCTTTTTTTATGTATACGTCTTACAATTGCCCCTTTCCAACTGTCTGGCATGGTCCCTGTATTAAGGATCCCCTAGAACATATTCGCAAAGAACTCTGACCACCATTCCGGCTTCGTTTTTACAATAACAGCCGGCAAGTTATCTGGGCCGGCGGCTCGAGTTAAGTTTAGCCTGGATATTATACTCCTAATGTGGCTGGGGGAGAAGTGATCTTTTACCTCTTCCCTTACACCTGGCCATGCAATAGTATTTATTTCCTCCGTCCTTGGCCACTTCCCATAAATTTCCCCCAGATAGTCCACCCACTTATCCTCTGGCACCAAGCACTGCAAAGACCCTAAAACTTTACCTTTGCTTTCTTGTACTAATTTCCAGAAGCCTTTCACATTTTTCTCTTTGATTACCTCAACAATTTCACCCAACATCTGTCCTTATAAATTCTTTTTTTATTTCTAAAGATTGCTTTATATTTTGACCTTAGTTTCTGAAGGTTATGTAGCAGTTCATTATTGTGTCTACCTCTAAGGCTTCTTGCCTTTTGCCTAATGCTGGCTTTTATTTTGCGACAATCCTCATCAAACCATGGATTGTTATTAATGTGAGATTTTTCCTTACTTGCTGTCTAAGGTTTACCACATTTCATTTTTATCCTGAGACAATCTACCAGTTGTCTTATTATATATTCATACCAGGTAATATCCTCCTCAGGTGGTAATTTTTCTAATGTAAATGTCATCTGGACTGCACTTAGTTTTTTAATATGTTCTTCTGTAATACGGGTTGTAAGTCGCTTAGGGTATTCTACCTGTACTTGAATGGCTGTTTGTCTCTGAGGAACTCTTTTTACGTATAATTTCGTCAACAGTGGGTAATGATCACTACCTTCAACCCTTACTACTTCAAAGTGCTTGATTAATTCAAAGCTCCATGCATGTGTAAACACGTAATCTATCGGACACATTTGCTGCCCTATTGTAAAGGTGCGCTTAGCTGGCCGATCTGAATCCATTCTACCATTTACGCATATCAGGCCCATAGAGCCCAACAATTGTCCAAGCGCCACATCTTGGGGTGAATGTCACATCTGGGGAACTTAGTGAACTCTATATTGTAGGCTCTTAACAAATCTCTGCACCATGAATCTGTTTTAAAGGGATTTAGTCCGTGGTTAAAATCACCCAACATCAGGAGCACATCTCTCTGGTAGGTATCACATAAGACCTCCATATCCTTTTTTAAGCTTTCCAGGTCCACCTTATAATCATTTTCCTTTCCCTTCTGGATATATACATTAACAATACATATACCTTCATCACATGGGTTATTATTCAGTGTCAACACTCTGCTACCTAGAGCCCACTTACATTTAAATTCAATGGATTCTATTTTCCTAGCAATCTTTGTGGATGCCAACGTCAGTTGACCACCTGACGGTCTACCAAATAAGTTCTTTCTTGCTGGATTCAAATGATGGGTAAATCCTTCTGTATCTAGGGTTTCGTCACACAGCCAGGTCTCCTGTAAACACACGATGTCAGTATTCTTAAGAATGTTTTTAAAACTTTCCTGGTGCACTATTCTTTTATAACCATTTACATTCCAAGATAATATAGACAGGCTGTGCGACAACCCAAGCTCCTAGTCAATATCACTCGGGTACCCATTTTCTTCACATTCCATATGTGCTAACTCTCTATATCTATTCCCGACCAGCGCATCTTCATCACCCCACCCTAGATCCTTAGTGACTATTGTAATTTCAAGATCTTCCTTCTAACCCCAGCCAGAGTTGATCATTCTTATTTGCCGATCTCCCAACCCATCTCCCTGAGTGATTGTGATATAGCCTATATTTTTGCCTGATGGTTTGATCCTTTGGTGAGGGTCAGACTGCCTGTCCGAGGGAGTCCTTACTTAAGAATGCAGATAACTCTCTATTCGACCTGAAGCTATTCATCGCATGTTCATTGGTAAATGATTTACTGCATTTTTCCTAAATTCGTGCTTAAATGAGATTTCTAAATGTTTAATTACTCTTTAATAAATCTATATTTCAAATTATGAGCTGTAGTATATAAATGTAAGCTTAAAGGGATTGATTAATGATTTAGATAAACAAAATTGAAATAACAAGAAATGAGTTTGTGGTTCTTAATCACTGAAGATATCAAATGTTTTCCTAGACTTTAATTGTGTTTTAGCTGGTTCTAATTCACCATCAACCAGTCCAACTAGTTGGTCCATCGACCAAACAGTGGAGTGCCTTGATAATAAAGTCAGGATTCTGAAGAGTTTATATAAAATGTATACATAAAATAGTAGAAAATTAGTCCTGATAGGTAATAAGTTAAGTTCAGTTCAGTTCAATTATGTCTTTATTTCGATTATCAAAATCATAAAAGACAACAGTATATGCATCAAGGAAATTACATAATAACAAATTAGCTAGTATTCCCAAGACCAATAAAACTGTTAAAAAAACAAAGAAAAATGCATATGGTATAACATTGTATTAAATTATCTAAAAAAACTATTCCTGATGTGTAAAAAGCTAAAAATCTCATAAAAGCAGATGGCGTAAACATCACCGCCCAATCCATTACTTCGACCATTTAAACAAAATGACAGTGGGCAAATATAAACATAATACATAAAAGTTACTAAAACTGAGGTAGATTGTTAATGGTAGATACAACTGGAAAGTCCAGATCCTTATTTAAAATTTGCCCAAGTTATCAAACCCTCATCTTATTTGCTCGGATGACCCACATCCAGCTCAGAAATTTAGCCACTGCTATAACAATGGGATCCTGTGTGTTAGTTTTCAGAATCCTTAATGCCTCCATGGCTACTCTTGTGCTCATGTTCTTACACATGGGTTTCAACTATTTGTGCCTAGGTGACCTGTAGGCGGGGCATACAAAACAAATGTGAGCCAGTGACTCAATCTCAGCTGGGCAAAAAGAACATTTGTCATCCGTGGGGGGATGCCAACAACTGGTAAACGCTTTGATAGGAAGCGAACCCACCCTAAACTGGTGATACAGCTTCCTATCATTAGGTCTGGTAATAATATCCCAGTATGTTTCTGGCTTTGGCTCATATTTATGCTCATAGAAAACCCTAGTCAGAGAGCAACGTTGGTGGAGAGTAAGTTGCTGCAATCTAACCATGTTCCAGTAGGCTGCTTTCAGATCCTTTTTCGCAGGGAAAATAACAGTTGCTGGATCCTCCCACAGTTTACTCAACCCCATGTTGATCAGTGTGTGTTTTAGATTCCTTATCCAGGGGATTTTGTTTATGCAACCCAGCATTCTAACTTTGGAGAATGCTTGAGCATAAGAAGAAAGCTCCGGAGTGGTCCAGAGCCTTCTCCAGAATGCTACAGGTCTAAACCGTGCCTGATCCTCAATTTTCTTACAGCCCAAATCCAAATAAAGAGGCTGAAGTGGAGTAGACTGCGGAAGGCCAATCAGAGTTCTCACAAATTTATTTTGGGCAACTGTCACAGATGTTAAATCATCAAAACCCCATAGTTACGCCCCATAGGTAATAAGGTATCCACGTTGTCCAGCAGCCCCTTCTCCTGTGTACAGATTCAAGTGAGTTTGTGTGTATGAGAAGTGTGTTGGTGTTATGGGCCCCACCAATGAATGAATGTATGAATGAACTTTTGTGAATAAGAATCTGTGACATAAGGGGAATATGTCAATTTTGTCCTTTGCGCTGGATCATTGGGATGAATCCCGATTGGCCTAGCAATACTAAACTCTGCATTAGGGATTGTAATTGCGTGGCTATTATTTTGGCTAGGATTTTAAGGTCTGAGTTTATAAGAGATAAGGGTTGGTACGAGTCACAATTGGCCGGGTTTTTCTCCGGCTTGAGTAGTGCGATTAATAATGGTTCTCTTAGTGAAGGGGGAAGAATCCCGTTGTCATATACCTCCAAATACCTAGCTAGGAGATGGGGGGGGGGTCAGTAGATCACTAAATTCTTTATACATTTCACCTGGAAGACCGTCTGTTCCCGGAGCTTTACTATTGGGAAGGATGAGTGAGGGCAGGCTAAAAGCCCATTCTGAATTTGTTTTTTAAACACAATAGATCGTCGCCATAGCGACAGCGCATGCACACTAGCTACAGGCTCGACCCAAAAATAAAGAGAAGACAAAATCCCAGGGTGGGTCTCCTCAACGGGAAGCCATTGAACTACGATATCATCTTCAAAACCGTGATAATATCAGACCGCCTGACAGGTATTGGGATACTGATACACGTTTGTCTTGTTCCTTTCAGGAGTCATCTGATAAACGTTCAGAGACAGGTGTACCGTCAGAGCGCAGATCGGAAGAGCTTGTGAACTGGAAGAAGGACACAGAATGCTCATCCGATTATATAATAACACAGGAAGATAAACCAAAACCTTCCAAGCCTCAATTTAAAAAGAAGAAGGTAGCTGGACTACAAATCAGGCATACCCAGGATATTTATGACTCTGCTTCTGAACGGGGAATGGGCAGTGAATGCTAGCCAGCGCGGCAGAAGTCACAATAGTTCGCCAGAACCTGATGGATTGTCTGGTGGGTGTAACGCTGACTAAGCATATCACAGTGGCAACACCTGATACTTGAGTGTTACCCATTGTTTATACAAACTACAACTCAAATAGGAGGGAGAGCTACCCAGATACATCAATGTTCTCCTTCGGGAAGATCTAATTTACGGTTACGATATTCTTTTGGCTGAAAAGGATTGGCCAACTGATTTCGTAATGGAGTGTCCAAATGGGGAAACAGTAATTTTACCTGCTTTCATTGACTTTAAACATTCATACGCCAAGGAGTGGGCATTAGCGCTAGCTCCTGCATTGTACTTCAGCCATGTGGGGTGGGATGACGTATCTCCGCATCATGAGATCCCACGCTAACATCACCCCAGCAAGGAGTGCCAGAAAAAGGCATAACTACTAAATCTAAACAATACCCTCTAAAGACAGTGGAACTCTACCCTCCGGTTAACCCTCGAAATTTGGACCAATTAGGACCAATTATTAAAGCCCACTCAAGTGCCTACCCGGCAAGTTTAAATAACATAGTAGATTAAAAACCCAAGGCACTTAGCGCACAAATTACCAGCGACTCTCCTCAACACCGGTCAATCACTCAAGAGATTGAAGCAATAACAATTGAAGAAAACTCTCCGTTGGGGAATAGTCAGGCGATGCCCCATAATATCCACTAAAACTCCAATTGTGACATGTCCTTTCTGGCTTCTGAAGAGTGGGAAGAGCTAGTGGCTTCATACAGCAATGATTTAAAACCCAAAACAAATAGTGTAAAGACAGAACCTAGCGACAAATATAAACCGATCAAAGGCACTTTTTGGGAAACCGTACTAAGCACGATGCAATATTCAACTGCAGCATTACACTATCAATCCCGTAAAATGGACCTACAACTGACAGTGCTTCAAACCTTAGCAGATTTTACTTCTGCATTTGATAGGAAGCTGGCCGACTTAAATGGATTGATTAAGAGAGGGCAAGAAGCAGCCCTCAACGATAAATTAATTCACCAAGAATGTACCTGTGCCCCAATTGTAGACAAATTATCCATGTTACCAACACTACTGAGCGATTTACTATCTATCGCAGTAACAACTGTAACTCAAACAGTGGAAAACCCGGTCTTACCTACAAAGGGGGAAACAAAAACTGAACCCCAACATACTGAGAAGTTAATTTTAAACAGGTCCAACGAAACAGGAGAGAGCGGGGTCTCGCAAACTCCCAACACAGCCACTCCAGAAAAAGTAATAATAGAATCATCTGAATCAACTAATAAAATTATACCAAAGAATATCCGCCGTAGGAACAAAAGGAAGGGGAGGAAAAAGAAAACTACTGCTCCGGCCCAACATCTGATTAATTGGTTACTGCAGCGACCAGTAGTCACGAATATGAAAGTTACAAAAAACAACACTCCCCAGTCCCACTACTGGAAGAAGGTATAAAAGATGATTTGATACAATTGCAAAAAACACCGCCAGGGGATTCTCACTCTTTATTAAAAATTAAGCAAATAGAGGCAAGTGCTGAAGTAAAAAAAAAAAAAAACAACCCCAGCAGCCATCTAGAAATTCCCCTAAAACCCAACGACCAGGAGCTTATACATATGACAAAAGCTCCAAACAAGTCTCCCCAGGTCTGTAATCCACAAACGATAACTGAGAGATTAACAACACCAGAGTCCATAAACAGAGCGTCCCGTGACTCACTAATGAAAAATCTAGAGCGAACCAGAGACTCGGAAAAAAAAAATTGTGATTGCCAAAGTCAATTACCAACCATTGCTGACAGCATTTATAATAAAACTAATATCCCTGATATCTTTAGTCTACATCAGTTTACAACTGTTACCAGTTATTACCCTGAGCCCTCGACTCAGGAATCTGTCCAAGAGGAGGAGCCCGACACGATCATCTTTGCTCCCCAATATAAGTCGCGAGGCCGTGCAGATATCTTAAATAGAGGGAACATGCTACGGCTCCTGCAAGCCATCCCAAAGTTAGCCAATATTCACACTTCTGATTTACTGTTCGTCGAGTATTCACCAAACAACGGCCTGCCAAACTCAGAATCCTCCAAAAATAGATGGAAAACACCGGAGATAGCTAGTAGAATTATCCAAGAAAGCAAAAGATTTCAAAGCTGGGGGATTATCCTAAAACTACTACATAAACCACAATATCCAGCTCCATTTTTAATCATAGACAGTCAAATCAGACCGTCGACTTCAGTCCTAAGGGGAGCAAGGGGCGCTCCCCTATAGACGGCCAACCCTGTGCAAAGGAACTTTTGTCAACAAACGGAAGGCAGGGGCTACAACGTACAATCCTCTTAGCGCCACCGAATTGACATAGGTTGCCCCCCCAACTACACCTTCGATTGGGCTCCAATGAAGTTGAAATCTGTACCTGGAATATCAACGGTCTAAATTCTAAACTAAGCGACCACGATTTTTTGAACTATCTTAAAAGTTTTGACATCATTTTACTTCAGGAGACCTGGGAAGATAAACCCTACGATTTACAGGGCTACACTTCCAGCTTTACCGCGGCTACTAAGGAATCCATTTTTAGACGCCGTTTGGGGGGTTTACTCCTCCTCTCTTCTATAACAAAAATTGGAGAAATGTACCCCATAAAAACTTACATCGCCCCTCCAAGTTGTATTCAGGCCTCAATGGTTAAGTTTATCCTTAACCAGACAGCACAGAAGGTTATATTGATAAACATCTACCTACATCCCAAACATAAACTACAATCATCTAAGGAACTGATTAAAGAAGTTTCAAGAGTAATGGGAGAAGAGGATGTAGACAACGTTATTTTGGCAGGAGATTTTAATATGCACCTTTTAGGGAATGGCCAGGAAGACGAGCTCACGCAAGACTTGACTGGAATATGGAGAATACCGATTCAAGGCCCCTCGAAGGAAATCAAACCAGCGAAGAGTTCAAACTACCTTCTCTCAGAATTAGAACATCTGAACCTAAGGGCAGTAAACGGCCGTTTCAAGGAGGATAATCCCCGGCACCTACATACCATTCAGTCAAAACATCTTCTTATCTCGACTTTACATTTACTACGTTATCCATGTTTGACAGGATAGCCTCATTTCAAATAGGCAAAAACACATTTAGCGATCATATGCCACAAGAAATGATGCTTCAAGCAACCTCAACATTACCCTTGGAGGCTGATAAATCCATCATCCCAGTAGGAACAACAAACCTCAAATGTATAAGGTGCAACTCAACAAATATAGAAACAATAGCAGCTACAGCTAAAGAAGTGCTTAAGCAAGTACAGGAAAATCCAAGCCAACCATTGGAAAGTTGGGAAAAATTCATTTGTACTCTTGGCGACAAATTTCCTTCCAAAACAGTCCTAAAACAAAAGAACGTAAACATTTCGCCACTGACGATAGTAAAGAGCCCAGTCTCTAAGAAACTGAAACTAACAATAAATCAATTATTACGACAACTACGGCGAACACCGGGAAATCAGAGCTGGCAGCAGTCTCTGTGTGACTCAAAGGCCCTTTTTAAGAAAAGAAGATGGGCCAGGAAAACGACCATGAATAATGAATTTTGGGCTAGACTTCTTTACGACGCAAAACAGAAAAATAGCGCCAAATTTTGGCAGTCCGTAAACAAATTACACTGGCCAAATCACCACGGGATCATCTCTCATATCACTGAAGAGACCTGGACAGACTTTCTCTCAAATCATTTCAATGACATCGAACAAACAGCTACACACACCAAACGCCTAGGATCTGAGAGTTTTAGCAGGATTGCAAAAGAGCCAACGCTACATTGCCCACCTTCTTTTGAGGATAGCGAAAGAACAGTGCCACACCAACAACAACAGCAACAACTACAATCTCTGCACAAAAAGGTACATGGAGATTAGTGGAGGAGTATACCACTCAACAGATAAAGAAACAAATAGCAAGGGCCGACAGGCCGGAGCCCCCGGCCCCAATGGCATTCCACCAATGCTGTACAAAAACGACCCGAATTACTTGAACCTGTCTTTAAGTACGTAGTCGAAAACTCTATAATTCCTGAGTCATGGAGAGGCTCAATTATAAGCCCAATTTATAAACAAGGAGCAAGGTCTGTGCCGAACAATTACCGCCTGATAACCCTGATTGACATCGACGCCAAATACTTTGCAGGGCTCCTCCTAAATGACCTAACCACCTGGGCCGAAGAGAATCATATAATATCGCCAACTCAAACAGGATTCCGGAAAAGGCAAGGTACATTAACCAACATAATGGCCCTGACCCTGCTCATGGACGGAGCTAAACAGGGAAAATACCCGCTTTTCCTTTGTTTTATAGACTTTGTTGCAGCATTCGACCATGTCGATCGAACAAATCTTTGGCAAAAATTGGATGGCTGGGGGATTCCTCCAACTCTTTTACTCCAACTAAGGAACCTTCACACCAACACATGGCTCAGGATAAAGCTCGGTGAAGGACTGCATATATAAAAAAAAATCCATACCACAAAAGGGCTTAAACAAGGGTGCGTGCTAGCCCCCCTGCTATTCAATCTTTTTTTAGCCGACCTTCCGGGGGAGCTGAACAGCTGTGTAGCCCACGCCCCGAAACTAGGGAATTCCACTCTGTCAAACCTGTTATACGCGGACGACTTAGTCTTGATAAGTAGGACCCCAATAGGACTCCAGCATTTACTGAATGTAACTTACAAATTCTCGCAAGAAAACGCACTCAAAATAAATCTCAACAAAACAAAAACGATGGCAGTCAATTACCATAAGAAGAAACATTTTAACTGGTTTCTTGACGGGCACCGTTTGGAACAAGTAGCAAGCTACAAATATTTAGGGGTAATATTTGACCAAAATCATTCATCAAAAGCGCAAATAGAATCTTTGCGGAGAAGGGGGGTAACGACCTGTCTGGCCATAAAGCCCCTTAAGAAGCTTTTACCGGACTTAACGTTCGACCCTCTGTTAAGGGTCCTGCAAGCTAAACTCCAGCCAACAATAACCTATGGAAGCGAAGCACTGAAGGGAAAAGACGCAACAACCCTTGATAATATAATATCTAACTCATATCGAGCGATCTTTCAACTCCCCAGAATGGTTTCCCCGGCCCAAATACGCTTGGAATTTGGGCTTCATAAGCAGTCACTGGAGCGCATGGGAGCATATGTGAAATGTTGTCATAAAATCAAAGGCGACGAAAAAGGAACCCTGAATTACCAACTTTGGATGGAACTTTCCCACCCAGGAAAATCACCAGCAAGCCTATACCTCCAGGAATCTATTATACATCTAGGTTTAACAGACTTGTGTGACATCCCGGTGAATCACTTCACATTCAAAAAATCCGTATCAAAGGTAATCCGCTTACTATCCGCAATAGAGGACAAAAACACATTATCCAAACGATCGCATGGCTGGATGGTGCTAAATACATACAAAATGCCAAAACCCCAGCTCTACCTGAAAATTGGAATAAAAACTAACATCAAGGAAAAATTCCTAAAACTCCGGCTGGGGGTTGCCCCTTTAATCAATTTATGCCACCTTGGGAGAGAAAGGGAGGTGTCCAGCCTTGTCGTTTATTTGGCAGCAGTGTTGAAGACGCAATCCGTATTATATGCACCTACAATAAGCTAAAAGATATAAGAATCACCCTGCTAAAGTCAGCATTCAAACAGTATGGAGCCAGATCGTTCAGACAAGCGGTAATGTTGTGTTTCAACCCAGAGCTGGTCCAGTTAAACTGCCGGCTAATCAAATATCTTGACATAACTGCAAAAAGACTGAAACACCGGACCGAGCAGCCCAACGATCACTTATTATAAAAACTGACATAATTATTACAAGATTGGGCATAGTCGAAACATTACTTACAGTCAATATGACTAACCTGCAGAATGTTTTAATAATTTAAGCACCTTTTCTAACGTGTTGTAAAATTTTACAAATCACTTTAATTATGGTTGCTGACAAAAAGTTGGAAATTTTTATAACGATTTTACCAAAAACTGTATTTTTTCCTTGTGTATGCAATGGTTTTAATTAATCAAGCATAATAAAATAAACCTAAACCATTGAGGAAGACCCCAAAACCTTAACGATAATACCCAATTAAACATGAAGCTAAAAAACAAGTTAGGGAAAGGTGTAATAGAAAGTTGCACCTCATCCATGAATAATTCTTTGTTTCCAGTAATGAAAACAGACCATTCATATTGTCTAGTATTAGACTACAGACACTTAAATACAGCTACTCGCACATTTGCAGTACAGAATGCACACAGTGCCGCACAAATGAACAATAGTGTTCGGAAAAAATACAAAACAACACTTGATATCTCAAATGGATTTTTCTGTCAAAATATAGCTAGGCTAGCATTGGGGGTTCCTTAAAATACCGATTAAGCTGTAATTCCTGATTGGAAAGGAGTAGCTACTTCATGTTTATTGTCTTTGGAATGATGATGATAAATCCTCTTTTATGGTAAAGTTGCATTTGACATTACCATTCTAGAAATGCCACTTTTAGAAAGTGGACATTTCTGTGTTCTTAACTTTTCTCTATGTGCCTGCAGCATTTATCTAATACACATCTGGGTTGGGGGACAGCTACACTTTGTACATACTCGACTAGTCTGACTGTGATCCTGCTAATCGGGACCCCAGTCACTCTGCTTTCTCCCCTAAATTGTTATGTTCAGTACTTAGGTATGTCCCAGATTGGATCCTGGGATACCCTTATCAGTCCTTAATATATGGTACTAGAGTACCCAGGGCATAGGTACCCCAGAGGTCCCCCATGGGCTGAAGCATGTATTATGCCAGCCATGGGAGACCCTTCAAACTGTAACTACAGGCCTGCCTTTGCTGCCTGTGTAAGCTGGTGCATACACCACTTACGAAAGATATAGGTTTCCTATATCTATGGTCACTCCACTTAAAACCTATAAGTCACCCCTATAGCAGGCCTTTACAATCCTGAAGACTGGACACCCCTACAGCCTACGGAGTCCATTCTCATGGGTTGTAAGTGAAGCAGCCATATACCATATAGAGGGGTACCGCATAATTACGCAATGACCATCTCGAAATCGGCTGCAACGACTCCTATATTGTTTGGTATCAAACATGTTGGAATCATACCCCCACATCATAAACGGTGTGGGAGGTATGATTCCAAGCACTGGAAGAGCCTACCGTTAGGCTCTCATTGCTCCCAGTATCAGTCTTTTAGACCCGGTCAGCACAACATGGCTGCCGCCGACCAGAGACACAATTCTGCCATTCTGCTGCTGAGCTAAGCACGAGCAAGGGAAGGCAGAACAATAGGTATCCTGTCACAGGGAGGTGTAACCACCTCCCAGACAGGATTTAGTGTATTGGGGCCGGGTGGATGCAATTGCCCGCGCCACTCAGTCTGTATGAGGGGCACATTTGGTGCCTTCTTGCATAGCCCAGTTCAAACCAGACCCGGGAGCCATTGGCTCCCGCTCTGGCGTGAAACTGGACAAAGGACATGGGAGTATACTCCCCACTGTCCAGTCCCTCACCTGGGAGGGTCTCCTGAATCCTCCCAACCTTTTTCTAAGGGTACTTAAGGGCTTACCTGTGGGTGGCTCCCTAGATTCCTTGCGGGACATGATACAATTCAGACACCACTTCAACTTCTACCGTCTGGGCACTCTGGACTTCGTTTGGGCTCGACTTCGTCCCCTTTTCAGTCTGCTGCATCCTCCATGCCTGTGCACCATAAAGGAACCTTCCAAGGCCTGTGGGCATCCAAAACACTTGAAGGAATCTCCCTTGAAGTGAAGGAGTCATTTCCCTGCATCTGCAGGCACCACAACTAAGCTGACCGGTCTGCTAATCCTGAGCTCCTACAGACTCTGAAAGGTTCACCAACACAGGTGGTTGTTCTCCACAGCTCCCGAGGCCTGCCCTGCCCTCTCACAAAGTTTGAGGCCAGTATCCCTCGTGGGAGCCGCAGGAACCGAACCCCTGTGCACCGTCTCGACTTGCCATTACAAAGGCTTGTTGGCTTCCTTCTATCAAGCTCTTCAGGCTTCATGTAGCCCCAACCTCAAGCATCTCTAGTAACCAGAATCTTCGGCCACACCACATCAATTGCCTTGTCCCTGCATCCTTTGGTGAGCTGCTCGAGGTCCTTTTGCGACTCCAGTGCCTCTGGCCTGTGGGTCCTGTTGAGTGTCACATTTGTTTCTTTTGGGCTCCCCTGATTGCTCGGGCCTGCCCTGCTTGTGGTGAGTTTCCCTGGACCTTGCTGGTCCTCACATTGCACCTTCTTCGATTTCCTCATTGAATGCAGTTGCTAAGGCTTGTTGGTGCTTTTGACGGACACCGACCCCTCAGCTTGCGATATCCGACATGGCACAGCTCGTGCATGGCTCCTGGTCTTCCTCAGTGTCATCTGGTCCTCAGAGCTGCAGAGTCAAGGTCACCGTCAACTTCCCTGCAACACCCGACATCGGTGGGCATTCGTCTTCCAGTCTCTGGGTCACTCCTGAGTGATATAGACTCTGTGTCCTCTGCTTGCAGGTACCTCTCCACTTGAATCCACCTTCGGATTCCACTGGACACCGACACCACTTCCCGCCTATTACCCGGCTTCCCTGCTGTAGGTAACGTGGGTACTAGGGTATCCACGGGTGGGATGGCTCTCCAACCTTCTGTCTACCACTGGATTTCTTCAGGGTCCACTGGGAAGGGTCCTTTTCCTTTAAAATTGCAACTGCAACTTACATGTTGATTTGTACAGAGAACGCGTCGTGTTCCCACACTGCACACGATCTCCGTGGGGTTCCTAGTCACTCACCTTGGACATTGTCTTGATATGAGTCGTGGTTAAAATACCACTTTCTTGGTATATGGTTTGGTTTCCCCCGGGGTCCACTGTGTATTCTGTGCTATTTACGTGATTTCTATGCAAAGTATTGTGTGCATTGTGCATATCTCGGGGTAGGAGATTCCTAAACGTGTTAGAGATTATTATATAATAAATACATATTTTTATAAATACCTTGCGTGGTTCTTTTTCATTTGATCTATACCTATAGGATTGCATTCTGGTAAAACAAGCTGCTTTACACTCGTTCTGGACTAAGCCTGAAGGCTGTTTTCCACAGGTACCACTTGGAGAGCTTTCTAAGGTTGTCTAAGACTGCTTAAATCACCATAAGGGTTGTCTGAACTGGTGCAGGGTGTCCACTTACTTAAGTGTAGATCATATACCAGGCCAGCCTCTCACAGATTGTCGCTGTGCCTGTCTGTTCTCAGGAACTGCATTTCTACTTTGTTGAGCTGCCCTGCTGCCTGCTGACCTCTGTCCTTTCAGAGGACCAAGAACTTAGCCCAGAGTGACTCCAAGGACTTGATGACTTGCCCCCTGTTCTCCCCAAGGTCTCAGGGACATCAAAGACCTCACTACCTGCTTAATTTGCTCTACTCCTGCAAAAGATTTCCTGCAACCACAAGCGCCCCACTCTGGGAGGTAAACCTCCTTGTGTGGGGAGCTATCGCCCTGGGCTCAGCACCCCGTGTTTTTAAGCAGATGCTCTTCTTGGTGACACATCCTGATCGTGACTGCCCCCCCCCCCCCCAGAGACACAAGGATCAACCCTACTCTTTGCCTTTAAATGACCATCACACTGGGAGATGCGGCAATCAGCTCGGTGTATCACCGGGAAACTGCCACCACACTTCAAGAACCCCCCCTCAGCGCAGACGCATCAGCCGAGCAGGTGTGCTGGATTCAACGCAACACTGAGGGAATCCCTCAGCACAGTCCTTCTAGTCAAGCATGCTGGCCGAGTGACACCGGTGAGGCCTGCACCGACTAACAGCCCCAGCCTGAGAGGCTGAGTATGACATTGTATCCTGAAGCCTGTGAGCCACCCCAGCTGCAGCATTTCAAAAACGTACTGGGTACTGGAGGTGCCCATAGGGTGATTGCAGTGAGCCCACCCTACCTTTCTCATGGTGAATTGCTGATTTACTTGGTCTGCACGACCTGTTTTTTTTGCTTGTGCAAAGAAACAACAATAACTTGATTAAGCTACAGTAGTAGCGAACATAGTCTGTGGCAACACTCAAAGTGACTGTGCATTCACTACCGCGATTACGATCTTTAAAGCGCTGTGTTTGCCTTAATTAATTGAAAAGTGAGATCTCTTAATCTATTGATTGGATTTTTGTCGTTTTGGTCTAATTTAATGCAGATAAATATCTCATATTTTTTTAAGCCTATACTAAGTCTGTTTGTGGTGTATTCATTGTGTTACTGTGTGTGTGTTGCACAAATACTTTACACATTGCCTCTAATAATAAGCCTGCCTTCTCTGTGCCAAGCTACCAGAGGATGAGCACAGGTTATCTTAGGTGTGTAGCTCGTTTACCTTGACTAGAGTGGAGAGTTATGCCTGGCTTAGGTGCATACCCTAGGCAACCAGAATCCCCATTTCTAACATTGGTGATTAGCGGTGAGGATAGGACTTGTGTTTGTGCAATACTATATAGCAATTCAGTGTTCACTGCAACTGTATACTTAGACCAATTCAAACGTATTCGTACTGATTGCCGAAATGTTTGTCTGTCAGCGTTTAATGACATTTTTCATTTCTTCAATTTTCCCTGATTGGCCTTTTGATTTTTCTTCTTAGATCAAGGGGGGAGGGAATGAGAAGCTATAGTCCATTTGGCTTCCTTATATTCATACAAAATCAGGGGAGAGAATGGACTGCTTGTACCTGTGTGACCAGGGTCATTAGTTTGTGGACCTTACTAAAAAAAACCTCATTAGCGTTCACAGGTGGTGGGCGGTATATCTTGATTCTCCATCTATGTGTAGTGTAGCAGCATCATCATTGGGATTTATTGTTGGTATGCTGACCTCCACCTGGAGGAAGACCACTGGTATGACCGTAGTGTCCAGAGAAGTGAATATAGTGCTCAAGTGAAGTGATTTTAAAATTCCTTATACCGCCATGTTAAACAATTCTTTACTGGAATGGTGGTATAGAAAAGTAAAAACAAAGTGGTGCTTGTGCAAATCAAGTTACTAATCTAGCACACTATTTAAAAATGGCAGTCGACATGTTTGAGCCTCATTGTCCAATCGGATCTAGGAGCTTTCTTCAGGAAACATTGCAGCGACTACTTAAGTGGGTTATTAACTTACCACTCTTGTTCGGTTGAGTCAGGTCAGAAGTACCTGTAGCTGTAGTTGTAGAAACTAGAAAGATGCAATTATCTGCTTTCATTGACATTTAATTTTTCGAAATACTTAGATACTGTGATGCTTAATACTTATTTTAGTATTGTGACTATGCAGGGTAATCTAAGTGGTGTGGCACTGGCAGGAGGGAAAAAGCGCATATGGTTTAGGTATGATTAAAACTAGAATGTGCACTCATAATGCCATTCACAGTTAGTGTGGTAGTGAGGTTGTATAATAAGTACCGTAATGATAGTGCAGACTCGGCAAGTTCAAAAGCCGTGCCCGTAATGTATGCACGCATATCCCAATTACCTCTTTTGGCTCTATTGAGGGCTTCCTCAGGGTGCGGCAGGCTTTTGTGGACTTGCTCTGTGGGAAAAAGAAGGGGAGAACTTAAATTTCTGCTTACTTGTTGACTTCAGTGAAGGCTGCCTGGGTTACGATAATTACCTGCAGGAGCCGGTTCCGGACTTGTGCTAGCTCTGTGTGCAGTGCCCCGGGTGACGCGGGTCCGCATTGAACTTCCAGTTATCTGTTTCAGATGTTGTCAGCATGGTAAACAGACTACATTCGGGGACGGTTACCACAGTTTCCATTGACTAAATTATGATACATTTAGCTTTCCATAACAATAAATTGTATGTATGTCGGAATGATTAGTGTTTTCGTGTATTTGGAATCGTGGAAACATTTTTTGAAGAAATAATGGCTTGACTCATTTCAAGATTTTTTATATACATTGGAATTCTCTCATGGGCTTACTTAGACACATAACATATTAGATACAGTTCTAGACTTGTTTCAAGCCTAGGTATGGATCCTTGTAGATAAAATTGTCTCCGGATGGGTCTCATGTTAAGGCATGCCACGGAATTTTATCATTCAGTCCCTGTGTGTTGGTTTTAAGATGATGGTGTACCCAACGTTGTTCTTTTTCAAAAAGAACGTGTTCAGCATTATTGTTTTTCACAGGTAGTGTCTCTAGAACTATCCAGTTCAGTTCATCAATGGAATGATTGAAATCAATGTAGTGTTTACTCATTTTTGTGGTGGCTCGTTTACACTTCACATTGCTCATGTGCTCGCATATGTGCTGTTTCACTTGCGGCAGGTCCTCCCTAAATATTTTAGGCCACAGGGGCAAGTTATCATGTAAGTTGCATTGGTGGTGTTACAGTTGGTATGATAGCGTATAGTCCAGGTGAAGTTTGTCGACAGCTGTATGGTCTTAGTTGTTGTAGTCAGTTTGCAGACTGAACAGGAACCGCATGGGTAGTGTCCTATGATAGGGTTAAGTTCCAAGCTGTGGTGATTGACTCTGTCCTAGTTTTTGGAGTTGGCCTTGTATGTACAAGAATGTCTTTCAGGTTCCGTGTCTTTCTGTTTGCGAACCTAGGTTTTGGCCATTCTAGAGAACCAGATGTAAGTATTCTCCAATGTTTGTTAATGATCTTCTTTTAGAGTGTTCGTAGTGATATTATAAGTCATTACAAATGTCAAAAGATCTTCTGGTGACTCTTTTGGTGTAGTTTCAAGTACGCATTCTCGTGGTTGATTTCGTGCTCTCTTCTGACACCTTTGTATTGTTTTTTTCAGATAATCTCTCCTCTGAAGTTTTGGCTTAATTCCTCCACCTGTACCTTATAATCCTCCAGTTTGCTGCAGTTGCGTTTGTGGAATGTCTTTGTTTGTAGAGTGTTGTTCTCCACGTATATGGTAATGTCTAGAAAGTCAGGTTGATTTTTGTCTGTTGTGCAGGTGAATTTCAGACATTCATCTCTGGAATTTATCCAGTGTAGAAACTCCTGTAAGGTTTCTTTTATGTCTTCCCAAAGCATGATCACGTCGTCTATATAGAGCCTCCAGAAGGATATCTTCCCATAGAAGGGATTGCTTTCATTTTGGATTTATTGTCTCTCAAAATTGCTAACGTAGAGCCCTGCCACACTAGGGGCGAATGTGCTGCCCATTGATGTTCCCTGGCATTGTACATACAGTGTTCCATCATACTCTAAATTATTTTCGGTAAAGGCTAGTCTGCAGCATTCTAGGATAAAATGTCTAGGTGTTCTGTACTTCCATTGTTCCAAGAAGAGAATGTTCTCCAATGTTTCCAGTGTATCTTCTGTTGCGGTAGGCTCGTGTAGAGACTCTCTACTTCGAGGCCTACCAAATACATGTTGTTTTCTTCGAAGGATTGTCCTTTCAATTGGTTAAGCAAATTATGTGTATCTTTTAGATATGTAGGTGTTTTTAGCACTAATGGTCTGAGGAACTGGTCTGCAAATTGTGAGAGTGGCTCGAGTACCGAGCCTATTCCCGACACTATTGGACGACCTGGTGGGAGCATTTTATTTTTGTGCGTCTTAGGTAATGAGTAAAAATACGGTATTCTCGGTGTCTTGGTCTTTAAAAAATCGTCTTCATGTTTAGAAATCCACAGATTTACTTCAGCTTCGTCAGCCATTAGTTCGATGGTGCGTTGTAGTCTTTTGGTTGGGTCTTCAGTTATCTTTTTGTAGAACCTTTCGTCTGACATAAGATCTAAGCATTGCTTATCATAGCCTTCCTTGTTGAGAAGGACAATCCCTCCTCCCTTGTCCGCGGGTTTGATTATTAGGTTGTCATTCCTTCGGAGTTCATCAAGGGCTTTTTTTTATTTTTGTGTGATATTAATGAAGGGTTTTTTGATTGAGCTTTTGATGTCTTCCACCTCTTTCATGATCGCCTGTTTGAAGGTCTGGATTTCTACAGGTACCAGGTGGTTTGGAGGGCAGAAAGTTGATTTTGGTCTTAAGTTGGTATCCCTTTCTGGGATGTGTTCTTCCTTATTCATAAAGAATGCCTTCAGTTTGATCTTTCTGCAAAAATCAGCCATCTCGCATTGCAGTTTCCAGTGGGAGTGTTGGCACGAAACCTAACGCTTTATTTAATACCTTCTCTTGGTCTTCAGTAAGGACAGTATCCATGAGGTTGACTATTAACGATTTGCTGAGCTAGGTCCGGGTGTCTCCCTGGACATGCTCCTTGTGAGCACTTGCCGATCTTAGTCATTCCAGTGGACTCCTTTTCTCCTTCCTCTTTGGGTCTGGCCTCTCCCTAAAAAAGGCAGTAGTTGTAAATTGCTTTGTCCTAACATGGTTTCAATTGGCGGTGGACCTTGGAAGTAGGGATTCATCCATCCGTGAAAGTTTGGTATGTATGGTTGGTATAGTTGGTGGTGTTGGTCACCATATTGTGGTGTGTGCCAGTTGTTGGACCTTTGGTGTTTGATTTTTCTGTCAAAACATGTTTCAATTTGGAGAACCTGCACCTGAAGTTGTGTAATTTGATCTGGCCTGATTGGAGTCTTATACCGTATTTCAGATGACAGCCTTTTGCAAACAATTTATTGTCTCAGTGAAGGGGTTCACCACAAAGGTGCACCTGCAAAAAGCTTTAAGGTCCTGAGTAGAGACCCAGGGTGCAGGAGTGGATGACCTAGAGCATGAAATTCCTGAGGAGGATGAGGAGTGGGCCCTAGATGCCTATATGGATTCAGGAATACCTGTGGAAGAGGCCAATGACTTGCCAGCGATAGTAGTTGTTCCCAGAGCAGGGAGCAGTGTCACATCCAGGAATCTGTCCCCAGGCATGCCAGAGGACAGGGAAAAGGGGAGGAAATTGAAATTGGAGCTTACCAAGTTAGAGAGGGAGCAAGCTCTAAAGCAAAATGAACTGGAGCAAACTCTTGAGGAGCAAAGGCTGACCATGGAAGAGAAGAGGATGCCCCATGAGCTCAGCCTGAGAGAGCTGAACATAGGAGCCATATACAAGTGGGGTCCAGAAACAGCCGCGGGACCCTGCCGGCGGAAAGGTAAGTTCAACTATAATTTTTTTTAAAACAAAAATTAAAC
Organism: Triturus cristatus; assembly: GCF_964204655.1. Taxonomy (NCBI): domain Eukaryota; kingdom Metazoa; phylum Chordata; class Amphibia; order Caudata; family Salamandridae; genus Triturus; species Triturus cristatus. The sequence goes on from NC_140582.1 coordinate 928,860,453, forward strand.
CCCCGTGTGACCTTCCCATGCGGGAAGGTCAGACGGGTGTTTAATTATTATTTTTTTTTTAATTATAGATGAACTTACCTTTCCGCCGGCCGGGTGCCGCAGCTTCTCTGCTCCTGCTCTCCTTCCTCCAGCAGGAACAGGAAATAGAAGCAGGCAGCCAGGCTCCTGCCCTGGGACGCCAGCCAGGCAGGGGCTTACGGGGTGACCATTTTCTCCATGCAGGCTGCATTGCAGTCTGTATGTAGAAGGGCAGAGTGCACAGGACTGGTTTGGGCGGTCCCAGGGGGCTGACCAAACAGTCTTTACGCACTCAGGAGTGGGCAGGCCCACCACTCCTCTCCTGCCCTGCTCTCAGAGCAGCCCCGCCCACCTGCAACCAAACATAAAATGTACTATTTTATTTTCTGCTTCTCTCACTGCGAGAAAGCAGTGGGGCTGTGCTACTCCACCCTAGTGGAGGAGCCGCCCCTGCCTTGAGTTGCAGTTAGATGGTTCTTTAGATTGATTTGCCATCAAATACTTAGGGCCTCATTTATTGTATTTTACTAAAAAAGTGACGCTCCCGTGGCTCAATGTGCCACTGGCATATTTATAAGGCCACTTAAAGTCACATTACGTGGCTTTTCATGGCCTTATAAATATGCACCCCTTTCTCTCAGAAAGCTGCATGAAAGGGGCGTTCCATGGGTGTTGCTGGGGGGGTTTCCCAGCAAGATCCATGGCTTTTTGACACTGCCCCAGATTTAGGAGAAACCGTAAGTCTGAGGCAGCACCAAAAACATATGCCTCCCCAGGGGAGGCATAACAAGGAGAAATATCTTTATTTCTCCTTGTTTTTCCTCTTTCTATGCGTGCTGCAGAGGAAAAAGCCTCTTGTGATTGTTTTTGTGCAGGAAGGTTTCCCTTCCTGCACAAAAATATTCATCCCCGCAATGCTGGCACCCTCGCACCATGGTGCAAAGGTGCCTGCGTTGGCACACAGCAGCATATTGTGCGCTGGTGCAGGGGAAAAAGACAGGAATGATGTGTGTCTAATAGATGCAGTGCATTCCTGCCCTTTTCTTTTGCCATAGGGCAGCACAGAAAACCCATAAATGAGGCCCTAAGTATAGGCAATGGGTCCCCATCAATGACCAAGGGGTGGAGGCCCTGAGGGACACAGGTGCCAGCATGACTATGTTAAAGAGTCAGCTGGTTCTCCTAGAGCAGGTGATTCCCAATGTATTTCACCAAGTTCTGGTGGCTGAAAACAGGGAGAGTCACTATCCAGTGGCCCTTGTTCCATTTGAGTGGGGGGCAGGTCTTCTAAATGTTGCTCTGAGCCCTGCTATGCCTGTGGACTGTTTGTTGGGTAATGACTTTGAGAACACTACCTAGAAGGAAGTGGACTTCAAGGCTTATGTGAAAATGTTGGGGTTAGCTGAGTGGGTTCCTGCTACGACAAGGTCCATGGCTGCCTAGGAGGGGAGTCAAAAAGGGCTGGAGCCTGGAACAATGGCCTAGCTAGCTGCTAAAAAGGGGAAAGAGAGAGAGCATGGGAAACCTTCCCCCGAATGTACCTCCAGTGAGACGATGGGACACCTGCGGTGGCCATCCCGGAGTCCACTGAGGAGGACAGTGGACTCATTTGTAACCTGACTACACCTGCTGATTGGCATGTAGAAGGAGGACCCACCAGGGAGGAGTTCTGTAGGGCAGAGCAGGAGTACCTAACCCATGAGGGCATGAGGCACCAGGTCGAAGCTCAAGCAGCAGGTGGTGTTTCTGGGTGCTGTCGCATCTACAATGAGCCTAAGGTTTGGGTGCAAGAAACAACCAGGGCCCCAATGCTACAGGGTCTTCCTACCGGAGCTGACCCACGATATACCCCAGGCAGGACACTTGGGCCAAGACAAGACCTTTGCAAGGCTTGTCCCATATTTCTTTTGGCCAAAGTTTAGGACATCCTCAGATACGTTCTGTAAGACCTGTGTACCCTGCCAGGCTAGTGGACCGACAGGGATAAAGCTAAAGGCTCCCCTGGAACCACTACCTGTCATTAGCACCCCTTTTAAAGGTTGGCATCGACATTTGTGGGCCTTTGAATACCCAGACTTTATCTGGTCACAGGTTTATCTTGGTTTTGGTGGATCACGCCACCTGGTATACAGAGGCAATCCCTCTGAAGGCCACCACTGCACCTGTGGTGGCAAAGGCCCTGATGAGGTTTTTTACCCAAGTGGATTTCCCAAAGGAAGTTGTGTCTCACAGGGGCAGATACTTCATGTCTGCATGTATGCAGTCCGTGTGGAGTTACTTACAAGTTCTCCGCCCCTTACCACCCCCAGACAAATGGGCTTGTTGAGAGATTCAACAAGATCATAAAAGGCATGATCAGAAGTCTACTGGAGAAAAAGTGGGATATCCTCCTGCCCTGCATACTGGTTGCCTAAATGGAAGTACCACAGAAGGGGGTGGGCTTTAGCCCCTTTGAGCTTCTGTATGGTCACCCTGTCAGAGGAAAAATAAGAACAACAAGAGAGCGAGGAAAAGAAAAACTTGTCCTCTTCCCCAAAACAATATGGTCAAACAAAATGGACAAGTTTCATGACTTAAAGCAAACTTTTTTCGCTGTCATTGTGGGAAACAAATTAGAAAGGAGAGAGAGCACAACTGCTGTGTAGGAAACCCCTCACCCACCTACCTAGTAGGTGGCATGCTTCATCATCGGGGCCCAACTGGATTGTCTAGCACAATCCAGTTGTGCTACAACGCCTGAGATACAGCGGAGCAGGGTTATGAGCAGTGAGTGAAGTGCTATGTGAAGTGATATAAGAGTTAAAAAAGTCTCAGGGAAATGCCCTTTTGAAAAAACTTTAATTTTAAGGGTCCCAGGACTAGTGTAAAAAGAGAGAAGGGGATATCGTTAGGAATGTTATTTTCCTTATATCCCTAGAAACTAAGGTCAACTAGTTTCAGCCTTCGATATAGTTCTAGAGGCTTTCGTCAGGACCATTCGAAATTGAAGTTAAAAATAATTTTGGTGAATGGCCGTAAAAAATATATAGGCCAAGTGTAATTAGCAGCACACACCCTAAAGTGTGCTGTGAGTGTAGTGATGAAATACTCACAGTAACTTCGTTCGAGGTTACCTGTAAATGAAGAGTTAATTTAGAGCTGGGGAGCAGTTGTAAATCATGCGTATATACTAAATGCATGCTCCTTTCGATTAGAAGGCTAGTGATATCGGACTAGACTACTAAGGTGAGGGTGTACAAACACTATAGAGGCTTGCGTGGCTACAATGTGCCCCACGGGATCCGTAGGTGAGTGATTATTGTAGTATCGGGGCACATGGTGCGCATAATCGTTATTCATTTTTGCGTGTCTATAGCGCGATCATACCCATGTTGTATATGTGGAGTTGTGACTGTGCAAGTATAGAGGACACTGATAGCTGATGTGCTAGAGTAGTCATGTGCACGTGCAGTTTTAAAATGAGCTGATTATATGGTGGTAAATATCAACAATATGTCCGCTGTGTGTGCCGTTCAGCAGACAGTCCTTCGTGCTTAAAATTGAAAGACAAACAACGTGACAGACAACACAAAACATAAAAATACAGTCTCACATGAGTAGAGAGGTAGTGAATCCTCTGGAGTTAGAACGCCGTATGAATCTCCGCTTGCCTTAAGTGGAGAATGAAGGGCAAGGAGAGTGTGAGAGCGCCTTTAATTAGAGGCAAAGGGTTAAAGCAGCAAGGTATTCAGGGTCTAGACTGGTCCATGGTGGACCGATGATTACTCACAGTTTGAAGGGAGAACAGGTCCGTAGTACCTAGGACGGCGCTCGGTTCCGCTTGTTCAGCGCCGATGCACGCGTGGGGCGTGGTTATGAAGGGTGAAAAACAGGAAGTAGCGTACTGACGCTGGGGAGACTAGAACGTCTACAAAGTACATGGAAATAGAAGACAAACTCGGTGTCCCGGATACGGAGCACCGAGTGAGTGAAATTGACATTTTAAATTGTGAAAATGTCTGCGGGGAAGAGCTCCAACTATGGAAATTAAAGAGGAATTCTAAACGGCCAACTATGCCTTAGTGAAAGGCATACAAAGTACATGAAATTAAAAGACAAACTCGGTGTCCCGTGTACGGAGCACCGAGTGAGTGAAATTGACATTTTAAATTGTAAAAATGTCTGCGGGGACCTAAAGTATGACGAGCTCCAACTATGGAAAATAAAGAGGAATTCTAAACGGCTTACTGTGCCTTAGTGATAGGATGGAGGGTAAAGGACTACCACTTAGGACTAAGTGATGAAGAGTAGAGGCACTTAGTATGCCTGTGCCTGACAGGGGGTTACAGGCTGCCACTTGGAGATAAATGGTAATGTTAAAAGTGGCGGTGATGGCGACAGATCACAAAAAGGGGGCGTTTTGCATAGGACGGATTTATTGAAGACTAGAGAGCGATCAATGTCGATGTATGCTGTTCCAGGGGACATTATCGTTAAGTCCTGAGATGTGGGTTGAAAGTCTATAGACCCAGCGTTGTTCTTTTTCGAAGAGACGTTCTTGGATATCAGTTGGGCTAGGGTCTAGTTGTTCAATGACTACCCATGACATGTCATTGGTGGTGTGTCCCTTGGCAAGGTAGTGTTCAGTGAGTTTGGTGGTGCTGCGTTTGCAGCGTATGTTGCTGCGATGCTCGCAGATTCTGGTTTTGACCTTTCTGGTGGTCATCCCAACATAGCGCAAGTTACATGGGCATGTGATGAGGTAGATGACGTTAGCCGAATTACAGTTGGTATGTTTCTTGATTGTCCAGACTTTGTCATGTTCAAGGTTGAGTGTTTTAGTGGTTTCAGTAAGATGACAAATACTACAGTTGCCACATGGATAGTGGCCTGTAACTTCTGGGAGTCCCCATGCATTCAGAACTGTACTGGGCATGTTCAGTGTCTTTTTTGGCCTGGTCGGTACTAGGCTGTCTCTGAGGTTATGCGACCTCTTGTATGAAAATAGAGGTTTTTCCCATTGTAGTTTGCCTGAGGTGACAATTTTCCAATTATTTTGAATCAATTTAGCAACTTGATTAGAAATGGTGTTGAAGGTGGTTACGCACGTGAGTGGTAAGATCATTGATTGATTCAGCTTGGGTTCCAAAAGACCTTCACGGTTTTGGTTGCGGGCTCTTTTTTGTGCTTTGTGGATAACTTTATTTGGGTATCCACGGTTTTGAAGCTTTTTAGTTAGTTCTTCTGATTGGTATTTAAAATCTTTTAGATCACTACAGTTACGGCGCAATCTGAGATATTGGCCGAACGGTAGATTGTCCCTTAGAGGCCTAGGGTGGAAACTCTGGAAATGTAGAAGAGAGTTTTTTGCTGTTGGTTTAAAGTGGGTTTTAGTCATCAGTACTCCATCTTTTGCTTCAATTTCCAGGTCTAGGAAGGTGATTTTGGTTTTGCTTGTAGTGTGTGTGAATCGTAGGTTTTGGTCTAGTGTGTTAATCCAATTCAAGAAGTCGTTGAGTCTTTGGTTATTACTTGTCCAGATTAAGAGTACATCATCGATGTATCTCTTATAGAAAGTGATGTCTTGATGGTAAATAGATTGAGGGTTGAGGATATGTAGTTCTTCAAAGTTTGACACGTACAGCCCCGCTACACTAGGAGCGAAGGTGCTCCCCATTGAAGTTCCGTACTGTTGTAGGAATATGGTACCTTCATATTCGAAAAAATTATCTTTGAGGGCTATTTCCGCACATTCCATTATGAATGATTTTGGGGTGTTATACTCCCAGATTGTTTTGTCAAGGGAGGTACGGAGCACCTCTAGGGTGTCATCTTGAGGTAGGCTAGTATAGAGGCTCTCAACATCCAGACTTACTAGGATGGAAGTAGTAGGGTTGAATTCCAAGTTGTTAATTTGGCTCAGTAAGTCTTTAGTGTCTTTTAGGTATGCAGGAGTCGACTGTACTAGAGGCTGTAGATAGAAATCAACGAAGCGAGACAGGGGTTCAAGTAATGAGCCTATTCCAGAAACAATTGGTCTACCCGGTGGTGGTGTTTTGTTTTTATGTATTTTAGGGATGGTGTAGAAGTATGGAATGGTTTTACCACCTGAGGTAAGGAATAATGCCTCTTGTTTGCTAATGTAGCCATTAGATTCTGCTTCATGAACCATGATGTCAATTTTGGTCTTGATTCTGGTAGTTGGATCTTCGTTCAGTATTTTGTAGTTCTTTTGATCATCTAGGAGGCGTGTGCATTCTAGATGGTAGGCATCCCGATTTTGGATAACTATCCCCCCTCCTTTATCAGCTGGTTTGATGATAATGTCTCTGTTGTTTTTGAGACTCCGGATGGCATTAAACTGTTGAGTTGTAGTGTTGTTAAATCCTTTGTTCTCCTGAGTGTTTTCTATGCCTTTGTATATCGCTTGTTCGAATGCGATGAGTTCGGCTGGTGTAGTATGAGGAGGGGGAATAAAAGTTGATTTCAATTTAAGGGTGGTGTCCCCTTTTGCTTCTTGTTGTGATTCCTGATTAGGTGAGTTTTCAAAAAAAGCCTTAAGTTTAAGCTTGCGAAAAAATTCTGATAATTCACAGTGTAATTTGAATTTATCGAGTTTCGCTGTGGGTGAAAAACCAAGGCCTCTATTGAGGACCTCTTCCTCCGCTGTAGTGAGAGTATGGCTTGAAAGATTGGTTATTAGGTTCTGCTTGTGCTCGGCTGGGGTTCCTTCGTTCTGCTGCGTGTGTTGGCACTTGGGTTTTGATTGTCTTCCCAATGTACTTGGTTTCCTCGTTGGCGTCTTCCGCGTCCCCTCTGGCCTGATCCTAAAAAAGGAAACCGTTGGTTGGGGTTGCCAAATTGGGGGTGGGGTTGTTGGAATTGTGGGTTCCAGCCATAGAACATTGGTTGAGTCATGGGAGGGAAGGGAGCCGGGTAATTAGGTACCATTCCTGGGTGCATATTAGGCCATGGTTGTTGCCAGTGTGTGTTTCTTCCTCTGCCTCTTGCCCGTTGTCTATTTGTGTAGTAGTTTTTCTCTGATCCTGAGCTCTCATTGGTGCCACCACTATGTATTGAGGAGCCTTCGTCCGAAGACATAGAGTGGCTGGATCTCGTAGGGGTTTTGTAGTCTGCGTCAGAATAAGGGTATGTTTTGACGTATGAAAATTTTTTAAAATCTTTTTGAAATTGTTGGATCTTGGATTGTGTTAGCTCTTCTTTATAATCTGCTATTTCTTTATTGACCTCTTCTAGTCTTTTCTTGTATGATGTCAACGTGGTTTTGAAGTGTTGTTCAGTTGCCTGGATTTCTATAAGGATCGCGTCTGAAAGTCTTTTTGCTGTTTGAATGATCAGAATTATCCAATCTCTTGTGCAGTGCCATGCAATTTGTGCCCAGTCTCTACGGAATGCTGCATCGTCTAGGAAGATGCGTGGTGCGTTGGTTACTATTAGACCTTTAGGGGCTGTATTGGAGCGCAGATATTCCGTCAGTATAACCCCGTGTAGAATAGTTCTGATACGTGTTCTTTTTTTCTCAGAGAGATTTTCCCAATCTGCACTCTGAGAGATTGTTTGTGCCACATTGAAGTCTGCTAATAGAGGAGTAGCTGCTAAGATGTTATTGACATCTTCATCAGTGAACGTGAGTCCTGCATTTTCAGCCATAGTGTGTCTGAAGCTGTAGTTTGTACTTATCAAAAGGAAGGGAGCAAAAAATAATAAAAGGTTTTGGCTCTCACAGCTGTGCGCTGTAATGACAAATAAGAACAACAAGAGAGCGAGGAAAAGAAAAACTTGTCCTCTTCCCCAAAACAATATGGTCAAACAAAATGGACAAGTTTCATGACTTAAAGCAAACTTTTTTCGCTGTCATTGTGGGAAACAAATTAGAAAGGAGAGAGAGCACAACTGCTGTGTAGGAAACCCCTCACCCACCTACCTAGTAGGTGGCATGCTTCATCATCGGGGCCCAACTGGATTGTCTAGCACAATCCAGTTGTGCTACAACGCCTGAGATACAGCGGAGCAGGGTTATGAGCAGTGAGTGAAGTGCTATGTGAAGTGATATAAGAGTTAAAAAAGTCTCAGGGAAATGCCCTTTTGAAAAAACTTTAATTTTAAGGGTCCCAGGACTAGTGTAAAAAGAGAGAAGGGGATATCGTTAGGAATGTTATTTTCCTTATATCCCTAGAAACTAAGGTCAACTAGTTTCAGCCTTCGATATAGTTCTAGAGGCTTTCGTCAGGACCATTCGAAATTGAAGTTAAAAATAATTTTGGTGAATGGCCGTAAAAAATATATAGGCCAAGTGTAATTAGCAGCACACACCCTAAAGTGTGCTGTGAGTGTAGTGATGAAATACTCACAGTAACTTCGTTCGAGGTTACTGTGTCTGTGTCTAGTCTCCCCAGCGTCAGTACGCTACTTCCTGTTTTTCACCCTTCATAACCACGCCCCACGCGTGCATCGGCGCTGAACAAGCGGAACCGAGCGCCGTCCTAGGTACTACGGACCTGTTCTCCCTTCAAACTGTGAGTAATCATCGGTCCACCATGGACCAGTCTAGACCCTGAATACCTTGCTGCTTTAACCCTTTGCCTCTAATTAAAGGCGCTCCCACACTCTCCTTGCCCTTCATTCTCCACTTAAGGCAAGCGGAGATTCATACGGCGTTCTAACTCCAGAGGATTCACTACCTCTCTACTCATGTGAGACTGTATTTTTATGTTTTGTGTTGTCTGTCACGTTGTTTGTCTTTCAATTTTAAGCACGAAGGACTGTCTGCTGAACGGCACACACAGCGGACATATTGTTGATATTTACCACCATATAATCAGCTCATTTTAAAACTGCACGTGCACATGACTACTCTAGCACATCAGCTATCAGTGTCCTCTATACTTGCACAGTCACAACTCCACATATACAACATGGGTATGATCGCGCTATAGACACGCAAAAATGAATAACGATTATGCGCACCATGTGCCCCGATACTACAATAATCACTCACCTACGGATCCCGTGGGGCACATTGTAGCCACGCAAGCCTCTATAGTGTTTGTACACCCTCACCTTAGTAGTCTAGTCCGATATCACTAGCCTTCTAATCGAAAGGAGCATGCATTTAGTATATACGCATGATTTACAACTGCTCCCCAGCTCTAAATTAACTCTTCATTTACAGGTAACCTCGAACGAAGTTACTGTGAGTATTTCATCACTACACTCACAGCACACTTTAGGGTGTGTGCTGCTAATTACACTTGGCCTATATATTTTTTACGGCCATTCACCAAAATTATTTTTAACTTCAATTTCGAATGGTCCTGACGAAAGCCTCTAGAACTATATCGAAGGCTGAAACTAGTTGACCTTAGTTTCTAGGGATATAAGGAAAATAACATTCCTAACGATATCCCCTTCTCTCTTTTTACACTAGTCCTGGGACCCTTAAAATTAAAGTTTTTTCAAAAGGGCATTTCCCTGAGACTTTTTTAACTCTTATATCACTTCACATAGCACTTCACTCACTGCTCATAACCCTGCTCCGCTGTATCTCAGGCGTTGTAGCACAACTGGATTGTGCTAGACAATCCAGTTGGGCCCCGATGATGAAGCATGCCACCTACTAGGTAGGTGGGTGAGGGGTTTCCTACACAGCAGTTGTGCTCTCTCTCCTTTCTAATTTGTTTCCCACAATGACAGCGAAAAAAGTTTGCTTTAAGTCATGAAACTTGTCCATTTTGTTTGACCATATTGTTTTGGGGAAGAGGACAAGTTTTTCTTTTCCTCGCTCTCTTGTTGTTCTTATTTGTCATTACAGCGCACAGCTGTGAGAGCCAAAACCTTTTATTATTTTTTGCTCCCTTCCTTTTGATAAGTACAAACTACAGCTTCAGACACACTATGGCTGAAAATGCAGGACTCACGTTCACTGATGAAGATGTCAATAACATCTTAGCAGCTACTCCTCTATTAGCAGACTTCAATGTGGCACAAACAATCTCTCAGAGTGCAGATTGGGAAAATCTCTCTGAGAAAAAAAGAACACGTATCAGAACTATTCTACACGGGGTTATACTGACGGAATATCTGCGCTCCAATACAGCCCCTAAAGGTCTAATAGTAACCAACGCACCACGCATCTTCCTAGACGATGCAGCATTCCGTAGAGACTGGGCACAAATTGCATGGCACTGCACAAGAGATTGGATAATTCTGATCATTCAAACAGCAAAAAGACTTTCAGACGCGATCCTTATAGAAATCCAGGCAACTGAACAACACTTCAAAACCACGTTGACATCATACAAGAAAAGACTAGAAGAGGTCAATAAAGAAATAGCAGATTATAAAGAAGAGCTAACACAATCCAAGATCCAACAATTTCAAAAAGATTTAAAAAAATTTTCATACGTCAAAACATACCCTTATTCTGACGCAGACTACAAAACCCCTACGAGATCCAGCCACTCTATGTCTTCGGACGAAGGCTCCTCAATACATAGTGGTGGCACCAATGAGAGCTCAGGATCAGAGAAAAACTACTACACAAATAGACAACGGGCAAGAGGCAGAGGAAGAAACACACACTGGCAACAACCATGGCCTATGCACCCAGGAATGGTACCTAATTACCCGGCTCCCTTCCCTCCCATGACTCAACCAATGTTCTATGGCTGGAACCCACAATTCCAACAACCCCACCCCCAATTTGGCAACCCCAACCAACGGTTTCCTTTTTTAGGATCAGGCCAGAGGGGACGCGGAAGACGCCAACGAGGAAACCAAGTACATTGGGAAGACAATCAAAACCCAAGTGCCAACACACGCAGCAGAACGAAGGAACCCCAGCCGAGCACAAGCAGAACCTAATAACCAATCTTTCAAGCCATACTCTCACTACAGCGGAGGAAGAGGTCCTCAATAGAGGCCTTGGTTTTTCACCCACAGCGAAACTCGATAAATTCAAATTACACTGTGAATTATCAGAATTTTTTCGCAAGCTTAAACTTAAGGCTTTTTTTGAAAACTCACCTAATCAGGAATCACAACAAGAAGCAAAAGGGGACACCACCCTTAAATTGAAATCAACTTTTATTCCCCCTCCTCATACTACACCAGCCGAACTCATCGCATTCGAACAAGCGATATACAAAGGCATAGAAAACACTCAGGAGAACAAAGGATTTAACAACACTACAACTCAACAGTTTAATGCCATCCGGAGTCTCAAAAACAACAGAGACATTATCATCAAACCAGCTGATAAAGGAGGGGGGATAGTTATCCAAAATCGGGATGCCTACCATCTAGAATGCACACGCCTCCTAGATGATCAAAAGAACTACAAAATACTGAACGAAGATCCAACTACCAGAATCAAGACCAAAATTGACATCATGGTTCATGAAGCAGAATCTAATGGCTACATTAGCAAACAAGAGGCATTATTCCTTACCTCAGGTGGTAAAACCATTCCATACTTCTACACCATCCCTAAAATACATAAAAACAAAACACCACCACCGGGTAGACCAATTGTTTCTGGAATAGGCTCATTACTTGAACCCCTGTCTCGCTTCGTTGATTTCTATCTACAGCCTCTAGTACAGTCGACTCCTGCATACCTAAAAGACACTAAAGACTTACTGAGCCAAATTAACAACTTGGAATTCAACCCTACTACTTCCATCCTAGTAAGTCTGGATGTTGAGAGCCTCTATACTAGCCTACCTCAAGATGACACCCTAGAGGTGCTCCGTACCTCCCTTGACAAAACAATCTGGGAGTATAACACCCCAAAATCATTCATAATGGAATGTGCGGAAATAGCCCTCAAAGATAATTTTTTCGAATATGAAGGTACCATATTCCTACAACAGTACGGAACTTCAATGGGGAGCACCTTCGCTCCTAGTGTAGCGGGGCTGTACGTGTCAAACTTTGAAGAACTACATATCCTCAACCCTCAATCTATTTACCATCAAGACATCACTTTCTATAAGAGATACATCGATGATGTACTCTTAATCTGGACAAGTAATAACCAAAGACTCAACGACTTCTTGAATTGGATTAACACACTAGACCAAAACCTACGATTCACACACACTACAAGCAAAACCAAAATCACCTTCCTAGACCTGGAAATTGAAGCAAAAGATGGAGTACTGATGACTAAAACCCACTTTAAACCAACAGCAAAAAACTCTCTTCTACATTTCCAGAGTTTCCACCCTAGGCCTCTAAGGGACAATCTACCGTTCGGCCAATATCTCAGATTGCGCCGTAACTGTAGTGATCTAAAAGATTTTAAATACCAATCAGAAGAACTAACTAAAAAGCTTCAAAACCGTGGATACCCAAATAAAGTTATCCACAAAGCACAAAAAAGAGCCCGCAACCAAAACCGTGAAGGTCTTTTGGAACCCAAGCTGAATCAATCAATGATCTTACCACTCACGTGCGTAACCACCTTCAACACCATTTCTAATCAAGTTGCTAAATTGATTCAAAATAATTGGAAAATTGTCACCTCAGGCAAACTACAATGGGAAAAACCTCTATTTTCATACAAGAGGTCGCATAACCTCAGAGACAGCCTAGTACCGACCAGGCCAAAAAAGACACTGAACATGCCCAGTACAGTTCTGAATGCATGGGGACTCCCAGAAGTTACAGGCCACTATCCATGTGGCAACTGTAGTATTTGTCATCTTACTGAAACCACTAAAACACTCAACCTTGAACATGACAAAGTCTGGACAATCAAGAAACATACCAACTGTAATTCGGCTAACGTCATCTACCTCATCACATGCCCATGTAACTTGCGCTATGTTGGGATGACCACCAGAAAGGTCAAAACCAGAATCTGCGAGCATCGCAGCAACATACGCTGCAAACGCAGCACCACCAAACTCACTGAACACTACCTTGCCAAGGGACACACCACCAATGACATGTCATGGGTAGTCATTGAACAACTAGACCCTAGCCCAACTGATATCCAAGAACGTCTCTTCGAAAAAGAACAACACTGGGTCTATAGACTTTCAACCCACATCTCAGGACTTAACGATAATGTCCCCTGGAACAGCATACATCGACATTGATCGCTCTCTAGTCTTCAATAAATCCGTCCTATGCAAAACGCCCCCTTTTTGTGATCTGTCGCCATCACCGCCACTTTTAACATTACCATTTATCTCCAAGTGGCAGCCTGTAACCCCCTGTCAGGCACAGGCATACTAAGTGCCTCTACTCTTCATCACTTAGTCCTAAGTGGTAGTCCTTTACCCTCCATCCTATCACTAAGGCACAGTAAGCCGTTTAGAATTCCTCTTTATTTTCCATAGTTGGAGCTCGTCATACTTTAGGTCCCCGCAGACATTTTTACAATTTAAAATGTCAATTTCACTCACTCGGTGCTCCGTACACGGGACACCGAGTTTGTCTTTTAATTTCATGTACTTTGTATGCCTTTCACTAAGGCATAGTTGGCCGTTTAGAATTCCTCTTTAATTTCCATAGTTGGAGCTCTTCCCCGCAGACATTTTCACAATTTAAAATGTCAATTTCACTCACTCGGTGCTCCGTATCCGGGACACCGAGTTTGTCTTCTATTTCCATGTACTTTGTAGACGTTCTAGTCTCCCCAGCGTCAGTACGCTACTTCCTGTTTTTCACCCTTCATAACCACGCCCCACGCGTGCATCGGCGCTGAACAAGCGGAACCGAGCGCCGTCCTAGGTACTACGGACCTGTTCTCCCTTCAAACTGTGAGTAATCATCGGTCCACCATGGACCAGTCTAGACCCTGAATACCTTGCTGCTTTAACCCTTTGCCTCTAATTAAAGGCGCTCTCACACTCTCCTTGCCCTTCATTCTCCACTTAAGGCAAGCGGAGATTCATACGGCGTTCTAACTCCAGAGGATTCACTACCTCTCTACTCATGTGAGACTGTATTTTTATGTTTTGTGTTGTCTGTCACGTTGTTTGTCTTTCAATTTTAAGCACGAAGGACTGTCTGCTGAACGGCACACACAGCGGACATATTGTTGATATTTACCACCATATAATCAGCTCATTTTAAAACTGCACGTGCACATGACTACTCTAGCACATCAGCTATCAGTGTCCTCTATACTTGCACAGTCACAACTCCACATATACAACATGGGTATGATCGCGCTATAGACACGCAAAAATGAATAACGATTATGCGCACCATGTGCCCCGATACTACAATAATCACTCACCTACGGATCCCGTGGGGCACATTGTAGCCACGCAAGCCTCTATAGTGTTTGTACACCCTCACCTTAGTAGTCTAGTCCGATATCACTAGCCTTCTAATCGAAAGGAGCATGCATTTAGTATATACGCATGATTTACAACTGCTCCCCAGCTCTTCATTTACAGGTAACCTCGAACGAAGTTACTGTGAGTATTTCATCACTACACTCACAGCACACTTTAGGGTGTGTGCTGCTAATTACACTTGGCCTATATATTTTTTACGGCCATTCACCAAAATTATTTTTAACTTCAATTTCGAATGGTCCTGACGAAAGCCTCTAGAACTATATCGAAGGCTGAAACTAGTTGACCTTAGTTTCTAGGGATATAAGGAAAATAACATTCCTAACGATATCCCCTTCTCTCTTTTTACACTAGTCCTGGGACCCTTAAAATTAAAGTTTTTTCAAAAGGGCATTTCCCTGAGACTTTTTTAACTCTTATATCACTTCACATAGCACTTCACTCACTGCTCATAACCCTGCTCCGCTGTATCTCAGGCGTTGTAGCACAACTGGATTGTGCTAGACAATCCAGTTGGGCCCCGATGATGAAGCATGCCACCTACTAGGTAGGTGGGTGAGGGGTTTCCTACACAGCAGTTGTGCTCTCTCTCCTTTCTAATTTGTTTCCCACAATGACAGCGAAAAAAGTTCACCCTGTCAGAGGACCTCTCAGCTTGGTGAACAAAGGGTGGGAGAAAGCTCCCAGGAAAGTTTCCAGGATGTAGTAAGCTACATGCTGGTCTTTCAAGTCCAATTGTTAAGTTGTGAAAGCAAGCTTCTGACAGCTTGGAAGCCAGCAGGCTGTATTGTGGTATAACCAAAATTATGCCACTGTGGAATTACAGCCTTGACAGAAAGGGCCTCATTTACAATCTTTTAACGTAGGGCAGCACAGTAAGCCTTCCTGCTGCGCTGCCCTATGTCAAAAGAAGAGGGCAGGAATGCGCCATATCTAACAGATATGGTGCATTCCTTTCCTTTCCCACTCCGCTGGT
Source organism: Triturus cristatus (assembly GCF_964204655.1). Classification (NCBI taxonomy): domain Eukaryota; kingdom Metazoa; phylum Chordata; class Amphibia; order Caudata; family Salamandridae; genus Triturus; species Triturus cristatus. The sequence continues at coordinate 928,875,765 of NC_140582.1, forward strand.
GCACACATGGCTTCCATGCACCGGCACAGGCATCCTTGCTCCATGGTGCAATGGTGTCTGCATTTTGGGGGGTGATTGTTTTGTGCAGAAAGGCACACCTTCCTGCACAAAAACAATCAATGGAGGTGATTTCCTCTTTCTATGTGTTTAGCAGAATGCAGCACACATAGAATGTTATTTCTCCTCCTTGCGCCTCCTCTACGCCACCATAGGCTTTTGACGCGTTCCCAGGTTAATGAAATATCGTAAATCTGGGAATGTGTCAAATGCCATTGGTGTTACGTGGGAACACCTATCATAATGCCCATGGCATGCCTCCCTATACCCGGGTGAGGCAACCTCAGTGACTTGGGCTGCGTTGCCTCAGTTCATATCTACAAACCCATGAAAATTCAAGAAGGGTGGTTTTACCTGGCCTTGTAGATATGGCCCTGCAGTGTGCACCACCAGACTGTCACTAAGTGATGTTCCGGTGGTTCAGGGGTATTGTAAATTAGGCCCATTGTGTGGGTCATGGAACACGGGGAGCCAAGTGTCCTTCAGGACCATTGGACCGAGCCTTATGAAATGATAGAGAAGAAGGGTAAGGCCACTTACGTGGTGGACCTTAAGACCCCCAGACAACCCCAGAGGGTGCTTCACATCAATCGCCTCAAACCACACTTTGAGAGGTCTGAACGCACCATGCTGATGGTGACAGGTGGGGTGGAGGAAGAGGAGAGTGAACCTCTCCTTGACCTCTTAGCCTCAGAGGAGAAGGATGGGTCTGTGGAAGGAGTGATCCTTTCACACAATCTGACTCCTGAACAACAGAGAAACTGTCACCAAGTGTTCGGACAGTACTCCTCTCCCTTATTCCTGGGATTACCCACCAGTGTACCCATGATGTAGACACAGGGAACAACCTCCCTGTCAAGAATACATCTTTGAGGTTGTTGGATAAGGTTGTTGGATAAGGTGAGGCCGTTGTCGAGTCCTGTGGTTCTAATACCAAAAGCTGCCCAAACAGGCACCACACCTGAGTTGAGGCTCTGTGTGAATTACAGGGGAGGAAATTCTGTAACCAAGACTGATGCTCATCCTATCCCTAGGGCAGATGAGCTTATTAATAGATTAGGGGCTGCCCAGTACTTGAGTACCTTTTATCTTACATCAGGGTACTGGCAGATCACCCTAACAAAGGGAGCCGAGGAGAGGTCAGCCGTCTCCACTTCAGAGGGTCACTACCAGTTCAGGGTGATGCCCTTTGGATACCCCTGCCACTTTCCAGAGGCTGGTGGACCAGGTCCTTGCTGGTTTGGAGGCCTTCTAAGCTGCCTACCTGAATGACAGAGCTGCCTTCATTAGCAATTGGGATGACCACCTCTTTCACCTCTGGGAAGTGCTCAGGCCCTGCAACAGGCAAGCCTGACTATCAAGGCCAGTGAGTGCCAGATAGGGTAGGGGTCTGTGGTGTACTTGGGACACCAGATGGGCAGGGGGAAGGTGAAATCTCTTCAGGTCAAGATAGAAACCATAATGGCCTCACAGCTCAGCAAAACTCAAAGGAGGTCAGAGCATACTTGGAACTCACTGGGTACCATAGGATGTTTGTCAAGGGCTATGGCACCATTGTTGCCCCCTTGACAGATATGACTTCAAAGAAGCAAGAAAGAAATGTGATTTGGAAGGATGCATGCCAAAAGCATTTGACTCCCAAGTCATGTGCACAACTCCTGTGCGTAAGGCCACTGAATTCTCTCAGGATTTTATCATTCAGACAGATGCCTCAGAGCATAGTATAGGGTCAGTACTCTCACAGCTTAATGAACAGGGACTGAACAAACATGTGGCCTTCATCTCCTACGAGGTTACTCCCCTGGGAACAAAGAAGGGAAGCTTTTTCTGTGGTTTGAGCACTGAAGATGTTGAGGCGATACCTATTTGGCACTCACTTCCTGATTCAGACAGATCACAGGTACCTCAGGTGGCTCATGCAAATGTGGAGTGAAAACCCTAAATTGTTGAGGTGGTCCATTTTATTACAGGGGATGGGCTTCAGGGTGGAACACAGACCAGGAGTAGCCCATGCCAATGCTGAAGGTCTGTCTAGGTTTATCTTCCTCAGTGGCTCTCCCCACTTTCAGCTGGAGGGCACACATGTTAGACCTGTCATCCTCAGGGTGATCTTCCCCCAACCTTTTGCCTCCCACTTTTTGTATCTTTGTGTTGGCCTTAGGACTCTGAGTATTTTACCACAGATAACCAGTGCTAAAGGGCACGTGCTTCTCCGCTAAACATGGTGACATTGGTGTATACCTGATTGGCATATTTAGTTTTTTTGTAAGTCCCTTGTAAAGTGGTACCCCATGTACACAGGGCCTATACACTAAATGCTACTAGTTGGCCTGCTGCACTATTTGTGCCACCCACACAAATAGCCTTTGAAACCTGTCTCAGGCCTGCCATCGCAGGGACTGTGTGAGCAGTTTACTGCCAATTAGACATGATATTTAAAACCTTGCCAATCCCTAAAACTGACTTTTTATCACATATAAGACCCTAACTGACCCCAAGGGCAAGGTGCTGTCTAATTAAAAGGCAGGACATGTACTTTAAGTTTTATATGTCCTGGCTGTGACAAACAGCTAAATTCATTTCTCATTGCTGTGAGGCCTATGCCTCCACAGGCTAGCATTTGGGATTCCATAAGATACATTTAAGCTGTGATTCCTGATTGGAAAGGAGTAGCTACATCTTGTTTAATATCTTTTAAATGGTGATGATAAATCTTCTTTAGTGGTAAAGCTGGAATTGACATTACTATTCTAGAAATGCCACTTTTAGAAAGTGGACATTTCTGTGCTCTCAACTTTGATCTCTGTGCATGCAGCCTGCCTCCAAAACACTTCTGAGCTGGGTGCTTACTCTCTAGATAGCCACAACACAAGAAGGCCTGGGTGGGGCAGGGGATGTATCTGTATTCATCTGCATACTGATAGGCTTCCTGGGCACGTAGAGGTGGTCCACACATACATCCAAATAGGTTGTGACCTGCCCGCATACTAAGGCCTGATCTACCCCCTACTGGTAGTCTGGATCCAGGGCTGGGCTGAAAGGGATCCTTCTGCACTGCAGAAGGCTCTTTTGAAGTCACCCCTTACATCAAAGGCACTTTGGTTTAGAAGTATTAGGGCTCTGGCCCTATCAAAACAGAACACAACACTGGACCTGAAAGAAACTCGGCTGGAGTAAAGGCTGCTGTGCTTAAGGATTGCCACTTTGCTCTGCCTGTCTGTCTGCTTCCCTGCTATGTTGAGCTGCCCTGGTGCCTGCTGACCTCTGCCATGCTAGAGGCCCACTGACTAAGCCCCAGAGTGGCACCAAGGGCTTGCTGACATGCCCCCTGTTGTCCACGAGGTCTCAGGGACATCAAAGACATTGCTACCTGCTTTCATTTACTCCACTGCTAAAGAAGCTTTCCTGCAACCACAAGCCCTCCACTCTGGGAGAGAAACCTCCTCATTGAGGGAGCCATCACACTGAGCCATGGCGGCCCGTCCTGCTCGGGACTTCCTCCACCCCAGAGATGCAAGGATTAGCCCAGCTCATCGCCTTTAAATGACTGCCTCACTGCATGAACCCCCTCAGCGCAACCCCATCAGCTAAGCGGATGTGCCGGATTCAATGCTGCACTGAGGGAATCCCTCAGCACAACTGTTCCAGTTGAGCCTGCTGGTCGAGTGATGCCGGTGGGGCCTGCACCAACTACCAGCCCCAGCCCGAGAGGCCTGAGCATGACATCTTAACCTGAAGATCGTGAGCCACCCCAGCAGCAGCATTCAAAAAGGTACTGGGTGTGGTGGGGACCCACGATGTGATTGTAACGGGCTCACCCTACAGCGATTATAATCTTTAAAGCACTTTGTTTGTCTTAGTTCATTAAAAAGTGATATCTATTAATATAATGGTTGGATTTTTAGCATTTTGGTCTTATTTAATGCAGAAAAATATCTCTCATTTTTCTAAGCCTGTGTGAAGTCCTTTTGTTTTGTATTCATTGTGTTACTGTGTGTTGCACAAATACTTTACACCTTGCCTCTGATGATAAACCTACCTGCTCGGCGCCAAGCTACCAGAGGGTGAACATAAGTTATCTTAGGTGTCGATCTAGTTTACCCTGACTAGAGTGGAGAGTTCTGCCTGGCTTAGGTGCATACCCTAGCCAACCAGAAGCCCCTTTTCTAGCACATGGCCATTGCAATAAAACCAACCGACAAAGGCAGAGCGATCGTCATTCTTCACACAGCATCCTATAGGGCTGAATGCCTCAGACAGCTCAGTATTAGAAGCTCCTACCGACCAGTTAAATGTGATCGTACTAAACAACTGCAATCTACCATTAAACTAATGGTGGAAGACGCTAATGACTCTGGTTGGATAACAGCAAATGTAGCTGAATTCTTGATTGCAGCTGACCATGCTACTCTCAATTTCTATGTACTACAGCACCCCCTACCGGATAGACCTATCATCTCAGCGATCAGCTCACTGCTTGAACCCCTCTCACAGTTCATAGACTTCTTTCTAAGACCATTTGTACGGACCATGCCCACTTACCTACATCTTGATGGTCTAGCCTTCTATATCCAGACAGAGTACTTATTCTCCCCTAATATCAAATCACTGTACACTTGTATTCCTCAAGACCAGACCCTTGCCACTGTTGAGTCCCTGCTCTCGGTCTGTCCCCATGACTTCATCATGTAATGTGCCAGCTTGGCCAGGAAAGAACACTTCTTTTGATTTGAGGACTGTCTATGCTTACAAACTTCCGGGACTTCTATGGGCAGTATCTTCACCCTCAGTCTGGCGTATCTGTACGTGCATGACTTTGAAACCAAGCATGTCCTTTCTGCTGAGAATCTGTACCACTTCAAAATCAAAATCTGGAAGCAGGACATTGATGACATCATTGTCACCTGCAACGGGGATGCAGTTTGGATAAGATCATTCCACCACTGGCTGAAATCTCAAAATATTTATTTTTTAATTTACATGTGAATTCAGTGAAGACAAGCTCCCTTTCTTAGACCTGCTGATTTTTCACTCTACCCGCATCCTTGAAACTGAGCCCTACAGAAAACCCATGGCAAGGACTGCTCTCCTCTCATACAACAACTTTCATCCGAAGTTACTTAGGGGCAATCTACCATTTGGCCAGTTCCTTCGGCTAAAGCGGAAATGTTGAATAGTTAAAAAATTCAAGGAACATGCAAAAGATCTGTCCAATAAAGTATAACACAGATAGTACCCTGCATCACTAGTGCATTCAGTGGCCAAATCGGCTAGAAACAATACCTGCAATGCCATCTTGGAAACAAGACCTCCCAAACTCACATGTGAGAGACTAGTCTGTATCAAAACCTTCAGCAGTCTCTCCAAGTCCATCAGAGGTCCATATATAGTAGCAACTGTCACGTACTGAACAAGGGTAACCAGACTATTCAATGTCCCCTTGTTCGCATTTAAACGAAGCCAGAATATGAGAGACAAACTGGTACATACCAGGGGCCCTATTTACGAGAAACTAACGCAGCTCGATACCGCAATCATTTTGCTGCACTGCGTTAATTTCGATGCACAGGGATGCAACATATTTACAACAATATGTCACATCTCTGTGCTTTTGCTTGCGCTGGCGAACACAAACTGCTCTCATGCGCCGGTGCAGGCGCCCTGGTACCATGGTGCAAGGATGCCTGCGTTGTGGGGAGATTGTTTTTGTGCAGGAAGGGGCACCTTCCTTCCCAAAACAATCAATTGAGGTGATTTCCTCTTCCAATGCGTGCTGTAGAATGCAGTACACATTGAGATTCCCATGATCCCCGCAGAGTTGCACCCTCACATGGTTCACACAGTGCTTCTTTACTCATTTAAATTTGCTCATTGCAGCCACCACCAGTGTCCTCGAACCTAGTATTGGTTGGACGTTCCAGGGGCACTACATGACTGTAAGCACTCTTATTTAATGTGCCACACGGCTACTTTGACATTAGCTGCCTTAACATAAATGATCTGGGTGCTCGGAGCAATACGCTTGCTCTGCATCCCGGAGCTTGCTATTGGCATGTGACTGTCTTTTCTATTTATTCTAGTCACACTGCATTGAGTAAGAGTCTGTTACGGAGCAGTTGCTCCTAGCCTCTCATTTCCTTTGCCTACCCTTGGCAAGCTCCAGCTGCAAAGCAGCCTATACACTCCTAGCTTCACTATAGTTATATATTAAATTAAAAAATATTTTATTAGTTTTGAGAGAACAGGCATATAGTCAGACATCACTGAGATACAAACAAAGGTTGAGCACTTATATCACAAAAACCAAGCATATGATTTTCAGATTACACATGAACTGCTATAGGCCTACATACACTAGATGTCAAAATATGAATGACAATTGGATATATGAGAACTTCTAATTAATGATATGAGACATAAGCCAGAGATAAGAGAAAAAACATTGCAGAACTAACAGGCCCACATTCCAAAAAATACCTTGCAGTCATCCAGAAGGGTATGTGAGCAGATGTTTACAGAAATGTTGTGCCTTGTGTGTGTGGACTCTAACAAGTGTATATGGTTCCTAGAAGTATGTCATAATGATGTATCACCCTCATAATGAAGATAATCAAAATATAAAATGGGAATTGGAGGAGGAAGGAGGGAGTCAGAGGTGCTATCTGCTATCTAGACGTGCGTTCGCGATTTTAGTTTCAAGAACCAGTTATAGGTTGCGCTACTAGTTCAAAGTATTTATGTAGAGATAACTAAATTACATTAGAGATTGGAAGTGCAGCCTGATTTTTAGACTGTAAGGTATGCACCCTTCGGAGATATGAGACCCATGCCCACCATGTGCAATGTGAAAAATGGTTGAAAGATTTCCATTCTGAAATAATGACTTTAACTGCATGGTCAGAAGAAGGTCTAGCAATGCCATATCATTAGCTCCTTAGGGCACCGTGGGTACTGCGGCCCAGGGACCCAATACTACTATAGAGCAGGATATGGTTTTGTTAAATATAACTGACAAATGGCATGGCTTTGTATCAGTAGTCAGTATGAGTAAAGCAAATGGCATTCGGAAAACGTGTTGGTGTGATCCTGGTTCATGGTTGCAATTCTAGCACTTGTCCTATTTTCGTAGTTCCAATTTGTGAAATTGAGATGGGGTCCAATGCAGGAGATTCATTGTAAGGAATTTGGACTGGATAAAAGAGGGGGCAATTTTATTGCTTAGGGAGAGTTTGCCATTCGTATTCCAGTTATTGGCCGTGATGTGTTAACATACCCTTAAGTCAAAATGTTTAGCCCATTTGGCGTATAAAATTAAATTCTGTGATGGTTGTGGGTCGTATAGGAACTTGTACATTTTGGAGGTGACATGTTCAGAGTGTTGCCGTAGGGCGAGGTGAGTAACTAGAATGAGTGTTTAGAAAGGTAAAGTTTGGAGAGTTTGATTTTGATCTTTAGAAAGCTGTAAAAGTCCAAGTGGGAGAGGTTGTATGTTTTGGCCAGAGCTGAAAAGGGGATTGGATTTTTGTTGTCGTCGTAAAGGTCCCTGATTAGCTTCACACATTTGGAGGCCTACAAAGGTGTAGTGGTAGGAGCAACATCAGCATTGACTCTTGGATTGAGCATAGTGCCCCGCATTTGAAGTTATGAAGAGATTCAGGCAGGTGTCTGTCTAGCATCTTTAGTGCATTTGCAGTATCTGTGGGAGTGTGACGTGTGTAAATTTCAGATTGTGATAAAAGAGGATGTGCTGAAAGGGCAACATATATCACGTTCAATATTCAAGCAGAGTGAGGTATTTTGTGACTCTTGGAGTAGCCATACAGCACCTGTGCAGCCAGGAAGGCTGATTAGTCGAGGTTCCAATTTGGAAGGTTACAGCCCCACCACATGACGCTCTACTTGGGGGATTTGTTTATGATCCTTGCTCTCTTGTCACTCTCTTGTCACTCCGAAGAAACCTTGAGGTGATTTTATCTATATCCTGGAAAAAGGAGGGGGAGAGTTTTAAAAGTAGCATGAATGACAGAAAGATAATCATAGGAGTGATCATCATTTTGAGTATTTGGAGCCTACCCCACCAGGATATAAATTTGGGCGACCAAGTGTTCAGGAGATGTATATTCTTGGCAATTGTCTCTGATTCATTAAAAAGTAGTGTGTCAGTAAGATTTTTACAAAACTAAATCCCAGATATTTAAGAAGTGTTGACTGCCATTTAAATTCTAAGTCACCTAAGTGTGAGGGGAGACATAATGGGTTTAAAGGAAATACCTCAGTTTTGTCCTAATTTAAGGTGGAGTCAGAGACCTCCGAAAACGAATGGATAATATTGATGACACACGGGATAGCATAAGATAAGGATGTCATCCGATTATGCTGCTGCTCTAGATATATATTGGCCCTGAATTTGAGACCTCAAAATATGAGGAAGTGGAACAATTAATCCTAATGTTTGCTTTGGGATTCGCATAGAGCGCAAGTACCATATTAATAAAAGAGTTGCCCAGATTATAGGATTCAACAACTGCATGCAGAAAAGCCAAGACACTTTACAGAATGACTTTTCAGCATCAAATGCGATCAGCGCAGCCGGTAGTGAGGAAAGGCGAGCTTTTTCTATAATGTAAAAAGAACTATTGACGGACAGAATGCAGAACAATGTCATACATTCACCCCAGTACAGAGATCTGGGCCTAAATCCATTGTTTTTTTGCTCACCATGCCATTCCAGTTTGGACCCAGCCATATGCAAATCAGTCTTGACCCTGTGCCCAATGGGAACAGTCCAGACCGAACTGCCAGGCCAGGTCCTCCCTGGACTGGAAACAAGCATCCTAGGACCGGTTTTGGGGTTTCACCCCTCTTCAGCCAGGATAGCTTGATTCCAGTGGCATGGAGAGCACGGGACTCACGTCTGAGCATACACGTCTCACTCGGGGTGACAAATGCATAAAGAACTATTGATGGACAGAATGCAGAACAATGTCATACATTCACCCCAGTACAGAGATCTGGGCCTAAATTTCATCGTTTTTTTTGCTCACCATGCCATTCCAGTTTGGACCCAGCCAAATGCAAATCAGTCTTGACCCTGTGCCCATTGGGAACAGTCCAGACTGAACTGCTAGGCCAGGTCCTCCCTGGACTGGAAACAAGCATCCTAGGACCGGTTTTGGGGTTTCACCCCTCTTCAGCCAGGATAGCTTGATTCCAGTGGCATGGAGAGCACGGGACTCACGTCTGAGCATACCCGTCCCACTCGGGGTGACAAATGCAAAAAGAACTATTGATGGACAGAATGCAGAACAATGTCATACATCAACCCCAGTACAGAGATCTGGGCCTAAATCCATCGTTTTTTTGCTCACCATACCATTCCAGTTTGGACCCAGCCAAATGCAAATCAGTCTTGACCCTGTGCCCAATGGGAACAGTCCAGACCGAACTGCCAGGCCAGGTCCTCCCTAGACTGGAAACAAGCATCCTAGGACCGGTTTCGGGGTTTCACCCCCTTTTTTGCATTTTTCTATAATGTGTCAGAAGGTGCGAATGTTGTCTATTGCAAGGCGCCCTTTGACTAAACCCATTTGGCTGTTATGGATAAGTTTTGGTATGCAACTTTCTAGCCTGTTGGCTAGGATTTTTTCAAAAACATTAGCTTTCATGCTTAGGAGAGAGATGTGGCGATTGTTTTTGGGGTCTGAATGATCCTTGCCCTCTTAGGGCGTTACCACTATGGTGGCCTCGACGGTCTTGCTAGAGGCCTTGCCATGTAGGGCAAAGTGATCCATTGTATTTTTAAGGTGCTTGATAATCGAGGAGGTAAACGTTTTATAAAAAACATTGGGGAAGCAGACAGGGCCTGGTGCCTTCCCTGACTGGATGGCTTTTATTGTCTTAACAATATCCTCCATTCCTATTGGTTTATTCAAGCGTGTCCTTTCTTCCTCAGAGACTGAAGTAGTAGGGAGGGAATTAAGGAACTCTTGGCATTTTATTTGATCACATAACGATTGAGGAGTATATAGCTTCCTATAAAATTCTTTGAACACCTCAAGGATCTCTTTGTTATGGAATTTTTAAGAGCCTTCTTGGTCCTTAATGTGTGCAATTTGGTTGTTGAGGTTATTAACTTTGAGGGTGGAGGCAAGTAGTTTGCCGGCTCTGTTACGTAATAAGAGTTGTCTGAATTTTTGGACATGAATACTGAGGTAGGCTCTTTTACTAACTATGGAGTTCAAGGTGTATTTTAACTGTTTCATGTCTTGAAGTAGGGACCTATTATTAAAATGTCTAAAGATTTCTTCTTCTTTTTTTATTTCAGGACCCAGTGTTTGAAGTGTTCTCTCAATTGTGCAATTTTTCCTAGACATTTGTTTAATGATTTTCCCTCTTATAGCACATTTAAATGTGTCCCATAATATTATTGTTTATTTTCCCTGAAGAAAACATCTATTTCGTTTTGTAGTTCCGCAGTGTCAGTTTCATTCTCTCGAATCTCAGTGTTTAGGTGCCAGGTTCGACTACCTCCTTTATCAGCAAGATTAAGAATGGACATTGAGATTGCAGCATGGTCAGAGACGAGGGTTGGATGAATTTTACTTTTGGGGTGGACTTTAGGAGTAAGGCATCTACAAGGAGATAATCAATACGGGAGAACCTGGAATGAGGTGAGGAGAAAAATGTAAAGACACTGTCCTTAGGATTGTTTGGTCTCCAAGAATCCAGGAGGCGATGTGAAGAGCAAAGTTTGAACAACTGTTTGTGTGCCCTGGGGGTTCTGTATTTGAACACTGAGTGTCCCTCTAAACTGGGAAAAATTGAAAGGTTGACATCTCCCCCTACTATTGTTTTTGAGTCTTGTGGAATGTCTGCTAACTTTTTATTAAGGGTATACCAAAAACTAGGGTAGTCTATGTTAGGGGCCTATATATTCATGACAAACAGATCATCAGCCCCATTGTTTAGCCTAGTAAGTAGCCATCACCCATTGGTGTCATGCTCAGATGCGATTATGTTTAAACTCGATTTCTTGGATAGAAGGGTAACACTCTTAAAAAAAAAAAAAAGAAACCAGGAGCATAGAAAGGTCCAGCACACTTGTTCCTAATAACAAAAATCTAATAGTAAACAAGGGTGTGCAGTTCCTCTAATGCAAGGGGAAAGGAGGGAGGTGGATTAAAACAAGTAAAGTGATGCTTAATGTTTGAAAATTATAATAAAAAAATGCTCACTTCACTAATTAAAAATGTGGTGTTCAATTGGGATACAATGGTCTTGAAGTGATGAAACAACTCCGGTAAGTGAAACTCTTTATTTACTAGTCAAGAGTAAAAGCACCCCCAGCTGCTAGTAATCAAATTCTCAGGTGAAGGCAGCCTGTCAACATTCCAAAGCTGCCTTCACTGCAACGTTCTAGGATGAACCATTACCTAAGCAGTGAGGAAAGGGGGGGGAGTACGGAACATACCAAGTGGCAAATTACAACACATCTTCCCCCTTAAACAACCATGATGAAGAGAGACAGATCATGACTGAAACCACCAATAGCAGGGGCTGCCCAACGCAGACCGGGCAGGGCCCCTACCTATCATACTCTTTTATAATCCTTGTGCCAACTAGGGGGTTTGGTTAGTCTGAGCCCCCTTCTCTCTTGGGTCTCCCTTACTCTGGATCTGAGGTCCTGATTGCCCTTTTGCTCCTCTACAACAGTCTCCCTTGAGTCTGTGGCAACCCGATCCATGCTCCATTTTCTCCCGTCTTCCAAGATGACCACATTTCTCTTCACTTCTCTTATCCTTTCAGGAGCATAGTATTTATCCCCTTTGCCCCCTAGGCTCACTGGTTTACGGATACAAACACTTTGTCCTTTGCTGAAGGACCTCTCCTTCGCACCCCACTTGCTGTCATATCTCTCTTTGTACTTTCTTTGTCTGGCTTCTACACTCTCTCTGTACTCGTCCGGATTGACCCGCACCGGATCCTTGGGCTTCAACCAATTTGGAGATAACTTGGAACCCGCCTTTCTTCCTCTCAACAGTTCAAAGGGGGTGTGACCCGTTGATAGGCTGGGTGTTGTGTGGTAGGACCAGAGCATGTCTCTAAGTGCCACCTCTATGTTCCCTCCAGCCCTACCCGCCAGTTGGATACATTCCTTCAACATCCGGTTAGCTCTCTCCACCTTGCCATTGGCTCTGGGACAGTACAATGGGGTGCGTACATGTTGTATGGACATATCTCTTAGGAATTCTCTCATTTCCTCTGACACCAATTGAACCCCGTTGTCCGTGATAAACGTGGATGGAATGCCCTCCTTTGAGAAAACGTCACTTAGGAATTCTACAATGGTTCTGGTGTTGATGTTATACACAAATTTGTGGGTTACCCAATTAGAATAATAGTCAATGAGTACTAACAAGTACCATTGCTGTGGCCCTTTATCCTTTATCGGGCCTGTAATGTCGAATCCTAATTTATCCCAAGGAGACTTAGGGATTTCCACTGGACTGAGCGGGGGTCGCCTTGTACTTTTGGATTTATCGCTAACCCCACACGCATAACACTCCTTAACCTTCTCTTCCATGCATGAATCCATGGCTGGGAACCAATATTCCGCTCTCATCCTAGCCTTGCATAGACTCCTACCCAGGTGTCCCTCATGAGTTAGGTCTATGATCTGTTTCCTTAACCCCTCAGGGGGAACTATTCTGCCTGCCTTGAGGAGGTACTCTCCAGCTATCGACAGTTCATTGCGTACATTCCAGAAGGGTTGTATGGGCTCAGGTAGATCTCCACATTTGTTTGGCCATCCTTTTTTTACCCATTCTTTTACCTCCTGGAGTGTTTTGTCCAGATTCATTTGTTCCTCCCATTGTTCTTTCACTATTGCCGGAAGTTTAATTTCTAGGATACTCCCCTGGCCACTGACATCTTCTTCCTGACTCTCCACAGGGGCTCTGGACAAGAAATCTGCTACTTTGTTCTGTTGTCCCGGTAAGTATTTTGTTCTGAAATTGTACCCCTGCAATCCTAACACCCACTTGGCAATGCGGGGAGTCATGTTTTCTAAGGCTTTGTTATCAAACAAGTTGACCAACGGTTTGTGATCTGTGCACACTTCAAACGGTAAGCCCCACACATAGAAGCTGAAATGTTTTATCGCCCAATACACAGCCAAAGCCTCTTTCTCTATGGTGGAATAGTTGGTTTCCGCTCCTGACAAGGTCCTTGATGCAAAGGCTACTACTTTCACTGTATCGTCGATCCTTTGCGATAACATTGCTCCTACTCCTTTGCCACTTGCATCAGTCGTGATTATCGTGTCCTTCTTTATATCAAAATTGCCTATAAAGGGTGCAGACACTATGGACTCTTTTATGTTCTCAAAGGCCCGTTCTTGGTCCTTCTCCCACAGAAATGGCGAGTTTTTCTTCAAGATCTCCCTAAGGGGATGAGCTAACATCGCAAAGTTCCTAATGAATCTGGCCATGTATTCTGCTAAGCCCAAAAATGAAAGAACTTCTTCCTTACTCGAAGGAGTGGGTGCTCTTCTTACGGCCTCTACCAAATCTATTTTTGGTTTTATCCCCTCCTCAGAGATGGTGTGCCCTAAGTAGTCCACTGAGGTAACTCCCACTCTGCATTTACTCTCTTTCGTGGTGAAACCAACTTCCTTCAATTTTGTGAGTACATTCCTTGCATTTTCGTTGTGCTCTATGTCGCTTGACCCATAGATCAATATGTCGTCCTGAAAACACATGGACTTAGGGCAGTCTCTCAACACGTGTTGCATTGCTCTCTGAAATGCTGATGCTGCTGACGCAAGCCCAAACGGCATCCTCAGGAATTTATAATTACCAAATGGGGTGGTGAAGGCAGTCAAGGGCTGGGACTCGGGATGCAGCGTGATCTGGTGGTAGGCTGAAGATAAGTCGAGCACACTAAAAAACTTTGCTCCCTGCAATGTGCTCAACATTTCGTGTATCCTTGGTAGAGGGTGCCTATCCACCACTATGTTGGCATTCAACGCTCTCAAGTCCACACAAAGTCTGATGCTCTTGCCTCCTTCCTTACTCGTTATGACAATGGGCGCCAACCATGCTGAGCACTCTATCTCTTGTATGACCCCTTGTTCCACCAATTTCTCTAGTTCCATTCTCAAAGGTTCTCTCATTAATAGGGGAATGGAGCGTGTTTTGTGCACTACAGGAGTGGCTCCTTCCCTTAGCTCTATCTTATGCATGTAATTTTTGAGTACTCCCAGTCTCTCATTGAACACTTCTGGAAACTCTTTAACCAGGTCTGAGCCTGCACCTGGGGGATCGATGAGAAGTACCTGCTCCTGATTGTTGGGATCCAGCTTTATCCCCAACTCCTTCTGGTGTTTCCACCCTAAGAGACTTGAACCCTCCCTGGTTACATACACCTTTCCCACCGTGTGTCTGTCTTTGAAGGCAATCCTCATTCTCACCATCCCTTCCAACGGGATGGGCACTCTATTGTAACCAGATGGCGCAATATCGGCAGTCTCTAACCTGATATTGTGCTTAGCAAATTTCTCATTGAACGTTTTCTTATCAACAAGGGTAAATGGAGAGCACGAGTCAGCATACACCTTAAATTTTTCTCCATCCAGACTTATCTCACATGTGGGGTACTGCGTTTTCTCCCCCGTGCCCTCATCCTCTATTTGGCAAATAAAACTCTTCTCCACACCCACCTCATCTTCATTGTGTTCAAGCATGTGTACCTTCATACTACCCACATTACACGTTTTGGCAAAGTGCCCCTTTCTGTTGCACTTCCTACATATGACATTCCTTGCAGGGCACCGCCAATTGTTGGCCAAATGATTATGGTTCCCACATCTAAAACATCTCAAACCTTCAATCCTATTACTCACACCCTCTCTTTGCTTATTTTCCACTTTACACACAGTTTCTTCTTTTCCTACCTCCTTATTGATGACTTTCTCCCTACTCTCTACTGACACCTTCATCTCTCTCATACATTGCGCTGTGTGTTCCAGCCCCTTAGCTATGCTAATCGCTTCTTCTAAATCAGGGTTTCTAGTGAGTAATTCTTCCTGCACTTTCTCTTCATTGGTGCATCTTACTAACTGGTCCCTGATAAGGGAATCCGTAAGTTCTCCAAACTCGCATGTTGCCGCCATACCTCTCAACACTGCTATATATGAGGATACCTTCTCTTCTTTTCTTTGTGTTCTTTTAAAAAATTTATGCCTTTCCAGAACAACATTTATTTTTACTTTGAAATGTGCCTCTAATTTCCTTAGTGTGTAATCATATACGTCAACCCCTTCTTCTTCTGGAACCTCATCATCCACTAATCTTCCCGTTATGTCCTCAAAAATTTTCCTGCCCTGAGTCCCTAAATTGTGTAAGAGAATGTGTTGCTTCCTTAAGTTAGAGAAGTTTCCACCCCCTATAGCTATCAGGTAAGACTTAAAAATACCTTCCCATCTTTTCCAAGGGATGTCTGGTTCCCCTAACTCATTAAGAAATGGTGGTGGTTGGCTCATTCCTGCCCCTGCCATGGTCAAAGATGTGACTTCTAACTCCTGCGCTAGGTACACCAAGCCCTAAACCCACACAAAAGGTGAGGAGCTGAGTGGAATGGGGTGATAACCGCTAGAAAGTAACTCAGCTTGCAGGTCTATATGGTATTTGTGGGGTATAGGAGGAGGAAGTATGTGACCAAGTGCAACTCTGAGACCCCAACACCTACTTTCTGTGCACTACCTGATGCAGTCTTCCCACCATTAACTACCAATGGACCAAATCGCCACTGTACTGTGCTGTATTGAATTCTCCAAGCAGAGAAACACACTCACATAGACCAGTCCTCTTTCTATTGTGCTGCTGGGGAATTACCCAGATTCCCCTCAGAGGGCGTAGACTCTGTGCAGTGGGCGTAAAGTTCTGAGGAAAAAACTTCCAGGGGACAACGTTTCCTTTATTTTCGCCGTGGCTCTATGAGGGATCGAGTAGAACTACTCCTCCTGCTGTGAAATCCGACAGACTGTCCCAAGTTCACAGATAAGTACGAGCCGAATTCCTGTCAGACCGTCATGCGCTGTGCGCTGAGAAAGCAGATTTGCCGGTCGAGTGCAAGCGAAGGTGCCCAGGTGGGATTTCCTTCGTCGGAGAGGCGACAGATACACACTGCCCCCTCCACCTCCTCACCGCTGACTGACTTCCCCAGCTCCGCTCCCTGGTACGTGGCGCCGTCACCCCCTCCGCTTGGCCGACTGTGCCAATCTTCCTCCACGCCAGAAACCAAAGACGCTACGCTTCGGGTCACAGGGCTTAACTTGCAGACGTGAGCCTCAACTGGATACCCTTCGGAGACCAGCAATCATCCCACAATACCTCCGCTCTGCTTACGATGTGGAGCCCCGATCGCCCTCAGGACTGGAACAGTTCACGTGTGGCTCCCTGAGACTCTCCTCAGCCACCAGCTGTCAATCCACGATACCTCCGCTCCCTTGCATCCGATGAAGTATAGCGATCGCCGTCGCCTCAGCTCACGCACCTCGGCTGAGGTCGCATCCAACGAGGGATAACAGAGCGAGATGGGAAACTCCTCTGACTGTATTCGCAAATTCAACGATCTCAGCAAGCAGCAAAAATTCACAGGGAAGGGTGCTCAACTGTCCCTGTCACAGTCGCTTTCATCGTCGTCGCCAAAATGAAGTGATGAAACAACTCCGGTAAGTGAAACTCTTTATTTACTAGTCAAGAGTAAAAGCACCCCCAGCTGCTAGTAATCAAATTCTCAGGTGAAGGCAGCCTGTCAACATTCCAAAGCTGCCTTCACTGCAACGTTCTAGGATGAACCATTACCTAAGCAGTGAGGAAAGGGGGGGGAGTACGGAACATACCAAGTGGCAAATTACAACAGGTCTCAATGAGCAAGGTGCGTCAGTTATTTGTATAATGTGGTCAACATGTTTCTTGCCTATGGCTTTACTTTACTTGTTTTAATCGACCTCTAAGCCACCACACTACATATACAACACAACCCACACCTACACTTTCCCCTTGTTTTAGAGGAACTGCACACCCTTGATTTTGTTAGATAGAAGGGTAGCAACCACGTTGTTTTCCCACTTGCTTTAGAGCATGCCACATCAGAAACCCAACCTTGTCTCTCTAGCAGGGATTCTTTAAAGCCTATCTTGGTCTCTCAGAGGAGTACTAAGTAACCCGCAAGCTCCTTGCAGTAGTCCAGGATTTTTGTTCTTTTGACAGGGTGGTTCACCCCTTGGTGTTCAAGGATACAACGTTCATAGAGGACATTGGCATATTTCTGGGTTGCTGATGTACATCTTGAAGTAGGGGACATTAGGCGGTCATAAGCAACTCTTTGAAGGACCAGATATCACACTAGGAAAAGGTACTAGGGGAAAGGGAGGAGAATGGAGAACAGAACAAACAACTTTAGGGGGGCCCCATGAACCCAGGGGGATGACAGGGACCCTTCCCAACAGGGGAGGTTTGTAAGGGACGTGGTGCATGGGAAAAGTCATGGCAGAACACGGATGAAGCCATTGTGACAAGTAAAGGAGGACAGCCTGGGAGTAACATATGTGGAGGAGGGTGAATGGTGATATAGTGGAGTGGAAATTGCCATTGTACATGGTACTCAAAACTTGAACATATTAATGAAACAGTTGTGAACAGAAGAACATCTAACACATTTAGCTCGGAATAAGACAAAGAAGTCCGGCCCTAGTTGGAATCGCCATTAGAGGATGAGCACAATCAAAATTCAGCACACATTAGAAACATATTTAGAGCAAAGTACAGTTCACGGAAAACATAGTACCTCACAATTAAACACACAAACAGTAGGATACTAATGGAGAGCAGAATGCGTCATTAGCAAGGTAAATATTAGGCATATTTCCTGCAATGAAGCATGTATCCCTAAATAGTTACCACAGAGTGTACCTGATGGTTAGGAAAGGAAAGACGGTGTGTGTCCCTGTCTAAGATACATAGAGTGATATGCTATTGACCAGGACTATCATGTGATCGGTCTGCCTACATTTAAGGACAAAGTTGTGTTCCTTTGTCCTTCCCACAGTAAACCTGCGAATATGTGTGAAAACAAAGCATCTGACGCTAATATCTGAAGTTTCATTCTGGGATGAGTAACCTGGGTCGACCCTACTACGTGAGTGACAAGTTCCTATAAAATTGCCGGTATATTTTATACTTGGAACAGGAAAGTGTGTTAACCACAGGTAGAGCAATGTACAGGCTAGCACTTAGACCAAGTGGACTGTTAAGTCATCACAGAGACCGCTGGACTATGTGCTCCATAAGGGGAGCAGAGCAGTCTCTATGGTTTGTGTAGGGTTCTCCAAAGTCAGTCCTGGAGGGCTGGATCTATGCCAGATTTTGAGCATATCCCCATTTAGATAAAAAATAGTTGTCTTAAAATCCAGCATGGATCCAGCCCTCCAGGACTATCTTTGGAGAACCCTGGGGTAGAGCCCAACTTGTATTTGCTCACTCTATCCAAAATCAGTGGCAAACATGTGACTACAATAATCTCTACGTGATCAATGGGAGCAAAGTACTTATGAGCTTGTGTCAGGCCTGACTATTGTATGTGAATACATGTGGAAAATAGACTAATAAAGGATGTGCTAATACAGAGCAGGTGCTGTGTCCTGAAAATAGAGAACAAACAGCATGTATCAAGAATAATCTGACTAACAACAAAAGGATATATTCATGGAGTCAACTTCGGCATGTGAGCAGCTTCCGGCAGATCAGAGGTTATGAAGACTAATGGAAGTGCTGAGATGAGAGTCCGAGTCCATATGTGACTTCGATTGGTTGTCAAGGAAGGCTGCTAAATCTGCCGGCTCCACGAAGATGTTTGTCTGGACTCTGAAGGTTATTCAAAATTTCAAAGGGCCTGAAAATGAGAAAGGAATTTCCATTTCTATGAGCCGCTTCCGTAAATTCAGGAAACCCTTTTGACGAATTAGCATAGTCCTGTGAAATGGAGACATTAAGATCTTGCCACTGGATCTTCCGAACCTTCCGCATATGTGCCAAGATTTGTCCTGTGTGTTGATGGGGTAAGGGTTTGAAGATCAGAGGTCTTGGAGTCAACATGTTTTTAGGTTTGAAAGTTGGAACCTTGTGGGCTCTTTCAATCTCAAAGTCCTTTCTGTAGATGATCTGAAGGACCTCTGGGATCCAAGTAATTAAGAAATTGGCAACTGAGAGGACAGAGGTTTCAATACCTTCCAGCAATCCAAAGATGCGAAGATTGCTTCCTCGGTTGCAATATTCCTGTCCCGTGTGCTCTCTCTTTATTGAGGAAACAGAATGGAATTTCCATTTCTATGAGCCGTTTCTGTAAGTTCAGAAAACCCTTTCGGTGAATTAGTCTCTCTAGCATAGTCCTGTGAAATGGAGACTTTATGATCTTGTCACTCGATCATCCAAACCTTTCTCATATGTGTCAGCATTTGTTCCGTGTGTTGATGGCGTAAGGGATTGAAGATCAGAAGTCTTGAAGTCAACATGTTTTTAGGTTTGAAAGTTGGAACCCTATGGACTCTTTAAATTTCAAAGTCCTTGCTGAAGGCAAGCTGGAGGAACTTTAGGATCCAAGTAATTAAGAAATCGGCAACCGAGGGGACAGAGGTTTCAATACCATCCAGCAATCCAAAGTTGCGAAGATTGCTTCATCTATTGTGGCCTTCCTGCTCCGTGAGCTCTCTCTTTAGTGAGGAAATAGAATGCTTGAGGTTTTGAAGATGATTGACTTGAACATTCGTGAATTCTTCCACTGTACTTATTCTTGATTTAGCATTCAAGATTCTTATTATCAAATCTTTATGGTCTTTGTGGATCCCCGTCACTTCCACCTGAAGCAGATCCGTGTTTGTTTAAGTGCCCTAAGATATCTCATGTACAGTATTGAATTTAAGGATTATTGCCTTTAAGGTTGAGTAGGATTCAGGACTGCCTTTTACTGGTGACTCTGGAATAGGTGGCGACTGCTTTGAGTGCTTCAGATTTGCCTTAGTCTCTCAGTCTTTCATATTTCGTACTCTGGCATCTGACAACTTGTGAAAGTTGGTCTGTTAGTTCTCATAGAGGAGTGATACCACCAGTGCGAGGTACTCTGCTAAGAAAGTGGGTCCCACCTAAACTCAGACTTGTTTAAGCTCTTGTCCTTGTGCAAATGCACTCCTGGGACAGTGCACTGATGTAGTGACACTCAGTGAGGATCTTGGATATTGAGTGCGGTACTGCAACTCGATGCAATAGCAAATATAGTCCATCTCAGGACTGGGCTCCTGTGTGACACTCTGATCCGGTCGGGACACAACTGTCCGACTATGGGACCCAAGAGTCGGTGCACAAGATAGAAGATTGGACCTAGGCTCACATGAAGGGGTGTCCTGTTTGAGGCGTGAACTGAGTCCCAGCTCGGGGTGGAAGCAAAAGTGAGCCCTTACAGAATTAGTCCTCTTCTCTGTGAAATAGCACTGATAGCTGCACTGATAAGGAGTCTTTTTTTTTTATTTTTTAAATTACCTGTGAAAAGAATAGGTTGACACAGCTTCTTGCCCACAACCCGGAGGCCGGCAGCTAATTTCTGACTTCAGCAGAACAATCAATGTACAGCTTGCGTGCCTACAACCCAACGGGCCGGCAGCAATGCCATAAAACACTTAACAGCTTTCGTTTTAGCTATTCATCGTCCCGTTATAACTTATGACCCATATGTGCACTTAATTAACTTAACCAAAACAACTGCCATCCCCCCACCCCCTCTGCCATACACTAATCCTCCAAGACCTCGCTCAGCTGATCTTACAGTCTACATGGTTGTCGTGAATCCGCAGGCTTCCCTGCACCCCCAAGTGCTTCAGAAATCATCAAGTCTACCCACTTACATCTCCTGGTTTGTAATGAACACAGACGGAATTGGTCTAAAGCACCAGTCCATGTCCACCCCACCCGTGCTCCCCTTCTTATCTCCTTTGTAAGTCTGAGCCCCCCGCCTCCAGCCAGGCCACAAATGGTTGCCAGATATCCGCTGGCCTCAATCTATTGGGCATTAACTCCCAATAGTGCGACAACTGGTCTTTACAGTAAATCACTGTATTTACCCATGCTGCTATGGTAGGGGCCTGTTGTTTTTTCCAATGAATTGCCACCTGCCTCTTCACCAGCAGCAACAGCATGGCCGTAAGTCTACGGGAGGTCTTCGAGACTTCAAATACAAATCCCAGAAGCGCCATCAGCGGAGAGGCAGGCACCCTATGTTTCGTAATTTGTCGGACATGCTCGATCACTTCCTCCTAGTACCTTCCTATCGGGCTGCAGTCCCATGCCAAATGCGAGAATGTGGCACCAGGAGCACCACACCTCCAACAGTTTGTGTCCGGGTGTATGCCCATGCGATGCAGCTGGGAGGGCGTGCAATATAGTTTATGCAAAAAATTAAAGTGAATTAGCCGTATTCTATAATTAGCTGCGAACAGCAATAATGCCACTGTTTATCCGTGATCTCAACGCCTGTGTCTTTCTCCCAGTCTGCCACCATTATCGGCGATTCTTTTTGTGTTATACTGTATATACGTGTATCAATTTGCGAGGAGACGGATTCGCCAACACATTCTCAAGCGCAGGTAGCTCGGGCGGTGCCTGCTGAAAGGATACATATCTAGTACGCATGCGGCTCGAAGCTGATAATACAAAAGTCTGTCTGATGCCGTGGGCACCTGGGCCTTACACATCTGTTGTATCGTAAGGAGGGTATCCGCGCCCTTTACCAGTTTGTGTGCCATAGCTCGAAGTGTAACCGCTTTGTCCATTAGTGGAGTTAAGAGCAGATTACCCCCCAGCGGCATAGATGGTGCGTATAATTCCACAAGTTTGGCCCTCTTAGCAATCCCTGACCACGCCCATCTCAGTGCTTCCACTGTGTCAATT
Organism: Triturus cristatus; assembly: GCF_964204655.1. Lineage (NCBI taxonomy): Eukaryota > Metazoa > Chordata > Amphibia > Caudata > Salamandridae > Triturus > Triturus cristatus. The sequence goes on from NC_140582.1 coordinate 928,897,820, forward strand.
TCTAAATGAGGCCTTTTATAAGGCTGGTATACCGCCGTATTCAACGGGGTGGGAGCTACTCTATCCGTTTCTATCGCTACGTGAGGTTGGAAAGGAGTGGAGTGCTGCCAAAAGTGCAAATATTGCGCCTGCGCACTATAAGCATATAGCTCGAAGTCGGGGGCCCCTAGACCCCCCTGATCGAAGGGAAGTGTCAGCAACTTCCAGGAAGCTCTCGGCTGTCTACCCGCCCATACCAAATCGAGGGCGTGAGACCTTAGCTTTCTGAAAAAATGTGTGTTTAACGGCATTGGAATGTTCACGAACAAATATAGGAGCTTTGGCAGAATCACCATTTTGATTATGGCTATACGCCCCATTAGTGACAACGGCAGGTGTTTCCATTTCTGTATTTTGCTCTCTATCCAGTCCATCACCCTCCCATAGTTTTCCAACCATATGTCCTGCACCGATCTGCTCACCCATATTCCTAAGTATTTTACTTCTGCGCTTTCCCACTGTATGGGGTATTCTGCATCGAACTGGGTGGTGCCGTCAGTTAGCGGAAATATCACTGACTTAGACCAATTCACCTGGATGCCTGTTAGGCCACCATAACGAACAATCTCACGTATAACTTCCACAAAATTGTCCCTAGGATTCGTAAGATATATCGTCATGTCATCAGCGTACATTGAGATCAGCAGACCTCTGAACGTGAACCTTATGCTTCTTTGCGTGTGGTGTTGGTGGAGCCGAGCCGCCAATGACTCCGTAGCAATGGCAAACAGCAGAGGCGACAGTGGGCCGTGTTCCCCTGGTGATATTGAAGGGTGCCGACACCTGTCCATTTACTCGTACCCGTGCCATAGGATTCGTATACAACAGCTGTATTTGCTTAATAAACAGGGGTCTGAACCCCATGCGAGGCAGCAGGGCAAAAAGAAATCGCCATTCCAATGAGTGAAAGGCCTTCGTGGCATCCAGCAATGCAGCGACGGCCTGGACATGTGGGGCCAGATAGTGTAGTATGCCAAATAGTGTACATAGATTGTGGGCAGTCGAGCGGCCTGGTATAAAACCAGACTGGTCTGGCAGTGCTATCTGCGGTAACATGGGCTGCAACCTATGTGCTATGAGTTTGGCATAGATTTTAGCGTCCAAATTTATGAGGGAGAGCGGGCGGTACGATTCAAGCGCTTTGGGGTCTTTATCAGGTTTAAGCAGTGTTATTATGATTGCCTCTCTGAGGGTCGGGGGAAGGATGCCTGTATCCATGGCCTCGAGGTACACCTGCTACAGGCGTGGCGCCAGAATGTCTGAGTACTCTTTATAGAAGGCTGCCGTTAGCCCATCAGCTCCCGGAGCCTTCCCAGCTGGCATACTACTTATTACTTGCCTTACATCTTCTACCGTTATGGGAAGTTTCATATACTGCCTAGCGCTATTGCTAAACCATGCCAATGCCACGGTTTCCAAATAGTCCGCTATGTCCAACTGGGAAGGGTTAGTCTTGGACGCATATAGTGTTTCATAATACCGGGTCATCGTATTAAAAATTTCTGGCGGTGACCTAACCAAGTCCCCTTCTTCCATTGTTAGTTCAGTTATGTAATTCGCCCCCCTACGTGGTCTGAGTAGTCCCGCCAATGTTTTCCCTGCTCTGTCTCCCTCACCATAGCGCCTAGCCTGCGCAGATTTGTATAGATATGCTGTTTCTCTCTCTGCTTCCACCTGGTAGTCTGATATTTTAGTCTGGATTTTCGCCAAATTGGTTGGATCTTGGGAGCAGCCCGGCGCACGCTCCAGCTCCCCAATCTCCAGTCTCCGCAATGTGTTTTGTATGTCTGTGAGTACCCCTGTCCTGAGTGCTATACAATCCCCAGCGTGGGGTGGAGCATTCTCCAAGAGTCTACTAGTTGTATGTCGGCTATAATGTCATTTAGCAGCGTCATTGCCCTAGGGTGGTGCTCCCGTGATGTGCCCTGCCTATCGGCCACGTCTGAGAGGACTGCATTAAAGTCTCTCCCCCATATGACCGAAGTGTAAGTAGAAGCTTGCATCATGTGCCCTATACGCCGAAAAAAATCCGGGTCATCTGTGTTAGGACCATAAGTGTTTATGATCATCGTGGGTGTGTTGTATAATGTGCCCTTCATGAGAATGTATCGTCCTTCCCTGTCTATCAGTGAGCTGTGAGTACGCCATTGTATACCCCTGTGCAGCAATATTGCTACCCCACGTGAGTAGTTAGAGTAACCCCCGGCCACTGTCTCCCCCATCTCCTGTGACTCAGCATACCCACAGTGCTATCAGTCAGATGTGTTTCTTGTAGCAGACAGATGTCTATCCGTGCCTAATGAGAAATGCATCCGACGGTCATTAAGAACTCTCACATTCCAGGTAATACATTTTAAATGTGGCATCTTTGCATTAAAGACCAGGCATACCAACAGCCCACCACAATCTCCGGGCCCCCCAGGTCATCCTCGCAAATCTTCCCCAGTCCGACGCACTCTGCACCAGCATCCAGGTCGTGCCCATATGCGTACCCGACATCTCTTAACAACCAACAGCAATCGCTGAGCGTATATTCATCATTTGGCAGCTCCCCAAAAACTAACTGAACTGTCTCCCTCCCCCCCACCCACACCAACCCCCCAATCAGGTTGTAATTACCCCCCCTTCACCCAAACATGTAAACAGTAGCCCCATAATAGGAGCCCAAAGGGAATCATCCCATGGGGAACGCAGGTCCGCCGGCATGACACCCCTGCGCTCATGGCAGGGTGGCCGAGCTTGTCACTTACTACCCCAAGACTAGTGCCAAGTCGGTGTCCTGTTCATCACCACATATGCACTGGCATAGCCCTAGCGAAACCAGATAATGCAATAACACTTCGCTAGTACATGCAGCATACAGTGAGCGCAGCTGTTAATACAACCATCGCAACATTATATCGTAAAGTTATGGACTTATCTGACCAAACGGTGTCACTGTTCAGTTCATTCAGTCATTGTCGCTCAGTGAGTTCGCCTCATTCGAGTCCTCTGGCTTTGGCTTTTGTCTCTGGTCCTTAGCCAGCTGTTAAGCATACGCCAGCGCAGCCTTCGCGTCCGTGAAGAAGGCCGGCTTACCAGGTCCCTGCAGCCTCAGCTTAGCCGGATAGATTAGCGAGTATTTCGTTCCGATCTGCTGAAAAATCTTCTTGGCTGGCATGAACTCTTTTCGGGCCACTTGAACCTGCAATGTGAAGTCCGGGTACAAGGCAATGGAGTTCCCATCGTATTGCACATCCCCTTTTTCCCGCGCCGCTCTGAGGACCGCATCTCGATCCCTGTAGTTAAGGATTCTTGCCAGGATAGGTCTCGGCGGTGCACCCGGTCGTGCCCGTGGACCCGATGTTCTGTGAGCCCGCTCTATTAGGAACATTGGGGACAGGGAGGGGCTAAATAGGTCTTTCAACATGGTCTCCACGTGTCGTTCCATGTTCTGAATATCTGTGCCCGTAATGCGTACGTTGTCTCTCCTCGATCTCGCTTCTAAATCTTCATTCTTCAATCAGATTACCTGCAGCACTCCGTCCATTTCGCGTAGCTGTTTGGCTAGTTCCGTCTGCCCTTCTTCCGTTTCCGTAACTCTAGTTTCCAACACACTCGTTCGCCCCTCCTGCTTGTCCATCCTCTGCGTTATCCGGTCCATACGCTCTGCGAAGGAGTCCATTTTTGAATCCAGGCCCTGAAGGCTGGCCTTGAGGTCCTTAAACATGGATCGAATGTCCTCTGCTGGTGGCACCGAAGCAGCACCCTCCCCCCCTGACTTTGTTGGCTGGTCTCACCTTCCATCGCTTTGGTGGCTTTCTTGTCGAAAGTGAGCCTGGGCTGCCGTGCTTCAGATTTACCCATCTCAGCCGTCTTGTATGCCCTTCCAGAGATGCTTACCGCAAGTTATTTGCGGGTCTGTACGGGATGCTTCTTCCAAGAGTATGCCCCTGCCGCCAGATGTCTTCACAAAAGGACCAAACACAGCCCCGGAGGCCACCCCGCGTCGCTATCACTTCAGCAGAGCAGCAGCGCATGCACGCTTATCTCCGTCTCTGGTGCCCCATAGGACACTCGCCAGTCGCCCCAACTTCGCCTACGTGATTGTGCCCTCTGCCGACACAGCACTGAACAGCAACTACCTGCCAGCCTCTTCCCCATCAAACTGCCCCAGGCAGTGTGCAGCGAAGTCCATGCCAAGTGGGGGCCGGCCCTGCCGCACCCCCGGGTGCCGCGCAATGATCTCTGGCACTCTCAATCACAGCGCCTGCACCAACTCCAAAGCGCTCCTCGGGCTCGTCCAACAGGAGAGCAGCCACCAGTCAGCACCGTCAAATTCCACTCTGCCACCACTCTGTAAGCAGTGCCGCATGTACCTTACGCTGTTTGGAGTGCCGATCTTTCCACACACCCAACTACTCAGAGTGATAGTTCCGCCTCTGTATGCCTCCTCTTTTGTGCTGATTATGTACTAGTTACTTCCACCAGTTGGTTGGGATGGCTTTTACGGGGTGGTCTTCTTATATATCAGGTGCTTACAGCAAAGGATACCTGGACAGTGTTCAGCCAAGAGTAGCTGGCATGCAGTTCTTCAATGTGCACAAGAGCGTGTTACTTGGACCGGGAACCAGTTCGAGTCTACCGCCCCATTTGGCCTCCAGTTCTTAAGGAGGTCCTAGTCAGATGAGGATCCCCCTTCACACTCCGCCAACTCAGCGGCCCATGGGCACCGCGCGACGTTCCCTTTTCCTTGTGCGTGCTAATGGCGACAGGTCACGAACATTTGCGGCCCAGCTTTCTTTACAGAGCCCGGCGGGGAACCCTTCCTGCAAGCTCTACTCAGAATTGCATCAGCGGGGGGGAGAAGACGCTTTGTACCCACACCACGTGCTGTCCGTTTCTAATGCTCCCCGTTCACCTCCGGAGCGCGCCCTGTCCAGGCCGCTGCTCTTACAGCTGAGTCCTCAGGAGCTCGTCTCTTACCGCTTCTCCTGGCTCACGTACCAGTGTGTCCCAGCCTCCTGCTCTCTTCAAGTAGACGGCAGCCGGCACCTGTCAATCGTCCGCACGGAGAGTCTCCTGAGCCACTGGTACGAGGCCGCGCCGCCCCGCCACTAAACGGGGACGCAAAGGCACTCGTGGTCCCGGCTTCTCCGATGGCAGGCGCGCGCAGGCCTCACTCGCATCGCCGTCGCGATCGTCACAGTAAACTCCCGCAAACGTTTTCCAAGGAGGACGCCGCACCCACCAGGCAATGTGACATCAGCAGGCACCCATCCAGGGCAGCTATGACGGATATATTAAGGCTTGATTCAGCTCGGCCGGCGGAGCTGCTTTAGTGCGCGCTCATTTTGCTGCTCAGCGAAGCCACGCCCCCTGATAAGGAGTCTTGCAGGGGTATTGTAGCATGATTAAACGATGGACTCAAGTGTTCGCACACTGAGAAATGGATCCCATTGACTAGATAGCCCCCCTGTTGATGCACAGCCTCAGATCAAGATAATTGTGTACAAACAGACAATTGTACTCAGTGGTGGTATTAAAAACAGGCATCAGAATCAATCGATGTTAGCGGTAAGTTCTGAGCACATTGTGCGGAACACAGGGCCAGTACTGATCTCGTGGCCACCACCAGTGACCTGGCGTTGGTCGGACGTTCCAGGAGCATCACATTAGGATAAGCGTTCTTACTTAATGTGACATGCTGCTACTTGGGCATGAGCCGCCTTGCCATAAATGATGTTGGGGCTCAGAGCAATACGCTATTGTCAAGCAACTGTCATGCTGCATTGAGTAATCCTCTGTTAATAGAAGAATATTTATATACAAAACCAATTGGTCTGAAGTTCAGTCTTTGAGTGTGTGACACTCATTTGCTGATTAAGTGTGTACAACCTATTCTTAACACTAACCTCTAATAAAGCCTTACTGCTCGCCCACACTACCACAAATAGAGAGTAAGGTGCTATCTACTTTTACCTCTGCCTACCTTTGGGGTTCCACTGGACTCTGTGCACACCATATCTCACTTTGGTATAGTATACACCATACCTCACTTTGGTATAGTATATACAGAACCGGCTTCTTACATTGGTGTCAGCGGTGGGGTATACAACTTTGTATTTGTTGGACTAGTTTGGTTACCACCTGATCACACAACAGAACTCTTAAAATTGTCTTAAGAATTCAGATTTTTGAATTGGTAAATTTTTCCAAATTACTAAAAGTTTTGTTAGGAGGGCCTTGGTTAATTCCCTTTAGAATTTTAGAAGAGTAAAAAGTCACTTTAGCTAAGGGGGGTAAGAAGTTTTGTTTAACAATGTCTCTTAACAACAACCGAGTTATTAATGAAGATAACCACAATGGCATAGAGGACCAGGTTGAGGAGCTTGACCTCGCCCCTTAGCTCCACTTATCTTTCTAGGAAGTAAGGTCCCTATGCAAAATGAAAAACATAACCATGGGGTCCCATCCCACCAAACATAAGCTCCAGGAGCTGTTGGCTGGATATACAAAGACCATTCCCTCTGAGAATGGCGAAGGCCTCTCAGATCTGGAAGAACATGGAGGGGACCAGGATATTGACCAACCCCCCACTTCATAGGGAGAGAAGGACCCCAGTGGCCCTGAATCCAAGAATAAACCTCTCAGTACCTATAGTCCAAACAGGCGGATCAGGTGCTACTGAGGACATTGAGGACAGCCTCAGTGAGGATGACAACCTGCTAGCCAGGTTGACCAAAAGATTGGATCTAGAGACCAGGCACCTGACTCCAGAGAGAGAGCAGCTATGGACCTAGCACCCAGCAATGGTGGCAGCAATTTACTTAATAAGGATAAAGGGAAATCTTATGATCCTAAAATCCCCAAAGCGATTGTCCATAAATATGAACAGAGTGATGATATCACAAAATGGTTCACAGCCTTTGAGAGGGCCTGTGAAATGAGAAAAGTGAAGAAGTCACACTGGGCGGCAATCCTTTGTGAACTGTTTTCTGGTAAATGCAGGGACAGACTCCTGACCCTTTCAGGGGCAGATGCTGGGTCTTATGTCCTCATGAAGAGAACTCTGATTGAGGGCTTTTGCCTCACAACTGAAGAATACAAGAATCAGATTCAGCGGGGCTAACTGAACCCAAAACCTATCTTGGATTGACTTTGTTGACTACCTAGTTAAGACACTAGATGGTTGGTTAACTGGACACAATGTGCATGATTTCAATGGACCTTACCATTTGTTTATGAAAGAACATATTTTAAGTAATTGCACTAATGAAAAGTTACATCAGCATTTGGAAGACCTAGGTCTAATTTCTCCCCAAGAATTGGGAAAGAAGGCAGACCATTGGGTCAAGACAAGTGTGACTAAAACAACCACTGGGGTGACCAAAAGAAAGGGGTTTGAAAACCACCCCAGGGGAAAGGTGGTAAGAATCCCCAAGATAAAAGGCCTGAGTCTACAGGTACATCGGAAAAAACTTTGATCCTGCAAAGGCCTGGTGTAACAACTGTAAGAAGTTGGGACACTTAACTGTAGATGCTACTTGTCCTAACAAGAAGTCCCCTAGTCCTCCTACAGCTACTCCTGGTGTAGCCAGTCTCCAGATGGGATCAGCGGTGTGCCAAGAGCAAATCGGGTTGCACACTAAAGCAGTTCTAGTCACAGAAGGGGAAGTTTGCCACTTTAGCTGTGTGGCTAACCAACTTAAAGAAATACTTGCAATACCCTTGGATCAATGGTACTACAATAGAAGCCCTGAGGGATACAGGTGCCAGTGTCACTATGGTGAGAGATACACTGGTTTCCCCAGAGCAATAATTGATTGGGAGAACTTACCCAGTCACCAATGCCGACCGTGTTACCACTAACCATGCAATGCCTACGGTGACATTAGACTGGGGGGGGTGGGGGTTGCTGGCCTGAAACAGGTAGTTGTCTCTCCAAAGCTTCCAGCTGCATGTCTGCTTGGTAATGACCTGGAAACCTTAGCATGGGCTGAGGTAGAATTAAAAACCCATGCAGCACTGCTGGACATCCCTGAGATGGTATGTGTGAAAACAAGGCCACAGAGCAGAAAACAGGGTGAAAAAGAAGTGTTGGAGCCTGAAAGTAAGGCCCAACTTTCCAAGAGAAAAGGTAAGAAGACTGGGGAACCGATTCTGACTTTTTATCACATATAAGACCCTAAGTGACACCAAGGGCAGGGTGCTGTCTAATTAAAAGGCAGAACAAGTACTTTAATTTTTATATGTCCTGGTTGTGACAAACTGCTAAATTCATTTCTCATTGCTGTGAGGCCTATGCCTCCACAGGCTAGCATTTGGGATTCCTTAAGAAACATTTAAGCTGTGATTCCTGATTGAAAAGGAGTAGCTACATCATATTTAATATCTTTTAAATGGTGATGATAAATCTTATTTAGTGGTAAAGCTGGATTTGACATTACTATTCTAGAAATGCCGCTTTTAGAAAGTGGACAGTTCTGTGCTCTCAACTTTGATCTGTGTGCCTGCAGCCTGCCTCCAATACACTTCTGAGCTGGGTGACAGCTATACTTTGTGCATACTCTCTAGACAGCCACAACATAGGAAGGCCTGGGTGGGGCAGGGGATGCATCTATATTCATCTGCATACTGATAGGCTTCCTGGGCACGTAGAGGTGATCCACACTTACATCTGAATAGGTTTGTGTCCTGCCCTCATATTAAGGGCTGATGTACCCCCTACTGGTAGTCTGGATCCAGGCCTGGGCTGAAAGATATCCTTCTGCACTGCAGAAGGCTCTTTTGAAGTCACCCCCTACATCAAAGGCACTTTGGTTTATAAGGATTAGGGCTGTGGCCCTATCAAATAAGAACACAACACTGGACCTGAAAGAAACTCGGCTGGAGTAAAGACTGCTGTGCTGAAGGATTGCCACTTTGCTGTGCCTGTCTGTCTGCTTCCCTGCTATGCTGAGCTGCCCTGGTACTTGCTGACCTCTGGCATGCTAGAGGCCCACGGACTAAGCCCCAGAGTGGCACCAAGTGCTTGCTGACTTGTCCCCTGTTGTTCACGAGGTCTCAGGGACATCAAAGACATTGCTACCTGCTTTCATTTACTCCACTGCTAGAGAAGCTTTCCTCCAACCACAAGCCCTCCACTCTGGGAGAGAAACCTCCTCATGGAGGGAGCCGGCACACTGAGCTAGGGAGGCCCGTCCTGTTCGGGACTTCCACCTCCCCAGAGATGCAAGGATTAGCCCAGCTCATTGCCTTTAAATGACTGCCACACTGCATGAACCGCCCTCAGAGCAGCCCCATCAGCTAAGCGGATGTGCCGGATTCAATGCTGCACTGAGGGAATCCCTCAGCACAACCAGTTGAGCCTGCTGGTCAAGTGATGCCAGTGGGGCGTGCTCCAACTACCAGCCCCAGCCCGAGAAGCCTGAGCATGACATCTTAACCTGAAGATCGTGAGCCACCCAGGCAGCAGCATTCAAAAAGGTACTGGGTGTGGTGGGGACCCATGAGGTGATTGCAACGGGGTAACTCTCACGTTGAATTGCTGATTTACTCCATCTACACGATCCGTTTTTCTTGTACAAAGGAAAAACAATAACTTGATTAAGCTACTGTAGTAGCGAACATACTCTGCATCAACACTTGTCGTGAGTGTGCATTCACTACAGCGATTATAATCTTTAAAGCACTTTGTTTTAGTTCATTAAGAAATGATATCTATTAATCTATTGGTTGGATTTTTAGCATTTTGGTCTTATTTTATGCAGAAAAATATCTCTTATTTTTCTAAGTCTGTGTGGAGTGCTTTTGTTGTATATTCGTTGTATTACTGTGTGTTGCACAAATACTTTACACATTGCCTCTGATGATAAGCCTACCTGCTCTGCGCCAAGCTAACAGAGGGTGAACATAAGTTATCTTAGGTGTCGATCTAGTTTACCCTGACTAGAATGGAGAATTCTGCCTGGCTTAGGTGCATACCCTTGCCAACCAGAAGCCCCTTTTCTAACACATGGCCATTACAATAAAACCAACCGACAAAGGCAGAGCTATCGTCATCCTTCACACAGCATCCTATAGGAGTGAATGCCTCAGACAGCTCAGTATTAGAGGCTCCTACCGACCAGTTAAATGTGATCGTACTAAACAACTGCAATCTACCATCAAACAAATGGTGGAAGACGCTAAGGACTCTGGTTACAAGAAACTAACGCAGCGCGATACCACAATCATTTTGCTGCACTGCGTTAATTTCGATGCACAGTGATGCAACATATTTACAACAATATGTCACATCTCTGTGCTTTTGCTTGTGCTGGCGAACACAAACTGCTGTCAGGCGCCGGTGCAGGTATCCTTATACCATGGTGCAAGGATGCCTGCGTTGTGGGGAGATTGTTTTATGTGCAGGAAGGGCTACCTTCCTTCCTAAAACAATCAATTGAGGTGATTTCCTCTTCCAATGCGTGCTGTAGAATGCAGTACACATTGAGATTCCCATGATCCCCGCAGAGTTGTACCCTCACATGGTTCACACAGTGCTTCTTTATTCATTTAAATTTGCTCATTGCAGTCACCACCAGTGTTCTCGAACCTAGTATTCATTGGATCTTCCAGGGGCACTACATGACAGTAAGCGCTCTTATTTAATGTGACACGCGGCTACTTTGAAATTAGCTGCCTTAAAATAAATGATCTGGGTGCTCGGAGCAATACGCTTGCTCCACATCCTGGAGCTTGCTATTGGCATGTGACTGTCTTTTCTATTTATTCTAGTCACACTGCATTGAGTAAGAGTCTGTCACGGAGCTGTTGCTCCTAGCCTCTCATTCCCTTTGCCTACCCTTGGCAAGCTCCGGCTGCAAAGCAGACTATACACTCCTAGCTTCTTTGGCTCATTGCATGCAGCAATATAGTTATATATTAATTAAAAAATATTTTAAATATTTTATTAGTTTTGAGAGAACAGGCATATAGTCAGACATCACTGAGATACAAACAAAGGTTGAGCACTTGTATCAGAAAAAGCAAGTGTATGATGTTCAGATTACACATGAACTGCTATTGGCCTAAATACACTAGATGTCAAAATATGAATGACAATTGGATATATGAGAACTTCTAATTAATGATATGAGACATAAGTTACAGATAAGAGAAGAAACATTGCAGAACTAACAGGCCCACATTCCAAAAAAAACCTTGCAGTCATCCAGAAGGGTATGTGAGCAGATGGTTACAGAAATATTGTACCTTGCGTGTGTGGACTCTCACAAGTGTATATGGTTCCTAGAAGTATGTCATAATGATGTATCACCTTCATAATGAAGATAATCAAAACATGAAATGGGAATTGTAGGGGGTCAGAGGTGCTATCTGCTATCTAGACGTGGGTACGCGATTTTAAGTTCAAGAACCAGTTATAGGTTGCGCTACTAGTTCAAAGTATTTATGAAGAGATAACTAAATTACATTAGAGATTGGAAGTGCAGGCTGATTTTTAGACTGTAAGGTATGCACCCTTCGGAGAAATGAGACCCATGCCCACAATGTGCGATGTGAAAAATGGTTTAAAGATTTTCATTCTGAAAGAATTACTTTAACTGCATGGTCAGAAGAAGGTCTAGCAGTGCCATATCATCAGCTCCTAAGGGCACCGTGGGTACTGAGGCCCAGGGACCAAATACTACTATAGAGCAGGATATGGTTTTGTTAAATATAACTGACAAATGTCTTTGTATCAGTAGTCAGTATGAGTCAAGCAAATGGCATTCGGAAAACGTGTTGGTTTGATCCTGGTTCATGGTTGCAATTCTAGCACTTGTCCTTTTTTCATAGTTTCAATTTGTGAAATTGAGATGGGGTCCAATGCAGGAGATTAATTGTAAGGAATTTGGACTGGATAAAAAAGGCGGCAATTTTATTACTTAGGGAGAGTTTTCCAATCTTATTCCAGTTATCGGCCGTGATGTGTTAAAATACCCTTAAGTCAATATGTTTAGCCCATTTGGCGTATAAAATTAAATTCTGTGATGGTTGTGGGTCGTATAGGAACTTGTACATTTTGGAGGTGACATGTCGAGAGTGTTGCCATAGGGCAAGGTGAGTAACTAGAATGAGTGTTTAGAAAGGTTAAGTTTGGAGAGTTTGATTTTGATCTTTAGAAAACTGTAAAAGTCCAAGTTGGAGAGGTTGTATGTTTTGGCCAGAGCTGAAAAGGGGAGTGAATTTTTGTTGTCGTCGTAAAGGTCCCTGATTAGCTTGACACATTTGGAGGCGTACAAAGGTGTTGTGGTGGGAGGAGCTTCAGCATTGACTTTTGGATTGAGCATAGTGACCCCATCTGAAGTTATGAAGAGATCCAGGCAGGTGTCTGTCTAGCATCTTTGTGCGTTTGCAGTATCTGTGGGAGTGTGAGGTGTGTACATTTCAGATTGTGATAAAAGAGGATGTGCTGAAAGGGCAACATATATCACGTTCAATATTCAAGCAGAGTGAGGTATTTTGTAAATCTTGGAGTAGCCATACAGCACCTGTGCAGCCAGGAAAGCTGATTGGTTGAGATTCCAATTTGGAAGGTTACAGCCCCACCACATGATGCTCTACTTGGGGGATTTGTTTATGATCCTTGCTCTCTTGTCACTCCAAAGAAACCTTGAGGTGATTTTATCTATATCCTGGAAAAAGGAGGGGGCTAGTTTTAAAGGTAGCATGAATGGCAGAAAGTTAATCATAGGAGTGATCATCATTTTGTGTATTTGGAGCCTACCCCACCAGGATATAAATTTAGGCGACCAAGTGGTCAGGAGATCTATAACCTTGCCAATTGTCTCTAATTCATTAAAAAGTAGTGTGTCAGTAAGATTTTTACAAAACTGAATCCCAGATATTTAAGATGTGTGGACTACCATTTAAATTCTAAGTCACCTAAGTGTGAGGGTGAGACATAATGGGTTTAAAGGAAATACTTCAATTTAAGGTGTATCAGAGTCCTCCGAAAACGTATGGATAATATTGATGAAACACGGGATAGCACTTTCGACGTCCTCTGAGAAGATAAGCTTATGCTGCTGCTTTAGATATATATTGGCCCTGAATTTGAGACCTCAAAATATGAGGAAGTGGAGCCATTAATCCTAATGTTTGCTTTGGGATTCGAGAAGAGCGCCAGTACCATATTAATAAAAGAGTTGCCCAGATTATGGGATTCAACAACTGCATGCAGAAAAGGCTAAGACACTTTACAGAATGCCCTTTCAGCATCAAATGCGATCATCGCAGTTGGTAGTAAGGAAAGGCAAGCTTTTTCTATAATGTGGCAGAATGTGCAAATGTTGTCTATCGCAAGGCGCCCTTTGACTAAAGCAATCTAGGGTCAAATTGTGAACTAAACCAAAGCTATGAAAGCACTAAGCAGAGTCAGAATGGATACTAATAAATCCCATCAGCCACCAAGATAGCAGCCCACATCATCTGGGATTCGGTAGCCCGTCCTGAGCCTCCAAGATAATCAAGGCTGCAGATGAGAAGGGCAACTGTAACCTCTCCATTCATCTAAGATGAGGTATGTGCCCTGGATGTTTGATAGGCTACCTAATGTATTGATGGTGGTGATGGAAGCAGTGCAAAAAGAGTGTAAAGTGATAGTAATAAAATCATCTACTAGGATATAAACAACCTTTAACTCCTTCCCTGCTCATGACGGAACCACTCCGTCATGAGCCACGGGCGCCGTGTGCTCATGACGGAGTGGTTCCGTCATGCTGCGGCCGTTGGCGGCCGCACCGCCCACGCGGCACTGATTCCCCGCCTGTGCGGGCGATCAATGCAAGTGGGTGGAGGCATGACGGAACCACTCCGTCATGAGCACAGCGCGCCCGTGGCTCATGACGGAGTGGTTCCGTCACGAGCATGGCGGCGCCGCAAACCCCCCAAACTCCCCCAGCGCCGCGTCAAAATTCGTGCCGCGGCGAAGGGGTTAATAATGTCTATCCGAGTGACAAGGTTAAAAACAGTGTAGTAGCAGTTTTAACAAAATAACTGCTCAAGTCCGAAAGAACTAAAAGGGGTCTACATGGTTCAGCCGAAGGATCAAATTATAATCCGGCTTTCATCAGGACCAACAAGAACCTGTGCTACTGCTGTATGTATCGTGAAATTTCTATAAAAGTGAAAAACACTAGAAAAAACAAATAGAATGACCTACTTGGAATAGAGATTACTCCTGGTTTATTTGTAGGAGAAATATCTCTTCAAATCCTGAAAAGAAAGTACAGGAAAACCAGTGCTCATTATGACTTGAATAGTGCCACAACTCAGTTTAAACACAGTCATGATTTGTCAATTGTGCAAACCATGCAGTAAACCACTCTAAACATATGTGTGGCGCAAAGAGCCAGCTAGTGCTCAAATAATTAAATGAATCAAAAAAGCTTACCCGTCAAAAGTACGGGAGACCGCCTCACCTCACCTGGCATCCGCTCAGATAAAAGAGGCCCCGCTCTATATGAAGACAAGCAGTTAACAACAAAATTGTGAACCTCCTGTCTTCTGTTTAAACACACACCCAAATGTCACACTAACCAAAATAAGCGTAGATATAAATAGACTTGGAGTTCTGGATATATGTGTCTATATGAGTAGTCACACTTCAAATTAGGAACAACAACGTTCCATTCACATGCACCGGAAAAATAGTTTAAACATGTGCAACCAAATGTTCCTAGAGCACCTCTTGGCTCCGCGCACAATGTCAAAGGGATTATATGCCGGCTGACCGGTAATGAAGAACTAACCTGTCCGTCGGTACCTCGATGTGTCACAGAGCAGGACGGGGAGGTAAACGCGCGCGTTTGTTGTATGTTGAAATAGTGCAGCAAAAGGCGCCGCGCGCTGTCTAATGACGTCGGACTGATGCACCCAGGCATCATGGGAAATGTAGTCTTTCATCTGGTATTCAGCTAGTAAACAGAAGTAAGGGACGAGATATACTCGTACTAGTGGATCTTACTAAGTCAGATATAACATCATGTCTTGTGCAGAAGGAGTGAAGATGGAAAACCTACAATATGGGTTTCGCACAACAAAAAGTTTGCATTGCTCCAGATAAATGTGTCCATGTCCAAGTACATAATTAATTCATATTTAGTGTTACAACCGCCCCTCAATAAATACTATTAGGGAACAAAAAGGAAGAGCCATGTACTTAAGACATTGGTCATGGACATTTAATCAATGTCAAACTCACAATACTGTGAAAAAACAAATGGAGAGCTCGCTTAAATACCAATACTTCAGCACAACAAATATGAATTCTTCAACAAGGAATACTACTGCACAACAAATATGAAGTATACAGCCAGGATTAATGCTGCTCCTTAAGTGTGCTAGGAAAAAGGTATCAATAGTCACCCTCCAGTAACAAAAAGTGAACAAAAGAGACCCTCTTGAGACAGAAAAGAGTCTCATACCCTTTAGATGATATAAGGGATGTAAGAAGCACAATCAAAATAGGTTGTGGATCTAGAGTGATACCCAAGGAATATCATCATTCAATCCTTTTGTGTCCGTCCGAAGCCTAAAACCCAATTCTGTTCTCTTCTGAACAGGAATTGTGTGACATCAGTTATATGTACAGGGATAAGTGGCTGTTCAAGTACCGTCCACCTTAGATCTTCAGCTTTGTGATTAAACAAAAAAGAAAGTGATTGGTGAGTCTCGTTATCTGTTTTTTACACGGAATGGTGCTCTTATGCTCACTGATACGTAACTTTATTTTGCGTGTTGTCATACCTACGTACCTTAGTGAGCAAGGACAGGTAATGATGTAAATGACCCTTTCAGAGTTGCAATTTGTATGTTTCTTAAGAACCCAAGGTCTGGAAGTTCCTATATCAACTTGTTTGGTATGCTGTGTCTGCGGACAGACTGAGCATGAGCCACAAGGAAAATGGCCTTGTACCGGTGGGAGATTCCACAACGTATTCGTTTGGGTCACTATGACATTCTTAGGCCTTGTGTGTACCAGGCTGTCTCTCAGATTGGACATTGACACATTTATCTGGAGCAATGCAAACTTTTTGTTGTGCGAAACCCATATTGTAGGTTTTCCATCTTCACTCCTTCTGCACAAGACATGATGTTATATCTGACTTAGTCAGATCCACTAGTACGAGTATATCTCGTCCCTTACTTCTGTTTACTAGCTGAATACCAGATGGAAGACTACATTTCCCATGATGCCTGGGTGCATCAGTCCGACGTCATTAGACAGCGCGCAGCGCCTTTTGCTGCACTATTTCAACATACAACAAACGCGCGCGTTTACCTCCCCGTCCTGCTCTGTGACACATCGAGGTACCGACGGACAGGTTAGTTCTTCATTACCGGTCAGCCGGCATATAATCCCTTTGACATTGTGCGCGGAGCCAAGAGGTGCTCTAGGAACATTTGGTTGCACATGTTTAAACTATTTTTCCGGTGCATGTGAATGGAACATTGTTGTTCCTAATTTGAAGTGTGACTACTCATATAGACACATATATCCAGAGCTCCAAGTCTATTTATATCTTCTTTATATCTTCTTTATATCAGAGCAGTTGGCTCTATGTAACGTTTTTGCTTAGTAAGTTCGGATTTCATTATACCCGACCTTGGTTTTGTGACATTAAGATACAGTTCATACAGATTTTGCTTTGTGCTTGTTTCACATTAAGACATTGAATAACATACTTTTGAGATACATACTATGCCTATTCATACATATAGATATTTTTGGTATATATATGTGTGACGCTCAATTCGTTAGCGTGACACGGGTGATACCCATGTGTGTCTATAAACAGAAGATAGAAGGTTCATTACACCCAACCTTGATCTTGTGACATTAAGATTCAGTTCATATAGCCTTTGCTTTGTGCTTTTTCCACAATAAGATATTGAATAACATATCTTTTTGACACAGACTATGCCTATTCATACATATAGATATTTTTGGTATATATATGTTTGACGCTTATTTTGGTTAGTGTGACATTTGGGTGTGTTTTTAAACAGAAGACAGGAGGTTCACAATTTTGCTGATAACTGCTTGTCTTCATATAGAGCGGGGCCTCTTTTATCTGAGCGGATGCCAGGTGAGGTGAGGCGGCCTCCCGTACTTTTGGCGGGTAAGCTTTTTTGATTCATTTAATTATTTGAGCACTAGCTGGCTCTTTGCGCCACACATATGTTTAGAGTTGTTTACTGCATGGTTTGCACAATTGACAAATCATGACTGTGTTTAAACTGGGTTGTGGCACTATTCAAGTCATAATGAGCACTGTTTTTCCTGTACTTTCTTTTCAGGATTTGAAGAGATATTTCTCCTACAAATAAACCAGGAATAATCTCTATTCCAAGTAGGTTATTCTATTTGTTTCTGGTGTTTTTCACTTTTATAGAAATTTCACAATACATACAGCAGTAGCACAGGTTCTTGTTGGTCCTGATGAAAGCCGGATTATAATTTGATCCTTCGGCTGAAACATGTAGACCCCTTTTAGTTCTTTCGGACTTGAGCAGTTATTTTGTTAAAACTGCTACTACACTGTTTTTAACCTTGTCACTCGGATAGACATTATTAAAGGTTGTTTCTATCCTAGTAGATGATTTTATTACTATCACTTTACACTCTTTTTGCACTGCTTCCATCACCACCATCAATACATTAGGTAGCCTATCAAACATCCAGGGCACATACCTCATCTTAGATAAATGGAGAGGTTACAGTTGCCCTTCTCATCTGCAGCCTTGATTATCTTGGAGGCTCAGGACGGGCTACCGAATCCCAGATGATGTGGGCTGCTATCTTGGTGGCTGATGGGATTTATTAGTATCCATTCTGACTCTGCTTAGTGCTCTCATAGCTTTGGTTTAGTTCACAATTTGACCCTAGATTGCTCTGGTGTGATGAAAGTTTATGGATCAATAAGGGATTAGCTATCTAGTGGTCGGTAAATATTTTTCCCTTCGACAATCCTATGATATACCTGGCTTGCTTTGATATATCGTGTTATTAGTTAGCCCTTTGACTAAACCCATTTGGGTGTTATGGATAAGTTTTGGTATGCAACTTTCTAGCCTGTTGGCTAGGATTTTTTCAAAAACATTAGCTTCCATGCTTCGGAGAGAGATGTGGTGATTGTTTTTGGGGTCTGAATGATCCTTGCCCTCCTAGGGCATGACCACTATGGTGGCCTCGACGGTCATGCTAGAGGCCTTGCCATATAGGGCAAAGTGATCCATTGTATTTGAAAGGTGCTTGATAATCGAGGAGGTAAACGTTTTATAAAAAACATTGGGGATGCAGTCAGGGGCAGGTGCATTCCCTGACTGGATGGCTTTTATTGTCTTAACAATATCCTCAATTCCTATTGGTTTATTGAAGAGTGCCCTTTTTTCCTCAGAGACTGAAGTAGTAGGGAGGGAATTAAGGAACCCTTGGCATTTTATTTTATCACATGACGATTGAGGAGTATATAGCTTCCTATAAAATTCTTTGAACACCTCAAGGATCTCTTTGTTATGGAATTTTTTAGAGTCTCTTGGTCCTTAATGTGTGCAATTTGGTTGTTGAGGTTATTAACTTTGAGGGTGGAGGCAAGTAGTTTGCCGGCTCTGTTACGTAATAAGAGTTGTCTGGATTTTTGGGCATGGATACTGAGGTAGGCTCTTTTACCAACTATGGAGTTCAAGGTGTATTTGAACTGTTTCATGTCTTGAAGTAGGGACCTATTATTAAAATGTCTAAAGATTTCTTCTTTTTTTTATTTCAGGACCCAGTGTTTGAAGAGTTCTCTCAATTGTGCAATTTTTCCTAGATATTTGTTTAATGATTTGCTCTCTTATAGCACATTTAAATGTGTCCCATAATATTATTGTTCATTTTCCCTGAAGAAAACATCTATTTCATTTTGTAGTTCAGCAGTGTCAGTTTCATTCTCTCGAATCTCAGTGTTTAGGTGCCAGGTTCGACTACCTCCTTTATCAGCAAAATTAAGAATGGACATTGAGATTGCAGCATGGTCAGCGATGAGGATTGGATGAATTTTACTTTTGGGGTGGACTTTAGGATTAAGGCATCTACAAGGAGATAATAAATATGGGAGAACCTGGAATGAGGTGAGGAGAAAAATGTAAAGTCACTGTCCTTAGGATTGTGTGGTCTCCAAGCATCCAGGAGGCAATGTGAAGAGCAAAGGCTGAGCAACTGTTTGTGTGCCCTGGGGGTTCTGTATTTGAACACCGAGTGTCCCTATAAACTGGGATTCAATGAAAGGTTGACATCTCCCCCTACTATTGTTTTTTAGACTTGTGGAATGTCTGGTAACTTTTTATTAAGGGTATGACAAAAACTAGGGTAGTCTATGTTAGGGGCATATATATTCATGACAAACAGATCATCAGCCCCATTGTTTAGCCTAGTAAGTAGCCATCACCCATTGGTGTCATGCTCAGTTGCAATTATGTTTAAACTCAATTTCTTGGATAGAAGGGTAACACTCTTAAAAAAAAAAAAAAAGAAACCAGGAGCATAGAAAGGTCCAGCACACTTGTTCCTAATAACAAAAATCTAATAGTAAACAAGGGTGTGCAGTTCCTCTAATACAAGGGGAAAGGAGGGAGTAAAAAATGCTTCTCATGTTCTAAGTTAAATAAAAAAGCTCCAATAGGAGCAAGTTCCCTCTCACACCCGAGACATGTCATGCTTCATCAAGTGGGCATGCTCCTCGTCTGACAGGTGCTGCAATGCCTGATGGGCACCCACTAGGGGGCTCTTTGCTGGAGATCTTCTAACTGCAGTAAGGTGAAGTGTGGGTTGCGTGGTGTATGTACTGTGGTGGCTTAGAGGTGGATTAAAACAAGTAAAGTGATTCTTAATGTCAGACAATTATAATAAAAAATGCTCACTTCCCTAATTAAAAATGTGGTTTTCATTTGGGATACAATGGTCTCAATGAGCAAGGTGCGTCAATTAGTTGTATAATGTGGTCAACATGTTTCTTGCCTATGGCTTTACTTTACTTGTTTTAATCGACCTCTAAGCCACCACACTACACACACAACACAACCCACACCCACACTTTCCCCTTGTTTTACAGGAACTGCACACCCTTGTTTTTGTTTGATAGAAGGGTAACAACCACATTTTTTTCCCACTTGCTTTAGAGCATGCCACATCAGAAACCCAACCTTATCTCTTTAGCAGGGATTCTTTTAAGCCTATCTTGGTCTCTCAGAGGAGAACTAAGTAACCCGCAAGCTCCTTGCAGTAGTCCAGGATTTTTGTTCTTTTGACAGGGTGGTTCACCCCTTGGTGTTCAAGGATACAACGTTCATAGAGGACATTGGGCATATTTCTGGGTTGCTGATGTGCATCTTGAAGTAGGGGACATTAGGCGGTCATATAGGCAACTCTTTGAAGGACCAGATATCACACTAAGAAAAGGTACTAGGGGAAAGGGATGAGAATGGAGAACAGAACAAACAACTTTGGGGGGCCCCATGAACCCAGGGGGATGCCAGGGACCCTTCCCAACAGGGAAGGTTTGTAAGGGAAGTGGTGCATGGGAAACGTCATGGCAGAACACGGATGAAGCCACTGTGACAAGTAAAGGAGGACTTCCTGGTAGTCTAATGTGAAAAAAGTGAACACCGGGCACAGTGTGTATTGCACAATAGTCGCAAATCAACTCCCAATTGAACAAGAAATTTTTCAAATTACATATACATAATTACGCATGCCTGACAAATATATATCTCAATTTAGTAAGAACAAACAAATTGATATGTTTATAATATATCTTTTTTTAATTAATGCAAAAAGTTTTTCTTAAAAAATTTTCATTTTCAATCTTTTTTTTCTTTTTTTTAAAACGGAATAAATTATTTTCTTAATCAACAGTTACATTCATGGATACCAATAAATTGAATTGTAGTTTGAACATGATTAATTTTTCATAATAAATTTACAGTGCATGCCTATATTGCTACAATTATTTCTGACTTATTGGACTGTGGTTAATCCTCACTAATCCTGGAAGGGTCTCAAAAATTTACAACAAAGTAGTGCAAAATTATTTCTTTCATCTGATTTCATATTCTATGAATATAATTCAACATTTTAAGCCATCACTTGACACTTGGTTTTATAGGTGATAGGTTGACACATAGGCGGTCGAATGACACAACGCGTTTCGGCTAGGCCTTCGTCAGGAACCCGCTCTGAATTTACACTACATATAGAAATCAATAACAAAAACAAAAAAAACCTATATTGATTAAAACCAAACTTGCATAATTGGGAGTTAATATAGCAATCACTGTTCATAGACATTACCTAAAAGGTATTGATTATGTGTGAATTTACATATTCTATCCTAGGTCTCTGAAACCATACTGACAATGTTCACTCCTGTTGGCAGAAGAAGGATTTACCAATAGGATTTACATGAAGTTATTCTAGCAGATAAATATTTTCAATTATTTCTAAACGTGGAGTTCGGGGCCCAACTATTTTTTATTCAAGCTCTACATCCACCTAAATCGTAATGCACCTCTACGTGTGTAGTCTGTCTTGTAACAAAAGTCTACTCATTTTAATATATCTAATAGAAGTGTATTGTACTAACCCTCTTGTCAGTAATCGTTCACGTTATTCACTTCAATTTGACCGTACGCTTCAAGTTGTGATGTTCCACTTGACCATAATGTAAACCATGACTAATTTAAAGAAAGGAAAGATACATGTGTATATTGTAAATAGGCTACTGAATACTATGCTATAGTTGTAATCTGTCAACGATTTTTACAACGATCACTCACTTTTATGGGACGGTACTCAGGACGTCGATATGGCTCTCAATATAAATTGTATTACGCCTGGGGTGGCCAGTTATATCCTATCTTCATAGGAGCAGTTGGATCTGGGGGTTGAAATATATGTACATATATCTTTTACTATCTCTAGTAAAGATGAAGATAAACTAAAGATCAAGCCTGCTTTTAAGAGCTACACGATATTCCTAATGCTGTAACCAGTAATTATCTCATTAACTATATTTATATATTTACACCTGATATCAGTTCTGAAAGGTCGTGTTGTTCAAACTAATATACAACATATCGATTTATACATCTGCATACTATCTGCAAAGCATACTTTCAATTGCTGCTGACTTTCATTTATTATCTTATTGGTTTGCCTTTATATTTCAAATGTACATACCTTAGTTCGTTTTATATTGTTATTTACCCCAGGTGATTCTTTTTGATTTAATCGTATTTTGTAATCAGGTCTGTTCATCTGCGGTTAATGGTCTATTCCATCCTCCTAGTTGGTAACATAAATATATGTATTTTAATTAATGCCATATATTACATAATTGAGTTAAGCTAGTATGTATCAATATTCTAACTAGCTGGTTGTACCCATGAAAATTTTTTTTTTTTTTTTGACTCCAAACGGTAGCCATTTGTGGGACTTAATAACGCTAAAGGTCTAGAACTAATTGACATTTAGCGTGTCGATGCATTACTCCATTAGATTTAAGTAATACTTCCTGGTAGTAACATATGTGGAGGAGGGTGAATGGTGATATGGTGGAGTGGAATTTGCCGTTGTACATGGTACTCAAAACTTGAACATATTATAGAAACAGTTGTGAACAGAAGAACATCTAAGACATTTAGCTCGGAATAAGACAAAGAAGTCCGGCCCTAGTTGGAATCGCCATCAGAGGATGAGCACAATCAAAACTCAGCACACATTAGAAACATATGTGGAGCAAAGTACAGTTCACGGAAAACATAGTACCTCACAATCAAACACACAAACAGTAGGATACTGATGGAGAGCAGAAGGCGTCATTAGCAAGGTAAATATTAGACATATTTCCTGCAATGAAAGCATGTATCCCTAAATAGTTACCACAGAGTGTACCTGATGGTTAGGAAAGGAAAGACGGTGTGTGTCCCTGTCTAAGGTACATAGAGTGATTTGCTATTGACCAGGACTATCATGCGATTGGTCTGCCTACATTTAAGGACAAAGTTGTGTTCCTTTGTCCATCCCACAGTAAACCTGCGATTATGTGTGAAAACAAAGCATCTGACGCTAACGTCTGAAGTTTCATTCTGGGATGAGTAACCTGGGTCAACCCTACTACGGGAGTGACAAGTTCCTAGATAATTGCCGGAGATATTTTATGCTTAGAACAGGAGAAAAGTGTGTTAACCACAGGTAGAGCAATGTACAGGCTAGCACTTAGACCGAGTAGACTGTTAAATCATCACAGAGACCGCTGGACTATGTACTCCATAGGGGGAGCAGAGCAGTCTCTATGGTTTGAGTAGGGTTCTCCAAGGTCAGTCCTGGAGGGCTGGATCCATGCCAGATTTTGAGCATATCCCCATTTAGATAAAAAATTGTTGTCTTAAAATCCAGCATGGATCCAGCCCTCCGGGACTATATTTGGAGAACCCTGGGGTAGAGCCTAACTTGTATTTGCTCCCACTATCCAAAATCAGTGGCAAACATGTGACTACAATAATCTTTACGAGATCAATGGGAGTAAAGGACTTCTCAGCTTGTGTCAGGCCAGACTAATAAAGGAAGTGCTAATACAAAGCAGGTCCTGTGTCCTGAAAATAGAGAACAAACAGCGTGTATCAAGAATGATCTCACTAAAAACAAAAGGATATATTCATGGAGTCAACTTCGGCAGGTGAGCAGCTTCCGGCAGATCAGAGGTTGTGAAGACTAATGGAAGTGCTAAGATGAGAGTCCGAGTCCATATGTGACTTCGATTGGTTGTCAAGGAAGGCTGCTAAATATGCCTGCTCCACGAAGATGTTTGTCTGGCCTCTGAAGGTTATTCAAAATTTCAAAGGGCCTGAAAATGAGAAAGGAATTTCCATTTCTATGAGCCGCTTCCATAAGTTCAGGAAACCCTTTCGACGAATTACAATCCCTCTAGTATAGTTCTGTGAAATGGAGACATTATGATCTTGCCACTGGATCCTCCGAACCTTCCTTATATGTTCCAAGATTTGTCCCGTGTGTTGATGGTGTAAGGGTTTGAAGATCAGAGGTCTTGGAGTCGACATGTTCTTAGGTTTGAAAGTTGGAACCCTGTGGGCTCTTTCAATCTCAAAGTCCATTCTGAAGGTGATATGAAGGACCTCTGAGATCCAAGTAATTAAGAAATTGGCAACTGAGAGGGCAGAGGTTTCAATACCTTCCAGCAATCCAAAGATGCGAAGATTGCTTCCTCGGTTGCAGTATTCCTGTCCTGTGAGCTCTCTCTTTATTGAGGAAATAGAATGGAATTTCCATTTCTATGAGCCGTTTCTGTAAGTTCAGAAAACCCTTTCGGTGAATTAGTCTCTCTAGCATAGTCCTGTGAAATGAAGACTTTATGATCTTGTCACTCGATCATCCAAACCTTTCTCATATGTGCCAGCATTTGTTCTGTGTGTTGATGGCGTAAGGGATTGAAGATCAGAAGTCTTGAAGTTAACATGTTTTTTGAAAGTTGGAACCCTATGGACTCTTTCAATTTCAAAGTCCTTGCTGAAGGCAAGCTGGAGGAACTTTAGGATCCAAGTAATTAAGAAATCGGCAACCGAGGGGGCAGAGGTTTCAATACCTTCCAGCAATCCAAAGTTGAGAAGATTGCTTCATCTATTGTGGCCTTCTTGCTCCGTGAGCTCTCTCTTTAGTGAGGAAATAGAATGCTTGAGGTTTTGAAGATGATTGACTTGAACATTCGTAAATTCTTCCACTGTACTTATTCTTGATTTAACATTCAAGATTCTTATTGTTAAATCTTTATGGTCTTTGTGGAAACCCGTCACTTACACCTGAAGCAGATCCGTGTTGGTTTTAGTGCCCTAAGATATCTCATGTACGGTATTGAATTTAAGGATTATTGCCTCTAAGGTTGAGTAGGATTCAGGACTGCCTTTTACTGGTGACTCTGGAATAGGTGGCGACTGCTTTGAGTGCTTCAGGTTTGCCTTAGTCTCTCAGTCTTTCAAATTTCGGACTCTGGCATCTGACAACTTGTGAAAGTTGGTCTGTTAGTTCTCATAGAGGAGTGATACCACCAGTGCGAGGTACTCTGCTAAGAGAGTGGGTCCCACCTAAACTCAGACTTGTTTAAGCTCTTGTCCTTGTGCAAATGCACTCCTGGGACAGTGCACTAAGTGAGGATCTTGGATATTGAGTGCGGTACTGCAACTCGATGCGATAGCAAATATAGTCCATCACAGTACTGGGCTCCTGTGTGACACTCTGATCCGGTCGGGACACAACTGTCCGACTATGTGACCCAAGAGTCGGTGCACAAGATAGAAGATTGGACCTAGGCTCACATGAAGAGGTGTCCTGTTTGAGGCGTGAATCTGGTGTACTGAATCCCAGCTCGGGGTGGAAGCAAAAGTGAGCCCTTACAGAATTAGTCCTCTTCTCTGTGAAATAGCACTGATAGCTGCACTGATAAGGAGTCTTGCAGGGGTAATGTAGCATGATTAAACGATGGACTCAAGTGTTGGCACACTGAGAAATGGATCTTATTGACTAGATAGCCCCCCTGTTGATGCACAGCCTCAGATCAAGACAATTGTGCACAAACAGACACTTGTACTCAGTGGTGGTATTAAAAACAGGCATCAGAATCAATCGATGTTAGCTGTAAGTGCAGAGCACAGTGTGAGGGACACAGGGCCAGTACTGATCTCGTGGCCACCACCAGTGACCTGGCGTTGGTCGGACGTTCCAGGAGCATCACATTAGGATAAGCATTCTTACTTAATGTGACATGCTGCTACTTGGGCATGAGCTGCCTTGCCATAAATGATGTTGGGGCTCAGAGCAATACGCTGTTGTCAAGCAACTGTCATTCTGCATTGAGTAATCATCTGTTACGGAGCTGTTGCTCCTATCTTCTCATTTCCCCTTGCCTACATGTGCTACCCTTAGCAAGCTCCAGCTGAAAAGTAGACAATACACTCCTAGAGGCTTTTGCTTGCAGTGCTATGGTGTGAGAAAGTCCCCTTTTTCAGCAAGGTTGCCCCCATGGGTGTAACAAGAGTGGATCCCTGAGTCTAACCGCACAAACCCAACTCCCACAACAAAGTACTGACCAGTGAACCGATACCACTATTTCCTCCCATAGGATAACATTTACTGTTTTCAGTGAAAAAGTTTCTAAGTGTGGAGTTGGAAAATCTCGAAAAGACTCTAAAACTGTAACCAAATAACCAAAACGCTTTTACTTACCTGTTTACAGGAAATGTCCCAGTGTAGTATCCAGGTATACTATACTGTGTAAGAAAAGTAATCTACTTGACACGCAGATGCTGGGTCTTATGACCTCATTAAGAGAACTCTGATTGAGGGCTTTTGCCTCACATCTGAAGAATACAAGAATCAGATTCAGCGGGGCTCACTAAACCCAAAACCAATCTTGGATTAACTTTGTTGACTACTCAGTTAAGACACTAGATGGCTGGTTAACTGGACACAATGTGCATGATTTCAGTGGACCTTACCATTTGTTTATGAAAGAACATATTTTAAGTAATTGCACTAATGAAAAGTTATGTCAGCATTTGGGAGACCTAGGTCTAATTTCTCCCCAAAAATTGGGAAAGAAGGCAGACCATTGGGTCAAGACAAGTGTGACTAAAACAACCACTGGGGGTGACCAAAAGAAAGGGGTTACAAAACCACCCCAGGGGAAAGGTGGTGAGAATCCCCAAGATAAAAGTCCTGAGTCTACAGGTACATCGGAAAGAACTTTGATCTTGCAAAGGCCTGGTGTAACAACTGTAAGAAGTTGGGACACTTAACTGTAGATGCTACTTGTCCTAACAAGAAGCCCCCTAGTCCTCCTACAACTACTCTTGGTGTAGCCAGTCTCCAGATGGGAGCAGAGGTGTGCCAAGAGCAAATCAGGCTGCACACTAAAGTAATTTTAGTCACAGAAGGGGAAGTTGAGTTTGCCACTTTAGCTGTGTGGCTAACCAACTTAAAGAAATACTTGCAATACCCTTGGATCAATGGGACTAGAATAGAAGCCCTGAGGGATACAGGTGCCAGTGTCACTATGGTGAGAGATACAATGGTTTCCCTGGAGCAATACTTGATTGGGAGAACTTTCCCAGTCACCAATGCTGACAGTGTTACCACTAACCATGCAATGGCTATGGTGACATTAGCCTGGGGGGTGGGGGTTGCTGGCCTGAAACAGGTAGTTGTCTCTCAGAAACTTCCAGCTGCATGTCTGCTTGGTAATGACCTGGAAACCTCAGCATGGGCTGAGGTAGAATTAAAAACCCATGCAGCAATGCTGGACATCCCTGAGATGCTATGTGTGAAAACAAGGCCACAGAGCAGAAAACAGGGTGAAACAGAAGTATTGGAGCCTGAAAGTATGGCCCAACCTTCCAAGAGAAAAAGTAAGAAGACTGGGGAACCGATTCTGACTTTTTATCACATATAAGACCCTAAGTGACCCGAAGGTCAGGGTACTGTCTAATTAAAAGGCAGGACATGTACTTTAAGTTTTATATGTCCTGGCTGTGACAAACAGCTAAATTCATTTCTCATTGCTGTGAGGCCTATGCCTCCACAGGCTAGGATTTGGGATTTCTTAAAATACATTTAAGCTGTGATTCCTGATTGGAAAGGAGTAGCTACATCATGTTTAATATCTTTTAAATGGTGATGATAACTCTTCTTTAGTGGTAAAGCTGGATTTGGCATTACTATTCTAGAAATGCCACTTTTAGAAAGTGGACATTTCTATGCTCTCAACTTTGATCTGTGTGCCTGCAGCCTGCCTCCAATACACTTCTGAGCTGGGTGACAGCTATACTTTGTGCATACTCTCTATACAGCCACAACACAGGAAGGCATAGGTGGGGCAGGGGATGCATCTGCATTCATCTGCATACTGATAGGCTTCCTGGGCACGTAGAGGTGATCCACACTTACATCTGAATAGGTTGTGTCCTGCCCTCATACTAAGGGCTGATGTACCCCCTACTGGTAGTCTGGATCCAGGGCTGGGCTGAAAGATATCTTTCTGCACTGCAGAAGGCTCTTTTGAAGTCACCCCCTACATCAAAGGCACTTTGGTTTATAAGTATTAGGGCTCTGGCCCTATCAAATCAGAACACAACACTGGACCTGAAAGAAACTCGGCTGGAGTAAAGGCTGCTGTGCTGAAGGATTGCCACTTTGCTGTGCCTGTCTGTCTGCTTCCCTGCTATGTTGAGCTGCCCTAGTGCCTGCTGACCTCTGCCATGCTAGAGGCCCACGGACTAAGCCCCAGAGTGGCACCAAGGGCTTGCTGACTTGCCCCCTGTTGTCCACGAGGTCTCAGGGACATCAAAGACATTGCTACCTGCTTTCATTTACTCCACTGCTAGAGAAGCTTTCCTGCAACCACAAGCCCTCCACTCTGGGAGAGAAACCTCCTCATGGAGTGAGCCATCACACTGAGCTAGGGCGGCCCCTCCAGCTCGGGACCTCCTCCCCCCCAGAGATGCAAGGATTAGCCCAGCTCATCGCCTTTAAATGACTGCCACACTGCATGAACCCCCCTCAGAGCAGCTCCATCAGCTAATCAGATGTGCCGGATTCAATGCTGCACTGAGGGAATCCCTCAGCACAACCGTTCCAGTTGAGCCTGCTGGTCGAGTGATGCCGGTGGGGCCTGCACCAACTACCAGCCCGAGCCCGAGAGGCCTGAGCATGACATATTAACCTGAAGATCGTGAGCCACCCCGGCAGTAGCATTCAAAAAGATACTGGGTGAGGTGGGGACCCACGAGGTGATTGCAACGGGCTCACCCTAGAGCGATTATAATCTTTAAAGCACTTTGTTTGTCTTAGTTCATTGAAAAGTGATATCTATTAATCTATTGGTTGGATTTTTCGCATTTTGGGCTTATTTAATGGAGAAAAACATCTCTTATGTTTCTAAGCCTGTGTGGAGTCCTTTTGTTGTGTATTCATTGTGTCACTGTGTGTTGCACAAATACTTTACACATTGTCTCTGATGATAAGCCTACCTGCTCTGCGCCAAGCTACCAGAGGGTGAACATAAGTTATCTTAGGTGTCGATTTAGTTTACCCTGACTAGAGTGGAGAGTTCTGCCTGGCTTAGGTGCATACCCTAGCCAACCAGAAGCCCCTTTTCTAACACATTGCCATTACAATAAAACCAACCGACAAAGGCAGAGCAATCGTCATTCTTCACACAGCATCCTATAGGGCTGAATGCCTCAGACAGCTCAGTATTAGAGGCTCCTACCGACCAGTTAAATGTGATCGTATCAAACAACTGCAATCTACCATCAAACTAATGGTGGAAGACGCTAAGGACTCTGGTTGGATAACAGCAAATGTAGTCGAATTCTTGATTGCAGCTGACCCTGCTGTTCCCCATTTCTATGTACTACCCAAATTACATAAGTTACAGCGCCCCCCTACCGGATAGATCTGTCATCTCAGCAACTAGCTCACTGCTTTGAACCCCTCTCACAGTTCATAGATTCTTTCTAAGACCATTTGTACGGACCATGCCCACTTACCTACATCTTGATGGTCTAGCTTTCTATATCCAGAGTACTTATTCTCCCTTAATGTCAAATCACTGTACACTTGTATTCCTCAAGACCAGACCCTTGCCACTGTTGAGTCCCTGCTCTCAGTCTGTCCCCATGACTTCATCATGTAATGTGCCAGCTTGGTCAGGAAAGAACACTTCTTTTGATTTGAGGACTGTCTATGCTTACAAACTTCCGGGACCTCTATGGGCAGTATCTTCACCCTCAGTCTGGCGTATCTGTACGTGCATGACTTTGATACCAGGCATGTCCTTTCTGCTGAGAACCTGTACCACTTCAACATCAAAATCTGGAAGCAGGACATTGATGACATCATTGTCACCTGCAACGGGGATGCAGTTTGGATAAGATCATTCCACCAATTGCTGACCTCTCAAAATATTATGTTTTTAAATTTACTTGTGAATTCAGTAAAGACAAGCTCCCTTACTTAGACCTGCTGATTTTTCACTCTACCCGCATCCTTGAAACTGAGCCCTACAGAAAACCGATGGCAAGGATTGCTCTCCTGTCATACAACAACTTTCATCCGAAGTTACTTAGGGGCATTCTACCATTTGGCCAGTTCCTTCGGCTAAAGCGAAAGTGTTCAATAGTTGAAAAATTCAAAGAACATGCAAAAGATCTGTCCAATAAAGTATTACACAGATAGTACCCTGCATCACTAGGTCATTCATTGGCCAAATCGGCTAGAAACAATAACTGCAATGCCCTCTTGGAAACAAGACCTCCCAAACCCACATGTGAAAGACTGTCGCGATCACTCGACGAGGGCCACAGAACTACAACACCCAGAACACTCTGGGGCGTGGAGGACGAACTCGCGTCCGTCCAGGAAGTAGAAAAGGTCGCCTCCCCCACTAGGAGGCGCTTGACAATCGTTTTTCTTTTGAGTGAGAGCCACGACGAGGAAGCTCGTCCCCCAGACGCCGACGTTGCCCAGTATTGTATTCAACTGAGATCCGTCCCAGAACATCGTCCTTCAATACCGGATTGTTTCCCGCTTTTCAAATGCTGGAGGAGCCGACGGAACAGTCGCCGGACTTCTCCCACCCGAACTTCCCGGCAAACACCGCGCGGAGACGCGGAACCTCGGAGCGGAGACCTATCTTCGTTACACGCTCCCGTTGTGTCGGAACAACGGTTGAGCGCTACGCAGAAGCCGTGAGGCTTCAGGACGCCTCCCTGTGAGAGGCGTGTGTGTTATTTTACTTTGTACATCGTTTTAGCCCTTTCTCCTTTAACGCTTGAGCAGTGAAGTAACCGCTTGGAGCACTGAGAGGGGATTCCTCCTTCCCCTTTGTATACCTCTTGAGTCCGAGGAGGCGAGAGACAAGACGCTGGATTGTAGGGGGTATAGGAACCCTCCCTTGTCCTCTCCTCTCTCCCTCTCTGGACCACCACAAAGCAAGCCCATACCATCGGGGACTTCGCCCTCAGAAATATCCTCGAACTACAAGTATTGGGACTAGTGGGAGTCGCCAGAACCAAGTGGAACAACAGTGAGTACCAGGGCTGAGGGTGAGGGTTGGCGGAGGTTAGGCTTAGGCCCTCCCCTTTAACACCTGTCTATTTTCTCGTCCCTAGGGCCCTTCCTGGGGAACCATTGTTGTACCTGTAGTGACTACCCTCAGACGACTATCACTACCCCTCCGCTCCTGTTTCCTTACTTTCCCCTATTTTCCCCCGCCGGGTCCCGTGCACTGCCTAGGCCTTCTGGTCGCAGTGGGCGGGAGCTGGAGAAGGAAGGAAGGGATAGGCAGCGATATCTCATCGTTCCTGCTGGTCGGCTCAGGTTAGTGGGTTGTGTTTGTACTACTCCTGACGCTCTGACCTTGTCACGACAGATTGTCAAGCCCAAGATTGTGTCCCAGCCCGAACGATGGATACTAACGTTGTCCTCACCTCCCTGGTGGAGAGCCTAACGGCGCTTCAAGTAGAGGTACAGGCTTCCCGCGCCGAAAACAGAGACCTCAGAACCGAGTTAGGTACCCTGCGCAGAGAAGTAGCCGGATTATCCCGCCAAGGGAGACCAGAGGCTAGGAGTCCGTACATTAAAGACTGGACGCTTCCCCCTCCTGGTATGGGGCAACAATCAGGCCAGTTAAAAGGGAATGGGGAATTTTCCCTTCGGAGCACATCTCCAGTCACCGATACAGTCCCCACAGTACATGTGCTGCAGAACACGAGTATACCTCTGGCCCCCCCCGAACGGTTCTATGGTGAGCCTAAGAAATTCGAGACATTCCTAAATCAATGTAGGTTACACTTTCTCTGTAAGCCTGCTGTCTTCCAGGATGAAGCGGCAAAAACAGCGTTCATGATGTCCTACATGGGAGGTAATGCAGCCAGTTGGACCATACCCCTGATGGAACGAAATGACCCTGTGTTACATCACTTTGCAGATTTTTGCGCTGAAATGAGGAAGCTCTTCGACCGCAAATCGCACATGTTAACACTGGATCGGGAATTGATATCCCTGAAGCAGGGATGACAAGATCTCCTGACGTACATTACCTCATTCAACCGCCTGGTGGTGGAGACAGACTGGCCACAAGAGAAACGCACCTCCCTTTTTTATCAAGGATTGAGAGGGGAGTTGAAAGACGTTCTTTCTCAAGTGGTGCAACTTCCACCTACGTGCGAGGAATTTATCTCCCTCACGGTCCAATTGGAGCACAGACTGTTGGAACGGAAGGGCGATCGAACCAGAGGGGAAAGCCGATTCCCGTACGTACGACCTAAGATTACCCAGGTTGACTCCCCGAAACTCTCGGATACTTCCGAGCCGATGCAAATCGGGGGTATAAAAGGACCCTTGACTACTGAGGAACGAGAAAGACGTCGGAACATGAAACTCTGTCTCTACTGTGGAAAGAGTGGACACTTCATCAGAGAGTGCCGTTCCAGAACCCGTCTCACAGACAAGACGGGTAACGTACGCATGCAAGTATCCTCAGTCCATCAAGAAGAGATGCCGGAAAACTAGGAAGCCCGAGTCTGGAAGAGATCCCTAGATCGGGTGGGAAACAGGCCGTGATCTCCCCTGCTGTCGCTAACACTACCCAGCCGGCAGTAGCACATCTCAACGTAGGAGTTACCCTATGGATCTCCTCTACTACACCCCTAGACGTGCCGGCCATGTTGGATTCCGGTGCAACAGGGAATTACATTGACATTCGCTATGCGGAAACCATTGGAGTTCCAAAAGAGAAGAAGCCGCTCCCCGAAGAAGTCAAGGCGGTAGACAGTACTGCGCTGTCCTCTGGACCCGTCCTCTATCAGACGGGATCTCTCCTCATGAAAGTGGGTAGTACGCACTACGAATACATC
Organism: Triturus cristatus; assembly: GCF_964204655.1. Classification (NCBI taxonomy): domain Eukaryota; kingdom Metazoa; phylum Chordata; class Amphibia; order Caudata; family Salamandridae; genus Triturus; species Triturus cristatus. The sequence goes on from NC_140582.1 coordinate 928,930,859, forward strand.
AGTTTCGATCTGATTGATGCACCGCATTTTAGGCACATATTGGGTATGCCCTGGCTCACATTACATGATCCGGTGATTAAGTGGGCAGAACGTTCCGTCACCTTGCAATCCGAATATTGTGTGGAACATTGCACGGACCATGTTCTCCTGCAAGGAGAGACAGACCTCTCTCAAGCAAGCCTTCTGGCGTCCGGGTGTAAGGAGACAGGGTTCTGTTGTTCCACAACCATACCTGAAATCTACCAAGAATATCGCACAGTGTTTGACAAGCAAAAAGCTACTCGACTCCCCCCTCATCGCTCCTACGACTGTCAAATAGACCTCGTGCCAGGAGCCACAATTCCTTGTAGTCGAGTGTACGCCCTCACAGAACCCGAAAAGGAGTACCTCCAACAGTATCTTGCAGAGAACCTGGCATCAGGCTTCATCAGGCACTCCTCATCCCCCGCTTCGTCCCCACTCTTTTTCATACCGAAGAAGGATTGTGCTGAACTTCGGCCGTGTATCGACTTCAGGGCGGTCAATCGAATCACGATCAAAAATAGGTACCCCCTACCGTTGATTCCGGTACTACTGGACCAACTAAAGGGAGCCCGATGGTTCACGAAATTGGACTTAAGGGGGGCATACCACTTGGTACGCGTGAAAAGCGGGGACGAGTGGAAGACGGCATTTCGAACAAAATACGGTCTGTATGAATACCTGGTGATGCCGTTTGGGCTGTGTAACGCCCCAGCGGCCTTCCAATTCTTCATGGATGAGGTACTTAGAGGGTTCTTGGAAACGTTCTGTGTGGTGTACATAGACGATATCCTGGTATATTCAACCACCCCAGAGGACCATGAAATACATGTTAAGGCAGTACTGGACAGGCTACAGCAACATTCCTTATTTGCGAAACTCGAGAAATGTGTATTCCATGTGGAAGAGGTAGCCTTTCTGGGGTACATCATAAACGCTCAGGGTTTTCAGATGGATCAAGGCAAGGTTAACGCTATTACAGACTGGGAGGCCCCTCGTACCGTAAAAGCGGTGCAGAGATTCCTGGGGTTCGCTAATTACTATCGGCGATTCATAAGAGACTTCTCCAAGATCATTAAACCCATATCAAGTCTCTTACGAAAAAACACCCCCTTTCGGTGGGGAACGGACGCCGACCAAGCCTTCCAGGCCCTGAAGGAAAAGTTTACGCAAGCCCCGATTCTCAGACATCCGGACACCCATCTACCGTTTGTAGTCGAGACCGACGCTTCACAATATGCCATAGGAGGAGTACTATCGCAAAGGCATCCGGAAACTGGGCAATTTCATCCCGTTGCCTATTACTCGAAGAAACTTACCCCTTGTGAAACCAACTATACCGTTACCGACAAGGAGTTACTGGCGATCAAAAGAGCCTGTGAGGAATGGAGACATTACCTCATGGGTGCACGCCATACGGTCGAGATTTACACTGACCACCGGAATTTACTCTTCCTGAAAACAGCAAAGGCCCTGACGCCCAGACAGTTGAGATGGTCGCTTTTTTTTTCCGATTATGATTTCGTTATTAAATATCTCCCTGGAAAACAACATGGGAAGGCCGATGCATTATCGAGACCCGAAGAGACAGACAGTGGCGCAAGAACGGAAGAAGGAGCACCTCCATTGATCATCCCAGACAAGAAGGTATCAGTCATGGCGATCGCCCTGATCGCCCCACGGAACTTCCTCGATGATCTAAAAGTAGCAGTGTCAGACGTGGATGCACAAGCCTGGATTCACGAACAACCCGATCACCGACATGAACAGGATGACCTTCTGTATCACTCCCATGCCTTATATGTGCCAAACTCTCGTCTCCAACATAAGGTGCTCACATGGACACACAATGCCCCTCTGGGAGGCCATGTAGGCATCAATAAGACTATTTCAAGCCTTGAAAGATCCTTCTGGTGGCCTACCTTACGAAAAGACTCCCATGACTACGTAAAAACCTGTTCGATCTGCGTACAAAGCAAGGCGCTTCATACAAGACCCGTGGGGTTGTTACGACCAATCCCTATTCCCCCACGACCATGGCACACCATCTCGATGGATTTTATCGTTGAAATGCCCCCCTGCGAAGGATACACAGTAATCCTGGTCCTGGTCGACCACTTAACGAAGATGGGACACTTCATTCCACTGCGGAAACTCCCTTCCTCCGCTGAACTGGCTCACGTGTTTCTCCAACATGTCATAAAGGCGCATGGTATTCCGAGTATCTTGATCACAGATAGGGGGTCCCAATTCACATCCAGATTCTGGAAGGCACTCTGCGAAACCCTCTCCATCGATATGCGAACCTCCACGAGCTTCCATCCACAAACCGATGGAAAAACAGAACGCTTAAATCAGACCCTTGAGCAATATTTGCGATGCTTCACATTGCAAAATCCTATGCAGTGGTACCCCTTACTCTGGATGGCGGAATTCGCATATAATAACGCGGATCACTCCACCTTGGGGTGTTCGCCTTTCTTTTGCCTGTATGGCTATCATCCCAACATGCTCCCTTTTGACTGGCCAGCGCAATCCAACCTGCCAAGCATCCAAGAACATCACGCGCACCTGCAGGCGGTGATGATTGAGGCCAAGCAGAATTTGGCTACTGCCCAGGCCGCTCACAAACGGTGCGCAGACAGAAAGAGGGAGGAGGAACCCCAGTACAAAGTTGGGGATAAGGTATGGTTAGCAACGCGTAACCTCAAGTTGAAGGGGGTAGATAAGCTTAAACCCAGATACATAGGTCCATACAGTATATAGAGAATAGTGAATCCAGTAGCTATGAAGCTTTCCCTACCCGTGGCCTGGCGTATACATCCTGTCTTCCACGTGTCCTTACTCCAACCCTGCCCAGTAGACACCAGGCTCCCGGTGAGACCACATCCAGTAGACGTAGACGGTCAGGAGGAGTACGAAGTACAAGAACTCCTAGATTCCCGTATAGTAAGAGGGAGGGTCCAATATTTAGTGGATTGGAAGGGCTTTGGAGTGGAAGACAGAACATGGGAACCTGCACACAATCTCCACTGCCCTGACCTATTGGAAGCCTTCCATACTGCACATCCTGGGAAGCCGGGTCGACTGCCGAGACGGCAGACCTTGAGAGGGGGTTCTGTCGCGATCACTCGACGAGGGCCACAGAACTACAACACCCAGAACACTCTGGGGCGCGGAGGACGAACTCGCGTCTGTCCAGGAAGTAGAAAAGGTCGCCTCCCCCACTAGGAGGCACTTGACAATCGTTTTTCTTTTGAGTGAGAGCCCCGACGAGGAAGCTCGTCCCCCAGACGCCGACGTTGCCCAGTATTGTATTCAACTGAGATCTGTCTCAGAACTTCGTCCTTCAATACCGGATTGTTTCCCGCTTTTCAAATGCTGGAGGAGCCGACGGAACAGTCGCCGGACTTCTCCCACCCGAACTTCCCGGCAAACACCGCGCGGAGACGCGGAACCATGCTCCCGTTGTGTCGGAACAACGGTTGAGCGCTACGCAGAAGCCGTGAGGCTTCAGGACGCCTCCCTGTGAGAGGCGTGTGTGTTATTTTACTTTGTACATCGTTTTAGCCCTTTCTCCTTTAACGCTTGAGCAGTGAAGTAACCGCTTGGAGCACTGAGAGGGGATTCCTCCTTCCCTTTGTATACCTCTTGAGTCCGAGGAGGCGAGAGACAAGACGCTGGATTGTAGGGGGTATAGGAACCCTCCCTTGTCCTCTCCTCTCTCCCGCTCTGGACCACCACAAAGCAAGCCCATACCATCGGGGACTTCACCCTCAGAAATATCCTCGAACTACAAGTATTGGGACTAGTGGGAGTCGCCAGAACCAAGTGGAACAACAGTGAGTACCAGGGCTGAGGGTGAGGGTTGGCGGAGGTTAGGCTTAGGCCCTCCCCTTTAACACCTGTCTATTTTCTCGTCCCTAGGGCCCTTCCTGGGGAACCATTGTTGTACCTGTAGTGACTACCCTCAGACGACTATCACTACCCCTCCGCTCCTGTTTCCTTTCTTTCCCCTATTTTCCCCCGCCGGGTCCCTTGCACTGCCTAGGCCTTCTGGTCGCAGTGGGTGGGACCTTGAGAAGGAAGGAAGGGATAGGCAGCGATATCTCATCGTTCCTGCTTGTCGGCTCAGGTTAGTGGGTTGTGTTTGTACTACTCCTGACGCTCTGACCTTGTCACGACAAAGACCGGTCTGTATCAACACCTTCAGCAGTCTCTCCAAGTCCATCAGAGGTCCATATGTAGCAGCAACTGGCAAAAACTGAACAAGGGTAACCAGACTATACAATATCCCCTGTTCGCATGTAAACGAAGCCAGAATATGAGAGACAAACTGGTACATACCAGGGGCCCTATTTATGAGAAACTAACGCAGGATGATACCGCAATCATTTTGCTGCGCTGCGTTCATTTCGATGCACAGGGATTCAACATATTTACAACAATATGTCACATCTCTGTGCTTTTGCTTGAGCTGGCGAACACAAAGTGCTGTCATGCGTCGGTGCAGGCACCCTTGTACCATGGTGCAAGGATGCCTGCGTTGTGGGGAGACTGTTTTTGTGCAGGAAGGGCTACCTTCCCAAAACAATCAATTGAGGTGATTTCCTCTTCCAATGCGTGCTGTAGAATGCAGTACACATTGAGATTCCCATGATCCCCGCAGAGTTACACCCTCACATGGTTCACACAGTGCTTTTTACGCATTTAAATGTGCTCATTGCAGCCACCACCAGAGTCCTCGAACCTAGTATTGGCTGGACCTTCCAGGGGCACTACATGACAGTAAGCACTCTTATTTAATGTGACACGCGGCTACTTTGAAATTAGCTGCCTTAACATAAATGATCTGGGTGCTCGGAGCAATACGCTTGCTCCGCATCCCGGAGCTTGCTATTGGCATGTGACTGTCTTTTCTATTTATTCTAGTCATACTGCATTGAGTAAGAGTCTGTCACGGAGCTGTTGCTCCTAGCCTCTCATTCCCTTTGCCTACCCTTGGCAAGCTCCGGCTGCAAAGCAGAGTATACACTCCTAGCTTCTTTGGCTCATTGCATGCAGCACTATAGTTATATATTAATTTAAAAATATTTTTTTAGTTTTGAGCGAACAGGCAAATAGTCAGACATCACTGAGATACCAAATAAGGTTGAGCACTTGTATCAGAAAAACCAAGCGTATGATGTTCAGATTACACATGAACTGCTATAGGCCTACATACACTAGATGTTAAAATATGAATGACAATTGGATATATGAGAACGTATAATTAATGATATGAGACATAAGCCAGAGATAAGAGAAAAAACATTGCAGAACTAACAGGCCCACATTCCAAAAAATACCTTGCAGTCATCCAGAAGGGTATGTGAGCAGATGGTTACAGAAATATTGTACCTTGTGTGTGTGGACTCTCACAAGTGTATATGGTTCCTAGAAGTATGTCATAATGATGTATCACCTTCATAATGAAGATAATCAAAACGTGAAATGGGAATTGTAGGGGATCAGAGGTGCTATCTGCTATCTAGACGTGGGTACGCGATTTTAAGTTCAAGAACCAGTTATAGGTTGCGCTACTAGTTCAAAGTATTTATGAAGAGATAACTAAATTACATTAGAGATTGGAAGTGCAGCCTGATTTTTAGACTGTAAGGTATGCACCCTTCGGAGAAATGAGACCCATGCCCACCATGTGCGATGTGAAAAATGGTTGAAAGATTTCCATTCTGAAAGAATGACTTTAACTGCATGGTCAGAAGAAGGTCTAGCAGTGCCATATCATCAGCTCCTAAGGGCACCGTGGGTACTGAGGCCCAGGGACCCAATACTACTATAGAGTAGGATATGGTTATGTTAAATATAACTGACAAATGGATTTGTATCACTAGTCAGTATGAGTCAAGCAAATGGCATTCGGAAAACGTGTTGGTGTGATCCCGGTTCATGGTTGCAATTCTAGCACTTGTCCTATTTTCGTAGTTTCAATTTGTGAAATTGAGATGGGGTCCAATTCAGGAGATTCATTGTAAGGAATTTGGACTGGATAAAAGAGGGGGCAATTTTATTGCTTAGGGAGAGTTTGCCAATATTATTCCAGTTATCGACGTGATGTGTTAAAATACCCTTAAGTCAAAATGTTTAGCCCATTTGGCGTATAAAATTAAATTCTGTGATGTTTGTGGGTCGTATAGGAACTTGTACATTTTGGAGGTGACATGTTCATAGTGTTGCCATAGGGAGAGGTGAGTGACTAGAAGGAGTGTTTAGAAAGGTTAAGTTTGGAGAGTTTGATTTTGATCTTTAGAAAACTGTAAAAGTCCAAGTTGGACAGATTGTATGTTTTGGCCAGAGCTGAAAAGGGGAGTGGATTTTTGTTGTCGTCGTAAAGGTCCCTCATTAGCTTGACATATTTGGAGGCCTACAAAGGTGTAGGGGTAGGAGCAACTTCAGCATTGACTTTGGATTGAGCATAGTGACGCCCATCTGAAGTTATGAAGAGATTCAGGCAGGTGTCTGTCTATCATCTTTAGTGCATTTGCACTATCTGTGGGAGTGTGACGTGTGTAAATTTCAACATTGTGATAAAAGAGGATGTGCTGAAAGGGCAACATATATCACGTTCAATATTCAAGCAGAGTGAGGTATTTTGTGAATCTTGGAGTAGCCATACAGGACCTGTGCAGCCAGGAAGGCTGATTGGTAGAGGTTCCAATTTGGAAGTTTACAGCCCTGCCACATGACGCTCTACTTATGATCCTTGCTCTCTTGTCACTCAAAAGAAACCTTGAGGTGATTTCATCTATTTCCTGGAAAAAGGAGGGGGATAGTTTTAAAGGTAGCATGAATGGCAGAGAGTCAAATTTAGGAGTGATCATCATTTTGAGTATTTGGAGCCTGTCCCACCAGGATATAAATTTGGGCAACCAAGTGGTCAGGAGATCTATAACCTTGGCAATTGTCTCTGATTCATTAAGAAGTAGTGTGTCAGTAAGATTTTTACAAAACTGAATCCCAGATATTTAAGATGTGTAGACTGCCATTTAAATTCTAAGTCACCTAAGTGTGATGGCAGACATAATGGGTTTAAAGGAAATACCTCAGTTTTGTCCTAATTTAAGGTGCATTCAGAGACCTCCGAAAACGTATGGACAATATTGATGACACATGGGATAGCACTTTTGACGTCCTCTGAGAAGATAAGGATGTCATCCGCTTATGCTGCTGCTTTAGATATATATTGGCCCTGAATTGGAGACCTCAAAATATGAGGAAGTGAAACCATTAATCCTAATGTTTGCTTTGGGAATCACGTAGTGCGCCAGTACCATATTAATAAAAGAGTTGCCCAGATTATGGGATTCAACGACTGCATGCAGAAAAGGCCAAGACACTTTACAGAATGCCTTTTCAGCATCAAATGCGATCATCGCAGCCGGTAGTGAGGAAAGGCGAGCTTTTTCTATAATGTGGCAGAATGTGCGAATGTTGTCTATCGCAAGGCGCCCTTTGACTAAACCCATTTGGGTGTTATGGATAAGTTTTGGTATGCAACTTTCTAGCCTGTTGGCTAGGATTTTTCAAAAACATTAGTTTCCATGCTTAGGAGAGAGATGTGGCGATTGTTTTTGGGGTCTGAATGATCCTTGCCCTCTTAGGGCATGACCACTATGGTGGCCTCGACGGTCATGCTAGAGGCCTTGCCATGTAGGGCAAGGTGATCCATTGTATTTTTAAGGTGCTTGATAATCGAGGAGGTAAACGTTTTATAAAAAACATTGGGGAAGCAGTCAGGGCCAGGTGCCTTCCCTGACTGGATGGTTTTTATTGTCTTAACAATATCCTCCATTCCTATTGGTTTATTCAAGCGTGCCCTTTCTTCCTCAGAGACTGAAGTAGTAGGGAGAGAATTAGGGAACTCTTGGTATTTTATTTTATCACATGACGATTGGGGTGTATAATGCTTCCTATAAAATTATTTGAACACCTCAAGGATCTCTTTGTTATGGAATTTTTAAGAGCCTTCTTGGTCCTTAATGTGTGCAATTTGGTTGTTGAGGTTATTAACTTTGAGGGTGGAGGTTAGTAGTTTGCCGGCTCTGTTACATAATAAGAGTTGTCTGGATTTTTGGGCATGAATACTGAGGTAGGCTCTTTTACTAACTATGGAGTTGAAGGTGTATTTTAATTTCATGTCTTGAAGTAGGGACCAATTATTAAAATATCTAAAGATTTCTTCTTCTTTTTTTATTTCAGGACCCAGTGTTTGAAGAGTTATCTAAATTGTGCAATTTTCCTAGACATGTGTTTAATGATTTGCTCTCTTATAGCACATTTAAATGTGTCCCATAATATTATTGTTCATTTTCCCTGAAGAAAACATCTATTTCGTTTTGTAGTTCCGAAGTGTCAGTTTCATTTTCTTGAATCTCAGTGTTTAGGTGCCAAGTTCGACTACCTCCTTTATCAGCAAGATTAAGAATGGACATTGAGATTGCAGCATGGTCAGAGACGAGGATTGGATGAATTTTACTTTTGGGGTGGACTTTAGGAGTAAGGCATCTACAAGGAGATAATCAATACGAGAGAACCTGGAATGAGGTGAGGAGACAAATGTAAACTCACTGTCCTTAGGATTGTGTGGTTTCCAAGCATCCAGGAGGCGATGTGAAGAGCAGAGGTTGAGCAACTGTTTGTGTGCCCTGGGGGTTCTGTATTTGAACACCGAGTGCTCCTCTAAACTGGGATCCAATGAAAGGTTGACATCTCCCCCTACTATTGTTTTTGAGTCTTGTGGAATGTCTGCTAACTTTTTATTAAGGGTATGACAAAAACTAGGGTAGTCTATGTTAGGGGCATATATATTCATGACAAACAGATCATCAGCCCCATTGTTTAGCCTAGTAAGTAGCCATCACCCATTGGTGTCATGCTCAGATGCGATTATGTTTAAACTCGGTTAGTTGGATAGAAGGGTAACACTCTTAAAAAAAAAAAGAAACCAGGAGCATAGAAAGGTCCAGTACACTTGTTCCTAATAACAAAAATCTAATAGTAAACAAGGGTGTGCAGTTCCTCTAATACAAGGGGAAAGGAGGGAGGAAAAAATGCTTCTCATGTTCAAAGTTAAAGAAAAAATCTCCAATAGGATCAAGTTCCCTCTCACACCACGAGACATGTCATGCTTCATCAAGTGGGCATGCTCCTCGTCGGGCAGGTGCTGCAATGCCTGATAGGCACACACTAGGGGGCTCTTTGCTGGAGATCTTCTAAATGCAGTAAGGTGAAGTGTGGATTGTGTTTTGTATGTACTGTGGTGGCGTAGAGGTGGATTAAAACAAGTAAAGTGATGCTTAATGTCAGGAAATTATAATAAAAAATGCTCACTTCTCTAATTAAAAATGTGGTGTTCAATTGGGATACAATGGTCTCAATGAGCAAGGTGCGTCAATTCGTTTTATAATGTGGTTAACATGTTTCTTGCCTATGGCTTTACTTTACTTCTTTTAATCCACCTCTAAGCCACCACACTACATACACAACACAAACCACACTTTCCCCTGGTTTTAGAGGAAATGCACACCCTTGTTTTTGTAAGATAGAAGGGTAACAGCCACATTTTTTGCACACTTGCTTTAGAGCATGCCACATCAGAAACCCAACCTTATCTCTTTAGCAGGGATTCTTTAAAGCCTATCTTGGTCGCTCAGAGGAGTACTAAGTAACCTGCAAGCTCCTTGCAGTAGTCCAGGATTTTGGTTCTTTTGACAGGGTGTTTCACCCTTTGGTGTTCAAGGATACAATGTTCATAGAGGACATCTGGGTTGCTGATGTGCATCTTGATGTAGGGGACATTAGGCGGTCATAGGCAACTCTTTGAAGGACCAGATATCACACTAGGAAAAGGTACTAGGGGAAAGGGAGGAGAATAGAGAACAGAACAAACAACTTTGCGGGCCCCATGAACCCAGGGGGATGGCAGGGACTCTTCCCAACAGGAGAGGTTTGTAACGGGCGTGGTGCATGGGAAAAGTCATGGCAGGACACGGATGAAGCCACTGTGACAAGTAAAGGAGGACAGCCCGTGAGAAACATATGTGGAGGATGGTGAATGGTGATATGGTGGAGTGGAAATTGCCATTGTACATGGTACTCAAAACTTGAAGAAATTAATTAAACAGTTGTGAACAGAAGAACATCTAACACATTTCGCTCGGAATAAGACAAAGAAGTCCGGCCCTAGTTGGAATCACCATTAGAGGATGAGCACAATCACAATTCAGCACACATTAGAAACATATGTGCAGCAAAGTACAGTTTACGGAAAACATAGTACCTCACAATTAAACACACAAACAGTGGGATACTGATGGAGAGCAGAAGGCGTCATTAGCAAGGTAAATATTAGGCATATTTCCTGCAATGAAAGCATGCATCCCTAAATAGTTACCACAGAGTGTACCTGATGGTTAGGAAAGGAAAGACGGTGTGTTCTCCCTGTCAAAGATACATAGAGTGATATGCTATTGACCAGGACTATCATGCGATCGGTCTGCCTACATTTAAGGACAAAGTTGTGTTCCTTTGTCTATCCCACAGTAAACCTGCGAATATGTGTGAAAACAAAGCATCTGACGCTAACGTCTGAAGTTTCATTCTGGGATGAGTAACCTGGGTCGACCCTACTACGGGAGGGACAAGTTCCTAGAAAATTGCTGGAGATATTTTATGCTTAGAACAGGAAAAAAGTGTGTTAACCACAGGTAGAGCAATGTACAGGCTAGCACTTAGACCGAGTGGACTATTAAGTCATCACAGAGACAGCTGGACTATGTGCTCCATAGGGGGAGCAGAGCGGTCTCAATGGTTAGAGTAGGGTTCTCCAAAGTCAGTCCTGGAGGGCTGGATCCATGCCAGATTTTGAGCATATCCCCATTTAGATAAAAAATAGTTGTCTTAAAATCCAGCATGGATCCAGCCCTCCAGGACCAACTTTGGAGAACCCTGGGGTAGAGCCTAACTTGTATTTGCTCCCACTAATCAAAATCAGTGGCAAACATGTGACTACTATAATCTCTACGAGATCAATGGAAGCAAAGGATTTCTGAGCTTGTGTCAGGCCTGACTATGGTATGTGAATGCATGTGGACAAATAGACTAATAAAGGAAGTGCTGATACAGAGCAGGTCCTGTGTCCTGAAAATAGAGAACAAACAGCGTGTATCAAGAATAATCTGACTAACAACAAAAGGATATATTCATGGAGTCAACTTCGGCATGTGAGCAGCTTCCGGCAGATCAGAGGTTGTGAAGACTAATGGAAGTGCAAAGATGAGAGTCCGAGTCCATATGTGACTTCAATTGGTTGTCAAGGAAGACTGCTAAATCTGCCGGCTCCACGAAGATGTTTGTCTGGACTCTGAAGGTTATTCAAAATTTCAAAGGGCTTGAAAATGAGAAAGTTATTTCCATTTTTATGAGCCGCTTCCGTAAGTTCAGGAAACCCTTTTGACGAATTACATTCCCTCTAGCATAGTCCTGTGAAATGGAGACATTATGATCTTGCCACTGGATCTTCCGAACCTTCCTCATATGTGCCAAGATTTGTCCCTTGTGTTGAAGATCAGAGGTCTTGGAGTCAACATGTTTTTAGGTTTGAAAGTTGGAACCCTGTGGGCTCTTTAAATCTCAAAGTCCTTTCTGAAGGAGATCTGAAGGACCTCTGGGATCCAAATAAATAAGAAATTGGCAACTGAGAGGGCAGAGGTTTCAATACCTTCCAGCAATCCAAAGATGCGAAGATTGCTTCCTCGGTTGCAGTATTTCTGTTCTGTGAGCTCTCTCTTTATTGAGGAAATAGGAAGGAATTTCCATTTCTATGAGCCGTTTCTGTAAGTTCAGAAAACCCTTTCGGTGATCTAGTCTCTCTAGCATAGTCCTGTGAAATGGAGACTTTATGATCTTGTCACTCGATCATCCAAACCTTTCTCATATGTGTCAGCATTTGTTCCGTGTGTTGATGGCGTAAGGGATTGAAGATCAGAAGTCTTGAAGTCAACATGTTTTTAGGTTTGAAAGTTGGAACCCTATGTACTCTTTCAATTTCAAAGTCCTTGCTGAAGACAAGCTGGAGGAACTTTGTAATTAAGAAATCGGCAACCGAAGGGGCAGAGGTTTCAATACCTTACAGCAATCCAAAGTTGCGAAGATTGCTTCATCAATTGTGGCCTTCCTGCTCCGTGAGCAGTCTCTTTAGTGAGGAAATAGAATGCTTGAGGTTTTGAAGATGATTGACTTGAACATTCGTGAATTCTTCCACTGTACTTATTCATGATTTAGCATTCAAGATTCTTATTGATAAATCTTTATGGTCTTTGTGGATCCCCGTCACCTCCACCTGAAGCAGATCCATGTTTGTTTAAGTGCCCTAAGATATCTCATGTACAGTATTGAATTTAAGGATTATTGCCTCTAAGGTTGAGTAGGATTCAGGACTGCCTTTTACTGGTGACTCTGGAATAGGTGTGCTTCAGATTTGCCTTAGTATCTCAGTCTTTCATATTTCGGACTCTGGCATCTGACAACTTGTGAAAGTTGGTCTGTTAGTTCTCATAGAGGAGTGATACCACCAGTGCGAGGTACTCTGCTAAGAGAGTGGGCCCCACCTAAACTCAGACTTGTTTAATCCTCAGTCAGGATCTTGGCTATTGAGTGCGAAACTGCAACTCGGTGCAATAGCAAATATAGTCCATCACAGGACTGGGCTCCTGTGTGACACTCTGATCCGGTCGGGACACAACTGTCCGACTATGGGACCCAAAAGTCGGTGCACAAGATAGAAGATTGGACCTAGGCTCACATGAAGAGGTGTCCTGTTCAAGTCGTGAATCTGGTGTACTGAGTTTCAGCTCAGGGTGGAAGCAAAAGTGAGCATTTACAGAATTAGTGCTCTTCTCTGTGAAATAGCACTGATAGCTGCACTGATAAGGAGTCTTGCAGGGGTATTGTAGCATGATTAAATGATGGACTCAAGTGTTCGCACAGTGAGAAATGGATCCCATTGACTAGATAGACCCCCTGTTGATGCACAGCCTCAAATCAAGACAATTGTGCACAAACAGACAATTGTACTCAGTGGTGGTATTAAAAACAGGCATCAGAATCAATCAATGTTAGCGGTAAGTTCAGAGCACATTGTGAGGAACACAGGGCCAGTACTGATCTCGTGGCCACCACCAGTGACCTGGCGTTGGTCGGACATTCCAGGAGCATCACATTAGGATAAGCGTTCTTACTTAATGTGACATGCTGCTACTTTGGCATGAGCCGTCTTGCCATAAATGATTTCGGGGCTCAGAGCAATACGCTATTGTCAAGCAACTGTCATGCTGCATTGAGTAATCCTCTGTTACGGAGCTGTTGCTCCTACCTTTTCATTTCTCATTGCCTACATGTGCTACCCTTAGCAAGCTCTAGCTGAAAAGCAGACAATACACTCCTAGCGGCTTTCGCTTGTTGCTTGCAGCGCTATGGTGTGAGAAAGTCCCCTCTTTCAGCATGGTTGCCCCCATGGGTGTAACAAGAGTGGTTCCCCGAGCCTAACCCCAGAAACCCAACTCCCACAACAAAGTACTGACCAGTTAACCGATACCACCATTTCCTCCCATAGGCTAACATTTACTGTTTTCAGTGAAAAAGTTTCTAAGTGTGGAGTTGGAAAATCTATAAAAGTCTCTAAAACTGTAACCAAATAACCAAAACGCTTTTACTTACCTGTTTACAGGAAATATTCCAGTGTAGTATCCAGGTATAATACACTGTGTAAGAAAAGTAATCTACTTGACATCCTGTTGAAAAGCCAATACAAAGTATACGTACAATATTTCAAAGCAGTGCATTACCAGTGATTCTACTGTAATCAAACCAAAGTATGTATACAACTGCGATTCAAACTGTATTATTACTGCAAAGTATAAATCACTTACCTGTGCGAGGCTTGCTTGGTTCTATATGAAATATATTTAATAGAAGAATATTGATATACAAAACCAATTGTTCTGAAGTTCAGTCAGCATATTACTGCTCTTACGGGAACGGACAATAACTGTCATTACCGTCAATTAGTGGCTTAGTATCAGAGATTTAGCTAGTGCCGCTCCTCTGGTGTCCATTCTAATATTTCTTGTGACTTTTTCAAAATGTTTGCAATGCTTCAGATGCCTCGTATAATAACTGCTTCACAGCTCTATGACCATCACCACAGCAGCTGTACATCTAGCATGGTGGACAGTGCTACACCATCGCCCATTTATGGACCATCTATGTTGTCTTGTGATTAAACACAAATTGATGCATTTTTGGGCAGCCAGTGACAATATGCCATTTCCGCTGATGCAATCTGGCAACTAGAGCAAGACGGATCATATAATGCTCATCTCGGAGGCACTCCACCATTTCACCTACAGTCCGTGAATCTTCCTAGCCAGCAGCATAGTGAATGGGCAAGCTTGACTCAGACATTTCTGTGAATCCGGACAGACAATGAACCATACATGCAATCCTCACACCATATTTTAATCTTCCATGAGTATTTCACCGAACCCCTGGACCATTCTTTTAACTTTTTCTTCCACTTATGGCATATCGTATACATGGTGTTCTCCGGCACCTTTGGGGAGGACAGCATTAACTGAGTGTACCAGTATCAAGGAGCCTTATCTCTGAGTGTACCAGTATCAAGGAGCCTTATCTCTTTTAGCAAAATTTTACTTTTATCCCCATTATAGGACAGAGTGCACCCTGAGCAACAAGCCAGGGTGCCTTGATTTGAGGCACCACACCCGACGGTTCTGGGTAAGCTTCTGTAATTTGTTTGATTTGATTGATGTTATACACACACCTTTTGGTGGACACACCACACCATAATTTGTGCAGTTGCTGGCACTAATTTGATAGGTGTACTAACACTGTTGTAATAAACTAGCTGTAATTATATCTCCCTTCAGGTCATTATGCAGTGGATCAGCTGTTCAAACTTATTGTGGACCACTTAATCCGGTTTTGTATTTTTCCCTTTATGAGCATGTTATTTGAGCAGTAGCGATACTTCTAGATCCTTAAGAATGTTAATAAACCTATTCTGAGGGTCTAGTTAGCAGAAACATGTTGACTAATGACCAGAGACACACAGTAGCAGGGTCAGTTAAGCGCACATGTGTCTCTTCACTTTTGTTCATTTTGACTCGCAAGAATAAAGTTGTACGTCTGCCCTGGAGTCAGCTTTAAGCACTTTTTTGTTCAGATATTGCACAGTCTACGAGCCTCACCACCCTTTAGTTTTCCATAGGGTCTCTACCATTTGCTTCAAACATCTGAAAAGCTCCTCCTTCTCACAGAGGGAGTTGTAGCCCGAACCGTGATATGCTGTCATGGTGCGAGGAGAATCCCAATGATGAAGAAGGCCACCTCTGGTGGTTGAGGGAATTCATCCTAAAAAGGAATACTTCTGTTCAGCTAGGTTTTCCTACCTCCTAATAGACCCAGGTGCTTCTTTGTGTGAAAGATAAGAGTTGGGAGTGAACACCCGCAGGTCTCTAAATCTCCCCGGGCCCTCCTTTAGTGTTTATCTATCATAAACCTTTTCCCATGAGAGATGGTAGGCCTGTGGGTGAACATTTCTGAAAATCTTGTAGAATGGGACCCTAAGGGGTATATTCACAAGAACGTGTGATAACTACCGCAAGGGTAGAGTAACGCAACTTCCAATATTGCAGCCCATGGTGGGAAAATAACCCTGTGTCAACATGGAATTCACAACAAGGCGGTACCCTGCGATAGTCCGCTGACACCGTGGACAATGTCCGCGATACAACCACCATGACGGAGATAAAACCACAAACCACAACACCAAAAAACACGTGATGGGACAAAGCACGATGAGGAAATCAGCGATAAGCAGCGCATGGCCTGCAAAACACACCTGGCAGGCCGAAATAATCACCATAAAAGTAGAAAAAACACCCACACCCAAACTGACCTAAACCCAAGCACCATGGAGGCAGCCGGAGTAGGCGCAGAGGATGAGCACAACCCCACAAGCAGCCCAGAGGACCAGCCCAGGACATCGGGGACAGGGAAGGGCAAGGACAAGAAGACGAGGAAGACGAAGTTCAGTCCGCAGGCGAACAGGATCATAGTCACGGAGGTGATGGAACACCATCAACAACTCTTCGTCACCTCCAACGTGTCATTGGGCACCTAAACTGGAATATGGCGGGACATCATCGACAAGGTGAATGCCGTCGGAGAGCACAAGCGGACAATGGACGAGGTCAAGAGGCGATGGAATGACATCAAGCGGAAGACCAAGCAGAAACTCTCCACCAACCAGAAGGCAGCAATGCAGACCGGAGGTGGGGGCCTAGCACCATAGCTCGTGCTGGAGGACATGGAGGAGCTGGTGTCGACAGTCATCAGTGTGGAGACTGTGGCCGGAGTCGGGGGACCGGACACTGATCGACAGGACACAACACAACCGCAACAGGGTGAGTGACCACCAGGTACTGGGGGGATGGGTGGAGATGGCCACGATGGCACACATGCACAATCAAGCAGGGCATAGTACACACCCACAATGACCCTGGCTCCTCGCCAAGACCCACAGACTGTCACAGTGTACAATGCCATGCTGTCAGAATGTCAACCTGTACCATGCCGCTACATACATGTGGACACATTGTAATACACCATCTCCCCTTCACATCACAGGGGCATCGTCAACACCTCCTGCAGAGCAGTCCCAGCCACTCTTTACTAATGATGAGGAGGACAACACCAGCATCGACGCACAAACCCTCCTAGACATCATTGACCTCATCCGCGACTCACCTCCAGGATCATGGCAGCCCAGCTACATCGAGGAGACCCCACCCACCACCCAAACCACCCAGCAGGAGACACCCACAGCCCCGGCACCCTCCCAAGTCCCCCAGGAACAACAAATGGCCTTCCAACGCCGTGTGCCGGAGGGCCAGAGGGAGACGGCTGAGCAGGTGCGGGTGGGTTCGAACTCATGGCTGCCAAACTGAACGCCATCCTTAGGTGTCTGTGTCCACCCAATGGTCTCCAATGAGCCCTGAAGGACATCGCTGGTGTCATGACACGGAGAGTAGAGCAGCTGTCCGCTCAGAGTGGCTCCAGCAATAGCAGCCGTGAGCTGGCACACATGCGGAGGCTCATGGAGGACATGGTGCGGATGGAGGGGGAAAGGATGGCAGCCACCGCTGTACATCATCGAAATGTAGCTGGGATCTATCATGCCCTGCAGACCTCCATCATGGCATTGCCACCATAAGGCTTGGCGCTGATGAATGCTGCTGCCCCCACACCATCCACATCCCCGCCCCCTGGTGTGTCAGTGCCTCACAGTGCGGTAGATGTATCCACTCAAGCCCCTGATGTGTCCATGGCACACAGTGCCGCAGCCGGTACTGCAACACCCACAGGGGGGGGCACGGCACACATCCGGGGAAGAAGACGTGGATGGGTTTGTGATCAGGAGGCTCTAGCTTTCATTTCCCCCACCTGGCCTGTTCCTGCTTGGTGCCGGACATGGCCCCATGACCTTCCATTGACCCCCGATACACTCCGATGCACTCACCTTGGACAGCGACATTGACTGCCACATCCTGTTCGACGACCAATGACACGGCGGACAGACTGCGGACTGTACCCTTCCTCTTCCGCAGTACATGTCATCCCCGGATGAACTCTGACTGGCCCTCCACGGGCACGTATTGTGTAGTGTGCTCGGCATTGCCCTGTACCGCTCCAGCTGCATAACTGCACTGGATGTGCAAATAAACATCCAGTGACACACTGCTGTGTCATGTCTTACATCATTCAGGTATGGATGTGTGGATGAATGTGGGGACAGTGCCTTTCCTTGTGTCAATGATGCTCATCCTGTGGGATGCGAGTCAGAGGGTGCGACATTGCATTTTGTGTACCTGGTCCAGTGTACACTACAACAGGGACACGCATCAGTCACTTCCTTGTCCGGTCATGGACTGGACCATGCCCTGAGCCATTGTGGCAAGCCCTGCGCTGGTCCAGCGTACGGCATACCAGACCACTCCGATGACGCACCGAGGGGGGGCCATCATTGCTACCCATCACAGGCATACTAACTGGTGGTGTGCAGGTCACTGGTCTAGTCATCAGCATGTCGAAGCCACTCCCTGAGGGCAGGTTTGCACACACACCACACCCATCTGGCACAGGTGTCACTGGCCATGTGACTCCACCAACATAAGGGTACGACGATGTCACATTCCCCTTTTCCGGTGTTGACTGGATGACGGCCGCTCCACGCTTCTCATTCATAAAGGGCCCATGAGTTGTTGCGCACAGGTTTGGTGGCATCCGAGGCCTGGCGCACGACATGGGCCTACCACCACGTGGCGCAGACTGGGGTTGCACAGGGTTGGTGGCGTAGAGCCCTTGCGGACGGCACAGGCACCCCACCACGGAGCGTGGCTTTGGGTGCACTGAGTCAGTGGCACCTTAAGCTGCTGAGCGGGTGTGCAGCCTGCGATGATGCCCCGTCCCGGCAGTCTGGACAGCTCAGGTTTAGTGTGCCCTGCTGGACCACAGTGTAGGCCAGAGCCAGCGGGCAGCAGGGACCTAGCGCCATGTGGCATCACTTCCGGGATTCCAGAGTTAGTGGCACCCATTGGGCTGAGCAGGAGTGCAGCCTGTGATGGTGCCTGGTGCACTGGTATGTCCTCTGCCATGGAGTAATCAAGACCCAGCACCAAACGTGTGACCTGTTGGCCTGCGGAGAGTGGCTGCATGGTGTTGAGGGTGCCATGTCTGCGGGCCCTGGGCTTGTGGCTTGCAGCGGCATGTGGTGGGACCTCCTGCCTACGTGCCGGTGGCGGAAGGTGAGTAGTGAGGCCTGGGTGTGCATGGGCGGGCATTCTCCGATGGGCAGTGGGTGGGTTTGGGGTGCCTCTGCCTGGGTGTGCATGGGCGGGCAGGCGATGTTGTCTTGTGCAGATGTGTGTACTGTGCCAGTCATGTATCTGGACTCTGTTTCAACTGACAGCTCTGATTCAGATGTGTGACCTGGTGAACTGCGATACATACCGGCACGTGGTTGGAGACACACCGGTGGCAGCTGGTGAGCAGTGTGGCAAGGGTGCACAGGGGCGGCTCTCTCTCTCTCTCTCTCTCTCTCTCTCTCTCTCTCTCTCTCTCTCTCTCTCTCCCCCTCTCTTCTTCTCTCTCTCTCTCCTCCTCTCTTCTTCTCTCTCTCCCCCCTCTCTTCTTATCTCTCTCTCTCCCTCTCTTCCTCTCTCTCTTCTTTGCTCTCTACCTGTCCTTTGATGTGTGCAGGACACACCTTCTCATCATGTTTTTAGTCTTGTAGGCTGGGACCTACGGATTGTCCTGAGGGAAGCAGCCATGTGTCTTCATTTCATTTCAGTGTTCATTTTAATAAAGTTTCATTTGTTGCTTCAAAAGTGAATGTGTGCTGCT
This sequence comes from Triturus cristatus, assembly GCF_964204655.1. NCBI lineage: Eukaryota > Metazoa > Chordata > Amphibia > Caudata > Salamandridae > Triturus > Triturus cristatus. The sequence continues at coordinate 928,950,425 of NC_140582.1, forward strand.
CATTTCTGAGTCGACACATGCATTTCACCAGTTGTGATTGTGCGACATCAGGTGGATTATTTAGTGCATGTTTAGGTGTAGCTGATGTGGCATGTCTTTGGTCGGGGGGGTGCCAGGGAGGGGTGGTCCTGGGGGTGGTGTTGGTGGGTGTTGTGGCCCTCTTGAGTATCCGGGCCGCATGATGGGTGGCTCCATGGCATCTGTTGCCCTTCCGATGTGGCCCTGGGCAGTGCTCCCTTTTGTTGTGCAGGCTGCCATCCGACTTTACACCAGGTCAGAGCAGGTGTAGATTTCCTGGTGCTAACACGCCTTATCGCCTGTTTTGTGTGTTTATCACAGTTCTGTCTGGTCGTTGTGAATGTTGAGGTGTGATGTTGTTGCAGCTTTTGGCACTGGAACACCCACTCTGCATCTCATTAGCGACAGTTGCGGGGGGCTTCTGTGGCGATGTTTTTTGTGGTTGCTATCGCAGGTAAACTGGTGCTGTGGCTGTTAACACCAGCTTGTGAATGGGGTGATAGATTTATCGCAACTTTGGCTGCGATAAAGTGCCGTTGACTCGACAATTGTTCATTGTGAATATGCCCCTAAGTGTACTGTTTGCAAGGTCAGGAATTTAACCCCTAAACCATAATTCCTTCACGTTGTAATATTAATTACCCGGTAAGACCCCAGTAAACTGAACTGCTTAAATTTGTGTGCATAAAGGTGCAAAAATGAGTAGGCCTGCACTTAGCTCTTTTGATTAACTTCCATTATTTTCTACATACTAGTGTCTATATGTTGTAGTGGTGCACTTGTTAACAACAATTAAGGCAGTTGCCGCTCTTTTCCACCGGACTAGCCTAAAATTCAGCTCCGGTGCTCACTCCCTGAGGTCCTACTGCCACCAAACCTTGTGTTTGTCTATTAGAGGCACAGTTGGTTCCTATCGATTTAGCATGTGCACCATAAATTAATAATTTAAATCCATGTGTGGCACACTGTACAATATTACCATTGTAACCCAGAGGTCATAAACCAGTTTTACAAGGACGTATAATAATAATATATTCTTCTCACAGTGGATCTTGGAACTTTAAATACAAAGCAGTTCCAATATCAACATTAAGCTTCCTGTTGCTGCAGTAAATGTAACTAAACCCACGGATGCGACACTATCCATTCAAGCTTGTAAGATCTGGATAAGGCCCAGTTCAATAACTTGCCAAGTGGAAGCACTTAGCCTTAAAAAACACAGAACATGTTGCATCACTAGCTTTTGAGCAGGACCTTTATCAGCAGTTGCCTGTGTTGGGAGTTAGAAGAGGTTGAATCAGACAGAAAAGAAAAACAGTTTTCACTTCTTTGGAGAGTTCAGGCCACGGCACCTTGCTTAAGTCAGGCAGTGCAGTCTTACTGCTGTGGGGCTACGCTAGCATGGTTAATGCAACTGGAAACGTTCGGCTGCAGGAGCGTAGAGGCAGAAATAACAAGCAGAAGCAATACTGCAGTGATACTGACTGTAATAATGTTACCATTGGCACCTTTATCCTAGTGTTTACTGGTGTGTTCTTGATTGGGGCCTTACTGTACACTAAAAAGGCTTGCACCCACAAAACCTCTTATAAAGACCTATTGCCGACAATATACATAGAATGGGCTTTGGGTTCGCCCCTTTCAACCAGTGACTTTCTTTGACCAGCCTCTTTCAGTCATTGGCGTGAGTCATTCTCACTCACATGTTGGCTAGTCCCAGTGAAGCAGTCATCCTTCTCCTAATACTATTGGCTGCTTGTGTCCTTCTGTCTCCACTTCAGTGCTTGCACCTAGCTACTAGGGACTACTTTAAAACTATCACACCAAGTACACTCCTGGCAGCTCCCTCTGTTTGTCTCACTCTAATGTGCCAGCGCTGCATGTGTTAGCACATTTGATCCATATCTATTGGCTTTACCAATGCTTGTTAAACCTTGGCGGCACAGAAAGCCTTAACCTGTCAAGACATTCTGCGGAGCGCAGGAATCAACAAGCCTTTTACGATGAAGCCAAGGGATATATATTTTAATCTCACGAGAACGATAAATGTAATAAAACATGCACATAGGAGCAATCGGAATGAAGCAGACCCAACTATACTGCAGGGTGAGGGTAAGGTCTAATAATGCAAGCTTATTACGGGGAGCAGTAACGGTGTGCCTCGAGGAGAGCCCCCCAGGACACTGACCTTCAGATGATGGTTCCCCGGATCCCTCTGCAGCCCTTTTCTTCCTGTACTTCTCCCCCATGTTTCACTGGGCCCCATCCATCCCCTTCTCTCTTTCTTCTCCTTTGCTGGTCTGTTTCGCTCCCCTTCCCTTTCTCTCCCCTCTTTCTCTGCCCTTCCTCTTGAAGCTCACCTGTGCCTACTGTAATTAACCTCGGGGGCCTGGGAGAAGTGACTGAAGCGCCAGCAGTGGCCCTGGGCTTTGGGAACAGGCATCCAGTGCAGTGCTGCAGCCCACCAACCAAGGAAAGGCCTGATGGAATAAAAGGCCAGTCTGGCCCTCCATTCATTTAACCCGATTCATCATCCAGACTACAGAAACGCAGTGAAAAGGGAACACATGACGTCTCTAGTCTTTTTTTACCTAAATTAAATCTGAATACGGTATCACAATATACTGAACGTTTCTGAAGTAATATTTCAAGGAAGGCAGTTTTCTTTTATCCGTTCGTTTACCCTAAACATAGAGCAGCTAATATCCACTATTAGGTATTTCTTGCCTTTTATAAAAATGTGTGCAATTAATGCAAATCACTGAGCCCTCTGCAGATAACGCAGCCGAAGTACATCCACCAAATAACTGAGCTTGTAATTATTTCTACTAAACCCCATTTCTTTTAACAGTATCGCAGATTCGTTGGAAACTGGAATATTCACCTTGAAAAAATCACAACGTTCGTATTTGGACACTTTGTAAAAACATTTTTTATCAGTTTATACTCTGACAATTTTTGCATGTGGAGCCTGCTTGTCTTTTTTCTTGTTTCTTCTATTCCATCTTTAATAAATGTTTGAGGACTACCTTAGACTGCACCTGATTTATTTACGCTTAAGGCACTAGTCAAAAAAGTATTTTAAATAATTGATATTTCCAATAATTAACATTTGATAGCCACCCTTTCCCAATGCCACAGAGGGTACAAGTTGAAAACGTTCTACAACACAGGGTTTTTTTTCAGATCAGATGTATTAATTGAGTAGTTAGGGCTTAATTTACTGAGCCATTTTGCAATCGCAGACTGTAATTTGCAAATTCCCGTAGTTTGGGACCTTAAATGGATTTTTCTATTTGCTAAACTCCTTGTGTGAGCCAGAAAACCCTTTCAGGCACATTAAATGGGGTTTGTGACACATCCTGAATCGTAAGTAGGAGGTGGTGTGAAAGAGGAGACCCTTCCCTAATTGCGAGTTGCAATGATATCTGTCAATGATTTACAGCCACAATTCATTGATCTGTGTAAGAAATTGAGTTATTAGTCGAGGGGGTCAAGTAGTAATGATAAACCTTGTCAGGGTGAACTAAATATTCCTGAGCTCAACCAGTAACTATGCAGCACTAAAACAGTAATAAATTAAAAATGCAAAACAATAAAAATACTAAAACGAATTGGAATGATAGAGTAAAATTTTGTGATGAAAAATACTCCAAACATGTTTTTTTTAAAAAGCAATAAGGGTAACCGGAGATATGAATTTTAAAAGTTTTTAGTAGATATAGTGCCAAGAAGGGCAAAGTGCCAATGAATGTAATTTAATGCTAATCGCGATGGAGCATGGGTTGGCTATGCTATCCTGGTTTATCCTGTTAGAAGATTTTACCTTCTGGCTTTAGTCCTTTAAGTCTCAATCCACCACTGGAGTAATGATCTCCAGGACCTCAGGGGAGAAACTTAGAGACTCACAAAATGGCAGGCAGAGGTCAACAGGAGGGTCCAGTTGCCACTGGTCAGCTGGTCACTTGCAGGAAAAGGTCTCTGGTTGTATGACGGAACAACGCTGTGAAATGCTCAGCATGCCTATTCCGAGCATACATTATAAAAGCATATGCGTTCTAAAAACATGCATGGTGAAAAATGCTTGGTAAAGGTACAATGTGATAAAAACCATGTTGTAAAGGCTGTTTCCCAAGGCCTCTTGTCAATTGTTTCCCTGTTCAACTGGAGGTCTGCTTTATGACCTTTGAAGGCCACTTCATTTTCCTAGGTACAAGAGAGGGAGCAGGTCCAGTCCTTCAGGGCTCTTCTCAGGTTGTAGGCAGCAGGTTCAGTCCTCTTCTGAGCTTCCACAGTTTCAGGGGTGTTCTGAAGTGGGTGCCTGGAGATTAAGGCTCGGAAAGAGCTAGTTTGTGTGAATGACTTCTGAGGTTGTACTAATCAATGGGTTAAATGTTTCCAGGGCTAACTCTACCCATTTTGTGCATTTGTAAAATGGCCATAGTCTTTGGCCACACTAAACTTGGGCTCTGATGACAGGGGTGTGAGTGTGTGTGGGGAGTGTACTATGGTAATCCTACTGTCCTCCCACATCTAACACTAAAGGACAATTTTAGGCTGTCCATGCACCTCAACAAACTCAGAGACAGAAGTCAGGTAGAAAAAAGCTGAGCTTGCAAACTAGAAAATAGAAACCCACAAATTGTTTTGCATTATGTTGCCCTCCTTTGAAGTGTGTCCCAAAAGTCATAAGAAAAAAACCCAGCAGACCTGCCAAGCAAGTTGTGATACTCCAGCTGGATCTGACATTGTGATGTCAGCACAGTCTTGCCGGACAAAAAGAAGGGTGTATACCTGGGTGTTAGCTGCTTCTACTTGTGACAGGGTAGGCCTGTTTGAAGTTAATCTATGTGTTAATCCATATCCTAACACTAACATCCCAAAGTATATGCTGTGGGTGTACATGTGTGTCCTGTGTGGTTTGCATATTGTGTGTCTAAGGGAGCCAGAGTAATGGAGGCCTGAAGGTTCTATTTTGGAAGCCCCTAGCCTGTTCAGGTGCACGAGAAAGTGGTGAAGTTGTTTTCCCACATAGTGGAAGTGTTTTGCTGACTTTTCTGAACCTGGAGGGAGGAGACCTAGAAGGGAAAGAGGAGACAGTGATACCCTTCAGAACTCTGCTTAGGTCCATTTGTTGAGAGAGGCTGCTGATTAGTGTTGCTGAGCACTACATTTGAAAGATGGTGGGGGTCAAGTGCCCGATTCCCTTTTTGTCTCATTCCTGATCACTCTTCAGAGTGGTTGTGGATAGCTAGAAAGCCCACACCTCTCTGTGCCTTTCTTGTGGGTACTCCAGGCTGGAGACTGCCCTGCCACAAGGAGCATCACTCTACACAAAAGCAATATCTGTAGAACAGCTTGGAGAAGACACCCAAAAGATGAACTACCCAAACTTGTTCTGAAAGTGCAGACAGAGAATCCACATCCCCGTCTGATTTTACTGTATTAAAATCAGGGCCACAGACAGACTTGACGAGTTCCAAGTTCTCTATGAACAAGGAAAGGTCAGCTCCACAGACTACTAAGAAAACTACAGCCCGAGCTAGAGTCTTCCTGAGAGCCAGTTTTACAGTTGTGAGGGGTCATCGCCTGAAGTCTAGCCTGGAAGGAAGAAGTTGTTACCCTGTCCTGAAACGCCTGTTGGCCAACCTGCCTACTGAGAGAGGGAAGGGGTGTGCTAACCCTGCAGGTGCTGTGCTTGTCCAGGATGAGCCACAAGCAGGTGACTCGGAACTTGAGAGTTCGTCCACCAAAGAAGATGGAGAGTGATCTGAGTGCTGCAAGAACTGGAGTGCAATCTCTAGATATGAGCAGCTGGCCCCGCTACAACATTGTGAAGCTATGCCTGAGTGGAATGTGGTTCTGCAATTTTATGAAGCTGTGCCCAATGGACTGGGCCACTGTGACATTGTGAAGCTGCATCGGGGCAGCAGGGGGCCTCTGTAAATTTGAACTACACCTGAGTGGACTGTGCTGCCAACCCAGCAATTTGAGCCATGGTGGGGTGTGCTGCTGGAAGAAGAGTGCTTGGAGGTGGCCCTGTGATTCCTGACCCCGCGGCCTACAACCCAAACTCATTCAAAGCCCAGAAGCAGGTTTGCAATCAGCTGAAGACCTGCGATGAATCCATAGCCTGCACGTTTGCAGACTCTGAGTGGCATGCTCCTCTGCAACCTTGCACTGACTTGATATGAATGCTGGAGTGCTTGCAGCAAAGGCATTTCCTCCAGAAGAGAGAGAGAGAGAGAGAGAGAGAGATGTGCGCTACAGTTCTCTGCCTCAGTTAAAGAACCGACAAAACTCCACAGTGGTGAGGTAAGGATAATTGGGACTAAGAAGAGTAACTGGGCACACAGATTCAATAGAGAGGTTAACACTGCACCTATGCCTGACAGTAGCGGCTCATCCGCTAAGGCGGAAAGCGTCACACCACTGCTCAAAAGGAAAAATAAAATGATAATTCTGTAACGTTATTATCATTTTTTTTTTTTCTTGCAGTCTGGGGCTGGGCAGGCCAGAGCAGGCGGAAGAGTGGTTTTCACTCCCTAATTGACACTCAGACCAATCACAAGACTGCATTGCCCAGGTGCTTTCTGCTGCCGGCCTAAACTGGAGACGGGAAGAAGGAAGATGAAGAGAACGAGGACAGAGGAGAGGCGGCAGCCGGCCACTCCAAGTAAGTCCTTTCTTATTTTTCTTTTCATTCCCTCTCCAACGTCCCTACCCTCCGCCGCCTCACCACCCCCGTCCGGTAGCATCCGCTACTGATGCCTGATAACTGTCCATGGCAGAGCCCGAACCTGTGAGAGGAGAGAAAGTGAGGGAAGGAGAAAAGTGGGATATACCAGCCCTAAGAGCAGCCCCAAACCAGTTGCCTCACTATTATGAAACATCCGTATTCATGCACTGTAATGTGTAGTACTGAACTTTCTGTATGCATTAAAGTACTTTGCTTTAACAAAGACCAGCACTGGGTCGGTCACCCCGATTTTGCACTGGTGGGTGATTGCTGAGTTCTGAGCTTGAAGCCCCCCATCCCACTACTTCTCTGAGAATCTTGTAACTAGTTGCCATTGCTATCACTGAGAGTCTGACGGTGAAGAGGGTGTACTTGGCCCAGTTTGCAGAGCCATAGTATAAAGATCCGCGGGACATCAGAAGCAAAGCTAATGCCCAATAGCACCTGCTTGCCCCATGGCATTCTGAATAAGGTCTGACACTTAGGTGCCTATTTATAGGGAAGTCAATCCGTGCAGTGCAGCAAGTCACTTTTCTGCGCTGCGTGATTGGGAAATGCAGGACTGCACCATATTTAAGGCAATACGGCGCATTCCTCTCTTTTCCCCTGCACTGGTGCCATTTTGGCTGCCAAGCACCAATAAAGGTGCCCTTGCACCATGGTGCAAGGGTGCAAGTGTTGCATGAGGGATTGTTTTTGTGCAGGAAGGGGCACCTTCCTGTACAAAAACAATTCTGGAAGGCATATTCCTTTTTCTATGGGTGATGCATTCAGAGAAAGAGGAAGAAAAGAGGAGAAATAGAGATATTTCTCGTTACACCTCCCCAGGGAAGATGTAAGATTTGTGGGCATTCCCAGGTTTACAAGTTCTAAACCATGGGAGTTGCATGGGAACACCCACACAACGCCTATGGAACTCCTTCCCAGGGCAGAGTAACGTAACGCAGCAAGTTGTGCTGCGTTCCCCCCTCCAGATTTATGGAGCCATTCAGAGCCACACAAAGTGGCTGTGCATGACGTAAAAAATCAGTCTTATGGTTTGCATCGCTCTTGCACCATGTTGCATGTTGCATGAGCGACACAAACTACCTGATAAATAGATCCCTTAGTGTCCTAGGCTCAGATCACCTTGTTACGATTTATGTTTAAACTGTTATTTAGTTAGCTATTGCACAGTTTTCATTGTATTTCAGGCTCACTGCTTATGCCCCACAGCTGTGATGTCAGTCAGGTTCCAGAATCCATTGTGAAGGTTGGTCACTTGGATCTGGGTACCTGTGAGCAGCATCCGGTGTTAGCAGGCCCTCTATTCTTTTTACCTGAATTTAATAGTTTTATCTTCTTCATCATCAGGTTCTTCATTCTGCTACCATGAGGATATTCCTCTGCCATTCTCCTTCCCTGCCTACTCTCATCCTGCCATTTCTATTTACTGCCTCCATGGTGCGTGCCTCCTCCCCCATTTACAGGGTCTGTGACATCCTGTCACAAGGCTGCCTTTTGTGTCAGACCCTATTCAGGGGGCCACGGGGCAAGCAGGAGCTACAGGCTCCTGTGGGAGTTCAGGTTATTTGTGGCTGGTGCCCCGGAGTCTGTCCTACTATGGATTTGCAAACTGGGTGAAGTACAAACCATTCAGCACTTTACTTTCATGGTAGCAAGAGCAAGCAGTCACAGTGCAATTTAGGGAGGTAGTGTAAAGGACAAGAGCTCTAACCTCAATAGCCAATCAACAAGGACACTCGCATAATGTCCAGCTCAGTGGATATCTTTTATGTAAAAAGAAAGTGCTTTAATCACACAGCAGAACTAAATACTATACCGTCCAATTGAAATATTAATTACAAGGTTGTAATCCTGTTTATGCGATCCAATAAGCTTTGTACCTCCTTTTGATACTGTCTTCCCCTCTGGAAAAGTTCTAATGATTATAGTCCCTGGTACACTGCAGGAAAGGCATGATTTAGACAAAGGAACAGATTACTTCTCTTCTAGCCCATGGTTAGATGGGCAAGTCAGTTCAATAGCTCACCCTCTGGCAGCTTAGCACAGAGCAGGCAGGTTTAACTTGAGAAGCAATTTGTAAAGTATTTCTGCAACACTTCAAACAGTAAGACAGTAAAAACACCACAAAAAGACTCCACAACAGTTTAGAAAAATAGATTATGATTTTATAAATAAAACAAGACCAAAAGGATAAAATTCCAATAAGTAGAAGCTAAGATATGATTTTTTTAAATAATAAACGTAAAAATAGCGCTTAGAAGCAATAAGCGCCTATGAGGGTTATCTGGTCGCGCTGGACCGGGGCAAAGTCAAGAGTTCAGGCCTACCGTGATGGAGCGTGGGCCGAGTACAGGAGCCATGCATGGCCCACTGAACAAAAGTACCTAGATCCTGGTTGCAACAGCGAGATGCCGGGTCTAGCCGAATGATGGGCCGATGTCGATCCCGCAGCCAAGGTGATGCGTCGATTTTCTCCACACAAAAATGGCGATGTGCCAGTTTCGAAGATGAAGCACCGATTCTGAGATGTGTTGCTCCAAAGCTGATGTGCCGTGTTTCTCCATGCAGTTGAGGGGATGCATCTATTGTCTTTCTGCAGTTGCAGCGATGTGGTGGTTCCCATGCATTGGTTCTGGTGGTGATGTCCCCGTTCTGTTCCCACAATAGCAGCAATGCGTTGATTCTGATCATGCAGCAGAGGATGCATCTGTTCCACTGGATAAGTACCTGGATCCACTTAGAGTGGATCAGGCACAGGAGCAGGGTGTTGAATTTGATATCCCCGAGTCTTAAAGCAGGAGGCAAGCCAGCATGCCATTGGAGATCACTCTGGGTCCAAGCAGGAGTCCAGTTCTTCCTCAGCAGAGCAGAGGGGAGCAGACAGCAGTGCAGCAGAGCAAAGAAGCAGTTCTTCCACAGCATCAGTCCAGCAGAGAGGCAGTCCTTGTAGCAGCATAGCAGTCCGTCCTCCTGGCAGACTAGTTCACAGGTGCAGTAGTGTCTGATTGGGTGGGATCAGAGACCCAGTACTTATACCCAGTTGTGCCTTCTTTTAAGTCACTTCAAAGAGGAGCTTTGAAGTGCACAGGGGTCCTACCTCCCACCTTTGGCTCCATTATTCACTACAGGGGGTATTCAGCCAAATGTGTGGGGGCAAGACACTGTCTATTCAGGTGTAAGTGTCAGCTCCTCCCTCCCATCCTGCCCAGGAAGACCCATCAGGATGTGGATGGCCACTCAGTCGCAATTAACCTTCCTCTGTGTGTGGCTGTCAGGAGGGAATGCATAAAGTCTAGTTGTCACCCATCCCAGGCGTATATTGGAGACAGGCTGACGGCACACAGAGCTAAGAGCAGTCAAATGCCATATTTCTAAAAGTGGCATTTCTAAAATAGTAATGATAAATTTAACTTTGCCAGCAAAGAGGATTTCTCAATGCCATTTCAATAATATGAAATGACAGAGCTACTCCTTCTCAATCAGGAATTCCAGCTTATAAGTATAATAAGGAAATTTACAATGTTAACTTATGAGAGGGGTAGGCCTTACAGTAGTGAAAAATGAATTTGGGTGTTTTTCATTACCAGGACATACAAAACTTAAAAGTACCTAGGGCCTTCATTAGGGGTGACACATTTAATAAAAGGGTAATCAAATGCTTTGCAAGGAGTTTTAAATGTCGTCAACATGGCAGTGTAAACTGCATTCACAAGCTCTGCTATGGCAGGCCTGAGACATGTTTGAAACTGTTACTTGTGGGGTGGCACAATCAGTGCTGCAGGCCCGCTAGTAGCATTTAATTTACAGGCACTGGGCACATGTAGTGCTCTCTACTAGGGATTTATAGATAAATTAAATATGCCAATTGTGGATAAGTCAGTCAAACCATATTTAGGGGAGGAGCACATGCACTTTAGCTCTGACTGGCAGTGGTAAAGTGCTCAGAGTTCTAAGTACACCAACAAATACAGCACAAATGGCGGCAAATAGGCAAAACGTTTGGGAGAAGTCCGCCCTTAGGCTGTCAGGCCCAACACCTCTGAAAACACAGGTCATTCCTGGCTTTGCTCTCTAAGGCAGTCTGCTTTTTCTGGCTGTTCCACATGCCAGGCCAGTCACTCTCCTTTGCCCTCTCAGAAGGCAGGCATGCCTCTAGCAGAAGGTGCAGACCTACGGCGTTGTCCCCTCAACTCTGGGCACATGGCTGTCAAGCAGACACTAGTCCTGGCCAAGTAGCAGTCTTTTGAGTTCTCTGCAGAACACTCTCTTCCTTGATCATGAAGAACTTGAAACTGGAAAAAGAGGGGTGTTTTGAATCCCCTTTTAATACACATTCTCCACACAGGGTATACAAATCTAGCGTCCGTGTTTTCGGAATCAGTTTGGTTGATTATCTTATAGATATAATTTTCAGGCTCTCCTCAAAACAACCTATGTAAAAAGTGTCGGTTTTCACAGCAGGTAGCAATGCAACTGGCTCCATGCAACAGTATCCAAACCATAGGCACAATGAAGTGTGTGCTCTGTGAACCTCATAGCCATCACCTTCCTGAAGCTTTACTAAGATATAGAAGGGCAGACCCTGCCCAGAAACTTTCTCAGAATAAAAGCCAGGATACCAATTTCTGATGAAGTCAGGCACTCTGGCCAGAGATACATACCTTTATGTCATGCAGGGGAAATTCCCATCCCAACTGCTTGTACGGCGGCATACCATGTAGTTGCATGCAGCGTTTGACCACTCATGTAACTACAAAGTCTGTCTCTTGCTCATTGAAGTACCTCTTCCTCTTGAGTGTTGTGGTCTGCATTCTGGAGGCTCCATATGGTATATTTACTCAAGCATACTTAACAATGTGTGTCAGGCCCAACAAGCTTTGTAGCATTCACGTGTTGGAGATAACATGTTCAAAAAGCTGTTAATCATCATTTTAAAGTTGCGTTTTTCTTAGAATATATTGCAGTTTCTCACAATTCGTACATATTGCTCTGCTTATGCTTAAGGAAACATACTTGTATAATTATCTCAAACTTTTTTAAGGACTTGTATCCAGCTGAAGTACAAAATTAGGCTAAATAAATTGCTTTTCAGATTAATCCTGACGTGGAACTTCACCCAGACTGGAAAACAACCCCTGGAACATGTGTAGGTTCTGTGAATATTATAACAAGAGTGATTGGGGCACATCCTTTGAAGCTGCCAATGTCTGATAAGAGAAAGGTGAAATGTCTGTGTAGCATATTTTTACGGTTGCGCATTAGAATATGCCAAGAACCATTACAGTGATGCTTGAGAGGAGGAATCCCACACATTTCCTCCAAATTATTTTGATCTATGGATAACGTAGCCCATGCAAACTCATACTAGCTGAAATCTCGTGCTGTTTGACCTCCCTGGGGCTACCTTTTTATCTTCTGTACTGAGTGCTGAGAAGGATGATTCCTCTATTTTATTTTTTATATCTGTGATGGACTGCTGTATACCATCTCTCCATAACTAACCTGTTTTAGGTCTGCCCTTTGAGACAGATTTAGCTGTCTCATCAGCCTATTATTTTTCCAAACAAATAATATATAATGTACATGCAGAGAGGGTCTTTTAGTCAGTGAGCATCACCTATTGGTCCCATAAATTGTCATTCACAATTAGTTTCTACCGCCGTAGCATATTGCATGGGGCAGGACTGGCTCCCTTCAGTGTGAGTTACTGCCGAGTGACTGTGCACATTGTTTTATGTGTCTAAACATACCATCTCTCATTTTAATTACAATTTTATAGTGTGTTTATTTTAAATCTTATAATAACTTTAAATACCAACTATTTATTTTGCCTGTACCCCTTTTTAAAGTTCATTTTGTAAAGTGACATTGTAACATTGTAGCTGCCTAGGGTTTGAATACTCTATTAGATGGTGATTTGTGTTTATCTCCATCACAAATAAAATGCATTACACACATGAAATGCTTGTTGTGTAAAAACATCACTAAGCAGGGACATTGATGAACCTTTTAAGATTACATTTTTGATTGCAAGCATAAGGCAGTGACATGCAGGTGAAGACAAATGTTCTCTTTTTTCTTTTCATTAGGGTCAAGCCCGCGAGAGCGTGCACTAACGTATGCGTTTCGCTTGCGAGACACTCTTGTATACAGAAAGAGGCTTGGAGCCCACCCGTTGCTTACGATTGTTGGCTTGGGTGGCACTCTTCTTTACAACCACGTCATTTTGTCAAGGCAGGCCTAACATCATTTCTAATCCTCTCTGTGGAGCCGGGCAGGACAAAGAAAATTGCGAAGCTTTATTTTCTATTGTTACCTTTCTGAAATTATGCTTTAACACCTAATCGGGCAGGACACCCCCACTCCAATATTCCCCCTCAAATCCACCCCACTTCACCCACACCAATCCGCCCCACTCAGTCCATTCCACCCCAGACCAACCCAATCCACTCCACTCCAATCCAAAACACTCACCCCAATCCAATCCACCACATTCCAATCCTCCCAACCCACCGACTCCAATCTGCTCCATTCCAACCTGCCCCACTCCAATTCACCACACTCCAATCCAAAACAATCTGCCTCACTCCAATTTGTCCCACTCCAATCCAAAACAATATGCCCTACTCAATCTGCCTTACTCCAATCCAAAACAATCTGCCAACTCCAAACCACCCCACTTCCAGGCCATCCTACTCCAGTTTGCCCCACTTCAATCTGCCTCACTCCAATCCAAAACAATCTGCCCCACTCTAATCCGACCCACTCCAATCTTTCCCACTCCAATCTAGAACAATCTGCCCACTCCAATCCTCCAACTCCAATCTGCCCCACTCCAATCCACCCACTACAACCCAATTCAACCCATTCCAATCTACCCCATTTCATTCCAATCCATCCCAATCCAATCTATCACACTCCAATCCTATCCACCTCACCCCAATCCAATCCACCCCACTCCAATCCAATCCACCACAATCCACCCACTCCAATTCTAATCAATTTGCCCACTCCAATCCACCCCACCCCAACTTGCCCCACTCCAATCCATCCCTCTACAGTCTGCTCCACTCCAATCTGCTCCACTCTAGTTTGCCCCACTCCAATATGTCCCACACCATTCTATCTGCTCCAAGCCAAAACCCTGTGCCCCACTCCAGTCTGCTCCACTCCAATGAACCTCACTCCAGTCTGCTCCACTCCAGTCTTCCCCACTCCAATCTGCCCCACTGCAAATGCCCCACCCAATCCAAAACAATCTGCCCACTCCAATCCACCAAATTCCATTCCAAAACAATCTGCCACTCCAATCTGCTCCACTCCAATCCAAAACAATCTGCCCACTCCAATCTGCCTCACTCCAATCCAAAACAATCTGCCCCACTCTAATCCGACCCACTCCAATCTGTCCCACTCCAATCCAGATCAATCTGCCCACTCCAATACTCCAACTCCAATCTGCCCCACTCCAATCCACCCACTACAACCCAATTCAACCCATTCCAATCTACCCCATTTCATTCCAATCCATCCCAATCCAATGTATCCCACTCCAATCCTATCCACCTCACCCCAATCCAATCCACCCCACTCCAATCCAATCCACCACAATCCACCCACTCCTATTCTAATCAATTTGCCCACTCCAATCCACCCCACCCCAACTTGCCCCTCTCCAATCCATCCCTCTACAGTCTGCTCCACTCCAATCTGCTCCACTCTAGTTTGCCCCACTCCAATCTGTCCCACACCATTCTATCTGCTCCAAGCCAAAACCCTGTGCCCCACTCCAGTCTGCTCCACTCCAATGAACCCCACTCCAGTCTGCTCCAGTCTGCCCCACTCCAATCTGCCCCACTGCAAATGCCCCACCCAATCCAAAACAATCTGCCCACTCCAATCCACCAAATTCCATTCCAAAACAATCCGCCCACTCCAATCTGCTCCACTCCAATCCAAAACAATCTGCCTCACTCCAATCCAAAACAATCTGCCCACTCCAATCTCCCTCACTCCAACTCAAAACAATCATCCGCTCTCCAATCTTCCTCACTCCAATCAAAACCAGTCCAATCCACCCCATCTTAATCTAATCTACCCCACAACAATCCAATCTACCCCACTCCAATCCTGTCCCTTCACCCCAATCCAATCCACCCACTCCAATCCACAACAAGCTGCCCCACTCCCATCCACAACAATCTCTGCCACGCCAATCCACAACAGTCTTCCCCACTCCTGTCTGCCCGCTCCAATCCGAAACAATCTGCCCACTCCACTCTGCTCCACTCCAATCCAAAACAATCTGCCCCGTTCCAATCCAAACAATGTGCCTCACTCCAATTGAAAACAGTGTGCCTCACTCCAATCAGCCCACACCCCTTCAAAACAATCTGTCCCACTCCACTCCAATCCAATCTACTCCACTCTCATCCAATCCACCTCACCCCAATCCATTCCATTCTACTCCACTCCACTCCAATCCACCCCCTCTACTCCAATCCACCACACTCTACACCAATCCAATCCACCCTACCCTAGCTCAGTCCACCCCACTCAATCCAATCCATCCAGCCCACCACATTCCAATCCAATCCGCCCCACTCAAATCCAATCCACCCCACTCTAGTCCAATCTACCCCACTCCAATCCTACCCTCTCCAATCCAATCCACCCCACTCTAATCCACTTGCCTTCAGTCTAAGCCACCCCACTGCACTCCACTCTAAGTAACCCCACTCCAAACCACCCTACTTTAATCCAATTCAACCAACTCCAACCCCAACCCAATCTAACCCACCCCACCCCAAACCCAAACCAATATAATCCACTACACTCCAATCCACCCCAATCCAATTCACCTCATCCCATTTTAATCCACCCTAATCAAATCCACCCCATCCAGTCCATCCACTCCAATCCACCTACTCCACTCAATCCAACCCAATCTACCCCAATCCTATCCACCCCATTCTACTCCAGTCCCAATCCACCCCACTACCTTTCCACGCTATTCTACGCCTCTGCACTCTACGCCACTGTACTCTATGACACTATATGCCACTAAACCACTGAACTCTACCCCTCTACTCAACTCTAAGACACTCTACACCCCCCTACGACACTCTACTCCAACATATCCAGGCTACAATACTCTACTCCCCCTCACTCCACTCTAGGACACTCTACTCCAACAAATCCAGGCTACGACACTCTACTTCCCCCTGCACTCTAGTACACTCCAGGCCACTAACTTTTAGCCATGTTGAACAGCCGCCACACTGGTGTACGACATGGCAAAACCACATTGCCAAAGCCAATAGCTCTTGTATAGGTGAGAACTATTGGCTTTGCCAGTGCTTGTTTTGTAGTTTATGATTGCAACAACATTGTTTAAAAAGTTAACAAACGTACTGGTGTATGAAGACCAGACCTACTAGCTTTGTCAATGCTTGTTTAGGTTCTGTATTGAGGGCTAGAAAAATTGAACCTTGACTGAACAATAAAGTAATGACCATGCTGATGAATTTGTGGCTCTCTACAGATGGTACTTTGCTCTTCTACTTGACTTTCTCTAATATGTTTGTGCATTATTTTATTTATTTATTTATTTTTATTAAATATTATTGACATGACATACCACATTGAAACATGTTTAGGTGACAGCATACATTTCAAGTATCTTAGTTCTGGGTTACAGAGATTCAAGTCACAGTGCGCAATACGTAACAATCAGGGGGGTGTGAGATTCTCATCTTCATCCAAGAATGCAGGTGGGGTGCAGATATCTGCCCTGTATGAGTTCCAAGACCCCAAACCCTATTCCATTTCTTGAGACACACTCTGGCTATATAGACTGACTTCTCCCTGAACATGCACCAGTCTAGATTTTACCTCCATATTTCTATTTTGGGTGGTTGGAGAGCTCCCCAGTGTCGTGCGATGTTCCTCTTTGTGATCATTACTGCTAGTGTTGCCCGTTGCTTAGTGTAGGAGGTGAGGTCTGTCGGTTCCCAAATGTTCAGGAGGCACCTGCGTGCCTCCGGGCGCAAGTCTATTGTGAGCACCTCGCTGAGTGTACGGTGTATGGCATGCCAGTAGGTTTGTATATGTTCACACTCCCATATAATATGGATGAAAGTCCCGTCTTTCCCACATCTACGTCTGCACTCCCCACTGTCAGCCCTACCCATACGGACCAGTCCTGGTCCAGTCATGTATATCCTGTGGAGAATCTTGCGTTGTACTAGTCGCAGTCTGTCTAGGATCGCCACTTTCCTTGGGGAGGAGACTGCCTCTTGCCAGTCTTCCTCGTCTAGCTTAAGGCCGTATCATATCCATTTCTCATTGAGAGACTGGAGTGGGTCTTCCATATTATTAATTCGTTTTTTAAAGATCAAGGAGATGGCC